>NC_134353.1:499456719-500056719 GCF_048569485.1 Anomaloglossus baeobatrachus
CTTTGTGCAAATCTGTCAAAATTGATATATCTCTTAGCAATCGACCATAATGTGAAACTTATGTTGCAATCTGAGATTAAACAACTTCTGTTCCCCCAAAGCCTCGTGTTTTTTCCTCTGCAAGGTTGTGCATGTTAATAATTTATCTGTCCATACAGCTACATGAGCGTCTGCATGTGACTGCCCTGTGATCAGATACCAGGATATAACATATTGACATATTGGGGCAGGTTTAGCAATGCTGTCTTTTTTTCTTTTTTTTACCCTTAACAACCAATTAGTGTTCAGCATTCATTATCTGCATTGATCTAGTAAAATGAAAGTTGTGCTGTGATTGGCTGCTATGGCAACAATGACAGTTTTTCTTTTAGGCACTTTTGATTAATAGGACATATAGTGTTAATAAATTGGGATGACTTGTATTCCAAAACATAGTATGCCGAACAGTCATAATATTAAAACCACTGACAGGTGAAGTCTATAGAATTGGTTATCTTGTGACCATGGCAATGGTCATGGGATATATTTGACAGCCGGTAACCATCACATTTAAGTTGATGTGTTGCAAGTAGTAATAGGAAACTGTGATTGGTCATCGGATGGGTCAGACCATCTCCAGAACAACAGGTCTTCTAGAGGATCTCTTGTATACAGTGATTAGTACTTGCCAAAAATTATTTAAAGCGCACCAATCACCAGGATTTTCCTATATAACCTAAATCCAGTGCTATACTACCACTATCAGGCTGATTCTATACATACCTTTAGTGGTCAGCTCGGATGTACAGGTTTTGAAACAGAAGCAAGTAAAGTTTGTAAAATGAACAGTTTTTTGATTGACAGCAGCTGAGGTTTAATAGTGATTCCCGCCCGCCTGCTTGTTGTTCCTCCCCCTATCTATTATTTATGCTAATTATAGAAAGGGTTTTATTAATGGTTCTGGCTATAAATCATGGTGGCTAGAAGGACCTTGCTGATGTCATACCCATGTGACCGGAAGAGGCGGGGCCTCAGCCAACATAGCTGATACCAGGAAGCAACATTATTTTTCTGTTGGCTGAGGCCTCGCCTATTCTGGTCACATGGGTATGACATCAGCAAGGTCCTTCTAGCAACAATGATTTATAGCCACAAGGTAGATGCTAGAGTGTGCAGATTGCTGACAGGTATGACGTAACTTGTCATGTGATGGGGTGTGTTCAAAACGCAGCCTGATGTTGCCAGCCCGACCTATCCAGACAGAAAAACAATGATTATTCTAAGTCCACATGGGCATAGAGTTTATTATAATAGAAGCGGGGGTCTGGGGGTAAGTCCCACAGATGGGAGGGTGCAGGGGCCTTGCATGATTATAGTGGACAGGAAAAAACATGACCATGCCCCCAACCAAAATGGCCACGCCCATCAACCAAGCTGGTCACGTACATGGCCTGACTGCAGTCCGTACATTCTTGGCTCAACCTTCTATAATGGAATTAGCATAATAGATAGGGGGAGGAACAACAGGCAGGGGGTTAGAAATCACTATCAAACACCACTCCAGCTGTTAGCTGCTGCAGCTGCTGTCAATCACAAAGCTGCTCATTTTACAAACTTTACTTGCTTGTGTTTCAGAACCTATACATCCGAGCTGACCACTAAAGGTATGTATAGAATCACCCTGATAGTGCCAGTATAGTACTGGCTTTAGGTTATATAGGAAAATCCTGGTGATTGGTGCTCTTTAAGGGAGGACATATTGATGTGCCTGAGAACTTAAAGCTAGTATGTTTGATCTAAGCTAACCGAAGTCACTGAATTAAAAAATATTGTTCCCTATCATAGAAGGGTTAACAGAGCAAAGAAAGTGTGGCGCCCCTGACCTGGTCAGGCACCACTGAGTACTGCACCCATGCTGGGGACAGTACAATACAGGTAATCCAGAAGGCTGACAGGGGTGTGGAACACAGGCGCATAGTGATCAGGTCTCACACATGTACCCATGAGAGGACCCCTGGGGATCCCAGGAGGGGGAAAAGCCTTGACCTTCACTGGAATAGTGGAGGGGGCCAAAAGCCTCCATCTCCTCTCAAGGGGTGTGGTAAGAGAGTCTGGTTGCTAGGTGGCGTAGGCAAGAACAGGAGAGGAGGAGCAGTGAGTCAGTTAGAGGAGAACTCCAGAGGGCTCAGTGAGGAGCAGACCTGTGGGGTTGATGCTGTCTAACAGCGCCTGCGCAGTGGCTACTGACGGGGGAGAACGGTCAACTAGGAGTGCTGCCTGAAAGCCAGCTTCAGCTAGAGAGAAAGCACGGAGTGGGAAGTAAGGAGACTGCTAGAGAGCACCAGGCCCAACCGGGCGGCAGATCCCGAAGCGAAGATAGATCCAGCTTTCTTCTGCTAAACCTGCCGGTGTGGGGCTCTCAAAGCCCACACCACAACACCACAAAAGCCGCAGCCACGTAACCGCAGTGAGGGCCCATAGGTCACAGGAGGCAAGAAGCTGGAGTGGCCTGGTCCGGGGAACAAGCAAACGGCAAACAAAAGGGGGAGAGAGGCTACAGCATCTTCCCTGGGCGACCCCCATAGGGACTAAAAGTCGGGGTCACCCCAAACCACCAAGGGCTAAGGAAGGCGAGTCAGTAGTCACCCTCATGAAGTCAGCCTGAAGGATACCTGGTTCCCATCTGGTTCATCTCAGCTACGCCCGGGCTACTCACCCTGCCATCAAATGTGAGTAAAGCCCTTGAAAGACAATTCTGCCTGTGTGGAGTTATTCTGCGCCTTGTGGTACTACGCACCTACATCGGGCCCTGGGGCTTGCCTCACTCTCAGGAGGCTATTCCAACTAACTGCACATACCATCAGCCCCAGGCGACCCTCAACCTGCAGTGGCGGTCCCTACTGGCCGCAATACTGAGAGTGGCGTCACGACAAGAAGAAGATTTCCTACCTGTGACCAGCACCAGCTACGTGGAGTCCCTGAAGGTATGCACCGACACAGCACCGGCGGGGCTTCACATCTGGCGTCACGAACAGGATAAGGACTAGACCTGTTCAGACAGGTGACCATGTGCCTGGGCGGTCCGCTTGAAAAATTGGAAGCGCCGCCATATTGCCACCATGAAAAGCGCGCTGAAAAACAACAGCAGCCCGCGCTGGAAGAAGTTACCGCCCACGAAGAGGTGTGGCTACCCAGAGATCCTCTGCAGAGTTCTGAGCTTGCCAGCAAAGAGAGCGGAAGCGTCCGGAGACGGCGGAGCAGAAGAGAAGCCAGCAGCTTGCTAATGAAGATGGCGTCTGAGAGCAGAGACTCAGAGCCAGGCTCCGCTGCCTGGTGGTGTCGGGAGCTCGCCGAGTTCTGCGATCAACTGGAAGCCAGGGTCGGAAGGCTGATCAGAGAGGGACACGAGGAGTTCCTATGGATGACCGCGGCGGTTCGGGCCTACGAGGAGAGAGCCGCGCACCGAGTGCCAGATCGGGCGGTGACAACTCAGACCCCGATGCTGCCAACGATGGGTGAGTCGAGTGATGCCCCGGCTAGCGCAAGTGCCCCGACCCCTACGGCCACGTCCGCGGTCCCTGAAGAGGCGCCCGGCGCGGCGACGCTGAACCAGGCCGCAGCCACGCCAGGTGCGGCCCGCCAAGCCCCGGCCGCCGCAGCGATGCCCTGCTCGGCCCGCCAAGCCCAGGCCGCCGCAGCGATGCCCTGCTCGGCCCGCCAAGACCCGGCCGCCGCAGCGATGCCCTGCTCGGCCCGCCAAGACCCGGCCGCCGCAGCGATGCCCTGCTCGGCCCACCAAGACCCGGTCCCTGCAGCGATGCCCCGCCCAGCCTGCACAGACCCCATCGCAGCTGCGACGCCGAACCAGGCCGCCGCCATGCCAGGCGCGGCCCGCCAAGACCAGGCCGCCGCCATGCCAGGCGCGGCCCGCCAAGACCAGGCCGCCGCCATGCCAGGCGCGGCCCGCCAAGACAAGGCTGACGTACCATTTACCCCGGCCCGCAAGGCCAGAGCAGACAAGGCTCCCCAGGTTCAGGAAGTCCCTGCTAGGCAATCCCTGGTAGGTGAGGACTCCGCATACTGGCAGCTAAAAGCCGACCTGGAAGCTAAGTTCCCACGGGAGATGGTGGAGCGGTACATGCTCCCTCCGCACACCCCGAAGAGTATCCCGACAGCTCCTGCAGCAACCACGGCAAAGAGTCCACCGCCTGGGCCAGCTGAGGAACACTCATCCCCAGCGCTGCCACAACCAGAGTGCAGCGAAGAACTAAGGGGGAGAGGAGGCCAGGAGGTTGAGGGGCTGACTCCAGAGCCATACCCAGAGCCAGAGATGCTGCCGTATTCTCGCTGGGATGAGGAAGACCTGACACCATCTGCAGAAGAAGAACTGCCCAAAAGCCTTACCTGGGAGTTTGTGAGCTGCACCCTACAGAATCCAGCCCGTAAGACACACCGCAACAGAACGCAACTATCCTCTGCACCGTCATCCCCAGAGCAGAGAGAAGTCACGGCCAGAGACCTGCAAGAAAAACGAGCCCTGAGAAGGTCCAAAGCCCAGGCCAGAGGACCCCTTTTCAGAGGAGTAGTGGAGGATTTCAATCTGAGAAGTGGATATGGATTCATTGTAGCCCCTGGTATCAAAGAAGGGATATTTGTCAATCGGAGAGACGTCAGAGCTAATCTGCCTCGAGGACACCCTGGCAGAAATCTAAAGATGGGAGATTCAGTCCAGTTTACTATGCATCAAGGTGAAAGAGGATTGTATGCCCTGGACGTAACACAAAGTCCTAAAGAAAGAGAAGGAAGACAAAGCAGAGAAAAAGAACCTACGGATGAGACGACCACAGACGACGATAGAGAGCAGGAAAGCAGCAGGTGCCACCGCCATACAGGCTCAAGCCCTGGTAAAGAGGAGTAAAGTAAAGTAAAGAAAGAAGTTCAGCAGTTAGAAAGTTAAAGTTTTGAAAAGTTTGTTTTGCAACGTTTACGTTTAAGCATGTGCCCACAAAAACTATTGTGAGAAATGAACCTTAAGGCTATGAACTGGCTATAGCCACAAACTCTCGCAGTGTAAATAGTTACACCAAAAGGGCACCACCACCACCAGAGTCAGCCTGTTTAGGGGCTTGGCTCGTCTGCAACCAGGAGGAGCCCGTCCGTATATAGGGCCTTGGCTCACCTGCGACCAGAGAGCATGCCTGTTTATGGGGCCTGGCTCTCCACCACAAAGAGGGTACCTGGTCAGCACCAACTGTGGAGGCCGCCTCTACATCCTGCCAGAAGAGGCTGAAGGCGCGGATCCACCCGGCCAGGTATACCCTGAAAACCACCAGCCCATGAAAGCCGCCTCTACATCCTGCCAGAAGTGGCTGAAGGCGCGGCCAACGTGAAAGGGTTTTGGGTGGGTTAACGGACTTGTGGGTGGAGGGTGGTGATGTATGGTACCTGGTGCTTTTAAATGTTTTACATGTTTTAATGTTTTATGCATTTTAAAATGTTGTCTTGCAGCCCGAGGACGTGCTGGTGATAACTAAGGGGGAATGTGGCGCCCCTGACCTGGTCAGGCACCACTGAGTACTGCACCCATGCTGGGGACAGTACAATACAGGTAATCCAGAAGGCTGACAGGGGTGTGGAACACAGGCGCATAGTGATCAGGTCTCACACATGTACCCATGAGAGGACCCCTGGGGATCCCAGGAGGGGGAAAAGCCTTGACCTTCACTGGAATAGTGGAGGGGGCCAAAAGCCTCCATCTCCTCTCAAGGGGTGTGGTAAGAGAGTCTGGTTGCTAGGTGGCGTAGGCAAGAACAGGAGAGGAGGAGCAGTGAGTCAGTTAGAGGAGAACTCCAGAGGGCTCAGTGAGGAGCAGACCTGTGGGGTTGATGCTGTCTAACAGCGCCCGCGCAGTGGCTACTGACGGGGGAGAACGGTCAACTAGGAGTGCTGCCTGAAAGCCAGCTTCAGCTAGAGAGAAAGCACGGAGTGGGAAGTAAGGAGACTGCTAGAGAGCACCAGGCCCAACCGGGCGGCAGATCCCGAAGCGAAGATAGATCCAGAAGCTGGAGTGGCCTGGTCCGGGGAACAAGCAAACGGCAAACAAAAGGGGGAGAGAGGCTACAGCATCTTCCCTGGGCGACCCCCATAGGGACTAAAAGTCGGGGTCACCCCAAACCACCAAGGGCTAAGGAAGGCGAGTCAGTAGTCACCCTCATAAAGTCAGCCTGAAGGATACCTGGTTCCCATCTGGTTCATCTCAGCTACGCCCGGGCTACTCACCCTGCCATCAAATGTGAGTAAAGCCCTTGAAAGACAATTCTGCCTGTGTGGAGTTATTCTGCGCCTTGTGGTACTACGCACCTACATCGGGCCCTGGGGCTTGCCTCACTCTCAGGAGGCTATTCCAACTAACTGCACATACCATCAGCCCCAGGCGACCCTCAACCTGCAGTGGCGGTCCCTACTGGCCGCAATACTGAGAGTGGCGTCACGACAAGAAGAAGATTTCCTACCTGTGACCAGCACCAGCTACGTGGAGTCCCTGAAGGTATGCACCGACACAGCACCGGCGGGGCTTCACAAAAGCAGCTCAACTAGCTGTATAAGGGGCTGAGAGGCTGCACGCTAATCTGAGTGCCATTGCTGACCCTTGTTGACGGCTGAAGGCCCCTACAATGAGAACATCAGCATCAGAAATAGATTATGGGGCACTGTAAGACGGTGGTCTGGTTTGGTGACATATTTTTCTTTTAATTAAGTACATATATTTGGATAGGTATGTGCGTCTCCAAAATGAGGAAGAAGGCAGCTGAGGCGATGCGATTTTGGGTTATGCCATTTAGGCAATATTGCTCTGGCACATGGACATAAACCTAAATATTATCACGTACCCAGTATGCCGCTACATGGCAAAGGGGTTCCATAATCACCGTGGCATCTTTCGGCAGGATAATTCGCCCTGCTGAAAATATTGTATCAGGAGTAAAAACGTGGTGATTTATTGATCCGATGTCACTTGGCTACGGTAATAAGCGATGGGCAAGATACAGCACCAAACAAGTCATAAATGTCATTGTGCATTGTGGTGGAGCTATTCAGAGCAGCTACCATCACTTTGTCTGTGGCGGAGGAGTGGAAGGGTTAAGCTTTTGTAGGTGTGATCAGTTGGGAGGGAAGTGAAGGGAGGGTGGGGAGCAGCCCAGCAAGAGAGAGCTGGGCTAGAAAAGGCTAAGATATTCTATCCCTGGCGGAAACTCCAGGATAGAGACTGCTGTAGACAGTCATATATCAGGCTCGTGGGCATTATGGGTGCTGTGCCCTAGTCTGGATAATATGGTGAGGACAGGAGAGGCAGTCAGAGCGCTGAGATCACTGACGCTCTGGTGTGCTGGCTGTATAGAAAGCTTTCACTGAGCTAAGCCTGGCAGCGGGGTAATACGTCCAGACCATTACTACTGACCACAGCAAAACGCTCCCTTGTATAAATCCTGGCTTATTCTGCCGCCTCCCTTGTGCCCTCTGCCAACCCTGAAATATGCGTTCTCTCTATAGAAGAGTTCCCTGAGCCCTGTGCTGGCAATGTCTGGGGGGCTAATGGTGTTATTACATGTGGTGCTAGTGCCCCCCACGCCCAACTACAACACTACTGTAATCCATGAAAGTTTATCTTGGTTCTGCAGTATAGGTTGTCACAGTTTAGTTTTCGAGAAGCCCTAGAGATCAATGTCCCTACAGATGTTTGTCGGGAAAAATGGCACCTCGATATCACATCTGTCAAAACCAAAACAAGGATTATCCACAATCTATATGTGACGAAAAAGTGATCCTCTAAGCTTGTGATTTTAATTACTGATAACATAGTACCCTAAAATTGCAAAAATGCCAAGTATCATATCTCACATTACGTTAAATAGCGCCTATGTCATGTGTATGGAGCCTGCATTGCTGCACAAGATATAAGAACCCCATGTGCCACTGTATGATGCCATACTACAATGCCATGCCATACTACAGTGCCAGTGAAAATGCCATGATGCATTTTATTTCATTCAAGATTACCTATCACCAGGTCAAAAGTGTCCACTTTTTGATCTTCTTTTATTCCTGCTGCTCCCCTGAGTATTGCAATTTCATTTTTCTAACCCAGTTTATGGTTCCAGAATATGGGTCTTTGTATATAGCGCTAATTTTTTTGGTCTTTACAGAGGATTATCTGGGGACGTGTCTTTAGTCTACTCTGCATTATTACCTTGTAGCCACTGTCCCCTTGGTGAAGACGAAGACCATAAAAATTAACACCATATCTCTGTAACCGTGTGGCGGATAAAAAAAAGCAATCAAGAAATGGAAAACTCAGGGGAGCGGAGGGAGTAAAATAAAAGCAAATAATGGCCACTTTTGACCTGGTGACAGATCCTTTTTTAAGTTTTATGTGAATCCATGAACGAAATTTGAGGCATACAGAGGTTTAGTATAGACCCATAGCCTGATATATGTGCTGTATCACATCTCTGGGCACCTTAGAATCTGGGCTTCCATATACAAAAGAAGGTCATACACACAATACTTCAAGATCTGTCAATGTGGGAAAAAAATAGGCAGAAAACAAAAATCAGTGTATAAGTCTGACGTGCTGAAAAACATCTAAGTTTTGGTACCCTTTTAGATGCTCTAATACCGCTATCCAATTTAGCCAGTTGGGTGGAGGTTTGTGCGCTGCCAATCTTTAAGAGCAATAGAAGATAAGATGTCAGAATGGGCAGATACTTGGCAAATGAGATTTAATGTTGATAAATGTAAAGTAATGCACCTAGGACGGAGTAATCCTATAGCTGCGTATACATTAAATGGAAGTAAACTCGGGACTACAGAACAGGAGGAGGACTTGGGTATTCTCATTACAAATAAGCTGAGCAGCAGCTCTCAATGTCAGGCAGCAGCTGCTAAAGCAAACAAGATGCTAGGGTGTATAAAAAGAGAGATTAGATCCCGTGATCCCAACGTATTGTTACCCCTCTATAAATCACTTGTAAGGCCACATCTGGAATATGGGATCCAGCTTTAGGCTCCACACTTTAAAAAGGACATTCAGAAGTTAGAGTCAGTTCAAAGGCGGGCAACTAGACTACAACAAGGAATGGAAGGCCTCACATATGACAGGTTGAAAAAGTTAGATCTGTTTAGCTTAGAAAAAAGATTTCTCTGAGGAGATCTCATTTATATGTATAAATAGATGTGTGGTCTATATAAAGGACTGGTACATGACTTATTTCTTCCAAAAACAATACTAAGGACCAGGGGGCACTCACTGCGAGTGGAAGAAAAGCGATTCCGGCAGCTAAATAGGAAAGGGTTCTTTACAGTTAGAGCAGTCAGACTGTGGAATGCCCTACCACAAGAGGTAGTAATGGCAGATACTATAACAGCTTTTAAAAAAGGGCTGGATGATTTCCTCAGTACACACAACATTGTTGGTTATAAGTGACTTAGTGACCAAATGTAGAATTGGTGGAGGAAGGTTGAACTAGATGGACCTAGGTCTTTTTTCAACGTAAGTAACTATGTAAGAGCAAAAGAGCTCTTTTTATACATTGCATCCTTTCAAGCTTTGTGATATTTCTTATGTCACATGCAGCAAGTGTTTCAATAGTAAAGAATCCATTGGGAGCTGTGATTAAAAGGAATCTGTCAAGTAGTTTTGATATGTAATCTGAAGACAGCATGCTGTAAGGGTTAACACAGACATTTCAGCTTTGTGTTTCTTGTCACACAGTGTGCTGTTGTTTACCTGCAATGTTTTAGCTTCACAAGGTTATCATTGCCAGATTAGGTCAGCTAGAGGGCAGCTAGTCCAACACACCCCCTGCTGTGACTATCAGATCACTGTCTATAGACATTGTATGTACAGAGACTGGAGTGGGTGGAGTCAGCTTTCTCAGCTCAGCTACATGCTAAATCTAAAAACTCTGAGTCAGAACTGCTGGCATACAGGAGCCAGAACACTCACTGCAGAGCACGAACTACGACTGGCGGTGTTCCGGATGAGATTGCTCCCTAATGAAGTGGAGCAATCACCCAAAACGAGGTGCCTGTGAACAGGCCCCTCCCAAACCCAACACAGGACTGAGGCTGGGAAACAACCCGTCCACTAGAGAACAATACAAAACAGAGCATCAGCCCTGCTGAGAGCAGAGCACCACAAATCAGAACCATGACGGTTGGATTCAGAGTCCCTTTGCCTACTTTACGCTGTTTTCAGATGACGTAGCAAAAACCTGCTGATAGATTCCCTTTATTGATGTGATCATGTGATCTATAAAACGTATGTGCATGACAACAAACAAAAGACCAGGAACAATCTTGAAAAACTAAAGAGGTTTTCCACAACTTTGAAGCTTAAAGGAAAGGCAACTTAAAGGGAACCTGTGATGAGGATTTTCATACCTCAAACTACTGGCACTTTCATGCTGATTAAATCCATACCTTGATTGTAGAAGTCCGTGTTGCAGTTTCTGAGAAATTCATCATTGACATTTTATGCAAATGAACCAAAAGTGATTTTGGGTGGAACATTGCATTTGGAT
Organism: Anomaloglossus baeobatrachus; assembly: GCF_048569485.1. Lineage (NCBI taxonomy): Eukaryota > Metazoa > Chordata > Amphibia > Anura > Aromobatidae > Anomaloglossus > Anomaloglossus baeobatrachus. Next base: position 499,467,282 of record NC_134353.1, read on the forward strand.
TTCTTTTAAGCTCCCTCCCTATTTCCTTCCCGCTACCTGCCTCCTGAGATTGACATATAGTTCTTTTGCAAATGCCATCAGTTCCTGGGGAGAAAAAATGGCGGGCCACGTGTGCAGATCGAAACACTGTTCTTCCGATGTGATGAGACCCTTACTGCGCTTGCACCACCTCAGACAATGATGGCATTTGTGCGAGATCTTGGTCAGGGAAAGCAGGTCAGTAGCCTGTTAGTCGGACACAAGTGACGGGCAGGGAATAAGGGAGGCAGTGTTACAAGTGCAATGCGCAACCCTTAGCCAAACTTGGCTCATTTGCACACTGGATTTCAGAAATTACAAAACAGATGTCTACAATCAACATATAGACTTCGTCAGCATGAAAGCCCTTGTCATCCTTCCCTACTATTTGAATATGAGCTGATTTGCAGTACCTGACAGATGCCCCTTAACAGTGTCAGTGTAGCTGAGTTATGCTCCAAACACACTGTTTACGGATTGGGGCTTCCAGATAAAATTTGATGAGTGGGGGTGGCAGGTAGAAAACCCTTTTAGTGGGGAACAGGTGGGGATCAGTACAGTAAGCATATTTTCTAGGGATGGGCAGTTCGGCTCTTTTTAGTGATCCGGTTCCTATGGCTCCGTTCACCAAAAAGAGCCGGATCTTTCAGCTCGTTCTCGGCTCCTTATTAAATATGTGTTCACCCCAGGTGAACACATATTTAAGATTATAGTAACGCCGCCAAAGCCCCGCCCACCCGCGGCTAAGCCCCACCCACTTACAAGCGGCCAATTAGATTGCTGAGTAGGCGGAGTTTAGCGATTTCAGTGGCTCACACTGGTGATCCGGCTCCTGACGTTCACAGCAGGGGATCTTTGTGTCTGATCGTTCGCGACCGACACATCACTAATATTTACCAGTGTATTAGTTCTGCTCAGGGGCGGACACTCATACCATTGCTGCAAACCTTGCAAGACACACAGGGGCCTCTTCCTCCTCCAAAGTATGTGGAATTGTGCATGGTTGCCTAATGCCTATTGCTAGAGTTATTACTATTAATAAATAAAAGAGACCACAAATATATCTAGATAAAATAGGCCATGGCATTTATTACTTCAACCAAATAATAAAAGCATACATATTCAATACATTTAATATGATTGACAATTCACCAGAATGTTAATAAAATGAACCAAGTCCATCCAGGTAGTTGGGTGACTATGCTCTGCTTAACAAACATTGCGACAATTTAACACAAATATAATAGGGGACGGAGGGCTGGCTGATGCTTCTTCTTTTCGTCCTATGACTACGGGGATTGCTTAAACTGGTGCATTTTTAACCCCTTTACAATCTTGAACGTACCGGTATGTCCTATTTTTCGGGTGCTTCCCGACCTAGGATGTACCAGTACATCCTGGCGATTGTGGAGGCACAGACACTGTGCCTAGCTTTCCCGACAGCTGAGCCCCAGCGCTCACAGCCAGGGATGGTGCCCGCACTGTCCCTGGCTGTTTAATCCCTTAAAAGCTGCAATCGATATTGATCACAGCACTTAAGCGGGCTTTACACGCTGTGAAATCACTAGCGATGTTGCTAGCGATAGCACCCGCCCACATCGGTGGCGCGTCACGGGGTGATCGCTCCCGTAGCGAAGAATATCGCTACGGCAGCGTCACACGCACATACCTGTTCACCGACGATGCTGTGGCCGCCGAACAATCTCTCCTTTAAGGGGGAGGTTCGTTCGGCGTCACAGTGGCGTCACTAAGCGGCCGCCCAATAGAAGCGGAGGGGCGGAGATGAGGGGCCGGAACATCCCGGCCACCTCCTGCCTTCCTAATTGCCGGTGGCCACAGGTACGATGTTGTTCTTCGTTCCTGCGGTGTCACACATAGCGATGTGTGCTGCCGCAGGAACGACAAACGATTTGACACCTTTTTCCGATTGTTAGGTGTCACACACAACGACATCGATAACGAGGCCGGATGTGCGTCACCAACACCGTGAACCCGATGATATCTCGTTAGTGATATCGCTGTGTATAAATGGGCCTTTAGGGGATTGAGAGAGGGATCATGCTCCCCCTCCCCTCTGATCTGTGCCCCTGGGCTGTAATCGCAAGGGCATCATCGTCGTTATGGTGACCCAAGGTCATCATGACAATATCCGTGTCACAAGACTACGGAAAGCCTGAGTGATCGTTTGCTGCAGCATGATCACTGAAGCTTCTGAGTGCAGCTCTGGCAGATGCATGGTACTGCAATGGTTGAGCATTGAACATTAGTGTCCCATATAGGGACTAAGTAAAGAAGGTTAAAAAAATAAGTAAAAATATAAAAAAATGAGAAAATAAAAAAAATAAAAAAATAATTTCAATAAATACTTATTTTTGTGTAAAAATAAAGTACATATATTTGGTATCTCCATGTCCATAACAACTCGATGTATAAAACTGTCATACTAGTTAACTCCTTCAGTGAACACTGTAAAAAAAAAAAGTAGCAAAAACTGTCTTTTCATCATACAGCTGACAAAAATAGTGCAATCAAAAAGTCATATATAAATAAAAATGGTACTGCTGAAAATGTAATCCTGTCCTGCAAAAAACAAGCTACCATACAGCAACATCAGTGAAAAAAATAGATACGTTATAGCTCTCAGAATACATCAAAAACAGTTTGGTTTCTAAAAAATAGTTTTTGTAGTGTAAAAGTGACAAAACATAAAAAAAAATATAAATGTGATATCACTGTAATCTTACTGACCCAAAGATCAAAGCCATCATCAGTTTTACGAAACAGTGAACGACGTAAAAAACCAAAACCCCATTTTCTTAATTGCTCTTTCTTCTTGATTCTGCCTCACAAAAAACAAATAATAAGCTATAAAAAATAATACATGGCCCAAAAAGGGTACTAATAAAAACTCCAACTCATCCCACAAAAAACAAGCCCTCACATGACTCTGTTGGTTGAAAAATAAAAAACTATAGCCTTTCTGAGCCCTGTGGTGCAGACAAACTGTATAGTCGCATGTGAGATATTGCCACATTCAGGAGAAATTCTGTAACACATTATGGAACCTTTTTCACCAATTTGCCTTGTAAAAATTGGAAATCTGGAGTTAAAACAACATTTTAGTGGTAAAAATGTAATTATTTTTTGTTCACCACCCAATAGTGTAACATTTTGTGACACACCTGTAGTGTCAATATGCTCACTGCCCCCCTTGATGAATTTATTCAAGGGTGCAGTTTGTAAAATGGGGTCACTTGTGGGGGATTTCTACTACTCTGGCACCTCAGGCGCTTTGTCAATGTGACATGGCACCCACAAACCATTCCAACTAAATTTGAACTCAAATATGACGCTTCATCCCTTCTTCACTTTGTACTGTGCCTATAAAGTCGTTTTCAACCACATATCGGTTATTACTGTACTCAGGAGAAATTGCACAACAAATTGTATGGTCCATTATCTCTTCTTACCCTAGTGAATTTGAAAAACGTAGGGTTAAAGCAACATTTTTGTGGTTAAACATATTTTCTTTTTCATTTTCATGGCTCAATATTATAAAATTCTGTGCAACACCTAGGGGTTCAAAGTGCTCACCAAACAACTAGGTAAATTCCTTGAGGGATCTTGTTTCCTAAATGGGGTCACTTATGGGGTAGCTCCATTGTTTAGGCAACTCAGGGGTTTTGCCAATGTGACATGGCACCCACAAACTGACCAAATCTGAACTTGAATATTGCTCTCCTTTCCTTCACTTTGAATTGTACCTCAAAAGTAGTTTTTGAACACATATGGGGTATTGGTATACTCAGGAGAAATTGTACAACAAATTGTTGGGTCTGTTATTTAGTGTTACCTTAGTGAAAACTTTGGGTTAAAGCAACATATTTATGGCTAAAAACGTACACTGTGTGCAGACTTATTAGGCAAATGAGTGTTTTGATCACATGATAATTTTTATACATGTTGTCCTACTCCAAGCTGTATAGGCTTGAGTGCCAACTACCAATTAAGTAAATCAGGTGATGTGCGGAGGGGTGTGGTGTAATGACATCAACACCCCATATAAGGGGTGCATATGTATTAGGCAACTTCCTTTCCTTTGGCAAAATGGGTCAGAAGAGAGATTTGACGGGCTCTGAAAAGTCCAAAATTGTGAGATGTCTTGCAGAGGGATGCAGCAGTCTTGAAATTGCCAAACTTTTTAAGCATGATCACCGAACATGTACTCACAGCAAAAAAGGGCAACCAGTCCAGTTAGCCCAGGCCAACATATCTAATGCACAAACAGGATGCAGACAAGCCTCTCAACATGATGGACACTTCACAGGTGCAAAGTAAATTGCACACTAGTGGCGCGCATAGGGCACTGTTCACACTTGTATGCGCATGGTGTCCAGCCAGCAACCTATTACCACGCCCTTACTATTAGATTAGGCGGGTTACTCGGACACTACTCACTGCAGCACGCAAGGGACAGAAATTCCACTATGCATGGCCGTATTAAGAGGCCCGGCTGCACCCCGCATAGTCAAAGTGCAAAAAATACATATAAAATATATGTGAGGTATTAGTTTGTAAATTGGCCAATGTACGTAAGCCCACAATCCTCATCACGGATCCTCACGCTTGCGGGTCCCTACACTGATAAATATCAAAAATAGCAACAAGAAGAGGAGATAAAAACTCCCCCAAAAAAGTATTATAAAATGTACTCACAGCAAAAAAGGGCAACCAGTCCAGTTAGCCCAGGCCAACATATCTAATGCACAAACAGGATGCAGACAAGCCAATGGCTAATGTACGTAAGCCCACAATTTTGATATTTATCAGTGTAGGGACCCGCAAGCGTGAGGATCCGTGATGAGGATTGTGGGCTTATGTACATTGGCCAATTTTCAAACTAATACCTCACATATATTTTATATGTATTTTTTGCACTTTGACTATGCGGGGTGCAGCCGGGCCTCTTAATACGGCCGCGCATAGTGGAATTTCTGTCCCTTGCGTGCTGCAGTGAGTAGTGTCCGAGTAACCCGCCTAATCTAATAGTAAGGGCATGGTAATAGGTTGCTGGCTGGACACCATGCGCATACAAGTGTGAACAGTGCCCTATGCGCGCCACTAGTGTGCAATTTACCTTGCACCTGTGAAGTGTCCATCATGTTGAGAGGCTTGTCTGCATCCTGTTTGTGCATTAGATATGTTGTCCTGGGCTAACTGGACTGGTTGCCCTTTTTTGCTGTGAGTATATTTTATAATACTTTTTTGGGGGAGTTTTTATCTCCTCTTCTTGTTGCTATTTTTGATATTTATCAGTGTAGGGACCCGCAAGCGTGAGGATCCGTGATGAGGATTGTGGGCTTATGTACATTGGCCAATATACAAACTAATGATCACCGAACAATCAAGCGTTTCATGGCAAATAGCCAACAGGGTTGAAAGAAGCGCGTTGGGCAAAAAAGGCGCAAAGTAACTGCCCATGAATTGAGGAGAATCAAGCATGAAGCTTCCAAGATTCCATTTGCCACCAGTTTGGCCATATTTCAGAGCTGCAACGTTACTGGAGTATCATACAGCACAAGGTGTGCCATACTCAGGGACATGGCCAAGGTAAGGAAGGCTGAAAAACGACCATCTTTGAACAAGAAACATAAGATAAAATGTCAAGACTGGGCCAAGATATATCTTATGACAGATTTTTCAAAGGTTTTATGGACTGATGAAATGAGAGTGACTCTTGATGGGCCAGATGGATGGGCCAGAGACTGGATCAGTAAAGGGCAGAGAGCTCCACTCCAACTCAGACGCCAACAAGGTGGAGGTTGGGTACTGGTATGGGCTGGTATCATCAAAGATGAACTTGTGGGACCTTTTCGGGTTGAGGATGGAGTGAAGTTCAACTCCCAGACCAACTGCCAGTTTCTGGAAGACAACTTCTTCAAGCAGTGGTACAGGAAGAAGTCGTTATCGTTCAAGACAAACATGATTTTCTTGCAGGACAATGCTCCGCATCACATGCATCCAACTACTCCACAGCGTGGCTGGCCAGTAAAGGTCTAAAAGATGAAAAAATAATGACATGGCCCCCTTGTTCACCTGATCTGAACCCCATAGAGAACCTGTGGTCCCTCATAAAATGTAAGATCTACAGAGAGGGAAAACAGTACACCTCTCGGAACAGTGTCTGGGAGGCTGTGGTGGCTGCTGCACGCAATGTTGATCATAAACAGATCAAGCAACTGACAGAATGTATAAATGGGATGGTAGGCTGTTGAGTGTCATCATAAAGAAAGGTGGCTATATTGGTCACTAATTTTTTGGGGTTTTGTTTTTGCATGTCAGAAATGTTTAGTTCTAAATTTTGTGCAGTTATATTGGTTTACGTGGTGAAAATAAACAAGTGAGATGGGAATATATTTGGTTTTTATTAAGATGCCTAATAATTCTGCACAGTAATAGTTACCTGCACAAACAGATATCCCCCTAAGATAGCCAAATCTAAAAAAAAAAAAACACTCCAACTTCCAAAAATATTAAGCTTTGATATTTATGAGTCTTTTGGGTTGATTGAGAACATAGTTGTTGATCAATAATAAAAAAAAATCCGCTAAAATACAACTTGCCTAATAAGTCTGCACCCAGTGTATTTTTTCCAGGCTCAACATTATAAAATACTGTGAAACACCTGGGGTTTCAGGGTGCTTACCAAACATCTAAATACAGTAAATTCCTTGAGGGGTCTAGTTTCCAAAATAGGGTCATGGTCACTTGTGTGGGAGCTCCACTGTTTAGGCACATTAGGGGCTCTCCAAACGTGAGATGGCGTCCACTATTTATTCCCGACAATTTTGCACTCTAAAATTCAAATGGCGCTCCTTTACCTTCCAAGCCCTGTCGTGTGCCCAAACAGTTGATTTCCACCTCATATGAAGTATCAGCGTACTCAGGAGAACTTGTACAAAAAAATAGCATTTTGCATTTTTTCCTGTTACCCTTGTGAAAGTAAAAGATTTGAGGTCAAAGCAACAGTTTTGTGTTAAAAATGTATTTTTTTATTTTCTCGGCTCAAAGTTAAAAAAACTCTGTGAAGTACATGGGAATTTAAGGTGCTCACCAAACATTTAGATAAATTCCTAGAGGGGTCTAGTTTCCAACATGGGGCCACTTGTGGGGAAGCTCCACTGTTTAGGCACATCAGGGGATCTCCAAACATAACATGGTGTCCACTAACGATTTCAGAAAATTTTGTCTCTAAAATTCAAATGGTGCGCCTTACCTTCCGAGGCCTGTCATGCGCCAAAACAGTAGATTTCTACCACATATATACTATCAGCGTACTCTAGAGAAATTTCACAATAAATTGCACTGTGCATTTTCTCTTGTTATCCTTGTGAAAATAAAAATTTGGGGGCTAAAGTAACATTTTTGTTTAAAAAGTAAAATTTTCCTTTTTTACTTCCACATTGCTTTAAGGCCGCTTTACAAGCTGCGATATCGTGACCGATATCGCTAGCGTGGGTACCCACCCCCATCGGTTGTGCGACACGGGCAAATGGCTGCCCGTGGCGCACAACATCGTGCAAACCCGTCACACTACTTACCTGCCCTGCGACGTCGCTGTGACCGGCGAACCGCCTCCTTTCTAAGGGGGCGGTTCGTTCAACATCACAGCAACGTCACAGCAGCGTCGCTGAACCGCCGCCCAATAGAAGTGGAGGGGCGGAGATGAGCGGGACGAACATCCCGCCCACCTCCTTCCTTCCGCATTGCGGGCGGGATGCAGGTAAGGAGAGGTTCCTCGTTCCTGCGGTGTCACACAGAGCGATGTGTGCTGCCGCAGGAACAACGAACTACATTGTTACTGCAGCAGCAACAATATTCGAGAATGGACCCCCATGTCACCGATGAGCGATTTTGCGCGTTTTTGCGACGATGCAAAATCGCTCATAGGTGTCACACGCAACGGCATCGCTAAAGCGACCGGATGTGCGTCACAAATTCCGTGACCCCCAACGAGATCGCTTGAGCGATGTCGCAGCGTGTAAAGCGGCCTTTAGTTCCTATGAAGTACCTAAAGAGTTAATAAACTTCTCCAATGTGATTTAGAGTACTTTGGAGGGTGCAGTTTTTACAATGGTGTCACTTTTGTTTATTTTCTATCACTTAGGCCTCTCAAAGACTCTTCAAATGTGATGTGGTCCCTAAAAAAAGGGTTTGTAAATTTTGCTGAAAAAAATAGAAATTGCTGATAAACTTTGACCTTTTCTAACAAAAAAACTTTTGTTTCAAAAAGTGTGCTGATGTAAAGTAGACAAGTGGGAAATGTTTTTATTAACTATTTTGTATGACATCTGTGTGGTTTAAAGGCATAAAAATTCAGTTTGAAAATTGCAAAATTTTCACCAAATTTCTGATTTTTCCACAAATAAAAACAAAAAATATTGGTACAAAGTTACCACTAACATGAGGTACAATATGTCATAAAAAAAACAACATTCTCAGAATCACTGGGATCCGTTAAAGCATTTCAGAGTTATAAGCTCATACAGTGACACTGGTTAGAATTGAAAAAATTGTCCGAGTGATAAAGGTGAAAACAGGCTTGGTGGTAAAGGGGATAAAGGAAAATCCTTTCCGATTAAACTGCAACGGTCCAATCAAATTAAAGAATCACTTACCACTCAAAGAAGGTAAGAATCTTCTAGAATAGGTTGATACCATTTTTGTCAAAATTTCAAAAAGAAGGGAGAAACGAAAATAGGGACAAAATACATAATGTAATGCCTCTACCGGTTGTCCCCACGCTGTTTTGCACCCTTCGTCCCAGGTCTATGCTGTCTTCCAGAGCCTGCGCACGCCACATAGGCCACCTGGGAATGCCTGTAGGGTGTGCACACAGACACACCCCTTTTCTTAAAAGGCCAGTTCACCCTGACCATGAAGTTCCTCTCAGCTCGGCTGAGAAGCATCAAGTATTTAAGGCGCCTTCTCATTAAGGGCGGTGCCTGGCCAACAAGTTCTATACGTTTGTAGTTCTCTTGTCCCTAGTGCTGCTGCTGTTATAGTGCTGTGTGCTTTTGCTGATTCATTTCTGCGTTTCAGAGCATTACAAGTCCACTGCTGCTGCAACTATCCACGCCAGCCATCTCCTACTATATCCACTGCCGATGCTGCAAGTATCCACGTCAGCTGGCTCCTACAATGTCCACTGCTACATCCATCCATCGTGGCTGAAGACATTACACCGTCTGCTGCTGCTTGTACAACCAGAGACTGTTTGTATCCGTGTTGTCAGCTGCCAAGGTGCCGTTGATCTCCTGGGCTGCCCTTTGTCTGCTACCTACCAGTGATTGTGCCTTTCGCCACCTCCAATGGCTTTAGTGAAGATTTGGTGGCCGATCCAGTTCGCTCCTCCAAGCCAGTGATCGGTACCTTTAGTCCAGTGGATCCACTAACCCTGTGTTCGCTTGGCAAACAAAACACATAAATACCATTTCAGTTTTTATATGTATATTAAAAAAGAAATGTAGTGTGGGGTTCCCTGACATTATCATGAACTATTACACTGCAAAGGGCCCATATGCTGTTCTTGCACAGGGTCCTCTTCTGTATGTGTCCACCTGTAGTTCTGATAATGACACATATAAAGTTTTTTCATGAATCCAGAAAAGCCCTGTAAGAAAAGAAATGTTGAACATTTTATAGAAATATCTTTGTGAATTGTGGAAACATATGAATTAGAAGTTTCCAGAGGAGGTTTCAAGCTTAAATATATAGTATTGCTCATGATATAGAAATAGCAAAGAGCAAAAGTTATCGTACAGCTGCAGCTGTGCATAAGGCCACTTGTACACGTTGAGTATTGAGTTTTTTACCTCAGTATTTGTATGGCCACATGCACACATTGAGTATTTGATGAGCTTTTATCTCAGTATTTGGAAGGTGACCTGCACACATTGTCTCACTAGGTATGGGGAAATACTGAGCGAAAAGGAAAGGGAGGGACGAGGGAATCCCTTTGTCTAGAGGAGGGGGAGATGATGACCCCTGATAAAACCTTCCATTGGACCCTGACTCCCCTGACGTCCCTAGATAATTTTCGCACCTATACGCCGAGCAGGATACCTGGCCCTGGCTGACACTGAACTGGGCACTCAGTAATGAACAAGCGAGTTGAGCGCTTGTCAACCCCACTATGTTCTAAAGACCACACAGAGAAAACAAACAGGGGAAAGCAAACAAACAACTTATCTCTAAGATAACTAAAGGCCGCTTTACATGCTGCGATATTGTTACCGATATCGATAGCGTGCCTACCTGCCCCCATCGGTTGTGCGACACGGGCAAATTGCTGCTCGTGGCACACAACATCGCGCAGACCCGTCACACATACTTACCTGCATAGTGACGTTGCTGTGACCGGCAACGTCGCTAGGCAGGTAAGTCCGTGTGACAGGTCCGAGCGATGTTGTGCGCCACGGGCAGCGATTTGCCCGTAACGCACAACCGACGGGGGCGGGTGCTTTCACTAGCGACATCGCTAGCAATGTCGCTGCATGTAAAGCCCCCTTTAGATGTGGTCACTGAGATAGAGCAGGTAGCTAATGTTAACAATATAGATTTGGGTGTAGACAAGCATATACATAACGATGTCATGCACTGTGCAATGGTGAAATTCTGTAAGTACTACATTACTGACTCAAAAAGGCTTCGATGATAGGCTGGACATTGTGGGGTAGCAGATGCCAGAAGACTCTGAGTCTCGCTTTATATCCACCTTCAGGACAGTGTAAGGACTCGTGCGCACGTTGCGTAATTGCATGCATTTATGCTACATATAGCACCGCAGCGTATATGCATGCATCCTGCGTCCCCTGCACAATCTATGAAGATTGTGCATGATACGTGCTCACGATGCTTTTATGAACGCAGCAATTTGGGTGCTAAAATTTTGACCCAAATCCATGCGTTCATAAAATGAGCCTGTCAATTAATTTGTGCGCTATGGATGCAGCTCCCAATCTGTCTATGGTGGGGGCAGCAGCCAGAGCGCATGAAATCGGCTTTTTTTGTACAGTAAAACTGCATCCATTATGCAGTGTTTCTGCAGGGATTTGACGCACGCATGTTCTGTCAAATCGCTGCAGAAATTTCAGAATTTACGTGCGCATGAGCCCTTAGTCGTGAAAGCAGTATCGAATGCACAGATCCTGTCAGCAGACTGCACTATACACCAATGTGATCTGAAATGTGATGGCCAGCACTGGTAGCACAGACAACACTGGGTAGAGATTCCATTTTTCTTTGGTTTTGTGATTTACCTGTGATTTTAACAACTAGTTCGGCAGATCCATTAAGAACTAACCAAATTCCACTCCTAAGCATTTGAACCTTCTTGATGATTAGGATGGAGGCATACTTTTTCTTTCTTTCTTTTGAGCATATACCTCTAGTTCAGTTCTTGTTTACTGGGTAAGCTCCAATGTGAGGATGCCAGGCTTATGCACAATGTGATGCCCTGGACTAGCCAGGTAGTCACAGACATACCAACATACACACCCCCCACCCTAGACAGTAACAATAGTCAGACAGAAAATCCTTGTTGCCTCCCTCCAGGGTCTGATGTCCACACCAGGTGGGGCGGAGCCAGGCGCTTGGCCCCACCCACCGATGAGTTCACAAGCCTGGAGGCGGGAAAAGTTTTAGATCACTTTTGGAGGTGGAAGTGAGAGGAGTAAACACTTGAGGTGTCTGGGTCAGAGCCCAGGCACTGACAGCAAGGTTGGCAGACGGTGGTGGCCGTCTGTAGGAGTTGGTGGAACTCCGCAGAGCCATAAGGACCGGGGTCGGGCATCGGCCCGCCGCTACCAGATCGGGGAACGGAGTGAAGCTAAGCACACAGGCAGGGCCATTGGACCCCGACCAGGCTTGGAGCCGCCGTCAATAGTCAAATCCGAATGTGACAGGAACCCCAGGGGTTTCCTAACAACCAAGTCCCGATTGAAGGCAACAGTCCACCCAGAGAGGATATACAGCCACCGCCACAGGCTAGAGATCCAAGGGCCAGCGCCTGCGGGCAAAACGGGCTCCTACGGCACCTATACGCCGGGGAGCAGACTACCGGTGGGCAACCACAGGAGTCAAGAACATCTTCACAGGTGCAGGAAAAGACAGCCACCATCAGTCGTCCGGGGAGAGCACAACAACAACACTGCAGCCGGCTGCGGGACCCATCCATCCGGCCGTTTTTGGTTTGCCAACGACTCTGTCAGTGATTGTCTGAATGAGTACACCAGTGCCGTCCGGCACCGCGCCGCACAGTCCCTGCACCCCAGCCATCCAGCCTCCCCGTTACACCACCGGGCCCCGGGATCACCAACCCCCTATCCACGGAGGGGACAACATCCTAGCTGCACCCTATCATCTCTCCCGGGATCCCCGTTACCAGCAGTGGTGGTGCCATCATCACCACGTCCCGTGGGTGGCGTCACAAACAATCTCCCTAAACATACCACCCACTTTTCAATCACGGGTGAGGAGCGCTGCTCGAGTCCCCGGGTCCGGTCCACCGCTCGAGCCACCGAGCAGCAGAAGCCCCGGATCCGAGCGTGGCGGGCACGTCCCCTCCGCCCGCGACACACAATTAAACAACTTAGAAATGATTGCTCCTACGACCGACTTCTCTATGGGTCTTCTATCATCCCCCACCCCTGAAACAACACGTTATCAAGGGGTGGATCTGTGGTCACTTATCATAGCTTCTGCCACTGATGGTCCCTTATGAAGACCTGTTTCAATGAGGATGATGAAGAAAGTGACCAGATCTTCAATGGATGCTGCCCTATTGTTTTTGCAGGGTGAGTGATAACTTCGCTGTTCCACATCTTGTATCATAGCCCTCAAACGAACCGTCATCTGTGCTTCCAGGGCACTGGTGTCATCTACCCTGCTTATATCACTGCCTCCTGATGACATTTTATTTCAGGGAAAAAATCAGCAAAGAGAGAAGCAAGGATTTTGGCAATGGCGACCAAACATGCAGGCAGCATGCACAGAAGTGTGGCGTCAGCAACTGAAGCATTGGTCACTTCTTTATCTCTCTCCTTGGCTCAGAATATTATCAGTGGACAGCAGTGGTAGTAGGTGTGGTAAGTGACTGCAGTGCTGCCATGTGGTAATATCCTGCTTCAGTGGGGAGGGAGTAGACAGAGAGCAGAGAAGTGAGTGCAGCCCCAGCCATCTATGACATCCCATTTGAGACTCCCATCAAACATCACAGAAAGTAAATAAAAAATGACAAATTTAGGGATTAGCTATATAGGGAGAATTTTATAATAAAGCAAATTACAAAATCGGTTAGGGATTAGAGATACAGTCATGGCTGAAAGTGGCACTCTTGAAATTGTTCCATAAAATGAAGTATTTCTCCCAGAAAATTGCAATTACACACACCTTGGTATACACCTGTTTATTGCCTTTGTGTGAATTGGAAAAACAGACAAAAAAAACCCAGAAAAAAAGCACATATTGGACATAATTTCACAAAAACCTCAAAATGGGCTGGACAAAATTGTTGGCACCTTTCCAAAATTGTGGATTAAACTTGGTCTCAAGCATGTGATGCTTGTTAAAACTCACCTATGGCAAGTAACAGGTGTGGGCGATATGAAAATCACACCTGAAACCAGATAAAAAGGGTAGAAGTTAACTCAATCTTTGCATTGTGTGTATCTGTGTACCGCACAAAGCTTGGAGAACAGAAAGAAAAGAGAATTGTCTGAGGACTTGAGAACCAAAATTGTTGAAAAATATAAACAATCTCAAGGTTAGATTTCCATCTCCAGAGATCTTTATGTTTCTTTTTTTACAGTGTGCAACATAATAAAAAGTTTACAACCCATGGCACTGTAGCTAATCTCAAAGAAAAAATGATGAAAAGTTGCAACGCAGGAGAGTCCGGATGGTGGATAAGCAGCACCAATCAAGTTCCAAAGAAATTCAAGTTGTCAAACAGGCTCAGGGTGCATCAGTGTCTGCGTGAACTATCCATCAATATTTGTATGAAATTAACCCCTTCACGACCCTGGACGGATCTATCCGTCCAGGATCGTGTCCAGTTAAGCCCCACCCCCTGCCGCGGGCAGGCGGCGTGGATCGGCACACATATCAGCTGTTTTCAACAGCTGACATGTGTGCCTGCTAGCCGCGGGTGGAATCGCTTCCACCCGCGGCCATTAACCCCTTAAATCTTGCTGCCAAAGTCTGGCAGCAAGATTTAAATGCGTGCGGCCATGTTTGTTACTCACCGCCGCCCCCACCGGAAGTCACGTGTGTTATCACGTGACTATCGGTGGTTGCCATCGTAGCACAGGGTCATGTGATGACGCCTGCTGCTACGATGTTTCACTTTCATTTTCCCTCGGCCGAGAGCAGAGGGAAAACCAAAGTGACTGAATCTGCTGATTACAGCGGTATAGCTGTGATCAGCAGATAGCGATCAGCAATCGGATTGCTGATCGCTATAGCCCCCTAGGGGGACTAGTAAAATAAAAAAAAAAAGTAAAAAAAAAGTTTTAAAAAATAAAAAAAAAAACAAAAAACCTAAAAGTTCAAATCACCCCCCTTTCCCCCCATTAAAAATTAAAGGGTTAAAAAATAAATAAATATACACATATTTGGTATCGCCGCGTTCAGAAATGCCCGATCTATCAAAATATAAAATCAATTAATCTGATTGGTAAACGGCGTAGTCGCAAAAAAATTCCAAACGCCAAAATTACGTTTTTTGGTCGCCGCAAGTTTTACGCAAAATGCAATAACAGGCGATCAAAACGTAGCATCTGCGCAAAAATGGTACCATTATAAACGTCAGCTCGAGACGCAAAAAATAAGCCATCACTGAGCCATAGATCCTTAAAAATAAGAACGCTACGTGTTTCGGAAAATGGCGCAAAACGTGCGCCACTTTTATTGGACAAACTTGTGAATTTTTTTTAACCCCTTAGATACAAGTAAACCTATACATGTTTGGTGTCTACAAACTCGCACCGACCTGAGGCATCACATAGATACCTCAGTTTTACCATATAGTGAACACAGTGAATAAAATATCCCAAAAACTATTGTACGATCACACTTTTTTTGCAATTTTTCCGCACTTGGAATTTTTTTGCCGTTTTCCAGTACACTATATGGTAAAACTTATGGTTTCATTTAAAAGTACAACTCGTCCCGCAAAAAACAAGCCCTCATATGGCAAGATTGATGGAAAAATAAAAATATTACGCCTCTCAGAAGAAGGGGAGCAAAAAACAAAAACGCAAAAACGGAAAGTGCCCGGGGGCTGAAGGGGTTAAACACTATGGCAGGAGAACCATGAGGACCCCACTGCTGACACAGAGACATAAAAAAAGTAAGGCTGCAGTTTGCCAAAATGTACAGTATGTGTTTAAGCAACAATTCTTTTGGGAAAGCATCTTGTGGAAAGATGAGATCAAGATAGAGCGTTTTGGCAAAGCACATCATTCTACTGTTTACCGAAAATGGAATGAGACCTACAAAGAAAAGAAAGTACCAAAAATCGTGGAGGTGCAAAGATGTTTTGGGGTTGTTTTGCTGCCTCTGGCTCTGGGTGCCTTGACTGTGTGGAATGAATCATAGAATCTGAAGATTACCGAAGAATTTTAGCTCTCATTGTAGTGCTCAGAAAGCTGGGTGTGCATCATAGGTCATGGGTCTTCCAGGAGGACAATTACCCCAAACATACTTCAAGAAGCAGAAATGTATGGAAACAAAGTGTTGGAGAGTTCTGAAGTGGTCAGTGTGCCGCACCCGTGTCAGCAGCTGGGCTACTTGGGTCCGGATCCCTGGTGGCTCGAGGGGCGTCCGGACCTGGGGGTCATGCGGCCACTCAAATGAAGGGGGGTATTTACAGGGAAATTGTGTTTAGAGTTCGTGATGCCACCCGTGGTGTGTGGTAATTGGAGTACCACCGCTGCAGTTGGGAGTACCCGGGGGCGATGAAATGGGGCAGCCAGGTGTTGGGACCCTCCACGGGTAGCGGGATGCTCCAGGACTCGGTGATGGTGTTTGGTGAGTGCCATTGGGGAGTGAAGGGGTCACTTGCGTACTCATTCAGTCCACAAAGCTGACACCGACAACTGGGAAAATCAAAGTTCTGGACACCGCTGCCGCTGAGGGGAGCTAGTTCGGGTCCCGTCCCCAATGGTGCTGCCTGATGATCTGTGACCTTCCTCATGGCACTAAGTTCACTTTCTTGTTGGTCCCGGTAGTATAGAACTAGTCGGGTCCCGCTCTCCAGTGTGGCTAACTATGGCTAACTGTGGGAGCTTGGTCTCAGGGTTCACGCTTGGGATTTTCTGGACTGTTTTAGGGGAAAGTCCTATCCCCCTCGTTGCGCTAGTACCCCGATTCTGGAGTGAGTGGAGAGCGGATCTTGAAGGCTCCATTCTCGTCCGGTAAATTGACAGGTTGCCTGAAGCTTCTCCCTGACCTAGGGTCCACATACCCCGTTGTGCCCTAGTCCCAGCCCGGTGATGGTACAAGGCAGCCGGCTGTCCTCCTTGACAATTCTGTTCCCCTTGTCACGATCCCCTGCGACCGGGGGTCCAGCTCCTACTAGGCCCAGACCACTGTCTGCTACCTAGTTGCTTCTAAGGAGCCCGGCTCCTGACCTCCTCTCTCTCTCACCTCCTACACTTCACTCTCCCTTTCCACTTCTGACCTATTCCTGACACTCCTGACCTTCCTTTAACCAGCCCCCAAAGTGGGCGACCCTATTCCACTCAGGCCGTCCACTGGTGTGTCTGGTGGGTGTGGTGCAGAGTGTACCTAGGATTTTACTAGCTGTTGTAGGCAACACCATGTAGTTGGGGACCAATAACCAAGGAGGAGGTGGATATTGCACAGAAGGGCAGATTGAACAATACCCTGTGACGACCTGATAGTCCAGGGCATCACATCAGCAATGAGTCCGGATCTGAGTCACATTGAACACTTGTGAAGAGATCTTAAAACTGCTCTTGGGAGAAGGCATCCTTTAAATATGAGAGACCTGAATCAGTTTGCAAAAGAAGAGTGGTCCAGAATTCCAGTTGAGAGGTGTAAGAAGCTTGTTGATAGGATATGACTGATTGAAGTTATTTATACCAAAGAGTGTGCAGCCAAAATTAACTTGAGGGTGCCAACAATTTTGTCCGGCCCATTTTGGGGTTGTATGTGAAATTACTGTATGTCCAATTTGTTTTTTATTCTCTGGTGGGTTTTTTTATGTTGTTCCAATTCACACACAGGAAATAAACGTGTATAACAAAACATTTGTAAGTGCAATAATTTTCTGGGAGAAATACTTCATTTTCTGTCACAATTTCAAAGGTGACAAAACACTCTCGGCCTTGACTGTAGATATTTATAAAAGGGCATTATAGATATTGGACAACCCTTTTAAACATAACTTACAGCCTGACCTAGAAACATCCTTTTTGTTTGTCCGTTACAATGATAATTCAGGATGCAGTGGCCTCTTGCAAACTTGCACCTCCTTATAAGTGGACCAAGTCCAAACTTTTAGCCTCTGAGGGATGTTTGGGCTGGTTATCCATTGTGTATAGAAAAAGGTTCTGCCCAGCGCAAGTAGCAGAGATACACCATCAGTAAATTTACAGGTAACTTATTTTTGCTTGGTTCCAGTTAAAAAATGATCATATAGATATATGAGCATATCAAGCCATAACCCCCATTGGAAAAATGACGTACAGCGACGCGTTTCGGCTACTGTGGTATAGCCTTTGTCAAATGGCTTTACTTAGTGATGTGAGTCCTTTATATATCCATGCATAAATGTCCTTCAAATAAGCAGGTACAGATTCTTGATGAATTCCTCCAATTTAACCCATGGCCATCCGGGCGGCTCCTAAAGTTCACATTTGTAAACATCTCAAATCGTTTGGGGAAAAAAAAAGGGATGCATATGCGTATTTAACCCTAAGTCAATTTTCTCTAAACAGTGAAAAAATATTATTATTTTATCCTCATATCAACGCATTCATGTCACCAAATGACAATAAAACACAAGAGGATCAAAACAGAAATGTTTCTAATTACAAAAAATATGTGCATTTTCATTATTAACATTCGGTTTCAGAATATAATAAATATGCATATACAGTGGAACCTTGCTTAACGAGAACAATCCGTTCTGGGAGTGTGCTTGTTAACCCCTTCACGACCATGGACGGATCTTTCCGTCATGGATCGTGTCCCGGTAAGCCCCGCCCCCTGCCGCGGGCAGGCGGCGTGGATCGGCACACATATCAGCTGTTTTCAACAGCTGACATGTGTGCCTACATGTTCCGAGTGGAATCGCATTCCACCCGGAACATTAACCCCTTAGATCTCGCTGCCAAAGTCTGGCAGCGAGATCTATATGCGCGCACCCATGTTTTTTACTTACCGCCGCCCCCTCCGGACGTCACATGAGTGATCACGTGACGTTCGGTGGTTGCCATCGTAGCACAGGGTCATGTGATGACGCTTGCTGCTATGAAGTTTCACTTTCATTCTTCCTCGGCACGGAGCAGAGGAAAAAAGAAAGTGACTATTTCTGCTGTTTACAGCGGTATAGCTGTGATCAGCAGATAGCGATCAGCAATCGGATTGCTGAGCGCTATAGTCCCCCAGGGGGACTAGTAAAATAAAATAAAAAAAGTAAAAAAGAAGTTTTAAAAAATTAAAAAAAAAACAAAAAACCTAAAAGTTCAAATCACCCCCCTTTCCCCCCATTGAAAATTAAAGGGTTAAAAAATAAATAAATATACACATATTTGGTATCACCGCGTTCAGAAATGCCCGATCTATCAAAATATAAAATCAATTAATCTGATTGGTAAACGGCGTAGTGGCAAAAAAATTCCAAACGCCAAAATTACATTTTTTGGTCGCCGCAAGTTTTACGCAAAATGCAATAACAGGCGATCAAAACGTAGCATCTGCGCAAAAATGCTACCATTACAAACATCAGCTCGAGACGCAAAAAATAAGCCGTCACTGAGCCATAGATCCCAAAAAGTAAGAACGCTACGTGTTTCAGAAAATGGCGCAAAACGTGCGCCACTTTTATTGGACAAACTTGTGAATTTTTTTTAACCCCTTAGATACAAGTAAATCTATACATGTTTGGTGTCTACAAACTCGCACCGACCTCAGGCATCATACCTACACATCAGTTTTACCATATAGTGAACATCGTGAATAAAATATCCCAAAAACTATTGTGCCATCACACTTTTTTTGCAATTTTTCCACACTTGGAATTTTTTTGCTGCTTTCCAGTACACCATATGGTAAAACGTATGGTTTCATTTAAAAGTAAAACTTGTCCCGCAAAAAACAAGCCCTCATATGGCAAGATTGACGGAAAAATAAAAAAGTTACGGCTCTCGGAAGAAGGGGAGCAAAAAACAAAAACGCAAAAACGGAAAGTGCCCCGGGGCTGAAGGGGTTAATCAAGTTACTCGTTCAGCAGAGCAAGATTTCCCATAGGAAATCATTGCAATGCAGACAATTCGTTCCACAATGTGTTAAATGTCTCATCCTGGTCCCCTATTCTGTCATTCCACACATTCACAAACGCACACAAACATGTACAAACACACAAGCATACATGCACACGCACATATTATATGCTCACCTTACCTTCCGTTCCATCGCCGGTCTCCTGGGACTTGCTGTTCTCTGGTGCGGGCCGTGTATCGGGTAACCATAACGACGAGGGCGGAACTTCCTGCCAGAGCGCTGACGTCAAAGGCAGAGCCACTTGCCTCTGATTGGCCAGCGCGCTGCCTTTGAGTAGCGGTGACAGGAACAAGGAAGTTCCTGCTTCGTCGCTATGGATGCCGATGCCTGGAGTGGAGCGGAGCGGCGCGGCGAACTACAGGCCCAGGAGACCGGCGATAAAACGGAAGGTACACATATTATATGCTCACCTTATCGATGTACCCGGGATCTACAAGAACCATGAGCCCGGCGGTGGAACGGAAGGTAAGGTGAGCATAATACTGTATGTGTGTTCGTGTGTGTTTGTGTGTGTTTGTGCGTACTTGTGTGTGTTTGTGTGGACTGCAAGTGCGGGTTAGAGCATGGTGGATGTACAGAACCGGAAGTGTGTGCAGTGAGGATTTCGCTCGTACAGCAAAGCTTTCTCATAAAGTGGGTTACAAATTTACAGAAAGCTTTGCTTAAGCGAAATTCTCGTTAAGTGGGTTACTCGTTAAGCGAGGTACCACTGTACTTCTCATATTTATACACAATGATCCATAAAGTTCAATAGTACATCATGCTGTCAAAATTCACATGACAATTAATAGTTGTAATTCATATGCAGATCTGAATAAAATGAGTGATATCAAGTTTTGTTAGAAAAAAAAACATTCGTCAAAAAGAAAGTACCGTACATTCCTATTTTGCACTCAGATATGTTGAATATGAATGAACATTTCAGATTAGTTCCCAAACGATCCATAGAAATTCAAATATACATTGCGTCAACAGGTTAATATCATAAAAAATAGTTCTACGTCATTTTTCCATTGGTGGTTATGGCTTGATATGCTCATATGTCTATATGACCATTTTTTAACTGGAACCAAGCAATAATAAATTACCTGGAAATTTACTGACGGTGTATTTCTCCTCCTTGCGATGGGCAGCACTTTTTCTATTTGCAAGCCACAGGCAGCTGCACCTGCAGCCCGAGCAGCAGAGGAAAGCATGAACACACTCAAGAGGGTGAGCTGAAGTTTTTTGTTTATTAGTTATCTATTGTGTAACTTGCTTTTGCAGGACCTTCTTACTAGAAAGGAAAATTGGTAACTTTTCTATTTATAGAAAAGGCTTACCATCGAACAATAGACCACATCCTTGCCCTTTTTGTGTAGCATATAAAATACTTTTTGTGGCACTTTGACAACATCATTTTTTTAAACATAAAAATAAAAGTTCCTATGCAAATTATTGGGAGGCCAATGATAGTGTGACGCCATGGCGCCGCCTGGTGGTCACAGAAAAACATTCATCCGACATAACACTATCCCACACCAGGTCCCATCTGCCACAAAATTCTAGCCACCCCCCTCAGGGTAGGAAGGACACACCAGTGGGCAGGACCAGGCAGATTGGGAGCGCCCACCTAGGGGTCTTGAGGATCCGGGGGCGGGAACACAGAAGAGAGTTGAAGTTGAGTGGAGTTCAAGTTTGGAGCTCAAGCTTAGAGTTCAGTGGAAAGTGGAGGTCAAGGCTGTGCCTAGTGGAGGGTAGCCAGGGTAGTGGCCCTGGTCTACTGGCTAGGTGGCAAGCAGTGGAGCGTGTCCAAAGGTGACGGGAGTCCGGTCGTGGGAAATCCAAAGTGTACCGGGACAGGGATGGAGCCCGCCGGTACCGACAGCGGAGATCCAGTCCGAAAACCGTACACAGGCGGGGTACCTGGACCCTAGTTAGAAGACGGTTGCAAGCCCCTTCTCTAATTCACCAGGCCAGGAGCAAGGTTCCAGACATTGCTCCAGAAGTTTTAGCCCAGATAGAGCGAAACGGCAGCCCACCGTGGGGGATAGGGTATCCGCAAACACCCACTGAGATCCCAAGGGTCAGTTTTCGCGCGCACGACTCCCAACCACAACAGCACTAAGAGGGGACTTCCCCATTCCATACGGAGTTGTCCAGAATTGAGAAAACTACAGAGTGCCGGAGGAAGGGACATCGGTACATCAGCCGGGTGTGGGACCCGAGTACACCCGAACGCGGCAGTTGGCCACTGACACCTTGGTTTACCAACAGACTTGTGTGCAATTATTCAACAGTGAGTAACCAAAATTCCCCGTTCCGGCCAGGCGCGCCACCTCCGGCCTACATCACTTCCCGTGTCCTGGACACTGAACCCCGGGGCATACACCCCTACCCATGGAGGGGTTAACATCCAGCTGCCATTCCATCGCCCTCGGGTGCTCCCCAACGGCAGCAGTGGTACTCCATCTTACCACACACCGTGGGTGGCGTCACAAATTATCCACAGCAATCTCCGTACATATACGCCCTCTTTTATTCGAGTGTCCACGCGACCCCCGGATCCGGAAACCCCTCGAGCCACTGCGAATCCGGATCCGAGCAGCCCGGCTGCTGCTGACGTGGGGGCGGCACAATAGCACATCTACATTGTCTTGGCCAGAAAAGGTTTACTCTGCATTAGGCCGGGGCCACATGGGGATTACTGCAATCCCCTCGCATGACACTCAGCTTACGCTGGCAGTACAGCAGAGCCGAGTGTCATGCGAGTGTCCCTGCGACTGAGGTATGATCATGCGAGCGGACCTCAGCTGCGGGAGGTGGGCCGGCACTGAGGAGGGGCGTGCCAGTGTGGAGCCCCATTACGTTCAGATCGCCTCAGGTTCTTCAGGGACTTCACGTGCTGGGATTCTTCTGACAACAGGCAGGTCAGGTTAACTATGGGAATCGTGACGCCACTCTCGGTAATTGCGGTCAGGGGGTGACTGCCACTTCAGTTTAGAGAGCGTCTGGGGCTGATGGCAAATGCAGTCTGGTGTTATGGCCTCCTGAGACTGAGGCCGGCCCCAGGGGCTCAGGTGTAAGTTTGTAATACCACAGGTCGCAGAAGAACTCACACACAGGCAGCAATGTCTTTCAGTGTTTTTACTCACTTTTCTGGTGTATTAGGAAAATGCTCCATAAAGCCCAACGTAAATTTTTGTGGGGACAAACGGACATAGAACCCCACAGTTAGCACAAACTCAAAAGCATAATATATAAAAGCGAGGACAAGGAGTTATTACATGCAAAAAATAGACAATTTTTATTAGATACAGTAGGTGAACATCCGTATTAAAAGCACATAAAATCAGCAAGGTGACAGGACCATGGACTGGATTCCATATTGCCTCAGGATAAATAACAATCAGTGTATATATATATATATATATATATATATATATATATATATATATATAGCTACACATCCAAGCAGATACATGTGTTAAATACATTCTATCTTAATGCCAGCAGTGTAGAAAACCCTTCAGGGTCACAACCATATTTTAGCATGTGTAAAGGATCACTATGTATCTACCAGAAGTGGATGGCAGCAAGGAGCCAGGCCAGGTCACAGAAGCAACCTCCAAATGCAGACGTACGTTTCGAAAAAGATTTCTTTATGTCTTCATCAGGGCAGAAACGTTCTAACCAACGCCTCTGATACATAGTGATCCTTTACACATGCTAAAATGTGGTTGTGACCCTGAAGGGTTTTCTACACTGCTGGCATTAAGATAGAATGTATTTAACACATGTATCTGCTTGGATATGTAGCTATATATATATATATACACTGATTGTTATTTATCCTGAGGCAATATGGAATCTAGTCCATGGTCCTGTCACCTTGCTGATTTTATGTGCTTTTAATACGGATGTTCACCTACTGTATCTAATAAAAATTGTCTATTTTTAGCACGTAATAACTCCTTGTCCTCACTTTTCTGGTGGTAGATGTGAGATACCCGGGCGATGCTATGATGAACCAGGTGGAAGCAAGTTTCCCTCAGGCTGAGATAAGGATGACTGCTGACTCGCCTTCCTGCACCTTTGTTTCGGATCACCCCTGACTTGAAGTGTAGGGATGCGTCCAGGGAAGTCACTGCTGCCGTTCCCTCCCTTTCTGACCCATTTGCTGACAGCGTGGACCAAGGATAGATGGCTCCAGGCTCGATCCTCCTTATGGGCCCCCTCGTTGCTGTTGATGCTGCGGGTTCTGTATGGTTGGTGTGGGACTTCTTGTCCACCCCACCGGCAGGATTAAGCAGCTCCACTAAATAGATTTCTGCTCTGGGGACCTGTACCCCGTGTGTGCGTTCATCACCAGGAGTTCCTGTACTCGACTCTGTACTTCTCCCTCTATTCAGGCATCTTTCAAAGCAACTTTGTGGTGATGCTCTCCTCCGTCAACAGCCACTGCACGTGCAAGGTCTGACAGGGCTTCGCCCTTTGGCCCTGCACTTCAGACACGGCTGCTCACCACCTTCTCCTCTGACTGCCACTACACAACTCTCCTCCCAGCTACACTACAGCACCATACTAACTGAGATGTGAGTGCTACGCCCCCTCCCTGGGTCTGCCCAGGGGTCTTCTCTAATGTGTGTGTGTGTGTTCTGGTTAAAGGATGCCTGTGTGTTCACACCTTACTCAGCCATCAGGATTACCTGTTTGTACTGACCCAGCATGGGTGCAGTACTCAGTGGTGCCTGACCAGGTCAGGGGCGCCACACAAGCGCTGCGGAGGGGTGGGCTGGCTTTGAGGAGGGGAGGGAGGGATTTATCTCCCTCTCTCCTCCGTAGCCTCCTATTGCCATTCTCACACTACACTCGCGGTACACCGGTGTACTGCGAGTGTAGTGCGATTTTTCTCTCGCCCCATTGACTTGAATAGGTGCGAGAGAAACAATGATCGCATTACAATCACAGCATGCTGAGATTGTTTTTTCGGTCCAATTAGGGCTGAGAAAATAATCGCTCATGTGGGCTGACACATAGGCTAATATTGGTCCGAGTGGAATGCGATTTTTTATCGCACTCCACTCGCACCGTTTTTCTCGCTGTGTGTCTTAGGCCTTATAGTAGAAAACAGTAGTTTGATAAAAGTCTATATTTTAACAACCCCTTTAGGAGTGACCTAATTTTGGCCTTTAGGATAAAGTTGTTTCATTTTCATTATCGCTTTTCAAAAGCCCAAACATTTTTTTTTATTTGTGTAAGTATATGAGCTCTTCTTTTTGGTGGGACAAGATGTATATATTATCAAGACCACTTTGGAATATAACTCTATCTTGCTGATTAGTTTCTTTTTGGGTAGGTGGGCATAACAAACACAATAATTCAGATTTTTTTTTTTGCGTTAAATTTCTGCTGGTTGCCATGGGCAGGGCCGCATTTACCATTAAGCACCCATGGTCCGGTGCCTGGGGCGGCGGGTTCCGGTGGGCGGCACTTTCTGGATACAAAAAAATAGACTGCAGGCGCCGTGCACAGGGAGCTGATTGACCCCGGAAGTGCCGGAGCCTGCACTTCCGGGGTCAGAGGGGCGCCAATCAGCTCCATGCTGTGGTGGCCAAAGCTTTAGATGCCGCGGAGGACAGAACGCTCACCGGAGTCAGCAGCAGGAGGATGACGAACACCGGAGAAGAAGCTGCAGCTCCAGCAAAAGGAGGAGGAGCGGCGGCAGCACGGGAGCAGGTAATTGCTGGCAGAGTTCCTAATGCTGTGAAATGAGGAGGGGGGGAGGCAGGCAGAGGCTATAAAGTTAGGATTGTGGGGAGGAGGAGCACGCAGAAGCTATAGACTGGGGATTGCGGGAGAGGGGCAGGCAGAAGCTATACAGTTAGTATTGTGGGGTGAGGCAGGCAGAGGCTATAAAGTTAGCATTGTGTGGGGGAGGGGCAGGCAGAGACTATAGTCTGGGGATTGCGGGGGAGGGGCCGGCAGAGGCTATAGACTGGGGATTAGGAGGCCTATTATTGTAGTCTGGAGATTAGGGGCCTTTGACTCGACAGTGGTTACGGGGGCTGGGGCTATTAGTATAGTCTTAGAGTTAGGGGGCCTATTAAAGAAGATAGTGGTCAAGGGGGCCTATTAGTGTAGAGGGGAAGGTTTAGGGAGCCTGTTGCTGTAGGAGGGGGGGTTAATAGAGCCTGTTGCTGTAGGAGGGGGTTAATGGAGCCTGTTGCTGTAGGAGGGGGGGTTAATGGAGCCTGTTGCTGTAGGAGGGGGGTTAATGGAGCCTGTTGCTGTAGGAGGGGGGTTAATGGAGCTTGTTGCTGCAGAAGGGGGGTTAATGGAGCCTGTTGCTGTAGGAAGGGGGTTAATGAAGCCTGTTGCTGTCGGAGGGGGGTTAATAGAGCCTGTTGCTGTAGGAGGGGGAGTTAATGGAGCCTGTTGCTGTAGGAGGAGGGTTAATGGAGCCCGTTGCTGTAGAAGGAGGGTTAATGGAGCCTGTTGCTGTAGGAAGAGGGTTAATGGAGCCTGTTGCTGTTGGGGGGTAATGGAACCTGTCGCTGTCAGGGGAGGGGTAATGGAGCCTGTTGCTGTCGGGGGGAGGGTAATGCAGCCTGTATCTGTTGGGGGGGTAATGGAGCCTGTTGCTGTCGGGGGGGGTAATGGAGCCTGTTTCTGCTGGGGGGTAATGGAACCTGTTGCTGGGGGGGTTAATGGAGCCTGTTGCTGGGGGGGTAATGGAGCCTGTTGCTGGGGGGGTTAATGGAGCCTTTTGTGGGGGGGGGTTAATGGAGCCTGTCGCTGTTGGGGTGGGGGGGTTAATAGAGCCTGTCGCTGTTGGGGGGGTTTAGGGGGCCTTTTACTCTAGGTGGGGGGGTTTAAGGGACCTTTTGCTCTAGCTGGGGAGGGTTTAGGGGGCCTATTGCTGTTGGAGGGGGGGTTAGGGGGCCTATTGCTGTAGGAGGGGGGGTTAGGGGGCATATTGCTGTAGGAGGGGGGTTTAGGGGGCCTATTGCTGTAGGAGGGGAGGTTTAGGGGGCCTATTGCTGTAGGAGGGGAGGTTTAGGGGGCCTATTGCTGTAGGACGGGGGGTTTAGGGGGCCTATTGCTGTAGGAGGGGGGTTTAGGGGGCCTATTGCTGTAGGAGGGGGGGTTTAGGGGGCTTATTGCTGTAGGAGGGGGGGTTAGGGGGCTTATTGCTTTAGGGGGCCTAATGCTGTATTTGGGGCGGGGAGGTTTTGGGGGGCTTACAGAGTGAGGGATAGTGCAAGGGACAAAGTCGATGGGGAAAAGTGTAAGGCTATATGCGCACGTTGCGTAATTCCATGCTTTTACGCTGCGTTCTGCACCGCAGCGTAAAAGCATGTGTCCTGCGTCCGCAGCACAATCTATGTAGATTGTGCAAATTCCATCTGCACATTGCGTTTTAGAACGCAGCAATTTGCATGCTGCCAAAATGCTGCATTCTAAAAAGCAACATGTCACTTCTTTTGTGCGTTCTGGATACTTGCTCCACTCTGTCTATGGGAGAGGCTGCATCCAGAACGCACAAATTCTGCATGAATTCTGCAGTCAACAAACTTTCAGATCGCAGTCTTTCAGCTGCGTTCTGAAACGCACATGAAGTGACTTTACGCTGCGGTGCAGAACGCACTCATGTGCGCACATAGACTAAGGACTCGGTATGTTGGGGTCTCAGTATGGAGAGGGGTAGATGTAGAAACTTGGCACCCAAGATCAATGTGAACAGTGGTTTTTATTGTGAAGAACTTGTAGGACCAGCACCAGCGCAGATGTTTCGGTGAAAAGACCTTCATCAGTGCATGCAGAGGGTCCTCAGAAAGTATAGTAGCGTGACGAGCGGCATAGCCCGGTATGACGTGTTGTCCTCCGCTGTCTATGTGGCAATGCTGGGCTCGTGCTGCTCCTACAAGATATTCACAATAAAAACCACTATTCACAATGATGAGCGCCAAGTTTCTGCATCTACTTGAGGTGGTTTTCGACCTCTGCGTTTCAAAGAAGCAACATGTCAATTGTTTTTGCCATTTGCGTTTTGAACTGCAAAGCAGAGTTTTTGCCCAAATTTCTGCCACAAAAAGGCAGCATTTTGAACAGCATAGTGCGGACAAGAAACCCAAATTACCATAGACTATGCTTGAAAAGCAGAACGCATGCATTTTGGCATTAAATGCTGCAATTGAAAAAGCAGCAAAAAAGCAGGTAAAAAGCAGGTAAAAAGCAAAGTGTAGACATAGCCTAAGAGAGCAGCTGCTAAAAAGCCATTACAAACCAGCAAACAGATATTTGAAGCTGCTGGTGCCTCTGGAGTCTCTGGAACCTCAAGGTGTAGGATCCTTCAAAGGCTCCCTGTGGTGCATAAACATACTATTCGGCCACCCCTAACCAGTGCTCACAAGCAGAAACGGTTGCAGTGGGCCCAGACATACATGAAGACTAATTTTCAAACAGTCTTGTTTATTGATGAGTGTCGAGCAACCCTGGATGGTCCAGATGGATGGAGTAGTGGATGGTTGGTGGATAGCAAGGAGGTGGAGGAGTCATATTTTGGGCCGAAATCATGGGGAGACATCTGGTAGGTCCCTTTAGGGTTCCTGAAGGTGAGAAAATGACCTTTGCAAAGTATATAGAGTTTCTGACTGACAACTTTCTTCCATGGTACAGAAAGCAGAAACGTGCCTACAGGAGCAAAATCATCTTCATGCATGACAATGCAGCATCTCATGCTGCAAAGAATACCTCTGTGTCATTGGCTGCTATGGGGATAAAAGGAGATAAACTCATGGTGTGGCCACCATCTTCCCCTTACCTCAACCCTATAAACAACCTTTGGAGTATCATCAAGCAAAAGATCTATGAGGGTGGGAGGCAGTTCACATCAAAACAGCAGCTCTGGGAGGCTATTCTGACATAATGCAAAGAAATTCAAGCAGAAACTCTCCAAAAACTCGCAGGTTCAATGGATGCAAGAATTGTGAAGGTGATATCAAAGAAGGGTTCCTATGTTAACATATAAATTGCCCTGTAAGGATGTTTTGGATTTAAATAGCTTTTTATTTCAGTGAATGTGACCTCCTAATGTTGCAAATTCCACAAATTAGCATTTTCAGTTCTTTAAATCATATAAAATCTTTAGAAACTCTGCTGTGCCTAATAATTTGGAACAGTGCATTTTGGGGCTTTTTTTAATGTTGACGATTATATTGTTATCATTTGGAGGTTTCTTCAATAAAATCCGATCTATACTCTAACGGGCAATGACTTTTATTAGACTGACTGTCATTTGCCCCAGCATTTAGGAAAATCAGAGAAAAATATAATTTGCATAATGATTTGGAACATGGTGTACATACCAGTTATTAATTAACTTTTACTATTGAAAGAAAACAATCTGCCCTTAATATTTGCACTATTTTTTTATATTGTTCAATGTGCAGTTTTAATAACATCTAAACGTTATTGTATAGGTCGTTATGATTGCAACAATACCATAAATGTATATTTTTTTAACACATTTTCAAAATAAAACCATTACAAATGAAAAATAGCGTTATTTTTTTTTTTTTTACAATAAACTCTTATTTAGGGTTTTTTTTCAATTTTTTTTTAACTCACACCTGGAAACTTCACAATGTAAGTGTTACTTCACTTCTATGATGCTTTGTATACCCTGGCTCCCATGAGAAGTATTGAAATCCTGAAAGACATATTACAAATAAACCAATAAAGCAACAGGGAAAGAACATTTGTTAGAAGTTTTAACTCAAGTTTTAAATTTACACTCTATTACATAACATAAAATGTTGGCTAATAAAAAACACTTCTAAACTGAAGCTTAAAGTGCATGGAATTCATTCATATTATACACCAATAAGCCATAATAATATTAGAAAGATTTGTCTAAGGCCTGTTTCACACGTGTTCTCCATGTGCTATACGTGATCCTTGATAGCACATGGAGATCAGGTATTCCAAACTCACCTGTCCACGCCGCTGCTGTCCGGGGTGCTGAATCTCCAGCTATGCTGTGTCCAGCCACTGCTGTGTCACTGCTGCTGCTACTTCTGGGTTGCGGTGCAGTGCATATTCATGAGAGTAATTAGCCGGCTAGGAAGCAGCAGTCAGCAGCGGCCAAACACAGCATTGCTGGAGAATGTAAGTATTAAAAGCTTTTTATTGCAAAAATATGTTTTTTTTCAGGTACGTTTCATGGATCACACCATAGTGTGGTCCGTGGGACATCAGTGATGCCAGAAAAAAATGGACTTGTCTCCGTGCATAAACATGCATGTACACGCGTGTACGCAGCACGGAAACACGGTCAATGAAATAAAACTGATGTGTGCGCAGACCCATTGATTTTAATGGGTCTGCGTTTGTCCGTGATTCTGGTACGTATGAAATCTGTCACATATGTACCAGAATCACTGACGTGTGAAAGAGGCCTAATACTTTACTCCTCATGTCCGCAAACCTGCTCAGATCCCTTGAGGCATTCAGGGGCAGCCATTTACAGCCAGGTGGACCCTGTGCATGAATATATATTAGAGTTGAGCATAAAGATCCGGAAGTCTACCAGCTACTTAGGAAGTCTATGGCCGCCAGACCAGAGCCCTGCAAATCTCCTACCTGCTGGTGTCCCTGGTGACTATTCCATGTAGTACGCCCGATGAGATGTCATGCATGCATCATGGTGCAAAAAGATGTCATGCACAACCTACTAATCAGAACAAGCACCACAGATGCCGGCAGGTTGGAAAAGGTTTACAGGGCTCTGGCTCAGTGGTCACAGACTACCAAAGAGACTGCTGGACTTGGGTCCTGCAAATCTCCTTTACTATACACATTAGAGACACAAATGTACAAAATTACACACATTTTTAAAATAACAAACAAGTGTTCAACCAAAGATAACAGAATATCACCATGTGTGAACTTATCTGAGTGCTTCACTAAATATTGTTACTTGGATATTTTTTGGTAGGTACCAACAATTGTAATAAAAGAACACCCCAAAGATCTGCTAAATTGGAAATGCACCAATCTAGTCATTTGCAGGGGCTTAAGGATATGCAAAGATGTCTGTTACGCAGGGGCCCACGTATTAGAAATGGCACGTTAGGTGGTGGTCTAGTAACTGGTTTTGCATTGGAGCGAAGGACAAACAAGTCATCATTTGCTCAGATCTGTACATTTGCCCATTTTTTCTTTCTTCCAGCACAAAAACATTAAGAACTGCCTGTTCACTTGCTGCCTAATATATCCCACTCTTTGAAAGGTGCCATTGTAGTGACATATTCAATATTATTCACTTCACCTGTCAGACAAAGGCTGATAATTGCATATAGCAGAAATATGCTGCATGCAGTGCATTGTAGAAGGAGGCAAAGCTGAGCCTTTTCTTGTCCCTAAAGATTTCCATAAAGTGTACAGAAATAATGTTATACACAGGCATAGCAGCAGTTATAAGAAACACATGAGGTTCTGTGCACATTGGGCATCTTGGGTTCTGTGCACATTGGTATATTGGGTTCTGTGCACATTGGCATCTTGGTTTCTGTGAACATTGGCATCTTGGGTTCTGTGCACATTGGCATCTGGGGCTCTGTTATTCAAGATCCATGATGGAAAGATTGGATGCATTATGTCACGGCCGGGCGGTCGGGTAGACCCAGGAGGTGGATCCACTGGACCGGACTCTAAGATGGTGGTAAGGAGTCCGGCAGCTGAAGCACTGAAGGGCGGCAGAACAGTCCGTGCAAGTGAGGGCAGCGGAGGAGTCCCTGGGACCACGGAGTCACAGATGGTGGTACTGGTGACGTAGCTCAGGTTCGGAAGCCGAGATGATAGTAGGCGGGGTCCGGAACCTCTGGAGCGGGATGACGGGTCACCGCAGGGATCCGAGATGGTACGGACTGTCAGTTGGCAGACGGACAGCGTGCGGGGTTCAGGACACGGCAGACTGGATGGCGCGGCAGGTACGGCTCTACAAAGAGAGATAGGTGAGTATAGGCACATAAACACCAGGAGACCTGACTCCTAGCTCAGGGAACACGAAGATCAGGCCCCGCCCCCTTGGACAATGACCCCCTATATACCCTGTACCTGTGCAACCTCATTTCCTGTTAATGGACGCTGGCCCTTTAAGAAAGGGTCAGTGACCGCGCGCGCGCCCTAATGCGCATGCGCGCCGCCCGAGTGCCAGAAGCCAGGGAAGGAGGCTGCGAGGAGGACGCAGGGGAGCCGGCCAGGTCCAGGGAAGCTGTCGGGCGCCGGGATCGGGGTCCAGGGACCCTGGGACGGACGGGATCCGGTGGCTGGAGAGCGGGGAGCGTGGCAGGTGAGCCGGGGAGCGGGGGTGAGGACCCGGGAAGCGTGACAGTACCCCCCCCCCCACGCCCCCCTCCCCGCAACCGGGACATGAAGGCACGGATAAGAGGAGTGCCCACGTTCTCCCTGGGCTCCCAAGACCTATCCTCAGGACCATACCCCTCCCAGTCCACCAGGAAGAACTGCCGACCTCGTACGGTCTTCATGGCCACGATATCCCTTACCGCATAGATGTCATCATCGGCAATAGGTGGAGGAGCCGGACTGGCAGCAGCGGAGAAAGGACCAAGGACAACCGGCTTGAGCAGGGAGACGTGGAATGAGTTGGGTATCCTCATCGTGGCCGGGAGCTGTAGCTTGTAGGATACCTCATTGATCTTGCGGAGGACCTTAAACGGCCCGATGTAGCGAGGACCCAGCTTGTAGGATGGTATCTTCAATCGGATGTACTGGGAAGCAAGCCAGACCAGGTCACCAGGAGAGAAACACGGAGGATCCAGACGTCTCTTGTCAGCGTGTTTCTTCATCCGCTGGGAAGCGCGCCCAAGGGACGCCTTGACAGAGTCCCAAATGGTAGCAAAGTCACGGACAGCAGTATCAGCAGCCGGGACATCCGATGAAGGGGATATAGGCAGCGGGACGGCGGGCTGAAGTCCGTAAACAACATGGAAGGGTGATTTGGAGGATGACTCACTGACGTGGTGGTTATGGGCGAATTCAGCCCAAGGCAGAAGCGAGGACCAGTCGTCGTGATGGGCGTTGACATAGTGACGTAGGTATGAGGTCAAGATTTGATTGACCCTCTCCACTTGGCCATTAGACTGAGGATGGTAAGCAGAGGAAAAGTCCAGAGTCACTCCCAGATGTTTGCATAGAGCCCTCCAGAAGCGGGAGGTGAACTGGGTTCCTCTGTCAGACACGATGTGGGATGGAAAGCCATGCAAGCGAAAGATGTGATGTATATAGGCTTCCGCGAGTTCCTGAGCTGAGGGCAGTCCGGCCATAGGAACGAAGTGGGCCATTTTGGAGAATCGATCAACCACGACCCATATGACTGTGTGCCCGGAGGATAATGGCAAGTCCGTAATAAAGTCCATAGCTATGTGTTGCCACGGGACTGAGGGTATCGGCAGAGGCAGAAGACGGCCATGGGGCAAGTGGTTGGGCGTCTTGTTCCTGGCACAGGAGGAGCAGGCAGAGACAAAAGCAGCGACGTCCGTGCGAAGGGATGGCCACCAGTAATGGCGTACAATCGCACCCCATGTTCTCTTCTGGCCTGCATGGCCGGCTGTTTTTGATGCATGACCCCAGTGTAACACTTTTTGCCTGTCGGTCTCAGAGACATAGGTCTTCCCGGGCGGTATCTGGGCTAGAGTGACAGGGGCCACCGGAACGATGTTGCTAGGACAGATGATGGGTTGGGTAGTCGCTTCCTCCTGCTCCATGGGCATGAAAGACCTGGACAAGGCATCAGCGCGTACATTCTTGTCCGCGGGTCGGAAGTGAAGCTGAAAGTCAAACCTGGCAAAGAATAAAGACCACCTGGCTTGCCGTGGGTTCAGTCGCTGAGCGGACCGCAGGTATTCCAAGTTCTTGTGGTCAGTGTAAATTATCACGGGATACACTGCACCTTCCAGGAGGTAGCGCCATTCCTCCAGTGCCAGTTTGACTGCCAAGAGCTCTCGGTCCCCGATGGTGTAGTTGCGTTCAGACGCTGAGAAGCCCTTGGAGAAGAATCCGCAAGTCACCATCTTCCCGGAGGAGGATTTCTGCATGAGCACTGCTCCGGCTCCTGAGGAGGAGGCATCCACCTCCAAGGTGAACTGGCGGTTTAACTCCGGACGGTGGAGTACAGGAGAGGAAGCAAAAGCTCGCTTCAATGAGCCAAACGCGGCGTCGGCCGCAGGCGACCAGTCCTTTGGATTTGCCTCTTTCTTAGTCAAAGCGGAAAGTGGAGCAGTCAGAGCAGAGAAGTGAGGGATGAATTGGCGGTAGTAGTTGGCGAATCCCAGGAAGCGTTGGATTGCTTTCAG
Organism: Anomaloglossus baeobatrachus; assembly: GCF_048569485.1. Classification (NCBI taxonomy): domain Eukaryota; kingdom Metazoa; phylum Chordata; class Amphibia; order Anura; family Aromobatidae; genus Anomaloglossus; species Anomaloglossus baeobatrachus. The sequence goes on from NC_134353.1 coordinate 499,501,253, forward strand.
TCCAGAAGGGGGAGGCCAGTTGAGAATGGCGGAGACCTTCTTGGGATCCATCTGCAGTCCAGTCTCAGAGATGACGTACCCCAAAAAGGGGAGTGTAGACTGCTCAAAGACACACTTCTCATACTTTGCGTACAGGCGATTCTCTCTCAATCTTCGTAGAACCAGCTGTACGTGCTCTCTGTGGGTTGAGAGGTCCGGAGAGAAGACAAGGATGTCATCTAGATATACTACCACACAGGTGTAGAGGAGGTCTCGGAACACGTCGTTCACCAGTTCTTGGAAGACGGCAGGAGCATTACACAGGCCGAAGGGCATCACGCAGTACTCATAATGTCCATCGCGCGTATTGAACGCGGTCTTCCATTCGTCACCAGAGCGGATGCGCACCAGATTGTAAGCACCCCGAAGGTCCAGCTTGGTGAACACACGAGCCCCCCTAAGTCGGTCAAACAATTCGGGGATGAGCGGCAGAGGGTACTTGTTTTTGACTGTGATCTGATTCAGACCCCGGTAGTCGATGCAGGGGCGTAAATCGCCCTCTTTTTTCTTGACAAAGAAGAAACCTGCTCCAGCAGGAGAGGAGGACCTCCGAATGAATCCCCTTGCCAGGCTCTCTGAGATGTAAGCAGACATAGCCCTTGTTTCGGCTGGAGATAAAGGATATATCCGTCCTCGTGGTGGCGTTGTTCCAGGGAGCAGGTCGATGGCACAATCGTATGGACGATGTGGCGGCAGTACCTCGGATTCCTTTTTATCAAAGACATCCGCAAAGGTCCAATAGGCCGAGGGCAGCCCCGGTAGGTTCTCAGGAACCAGAGGTTGTCGGATGGGTTGTGTGGATTTTAGACATCTCTCATGACACGAAGAACCCCAGCGGGTGATGTCGCCTGTACCCCAGCTGACTGATGGTTCGTGGGCCCGTAACCATGGAAGACCCAGCAGGATCTGATGGGACATGTGAGGGAGGACGTAGAAGGCGATGGTCTCGGTGTGAAGAGCACCGATCCGCAGTTCAACCGGCCTGGTGGTCCAGGAGATGGTGTCAGAAAGGGGTCTCCCATCTACAGAGGCAATCACCAGGGGCTTGTTGAGTGGAATAACAGGCACTTGGTATTTGTCCACGGTGGCTTGCTGGATGAAATTGCCTGCTGCCCCGGAATCGAGGTAGGCCTCAGCCGTGAACCGCGTCTCTCCCGTTGTCACTTGCACGGTCCATGTGACCGGATCAGAGAGAGTCCCAGCACCTAGGGTGGCCTCTCCTACCAACCCTAGGCTTTGGAGTTTCCCGGCCTTTCCGGACAGGAACGGAGGAGGTGTGTGTCCTCACCACAGTAAAAGCAGAGGCCCTTAGCGAGCCGCTCTGCTCGTCGTTGTTCGGACTGCCGTATCCGGTCAATCTGCATGGGCTCGTGGACGGGAATCCCAGCGGTAGAAGACTGAGGTACGGAGGTCTTCTGTGGAGGAGAGGGATGCCGGACTGGACGTCTCTCCCGAGACAGCTCTTTGGAGCGCTCCTGAAAACGGATGTCTACTCGAGTTGCTAGGGCAATCAGGGCATCTAGGGTGGAGGGCACGTCACGGCCCGCCAACTCGTCTTTGATGCGGCTTGAGAGACCCTCCCAGAAGGCGGCTGTTAGGGCCTCATTATTCCAGCTGAGTTCTGAAGCCAACGTGCGGAAACGAATGGCGTATTGGCCCACCGTCAGTGTTCCTTGACGCAAGCGGAGAAGGGATGAAGCAGACGCAGAGGCGCGTCCCGGCTCGTCAAAAGTGCTGCGAAAGGCCTGCAGGAACTCTTGAAGATCCTTGGTCATAGGGTCCTCCTTTTCCCACAAGGGGTTCATCCACGCCAGCGCCTCGCCCTCCAGGTGAGACATTATAAAGGCGACCTTGGCTTGGTCAGAGGCGAACAGATGTGGCAGCTGCGTGAAATGAAGGGAACACTGGTTAATGAAGCCCCTGCAGGTCTTGGGATCTCCAGCATAACGAGGTGGTGAAGCCAACCGGAGTTGGGAAGCACCCGACGAGGCTGCCACTGGTGCGGGAGCCGTGGATTGTCCATTGGAGGACCTGGGTGCCGCAGGCGTCATGGAAGCTTGTAACGTGTACAGGCGGGTGTCCACGGAGGTCATAAATTGCAGCATGCGGGTCTGGACTTCACGCTGGCGTTGGAGTTCCTCTTGCAGGGCCAATAGTGCTGCAGCGGGATCCATGGCCTGATCTTACTGTCACGGCCGGGCGGTCGGGTAGACCCAGGAGGTGGATCCACTGGACCGGACTCTAAGATGGTGGTAAGGAGTCCGGCAGCTGAAGCACTGAAGGGCGGCAGAACAGTCCGTGCAAGTGAGGGCAGCGGAGGAGTCCCTGGGACCACGGAGTCACAGATGGTGGTACTGGTGACGTAGCTCAGGTTCGGAAGCCGAGATGATAGTAGGCGGGGTCCGGAACCTCTGGAGCGGGATGACGGGTCACCGCAGGGATCCGAGATGGTACGGACTGTCAGTTGGCAGACGGACAGCGTGCGGGGTTCAGGACACGGCAGACTGGATGGCGCGGCAGGTACGGCTCTACAAAGAGAGATAGGTGAGTATAGGCACATAAACACCAGGAGACCTGACTCCTAGCTCAGGGAACACGAAGATCAGGCCCCGCCCCCTTGGACAATGACCCCCTATATACCCTGTACCTGTGCAACCTCATTTCCTGTTAATGGACGCTGGCCCTTTAAGAAAGGGTCAGTGACCGCGCGCGCGCCCTAATGCGCATGCGCGCCGCCCGAGTGCCAGAAGCCAGGGAAGGAGGCTGCGAGGAGGACGCAGGGGAGCCGGCCAGGTCCAGGGAAGCTGTCGGGCGCCGGGATCGGGGTCCAGGGACCCTGGGACGGACGGGATCCGGTGGCTGGAGAGCGGGGAGCGTGGCAGGTGAGCCGGGGAGCGGGGGTGAGGACCCGGGAAGCGTGACACATTACATGCAATGAGAGAGACAGACAGGAAATGAGAGAAAGACAGACAGGGAATGAGAGAGAGTCAGAGACAGACAGACAGGGAATGAGAGAGAGACAGACAGGAGATGAGAGAGAGATAGACAGGGAATGAGAGACAGACAGGGAATGAGAGAGACAGACAGACAGGGAATGAGAGAGACAGACAGACAGGGAATGAGAGAGACAGAGAGACAGGTAATGAGAGAGAGACAGGGAATGCGAGAGAGACAGAGACAGACAGGGAATGAGAGAGAGACAGACAGGGAATGATTGAGAGACAGACAGGGAATGAGAGAGATAGACAGGGAATGAGATACAGAGAGACAGGGAATGAGAGAGACAGACAGACAGGGAATGAGAGAGAGACAGGGAATGCGAGAGAGACAGAGACAGACAGGGAATGAGAGAGACAGAGGCCGACAGATAGGGAATGAGAGAGACAGACAGGGAAAGATACATTCTGGCAGGGAAAGAGACAGAGAGACATTCAGACAGACTACATGCACAGTTACACACACTATACATTACCTCATCTTGTAGTTCCTGATCGTTGGAGAACAGGAGAGAAGCCACTGGGAGCTACATGGAGGGTGCAGCAGCTGAAAAGCAGGACCTGCACGTTCACTCGTCATGTGATCAGTCACATGATTAGTGATCTGACAGGTCCTTCACCGCAGCCTCCATAGTACATTTCCTGTCCTGCACCAATCACATACATCAGTGCAGAGTAGGAGAGACGGCAGCTCTCTATGAGCGACTTGGGCCCCCTCATTGCCCTGATGGTGGCCCCACCCCCTGGGGCCCGATGAGCTGGGGGATGAAAGGGGAGGGGCCTGGGCTTTCAGCGTCCGGGCCCTCACCTCTTACCTCCAGCTCACGGCCCTATAGTAGTGGCGTGGTCTGCCTCTATTGACAGTACGCCACTGGACCCAACTAGTTCCTGTACTGACTAAAGTTCTTAAATGCACAGTCCCTGGTGGCACCTGCATGCAAAGTAGGAGATGACAACCAAGACCTGGCTGCCTAACTGGTGGTAGTGTCCCTTGTACCTTCTTAGAAACTGGAGAGAGATGCAGAGCACTATAATGCTGAATAAGGAAGGCATGCAGAGAGAGAAGTACTTACTGCAAGAAAGAATAGCCTCCTATTACCTAACTGTTGGCAGTTAAAAGAAGTAGGATAGTTAGATTTAATAGCAAAGTTAATAAACCCATCTGGTCTCTAGCTGACTGATGGCTCAAACTCCAAGCAGGATCCACGTTGGAATATAGCCAGCAGAGAAGAGCAGCAAGGGAAAGGTATAAATAGTCGCACTCACAATGTGATAGGGCGGACTAAATGACAATTGGAAATACTTGCTGACTGAAAGAAGGAAATAAAGGTAAAAGAAAATCAGCACTCGGACAGAGACTGAACTTATTGTGGCTCTGAGGGAAAAAAAGCCAATCACACAGCACAGGGTTGCTGGATCGAATTCCATGGCATGGTACTTATACTCTCTGGTAATAAAATGGTCAGGAATAAAAGGAAACTACTATGGATAAATAAAACAATTTAATGTACAATAAGACAAAAAGAAAGGGCATTCAAAACCTTGAAGGCTGAGAAATAAGAAATAGCATGTCAGAAATATAAAGATCTCAATAAGAAATGTAAAAAAGAAATCAAGCTAGCAGATAGCTACAGTAAAAAAAAAAATAAATTAAAATAAATCCTCCAAAATGCAATTAATATATTAATGCTGAAAATAATAACATGGATGGCATCAGCTCCTTAAAAGATAAAAATATAGAGAATAGAGAAAAGGCTGAGATATTAAACATGTACTTTTCATTCGTATTCAACAATGAACAGAATGTTCAAGGTATCAAACAGCAGGGCAAAGCAAAGTTCACCATCTGATATACAAAATTAAAAACATAAGAAGTACAGATGTGTTGTGAATACATTTTCCAGTTTGGGGCTGCCTCTTGTGGTCAGTGCTGGCGGTGCAGTTGACTTATTGAATGGGAGCCAGACACCTGTGGAGGACTGGCAATCAGGTCATTCAGATTGGGCCTATATAACTGAGTAGTTATCTCCTGTTCCTTGCCGGTGCTCAATGTATCTCCAGTGTGTTAAGGACAGTCTGAAACCAGCCCTTCTCTCTACCAGAACTCCTCTCAGATAAGTTGGTTTTTGTAACTCTGCTTATTGTTTCCACTTTCTTGTCGTTCTGTTTTGATACTAATGCTTGATTCCTGATTTTGCCTGTGCGGAGTTCTTGGTGCAATTGGATCATTCCTTGCTGAGAGTGTCTGTATATCTAGTTCCATGTTCTGCTATGTATTGTGTTTTGTCATGCTTGGTATTAAATTCAGTCCCTCATCTACATTAGTGTTTTTGGGATCCCAGTAACACCAGAGTACTGATTTAGTGGGGGAGAGCCTGTGTGAGCTCAGGGCTTTTCCATATCAGGTGTGCTGAGATTTATTAGGATTTTTACGGCTGCAGACAGTGCTCTTTCCTATCGTTTCCTATACAGATAGTTTGGGCCTCATCTTTGCTGAATCAGTTTTCTAGCTACAGCACAGACCAAAAGTTTGGACACACCTTTTCATTCAAAGAGTTTTCTTTATTTTCATGACTCTGAAAATTGTAGATTCACATTGAAGGCATCAAAACTATGAATTAACACATGTGGAATGAAATACTTAACAAAAAAGTGTGAAACAACTGAAAATATGTCTTATATTCTAGGTTCTTCAAAGTAGCCACCTTTTGCTTTGATTACTGCTTTGCACACTCTTAGCATTCTCTTGATGAGCTTCAAGAGGTAGTCACCAGAAATAGTTTTCACTTCACAGGTGTGCCCTGTCAGGATTAATAAGTGGGTGGATACACAGCTGATAGTCCTACTGAATAGACTGTTAGAATTTGTATTATGGCAAGAAAAAAGAAGCTAAGTAAAGAAAAATGAGTGGCCATCATTACTTTAAGAAATGAAGGTCAGTAAGTCTGAAAAATTGGGAAAACTATGAAAGTGTCCCCAAGTGCAGTGGCAAAAACCATCAAACGCTACAAAGAAACTGGCTCACATGAGGACCTCCCCAGGAAAGGAAGACAAAGAGTCACCTCTTCTGCAGAGGATACGTTTATCTGAGTCATCACCAGCCTCAGAAATCGCAGGTTACCAGCAGCTCAGATTAGAGACCAGGTCAATGCCACACAGACTTCTAGCAGCAGACACATCTCTAGAACAACTGTTAAGAGGAGACTTTGTGCAGCAGGCCTTCATGGTAAAATAGCTGTTAGGAAACCACTGGTAAGGACAGGCAACAAGCAGAAGAGACTTGTTTGGGCTAAAGAACATAAGGAATGGACATTAGACCAGTGGAAATCTGTGCTTTGGTCTGATGAGTCCAAATTTGAGATCTTTGGATCCAACTACCGTGTCTTTGTGCGACGCAGAAAAGGTGAACAGATGGACTCTACATGCCTGGTTCCCAACGTGAAGCATGGGGGAGAAGGTGTGATGGTGTGGGAGTGCTTTGCTGGTGGCACTGTTGGGGATTTATTCAAAATTGAAGGCATACTGAACCAGCATGGATACTACAGCATCTTGCAGTGGCGTGCTATTCCATCCGGTTTGCGTTTAGTTGGACCATCATTTATTTTTCAACAGGACAATGACCCCAAACACACCTCTAGGCTATGTAAGGGCTATTTGACTAAGAAGGAGAGTAATGGGGTGCTACACCAGATGACCTAGCCTCCACAGTCACCAGACCTGAACCCAATCGAGATGGTTTGGGGTGAGCTGGACCGCAGAGTGAAGGCAAAAGGGCCAACAAGTGCTAAGCATCTCCTGGAACTCCTTCAAGACTATTGGAAGATCATGTAACGCCTGCCTGGATCAACAGACTCAGGGGGGATGTAATGGACAGACTAGAGGGAAGCCACTCACCAAGCAGGACCCCCAGAACCCTGAAACCCTTTAACCCCTATACAGGGATTTGGAATTACACAGGGCCCTGGAGATCTCTACCTGTGGAAGGCTGCAGTCCGATGAGAGTAGTCGTCAGGCAGGGTAAAACCAGGAATAGCAGAAAAGGGACAGAATCAGCAGACAAGGACGTAATCAGAAAACGGAGCAGAGGTCAAATCCGGATCGGGCAGTGAGGTACAAAAACAGCAGGCAGAAGGGTAGTCAGAAAACACGCAGAAGTCAGCACACAGGAATCACAAAACAGAATAGGGCGGACCAGGAGCCAGGAAATCAGAACTATCTCTGGCAGTGGTCATGTGACAGGAGGGGGAATAAGAAGGGTGTGGTGTCTTCCCATTGGCTGTAGCCGAACACTGGCAACTTCAGCTGGAAGACACATGCCACCCACAGTCAGCCAGCAGTACTGCACATCCCAAGATAACCCAGCCCAGTGGATGATCAGAGCCTGCGCCCACCGATGCCGCTGTCATCGACTCCTCTCCCATCACCAGCACCATCCACGGCAGGAACACGGCGTCGCCTGGCGATCTGCGTGGAAGTCGCTGGAGCAATCTCCGGCGGTGACGTAACAGACCATTTCCGGGGACTACCTCTTGAAGCTCATCAAGAGAATGTACAAAGCAGTAATCAAAGCAAAGGGTGGCTACTTTGAAGAACCTAGAATATAAGACATATTTTCAGTTGTTTCACACTTTTTTGTTAAGTATTTCATTCCACATGTATTAATTTATAGTTTTGATGCCTTCAATGTGAATCTACAATTTTCAGAGTCATGAAAATAAAGAAAACTCTTTGAATGAGAAGGTGTGTCCAAACATTTGGTCAGTACTGTGTGTATTGTGTTTTCCTATATCACCGTAGTCTTTAAATGTGGGGGGCTATCTATATCTTTGGGGATTGCTCCGAGGCAGATTAGCTTTTCTTATATTTCTCTCTGTAAGAATATTTAGTTCTCCGGCTGTGTCGTGGCGACTAGGTCATCATAGGCACGCCCCCCGGCTACTTCTAGTTGTGTGTCAGTATTAGGTCTGCAGTTCTTTAAGGTTCCTGCGACTCTGGTTACTTTTTGGGTTTCCACATTTTTTTACTTTTTCTGATCCTCCTTGGTCACTGAATCATAACACAGATGCATCTGAAAAAATTAAATATTGATAAATCACCTGAGCCAGATAGCATTCATCCACTCTTATTGAAGGAATTGAGCATGTTAATTGACAGAATGCTCTATCTCATCATCTTAGACGGTGTCATAACAGGGTTCTTGCCATAGCATTGGAGGATTGCTGATGTGGTAGCCATATATTTGAGAAAGGTAAGACGGTGGATCCAGGCAACTATTGTTTGGTAAGGCTGACATCAATAGTTTTTGAGGGCATTATAAGAGATGACCTGCAAAAAAATATTGCAAATAATAATATAGTAACTGACAGCATGGATTCATGAAAGATGAGTTGTGCCTAACCAACATGTTGGGTTTCTATGAGACGATAAGTTCTCCTCTGGATATTGGTAATGCAGCTGATGTCATTTATCTGGACTTTGCAAAGGCATTTGATACTGTATCACATAACAGCCTAATACTGAAGCTCCAGAAGAAAGAACTAAGGGAAACTAGATGCACATGAATAAAGAACTGGCTAAAAGACAGGAAATAAAGGGTCATCGTAAATGATACATACTCTACGTGTGTTATAGTCAGCAGTGAGGTACCGCAAGGATCTATGCTAGGACAAATTTTGTTTCATCTCTTTATTAATGACCTTGTGGATGGGATTGAGAGTAAAGTGTTAGGGGGGCTTTACACGTTGCAATATCGCTTCCGAAATATGGTCGGGGTCACGTCGTTAGTGACGCACATCCAGCGCCGGTAACGACCTCACAACATGTAAATCCTAGATGCGTCGATAAACGATCGCAAAAGCGTCGAAAATCGGTGATCTGTGTAGCGTCGTTCATTTTCATAATGTCGGGTCGACCGCAGGTACGATATTGTTTGTTGCTCCTGCAGCACCACACATCGCTGTGTGTAAGCCCGCAGGAGCGACAAACCTCTCCTTACCTGCGTCCCGACGGCAATGCGGAAGGGAGAAGGTGGGCGGGATGTTATGTCCCGCTCATCTCTGCCCCTCTGCTTCTATTGGCCGGCCGCTTAGTGAGGTCGCTATGACGTCAAACGCACCTCCCCCTTGAAGGGGGGATAGTTCGGCAGTCACAGCGACGTCGCCGAGCAGGTATGTGTGTGTGAAGCTGCCGTAGCGATAATGTTCGCTACGGCAGCTATCACCACATATCGCATGTGCGACGGGGTCGGGTGCTATCGTGCTGGACATCGCTAGCCGATGCTAGCAATTTCGCAGCGTGTAAAGTACCCCTTAGTCTTTGCTGATGACACCAAACTATGTAGGATAATAAAAACTGACCTTGATAGTATATTACAAAATAATCTGGATACAATGTCTGCATGGGCAAACACTTGGCAAATGTGGTTTAATATTGATAAATGTAGAGAAATGCACCTAGAATGGACCTATTGCTGCATATACATTAAATAGAAATATACTTGGGTTTACAGAACCGAAGGACTTTGGTATTCTGGTTACAAGTAAGCTAAGCGGCAGCACTCAATGTCAGGCAGCAGCTGCAAAAGCAAACAAGATTGTAGGGTGTATAAAAAAAGATAAAATCATGTCATCCTTATGTATTTTTACTTTTCTATAAATGACTTTTAAGGCCACATTTAGGATATGGGATCCAGTTTTGGGCTCCACATTTTAAAACATATATTTGGAAGTTAGAGACAGTTCAAAAGGTGGGTCATTAAATTATTACAAGGGATGGAAGGCATCCCATATGATGAGAGGTTAGAAAAGTTGAGCTTGTTTAGCTTAGAAAAAAGATATCTCAGAGGGAATCTTACTTATACATCAGGTGAGATAAGTATTGAACAGGTCACCAATTTTCTAAGTAAATATAAAATTTTAAAGATGCTATTGACTTGAATGTCTTACCAGATGTTGGTAACAACTCATTCAATCCACACAGGCAAATAAATCAAACTATCGATATCAATAACTTTAGTGATCTTTAAAATTGTGATGATGATGATGATGATGATAGCTTCAAGACACCTGCTCTTTGGAGAAACTAGTAGCGTGCATTGCTCAAATGTTATTTTGTCCCATTCTTCCAAACAAACACTCTTCAAGTCTTGAAGGTTCCGTGGGCTTCTTCTATGAAATCTCAGACTTAAGTTCCTTTCTTAAATTTTTATTGAATTCAGTCTGATGATTGGCTGGGCCATTCTGGCAGCTTTATTTTCTTTCAGCTTTTCTGAAACTAATTTAGGCTATGTGCGCACTGGAAAATGGAATTCCGCAGGTATTCAAAGATCACCGCACCCGCGGTAAAAAAACGCGGCAAACCGCACCCGAAAACCACATGCGGTTTGCTGCGGTTTTACCGCGGTATTGTTCGCGGTATTGCCACGGTTTTGCCGCGTGCGGGTTTGGATGTGCTTTATTGCGTTCAATGCAATAAAGCACATTGAAAAAAAAAAAAAAAGTCATTTCACTCTGAGATAGATAGATAAAGAGACAGAAGAATAGATAGAGGGATAGATAGATAGACAGACAGATAGATAGATAGAGGGATAGATAGATAGATAGACAGATAGATAGAGGACAGATCGCTGCATTTCCCATGGTCGGCACTGAGTTCACATTACCGGCCGTGGGAAATGACCGGTAATTACCTCTGCTGCCTGCTGCATTCATTCAGCGCTGTCACAGTCGCGGCTGGATGTAAGCAGCGCAGGACCTGTGGATTACGCCGGAGCTGTGGATTACGCCAGAGCTTTGTTTTGGGAGGGGTTAATAAAAGGGTGAACGAGGCTTGTTTGTTTTATTTAAAATAAAGTATTTTTCTGTGTGTGTTTATTCACTTTACTTACGGGTTGATCATGTTAGCTGTCTCATAGACGCTGCCATGATCAAGCCTAGAGTTAATGGCGGCGATCCGCCACCATTAACCCCTTGTATTACCCTGACCGCCACTGCTACACGGCGGCAGGAAGAGCTGGGGACACGCCGGTGCTGCCGCATAATGCATGCGACAGTCCCGGGGCAGCTGCGGCTGATATTCTCGGCTGTGGGAGGTGGGAGTGAGGCGGGGGACATTAACCCTGCCCCTCTCCCTCCCCAGCCTGAGAATACCGGGCCGCCGCTGTGTGCTTACCTCGACTGGACGGTAAATATGCAGCGGAGCCCACGTTCTTTGTTTTCTATATTTCCGTTTGCTTTCTATGTGTGTTCTATGTGTCTGTGTCTGTGTTCTATGTCTGTGATGTCTGTGTGTGTCTGATATGTGTGTTTGTTTACTCTCTGCTTTGCTTCCTCTTCCTGTAATGACATCACTTCCCTGCAAAACCGCAGACAAGCGATGTACATTACCGGAGGTAAACCGCGAAATACCACAGGGAATAACGCAGGAAAACGCAGTGAACTGCACAGAATTTGCTGCCTGCGTTATTCCCTGCGGGATTTCACGATTAACATTGGAGTCAATGTAGTGAAATCCCGCAGCGACGTGCGGAACAGAATTGACATGCAATTGTTTTTGCTGCGGGAATCCCGCAGCAAAACATGCAGCTGTCAAATTCCGCCTAGTGCGCACAGGATTTTTTTTGCCCATAGGTTTTGCTGGTGATTCACTGCAGAGATGTTATGAACATTTTCTGCAGCGAAACATGCAGCAAAACCGCAAAAAATCCGCGGCAAAATCCGGTAAGTGCGCACATAGCCTTAGAGTTTCCTTGGTTGTGTGTTTGGGATCATTGTCTTGCTGAAGTTTCCCTGTTGTCTTGTGAAGTTTCATCCTCCTGGTAAATGGCAGCAAATGTTTATCAAGAATGTCTCAATACATTTATCCATTCATCATATTTTTGGGTTGCTATGGAGTGCCTTTTGGTTTTCAAACATGGTATGTGTGTATTATGGCATCCAAAGAGTTAAATTGGGTGTCATCTGACCAGACTGTATTCTCCCAGTATTTCACAACCTTGTCTAAATGTTGTTGAGCAAACTTTAAATATGCTTGAACACGCTTTTTGTTTAGCTATAGAGTCTTGTATGGTGAGCGTGCATATATGCTAAGGAGGTTGAGTGCATTACTTATTGTTTTCTTTGAAACAATTGTATCTGCTGATTCCAGGTTTTTCTGTAGCTTTCCAATGGTGGTTCTTAGCTCTTTTCACTCCTCTGTCTGAAATTTTGCAGGGAGCACCAGGTCATGTCCGGTTTATGGGGAAATGATGTTCTTTCCACTTCTCTATCGTGGCCCCAAGAGTGCTCACTAAAACCTTCAGTAGTTCAGAAATTCTTCTGTAACCAATGCCATCATATGTTTTGCAGCAAAAAAGTTGCAAAGGTCTTGAGTAGAGCTGAGCGAATCTCTAGAGGCTCGAGTTCGGTTCGGTTCGTCGAACGAACGCCGTGTTCAAGTTCGGTTCGGCGAGCCGTTCGACGTACCTCTCGAACCCCATTGAAACCAATGTGAGGCAATCACAAACATATAAAAACACATTGTAAATGTACACATACAGTTAATAAACATTGCCATAACACTTACCTGTCCCCGCGATGCGTCCTGCACTCTGTCTCCCGACGCTTTTCCTTCCAATAATCGCTGCGTCCTCCCGGTAACCAGCACCAGCATAGGACCTGTCGTGACGTCAAAATAGCCATGTGACCAGTCACGTGTCTATTATCTCATTGGCTACAGACTGGTCACATGGCTTTGACATCATGCTAGGACCTGTCAGTACATCTCTCCAGTACGTGGTGATCGTTTGTGTATCTCCGTGTACCGGCGACATGCTCAGGCACACGGTTGACTTCCCGCTCTGCTTCCCCGTTCCATTATTCACCGGCTACTGCAGCCGGTCAATAACGGAGATCACCGTTGCTATAGCAACGCTCCTGTCAGCAGTGACGTCACCGCTTACAGGCAGCAGCTTCTGGTCACTCACGGAGTGAAAAGACTGCACGGGAACAGCAGCGTCTTCCTCCCATGCAGCGCTGCTGATGTTGAAGGAGAAATAAGACAGAAGAGCAGGATCATGGAGGGATAAGAAGGAGTAATAAACATGGAGTCTCTAAGTGTGTCTGTGTATTTATTTCTATTAAAGTATTTTTTCTCTGTGTGGTGTCTTTTTCTTTTTAACCCTTTATTGGAGATTTTTAATGGCTGGGTCAAACTTGCCTGACATTAAGAATCTCTGACTTAATACTAGCTAGTAAAACAAAGCTAGTATTAACTCATAATTACCCAGCAAGCCACCCGGCTCCAGGGCTGTTGGAAGAGTTGGATACAGCACCAGATGATGGCGCTTCTATGAAAGCGCCATTTTCTGGGGCGGCTGCGGATTGCAATTCTCAGCAGAGGGGCCCAGAAAGTTCGGGCTAACCTGTGCTGCGGATTCCAATCCCCAGCTGCCTAGTTGTACCTGGCTGGACACAAAAATGGGGCGAAGCTCATGTCGATTTTTTTTTTAATTATTTAATGAAATTCATGAAATAATTAAAAAAAAGGCTTCCCTATTTTTTTTGTTCCCAGACAGGTACAAATAGGCAGCTGGAGGTTGGGGGTAGCCGTACCTGCCTGCTGTACCTGGCTAGCATACAAAAATATGGCGAAGCTCATGTCATTTTTTTGGTGGGCAAAAAAACTCCTGCATACAGTCCTGGATGGAGTATGCTGAGCCTTGTAGTTCTGCAGCTGCTGTCTGCTCTCCTGCGTACACTAGTGAATGGAGCATGCTGAGCCTTGTCATTCTGCAGCTGCTGTCTGCTCTCCTCCATACAGACAGCAGCTGCAGAACTACAAGGCTCAGCATACTCCATTCAGGACTGTATGCAGGAGTTTTTTGCCATGTTTTTGTATGCTAGCCAGGTACAGCAGGCAGCTACGGGCTTCCCCCAACCCCTAGCTGCCTATTTGTACCCGGCTGGGAATAAAAAATATAGGGAAGCCCTTTTTTTTATTAATTATTTCATGAATTTCATGAAATAATTAGAAAACAAATGATGTGGGCTTCGCTATGTTTTTGTATGCTAGCCAGGTACAGCAGGCACCTGCGGGCTGCCCCCAACCCCGAGCTGCCTATTTGTACCCGGCTGGGAACAAAAAATATAGGGAAGCCCTTTTTTTATTAATTATTTCATGAATTTCATTAAATAATTAAAAGAAAAATGACATGGGCTTCGCCATATTTCTGCATGCTAACCAGGTACAGCAGGCAGCTACGGGCTGCCCCCAATCCCCAGCTGCCCATTTGTACCCAGCTGGGAACCAAAAATATAGGGAAGCCCTTTTTTCTTAATTATTTCATGAATTTCATGAAATAATTAAAAAATAAAAATGACGTGGGCTTCGCCATGTTTTTGTATGCTAGCCAGGTACAGCAGGCACCTACAGGCTGCCCCCAGCCCCCAGCTGCCTATTTGTACCCGGCTGGGAACCAAAAATATTGGGAAGCCCGTTTTTTTTTTAATTATTTCACTTATTACATGAAATAATTAAAAAACAAATGACGTGCGCTTCGCCATATTTTTGTATCCAGCCAGGCACAACTAGGCAGCTGGGGATTGGAATCCACAGCACAGGTTGGCCTGAGCTTTCTGGGTCCCTCTGCTGTGAATAGCAGTCTGCAGCCGCCCCAGAAAAGGGTGCTTTCATAGAAGTGCCATCTTCTGGCGCTGTATCCAACTCTACCAGCTGCCCTGGTGACTGGTGGCTCGCTGGGTAATAATGGGGTCGGGGCTAGCTGGCCCTAAGCCCGGAATTCATGGGGTCACGCCAATATTAGACATGGCCACCATGAATTTCTAGTACCAATAAAAAAAACCACAACACAGAAAAATATTTTTATTATAAATAAAACACAACACAATTAGTGACTTCATCTTTATTGAAATAAAGAACCCCCCTCCGCAGTAATCCTGGGTCAAGGGTCCCGCGCCGTCCAATCCGGATCCAATATCATCTGATCAGTTTGCTGGAAGGCAAAGCGATCAGATGATGTGTCAGGTTCAAGGGCCTGAATCACATGACACAGCAGCTGATTGTATAAACGGCTTTTATACAATCCGCCGATGCATCAGTGCAAAAAAAACCCAACAAACTACACACTTCAGTGCAGAATCCTGTCCGACGGCATCAACTCTAGCTGGCCGGGCGGTAAAAAGCCGGCCTCACCGCTCGACTTATAGTGTTAGCTGACCTCACAACCTGCGCACTTGACCCCATCCCATCCCACCTCCTCCCCAACCTCACCGCTAGGCTTATTCCAGCCTTAATCCATCTCTTCAACCTATCTTTAACAACTGGTACCTTCCTTTTGGCCTTTAAACATGCAACAGTCACACCCATCCTAAAGAAACCTTCCCTTGACCCAACCTCTGCTGCCAGCTATCGCCCCATATCGCTACTCCCATTCGCCTCAAAACTCCTGGAACAGCATGTCCATGCTGAACTTTCCTCCCACCTCTCCTCTAACTCTCTCTTTAACAACCTACAGTCTGGCTTCCGTCCACATCATTCCACTGAAACTGCCCTGACTAAAATCACAAATGAGTTACTGCCAAAGCTAACAACCACTTCTCTATACTCCTACTTCTAGACCTGTCCTCAGCCTTTGACACTGTCGACCACTCCCTGCTACTACAGATTCTCTCTTCCCTTGGTGTCAGAGACCTCGCCCTCTCTTGGATCTCTTTATACCTCTCCAACCGCACTTTTAGTGTCTCCCACTCCCACACAACCTCTTCATCCCGCCATCTCTCTGTTGGCGTCCCTCAAGGCTCTGTCCTGGGACCCTTACTCTTTTCCATCTATACATTTGGCCTGGGACAACTCATAAAGTTCCACGGCTTCCAGTACCACCTATATGCCGATGACACTCAGATCTACCTCTCTGGTCCAGATGTCACTTCTCTGCTGTCCAGAATCCCAGAGTGTCTATCGGCTATATCTTCCTTCTTTTCCTCTCGCTTCCTAAAGCTCAATGTGGTCAAAACTGAACTGATCATCTTTCCTCCATCTTTCCTCCATCTCACCTACACCCTCTACCTGATCTACCTATTACAATAAATAACATCACGCTCTCCCCAGCACACAAAGTTCGGTGCCTTGGAGTGAGCTTTGACTCTGCCTTGTCCTTCCTACCACACATCCAATCCCTGACCACCTCCTGCTGTCTTCAACTCAAAAATATCTCCAGAATCCGCCCTTTCCTCAATTCCCAATCTAAAAAAATGCTAGTGCATGCCCTCATAATCTCCCGCCTCGACTACTGCAACATCCTCCTCTGTGGTCTCCCTGCTTACACGCTCGCCCCTCTCCAGTTCATCCTTAATTCTGCTGCCCGAATTATCCACCTCTCTCCTCAATACCACCCTGCTTCTCCTCTCTGCAAATCCCTCCATTGGCTCCCAATCTTCCACTGTATCCAATTCAAATTACTAACAGTGACCTACAAAGCCATCCATAGTTTATCTCCTCCGTATATCTCTGAACTAATTTCTCACTACTCTCCAAAACGCAATCTCCGATCCTCCCAAGATCTCCTTCTCTCCTCCTCTCTCATTCGCTCCTCACGCAACCGACTCAAAGACTTCTCCCGAGCATCCCCAGTCTCCTGGAACTCGCTGCCTCAACATGTCAGACTATCTACCACACTTGCAAACTTCAAACAGAACTTGAAAACTCATCTGTTCAGAAACGCCTATAACCTACAATGACCTCACTGCCGCCCCACCACCGTGCAGAGCTGCCGCCCCACCACCGTGCGGAGCTGCCGCCCCACCACCATGCGGAGCTGCCACCCATCCTACACCCCACCTACTGTCTCCTCCCCAAAATCCTATAGAATGTAAGCCCGCAAGGGCAGGGCCCTCTTCCCTCTGCACTAGTCTGTCTATTGTAACTTATATATGTATTCTGTATGTAACCCCCTTCTCATGTACAGCACCATGGAATCAATGGTGCTCTATAAATAAATAATAATAATAATAAAAAAATAATAATTCTGTCAGGTGACTGCATCAGCAGATCATCGCCAGGTCTGAGAAAGAGAGAGAAAGAAGAGAGAGAGAGAGAGAGAAAGAAGAGAGGGAGAAAGAGAGAAAGAAGAGAGAGTGAGAGAGAAAGAAGAGAGAGAGAAAGAAGAGAGAGAAATAAAAGAGAGAGAAAGAGAGAAAGAAGAGAGAAAGAAGAGAGAGAGAAAGAGAAAAAGAAGAGACAGAAAGAGAGAAAGAGAGAAAGAAGAGAGAGAGAAAGAAGAGAGAGAGAGAGAAAGAAGAGAGAAAGAAGAGAGAGAGAAAGGAGAGAGAAAGGAGAGAGAGAGAAAGGAGAGAGAGAAAGGAGAGGGAGAGAAAGGAGAGAAAGAAAGGACAGGGAGAGAAAGGAGAGAAAGAAATGAGAGAGAGAAAGGAGAGAAAGAAATGAGAGAGAGAAAGGAGAGAGAGAGAGAGAAAGGAGAGAGAGAAAGAAAGGAGAGAGAAAGGAGAGAGAGAAAGGAGAGAGAAAGGAGAGAGAGAGAGAAAGGAGAGAAAGAAATGAGAGAGAGAAAGGAGAGAGAGAGAGAGAGAAAGGAGAGAAAGAAAGGAGAGAGAAAGGGGAGAGAGAGAGAGAAAGGAGAGAGAGAGAGAGCGCTCACAGTTGATGTCCGGCTCCTCCCCTGAGTGCATAATTAAATTATAATTATAAATATATTATAAATATAATTTAAAATTAAAAAAAAAAAAAAGCTTTACCGGGACTAGAACTCACAACCTAATGCTTCTTATGCAAGCACTCTATCCACTCAGCTACTGCTTCTAATGATAAAGATGGGCAGATTTGGTAATCTTGACTTCTGCATTGCTGGAGTCTCTGCTGAACGCGCAATTTACTTGATTGCTACGTGGAGCTGATAAGAGCACTCGTGTACTGTAGCAGAGCTGACAGTGTCGTGTGGATTACGTCGGACCTGGAGGGGTATTTGAGGATTAATAAAGGGGTGAAACAGGGTGTTTTTTTGTCTTTTATTCCAAATAAAGGATTTTTCGTGGTGTGTTTTTCTTTACTTTCACTTTCAGTTTAATCATGAAAGGTGTCTCGGGGAGACGCCTGGCATGATTAAACTCATTATTACCCCCATTGCCACCGCACCAGGGCAATCGGGATGACCTGGGTAGAGTTCCGGGACTGTCGCATCTAATGGATGCGGCTATTCCGGGCGGCTGCTGGGTGATATAGTTAGGGTGGTGGGCTCCACATACCGTGGCGCTCCCCATCCTGACAATACCAGCCTCCAGCCGTGCGGCTTTATCTGGCCTGGTATGAAATATGGGGGAACCGCATTTTTTTTTAAATTTATTTATTTATTTTACTGCACAATATAATTAAAAATATTAAAAAAAAAAAACTCTTCACCAGGACTAGAACTCGCAACCTAATACTTCAGAGGGGAGCTCTCTATCCACCCAGCTATTGCCTCTATTGATAAAGCTAGGCAGATTTTGTAATCTTGAAGCCTGCAGTGCTGACTGAAGTCGCTGCTGACAGCGCGATTCACTTCATTGCTACGTGGACCTGATACAGCGCGATGGTGTTCTATGGTGCTGCTACATCTTCAGGGTGCAGAGCTGACAGTGTAGTGTGGATTACGTCGGACCTGGAGGGGTATTTGGTGATTAATAAAGGGGTGAAACAGGGTGTTTTTTGTGTTTTATTCCAAATAAAGGATTTTTCGCGGTGTGTTTATTTACTTTCACTTTCAGGTTGATCATAGAAGGTGTCTCGGGGAGACGCCTGGCATGATCAACCCCGTTATTACCCCGATTGCCACCGCACCAGGGCAATTCGGGATGAGCTGGGTAGAGTTTGGACTGTCGCATCTAATGGATGCGGCTATTCCGGCTGGCTGCTGGGTGATATTGTTAGGCTCGAGGGCTCCCCATACCGTGGCGCTCCCCATCCTGACAATACCAGCCTCCAGCCATGCAGCTTTATCCTGGCTGGTATGAAATATGGGGGAACCTCATTTTTATTTTTTAATTATTTATTTATTTTACTGCACGATATAGACCCGCCCACCGGCGGCTGTGATTGATTGCAGTGAGACAGCTGTCACTTAGCTTGGGGACATGTCTGACTGCAACCAATCATAGCCGCCGGTGGGCGGGGAAAGCACGGAATAACTAATTGACTAATGAAGCGGCAGCCATTTTCTAAAGAGGAAAAGACACCGCAGATTTGTGACAGACGTGGAGCGAGACGCCCGTGATTGGTGAGTAGGAAAGGGAGAGGGATTGTGCTGGGGATGCAGGATGCATGCAGATAGCAACATGTGCACATAGCCTTACTGTGAAAAGCCACGTTTATGGTGATCGAACCGTTCTCGAACGTAACTCGAACTGTCGAGCTTTTAGCAAAAAGCTCGAGTTCGAGTTTGATCTCGAGCACCCCCCAAAATCACTCGAACATGAAATTGGCGAACCTCGAACATCGCTCATCTCTAGTCTTGAGACAACTCACTGGTTTTCCACATTATGAGATGTTTCTTGTGTGGCACCATGGTAATGAGACAGCTTTTTATAGACTATCAGTTGAACCAGCTGATATTATTTTATATTATTTTAAGTGGCAGGATTGCTTTGTAATTACTGATATATTTCTGCTAGTGTAATAACTTTTGACGCCTTTCTGCACCTCTCTTTCTTCATATGTTCAATACTTTTGTCATTTTTCATTATTAATTAACTTAATTTATGGACATTTATGGTTTTATTACTTTGCATGTGTGGATTGGATGGTTTGTTACCGACATCTGGTGAGACTTTCATGTCACTAGCACCTTTAGAAATATATTACTTAGAAAATTGGTGACGTGTTCAATACTTATTTCACGAGCTGTATATATAAATACATGTACAGTATGGTCAATACAGAGGATTAACAAATAACTTATTCCTTCAAAATACCATACAAAGGACCAGAGGGCAGTCCCTACAGGTGGAAGAAAGGCTATTCCAGCAGCTAAATAGGAAAGGGTTCTTTGCAGTTAGAGCAGTCAGATTGTGCAATGCCCTACCACAAGGGGTAGTAATGGCAGACACTATAACTAGTGATGGGCAAACCTGGACTGTAAAAGCCCGGGTCCACGCAGTTTCAAACTTACCTGAATGCCGGGCCCGGGAATCCGGGTGTTGATCTGGATCCAGCAACTCAGAAAATATAAAAAAAGGAAAAATAAAGAATGTAAGAATGAAACAAGTGCTTCATGCTTACCGAGGCTCCAACGCGGCTGTACACTGCTCCCACGGCTGCCCATTCACTTCCAGGGCCGCTCATTACCTTCAATGCATATGCACTGCTTTTTCCGCCCACTGGCAGTCCTGGCGTCTGTGATTGGTTGCAGTCAAACACGTTCCCAGCCTGTGTGACAGCGTCTGCCTGCAACTAGTCACAGGTGCTCATCTGTGGGTCTATATCGTACAGCAAAAATAAATAAATTATTTGGCTTAGGGTCCCTCCATATTATAATACCCAGCACAGATAAAGCATACGGCTACAGGCTGTAGCTCCCAGCCGTGCACTTATGTTGGCTGTGTATCAAAATAGGAGGAACCGTATTTGTCTTTTTTTATATTATCAAAATAAATAATTTAAAAAACCAGCGTGCAGCCCCCCCGCCCTCAATTTTGATACCCAGCTAAGATAAAGCCCGACAGCTGGGGACTGAGATTTTCAGGCTAGAGAGACCCATGCTTATTGAGTCACCCCCAGCCTAAACAAAGCAGCCTGCAGCTGCCCAGAATTTTCGCATCCATTAGATGCGACAATCCCAGAACTTTATCCAGCTCTTCCCGATTGCCCTGGTGCAGTGGCAATGGGAGAAATAAGGGGTTAATAACAGCCCACAGCTGCCACTAAGTCCTAGGTTAGTAATGGGGAGAGTCTACGAGACCCCCCTATTACTAATCTGTAAGTGAAAGTAAATAAACACAAACACCAAAAAATACTTTATTTTAAATCAAATACAAAAAAACACCGTCTTTCACCACTTTATTAACCCCAAAAACACCTCATGCAGGTCCGACATAATCTACACGAGGTGCCACGATGATTCCAGCTCTGCTACATATCTGAAGTCACAGAGTGCAGTAATGGAACTTGACCGTACACAGTAACTTCAGGCAGAGACTGAGTCGCGCAATCAGTGGTGACGTCACTCTAGTTGATTTGCGGTCACAGCTGGAGGTTCTCACAGTACTCAACCTGTAACCACAGGTAACCTGATCTGAGGTGACATCGGTAACATCAGTGACGTTCCCTCACTTGAGACCCGCATCTCATGGCAGAAAAACGCGCTTTTTTGCCAAGAGATGTAGATTTGGTGCTGAAATTTTTACACCATATTTCTGCACCAAATCTAAACCTCCAGGCAAAAAAAAAAAATGCATCACTGCCGCTTCCTACCGCATGCGGGTTTTGATGCGTTTTTTTTGCCAGGAGGTGTAGATTAGGTGCATGAATTTGGTGTAAAAATTTCATCACTAAATCTATATTTCTTGGCCCAAAAATACAACCCCCCCCAGTTTTGATGCCATTTTGGTGCAGTGTTCTGTCAGGAGGTGCAAATTTGGTGCTGAAATGTCTGCAGCAGATTTCAGGGCCATTTTCGCACCTCCTGGCTTAAAAAAAAATTGGGGTTTTTTGCATTTTTTTTGCCCAAAAGATGCAAATTTGGTGATGAAATCTTTACACCATATTCATTCACCCAATCTACACCTCCTGTCAAAAACTGCATCAAAACCGCATGCGGTATGATGCAGTAGTGATGCAATTTTTTGTCAGGAGGTGTAGAATAGGTGCAGGAATGTGGTATAGAAATTTCAACACCAAACCTGCATCTCTTGGCAAAAAAACCCTGTGGTTTTCTCTGACTGGAGATTCAGGTGAGTTCACTGAGTTTACTGAGGTTACCTGAGGTCCTCTGAGGTCAGGTTACCTGCAGTCACAGGTGGAGGACTCCAGCTGTGACTGCAACTAACCTGATTGATGTCACCACTCATTTCTACGGCTCATCCGTTGTCTGCCTGAAGCTCACAGCAGGCAGTCTTGTTCCATTATTGCACGCAGTCAGTTTAGAAGTAGCAGATCTGGAGATCTGGTGTTATCGTGGGACCTCGTGTGGGGGTGTTTTGGGGTTAATAAATTGGTGAAAGAGGGTTTTTTTGTATTTTAATTTTAAACAAAGGATTTTTTTGGTGTTTGTGTTTATTTACTTTGACTTACAGATTAGTAATGGACATGTATGGAAACCAGCATCCAGCCCGGAACCAGATTTTAAAAACCAGATAACAGGGATCCACCTATCTCGGTTATCTTTGAGTCCACTCCTCACTATCCATAACAGCTTTTAAAAAAAAGGACTGGATGTTTTCCTCAGCATTGTGGGTTATTGCTAATTTACAGACAAAGAATGTACAGTATAATTGGCAGAGAAAGTTGGAACGTGATGGTCTTTGTTCAACCTATGTAACTATATAACTATATAACTATGACATCACGTCGGGCCTACTAATCACTACAGATGCTGATGAAGCCGGGCGGTAGTAGGTGATTGACAGCGCTCCTTTCCAGCAGCCAAGGACTACTGATATGGCTGCTGGACTAGGGTTCCACAAATTAATCACTCAAATGCCATATAGCATTAGTGATTCAAGCTGAGTCATATATGAATATTTTACCTATGTGCTGGGAAGTTCTCTGATGTCCTATATATGAACTCATGATATGCCAAAATAATGTTCGAGAGAGTCGATGGGCAATGTATGCAACTAGGTGGCAAATAGCTGTGTGTCGCCCAGGGTTATGGGGTACTCGGTCCCGGGCGGTTTACAACTGGGGAATGTCACTTTGGTGGCCGTTGCCCGGTCCCGTGCCCTGGGTGCTTTTTTAATGGGGAGTATTTACAGAGGAGATTGTAGTAATTGGTGTGACGCCACCTGCGGGTTGCGGTTAAAATAGTGGAACCGCCGCTGCTGAGTTGATTATCCCTAGGGCTGGTGGTAATGGCAGCTGTGGTGGTAGGCCCTTCGCAGGTAGGGCTGAGCCCCGGGAGATATATGGTGGAGACTTTCGCCAAAGAAGGGAAGCCACACCGTGGGTTGTAGGTTAAAAGTCTTTACTCACAGTTGGACCCTCGGATGGCTGGTTCAGGTCCCTGTAGTTGCAGTGCCAGTTTGATGACTCTGCCACCGACACCTTCAGTGTGGTTGGGTCCCCGTAGCTTGGAGCTGGTTTGGGGCCCAACTGTCCTTTTTGGCAGTCTCCTCGTCCATACGGCGGGAGAGACCCTATAGGGCCGGTCCATGTTCCGAACCCTGATCCTCGCTTTACTGCTGGTGCTCCCGGATCTGTGGGTCAGTGAGGACCGTGAAGGTCCCCTCACTGTGCAGGTATTTGCCAGGCTGCGTGAAGCTGACGCCTGACCTAGGGCCCTGTGCCCCATCGGTGCTCTGGTCCCAGTGGTACTCGGGTGTACCTACCCTGGCGACCACTCTCCCGTGCCCCCGGGTCACCGTTACACGACCCAGCTCTCGGCACGTCTCTCCACTTCTCTACTCTACTCTACTCCTCTCTATTCTCCACTACTGTCCCCTCCCACCAGGATGTCTAGTCCCCTGAACTGTTTCCACCCTCTGGGTGGCCATCCCTTGGTGTCTGACTAGTCAATTACCCCTGGTGTGGAAAACTGGGATTTTGTTGTGTGTCAATGTTACTGGCACTGGTGTTCCAGGTGCCTGGAGAGGATGCAGTACCTAATAGTGCCCTGAGTGGCTCAGGGGCACTACATCTGCATAGATGGATCTGGTCAGGTTGGTTTCCCCAATGCAGCCACTAGTTAAACTTGACAAACAAATCCTGCACAAAGGAGGGTCTGTTAGCAAAGTAGCTATTATTATTAGCTGTTAGTATTAATATTATTATTACATTTTTATTGCTTCATAATCGATCCCAAGATTGTAAATAAAAATCACATAAAGGTAAACACTGCTATATTTCTTTTTTTATCTTGTGACTTGGCCCACTAGAATTTCAAGCAGTTTCGATTTAACTGGAGAGGGGCTGAGGTTGAAAGCTGATTTAATCGACCTTGTTGTGTATCGATTACACTTGTCTAGCTTTTCTATGTGTTTGGGCTTCATCCATCATCATGCTTGATGGTTTTAGGTGGGAGTGGGTCCGCTGGATGCAGTAGTGGGGTGGTATGGTGGGGGAGGGTGCATACAGAGAGGAGGTGTTGGTCTGGCTGATAAATAATTTAGAAGAAATACTGCTGCTTCTAAGAACAGGGAAATAAAGGAGATGGCTGATCCTTGAGTCTAGCTTCTCTCCAGACTCCTGGGATCTCATCTGCCTGATTTTTGGCATTTCACTGCCATTTTAAAGACAATTAATGCAGAACCCATTTGCATTGCAATTCTGCTGTCTCTTTTGTATTTCTGAGAGATGCTGTATCAGATTATAGAAGGGGGAAATTTCTTCTGGAGAACATGATTCTACAATATGTATTGTTTTATGGACATACTGATGGATCTACATGTGATGTTGTATCCTTCATTAGGTATTTAGTACAACATACATGCATATTGTATACAATTTTTCATCCAAGGTCTTGAGACTACATGATTCTTTTTGCATTCATTATATTACGGGCTTACATCTAATTTCTTGTAATTTATTATAATAATATACAGTAAAATTAATGTCACAAGTCGGAGAATGACAACTAATGATAAAAAAACACCTTGACAGTTTATATTGTGTCTTCTGTCAGTCCTTAATCATTGTAAAAGCAGTGATGCTATATTTGGTACTGCAAAACATGTTTCACATTTGCTCAGCGTTGTGTACTGAGATATTTATGGGGCTGTTCTAAACAGTTACATTTCTATATATACTTGTAAGTAAGGCTGAAATAAATGTGCTTACATTTGGAAAGTCAATCCTTAGCCTGATTCAGAAATTTGTGAATCATATGTGTTCTTTCCATGTTTCTCATGAATAGAACATGCTCCCATGTCTGTACTTTTTTGTGGACTGCGTGTGTACATAGCCGAAACGCGTCTCATCTTTTTGAATTTTTCTCTGTTTGACTAACTATATGTATGTGAACTACTTTTTAAAGATTTTTTTCTATGGAATAAAGCTCTTTTGAATTTTAACTCCTTCCATGTGCTCTCTGGAATATCCTCTGTGGTCACTTTCAAACATTAATGGAAATTGGATCAAAATCACTGATTAAAATAGGTCCATGTTTCTACGTACAAGGAAATGAACTGACGTTTGCATGAGGCCTGTTGTTACTATGACAGCTCTGTCTTCTTTAGGATTAGCAATCAGCAATTACTTTTATTAATTTAAACATTAAAGATTGTACTACCCGTTTTTTTTTTTATTTTGGCCAAATTTCTATGAGGTCTCATGTTCTCAAGTTGTTATCTTGTGGTTAGAGTTGAGCGAGAACCTAACCGTACTCACTATACTCATAACGAGTACTGTCTAATACTCTCGTATTCATTCCAAATAGTGTGTGCAATGCAAGTCAATGGGGAAAACTCGCAAAGTAACGAGTAACCCGAATTCCACCCTATTTGCTACTCGCATGAATAGTACGGCATTCTGGTTACTCGTTACTTTGTGAGTTTGTCCCCATTGACTTGCATTGCACATGCCATTCGGAACGAATAAGCGAGTATTTGACAGTATTCGTTATGAGTATAGTGAGTATGAATAGTTAGGTACTCGCTCAACTCTATTTGTGGTAGGTGAGAAAGACAGGGAATGAGTAGTAATGATTCTTGGAAGACCCTTAGTGATATTTCAGACATTCAATCCAGTACCTGACAACAACCTGCATTACATGTTTTTCTCCCATACTATCTTTAGCTGTGCACACTCTTTCGCTCCTCTGATGCAGATTAAAGGGAACCTGTCACCATGAAAGTGGAGTCCAATCTCCTGGCATAATTTTATAGAACAGGGGAAGCTGAGTAGATTAATGTATAGTTTTGTAAGAAACTATTCAGTATAACCTTTTTTTATCATTTAACACTAGATGTCCCAGGAATTTCGAGCTCCACAGGGTTTCAATGGTAGAAATGTTAAATGACCCCTCTCTGGGACTTCTAGTGTTAAATATATATATATATATATATATATATATATATATATATATATATATTGTATATATACAGCAGTTCAAAAGTTTAATGTCACTTAGATATTTCCTGATTTTTTAAATAAAAGCACATTTTTTTTCAATGCAGCTAACATTATTGAATTAAACAGAAATACACTCCATACATTGTTAATGTGGTAAATGACTATTCTAGCGGCAAACATCTGTTTTTTAATGCAATATCTACATAGGTATATAGAGGCTCATTTCCAACAACCACCACTCCAGTGTTCTAATGGTACATTGTGTTTACTAACTGTGTTAAAAGGCTAATGGATGTTTAGAAATCCCTTGAAAACCCTTGTGCAATTATGTTAGCACAGCTGAAAACAGTTTTGCTGATTAGAGAAGCTATAAAACTGACCTTCTTTTAAGCTAGTTGAAAATCTGGAGCATTACATTTGTTGGTTCCATTGAACTATCAAAATGGCCAGAAAAAGAGAACTTTCATTTGAAACTCGACAGTCTATTCTTGTTCTTAGAAATTAAGGATAATCCATGCGAGAATTTGCCAAGAAACTGATCATTTCCTACAATGGTGTTTGCTACTCCCTTCAGAGGAGAGCACAAACAGGCTCTAACCAGATTTAGAATTTATTTTCTAAATATGTCTATGCAATTTGCCCTTTCATATAGTCCCTGCTTCTATTATATGATCTGGTTGGATTAATATCTAACTATATATTATGCATATTATATCACCGTTTCACATTTTTCTTGTTAGGCTCTAACCAGAGTAGAAGGAGAAGTGGGAGGCCCCGCTGCACAAATGAGCAACAAGACAAGTACATTACAGTCTCTTGTTTGAGAAATCGACGCCTCACAGGTCCTCAACTGGCAACTTCTTTAAATAGTACCCGCAAAACACCAGTTTCAATATCTACAGTGAAGAGGCGACTCTGGGATGCTGGCCTTCAGGGCAAAGTAGCAAAGAAAAAGCCATATCTGAGACTGGCTAATAAAAGGAAAAGATTAATATGGGCAAAGAACGCAGACATTGGATAGTGGAAGATTGGAAAAAAGTGTTAAGGACAGATGAATCGAAGTTTGAGGTGTTTGGATCACACAGAAGAACATTTGAGAGATGCAGAACCACTGAAAAGATGCTGGAAGAGTGCCTGATGCCATCTGTCAAGCATGGTGGAGGTAATGTGATGGTTTGGGGTTGCTTTGGTGCTGGTAAAGTGGGTGATTTGTACAATGTAAAAAGGATTTTGAATAAGGAAGGCTATCACTCCATTTTGCAACACCATGCCATACCCTGTGGACAGCGCTTGATTGGGGCCAATTTCATCCCACAACAGGGCAATGACCCAAAGCACACCTTGAAATGATGCATGAACTATTTAGGGAAGAAGAAGACAGTCACCAGATCTCAATCCTATTGAGCTGTTGTGGGAGCAGCTTGACCGTATGATATGCAAAAAGTGGCCATCAAGCCAATCCAACTTGTGGGAGGGTCTTCTGGAAGCATGGGGTGAAATATCTCCAGATTACCTCCGCAAATTAACAGCTAGAATGCCAAAGGTCTGCAAAGCTGGAATTGCTGCAAAGGAGCATTCTGTGACAAAAGTAAAGTTTGAAGGAGAAATTTATTTCAAGTAAAAATCATATTTCTAATCTAGCCAATGTCTGTGACCCCAAACTTTGAACTGTAGTATATGTATATGTAGTATATATGTCAACCTACTCACTTCCACTTGCCCTAACATGATGCCTGCAGGTTGGGCTGTATTTTCATGGTGATAAGTTCCCTTTCACAGACACCAGTCACATATATTTAATGAATCTGTCGCACCATAAAAAAAAATGCATCGAAATACATTAACATCACATTGCTGAAATTAAGGTTGCATTAACCCATAATTCCCAGCTATTCCGGATCTGTGACTCTGTCCCGCTGTCCTGGGCGGTGAGCCAAATGTCCCGCCCTGCACTCACACTGCACAGCACTACAGATAAGCAGACTCCTTTGTGAAACATCTTCCAATACTGCCAGGAGTCAGTGTCCACTGAGAAGACAGACACTGTTTTACATTGCTATGTGTCTTTTTCCTAGAGGCATATAGAACTCAATGAGCTCTGTGTGCTAAATAGAAGATTGGCACAGCCGAGGCTTCAGTCAAACCCAGCAGTCACATGATCGTTGGTCTCTGCCTGACACAAAGCTTCTGGGTCTTAGCTCACCATGATCAGCTCTAAAGGCCCTGTCACACACAGAGATAAATCTGTGGCAGATCTGTGGCAGATCTGTGGCAGATCTGTGGCAGATCTGTGGCAGATCTGTGGCAGATCTGTGGCAGATCTGTGGCAGATCTGTGGCAGATCTGTGGCAGATCTGTGGCAGATCTGTGGCAGATCTGTGGAAGCAGTGAAATTGTGGACAATCGGTGCCAGGTTTGTGGCTGTGTACAAATGGAACAATATGTTTATGATTTTACTGCAACCACAGATCTGCCAAAGATATATCTGTGTGTGTGACGGGGCCTTAACCATGCCTTTTCATTAATTGTTTTTGCTGTAGCTGGAGCTCCTAGAAATGCCTCAGTTACAGTGGAAAATATGTACAATAAAAAATAAAAATACATATCCCCCAAGATCTGCTATGAGCCCTTGGTGAACAAATCATGTTTTAAAAAAGAAATATAATGTGATAGATACTCAGTAGATATATCTATTGATCTTTCTATTTATCTATTACAGAATTGTATCTATCTATCTTTTATCAATTACATAATTTCATCTATCATCTTTCTAGCTATTGTTCTATCTATCCATCAATCTCATTTATATCGTGTATTTATATATATATCTCATATCTATCTATATATATATAAATATGTACAAGAGAAACTGTCAGAACGGATAATGCTATTAACCTGCAGATGCAATGTTAATTTGCAGATTAATATGAAGCTTTCTGGCCACTGCTACACTGGAAGAGCGGCTCCTAGGAGAAAATTAACTTTATTCTTCTCTAGAGCCATTGGCTTTCAGTCATATATTCGTGTTTGAATGACACCAAGCTCTGCACTGCATCAGTGCACAGCTGGCTGTCAGTCAAAGCACCAGGGTGTACTTACAGCCACCGATTACTGTGCCCACTTGTATGACTGAATGCTGGTGACTCCTGGGAAAAAGAAAAAATTAATTTTCTGCCAGGTGCTGTACTTTCAGTACAGCAGCTTCATGGTGCTATTAACCTGAAGATTAACCCAATATCTGCAGGTAAATAGTGTTATCCAACATGGCAGGTTCTCCAGTCAAGAACAGAATTGTGTATGTGGGTCAGTCCCAGGAGGGGTACGGGTTCAGAAGTTCAAAGTGTATGGGTTCAGATAAAGGTTTTGAATTTGCAGACACCACCATCACAGGATTTCAGAGAATCCGATAACGATCCATCAAGGCTTGCTGCTGGAAGCTTCCTGCCAACCCGGAATTTACAAAAGCTTTTTCACAGAACTGGGTATCACCATTGATGAGTGAGCACTACCATGTATGTCCGGGTGCTTGGTACTTGTAAGGAGCAGTTGGATGCTCAGATAGGCTCGACTAGTGTACCATGTATAATGGAAGTCAATGAGAAACTTGAGTATTTTTCTGGAAGGTCTTCCAAAAAAATGCTTGAGTTCCCCATTGTCATCCATTATACTTGGTACACAAGTTGAGTCTGTCCTAGCGTCTGACTGCTTATTACGAGTACTGAGCAATCAAGCATGGTAGTGCTCGCTCATCATTAAACACCACACAATACCACATGGACACAGGTAGAGTCAGTGGGGGAGAGGAATTAACTTTACACAGGAAAACGTCTCCTACCAGCTCTAGGCTAGAAAGTTCCAACACCAAGGGACATAAACGTATGAAATGTTCACTACCCCCATGGTAAAAGCACAGTCCCTTTGCACAATGATGTTTTTGTTGTTGCTTGGTCAGCTTGACATGATCGATTTGCATCAATTCTGGAGTGGTAGTGGTAGCTGGAGACTGGGAAGTCAGCAGACTCTGGGGGGGGGGGACAAGGCACATTGGTTTCCTTTTGCGTGTCAACTCTCTGGACCATTCCTGAAACTTGAGATCGACCCGGGTTGCAAAGGAAATTAGATCTTCCAGAGTAGTGGGATATCACGACCAGCAAGTTCATCTTTGATCCTCTTTGACAGACATTACTAAAAGGTGGCTATCTGCACTTCAATATTCCATTTGAGTTCAGAGGAAAGGGTGCGGAATTCAACTGCATATTTTACCGCAGTCTCAATAACCTGAAACAGCCGCACAAGGGAGGATGCTGCAGAGGCGACATGACTCGGCTCATCAAAGACATTGTGGAAGGCCCAAAAGAAGAGCTGGAGGTGACAGGGTCTCACTTCTCCTACAAGAGGTTAACCAAGGCGAGCGCCTCCCCACAAGGGTGGGACATTAGAAATATGACTTTCGCCTGGTCTGAAGAAAACTGATGGAGTGGTCCAGCAGTTCAAAGTGCAGTGTGCACTGGTTGAATGACCCTCAACATTGCTTTGGGTCGCTGTTGAATCGTGGTGGAGCAAACAGACGAGGCCCGGATACGGTCAGTGAATAAGCATTCACTGCCTCTAAGTGCTTCAGGATTTTATTTTACTGTTCCCGTAGGTGAGACATCTCACTGAAAAAGTCAGACAGGGGTGGAGTTTTCGAATGAGCAAGATAAATGGCCTAAGTAAAACTTTTATGGTCGCAGGAGTGAATGTGTAACAGAAATGGGGAGTGGACCCACTAGACCATGGAGCCCAGACTTACCTTAGGGGGGCATGACTAAGCAGCTATCTGTTCTTCTCTAGCACTTCTGATGAAGTTAGACTTGTGCTGCAGGTAGCCGCCAGATACCACTCCAAGGCAGTCCACAAGTGAGCAGCAGCTGACCTTAACAACAGCTGACAGGGCTGAATTGGAAGTACGGGATAGAGACAGGACTGGCAGCAGGCGAGACAGAGTCGGAGCCACAGGCTGGAGTTTGGACTGGCAACAGGCAAGATGGAGTTGGAGCTTCAGAGTGGAGTTTGAACTGGCAACAGGCAAGATGGAGTTGGAGCCACAACCTGGAGTCTGGACTAGCAACAGGCAGCACGGAGTCAGAGACCAGGCCGGAGTCTGGACTGTCAACAAGCAAGACAGAGTCGGATCCACAGGTTGGAGTCCGACAGGATGGGTACAGGTTCAGGTACACAAGACTATTTCCTGGGCACAGGACAGTTTCAAGTTCTGGTAGAGGTGTGGTCACAGGAGTGAGAAGTGGAACAGTGCAGGGATGTTGGCGTTACAGGAACGCTAAGCCAACCGGCTGAAGATAGGGAGGAGCATTGAGGAGATGGCCTGAGGGTAGAAAGGATCACCGAGGAAATGGCCCGAGAACAAAGCCGAGGAGACAGCCTAAGGGCAAAGATGAGCACTGAGGAGATGGCATGAGTGTGGACGGATATTAACCAGAACTTATGTTTTAAAAGTGATTGACACCTGGGCAGAAAGTTGATGGAGCTCAGAACTGAGGACGGCCGTGCTCTGCTGTGCATTCAATGACAATTCCACCCCCTGCTGTTTTCCATTGTACTGCTCGTATAATTGACAGGACAACAAAAATGTTTTGCAGTAGTGTGAACATAGCCTTCAAGGGTTTGTCCATCACTTTTTAAACTATTCTTAATGTGTCTAGGTGAGAATGAAATGGTAAATTGGTGAGTGTGGTTAAGGACATAGCCTAAAATTTGCCATGGAGTGCTATGCAAATTTTGTCCCTTTTTCTCCTTTGAACCACTTTCATTATTAGGGCATTATTTTTATAGTAAGTTATAGTAATATGGGTGGCACGGTGCAGTTTTGCAGCGCTGGGATCCTGGGTTATAATCCCACCAAGGACACCATCTGCAAGGAATTTGTATGTTCTCCCTGTGTCTTCGTGGGTTCCTCCATATTTTCCGGTTTCCTCCCACACACCAAAGACATACAGATAGGGAATTTAGATGGTGAGCCCCAATGGGGACAGTGTTGCTGATGTATGTAAAGCGATGTTCTATATGAAGATATGTTAGTGCTATATATAAATAAAGATTATTATTATTATTATTATATGTGACAAGCATTAGAATAATATTCACAGCATCTTGATGACATTTACATGACTGCAAAGTAACTTAGATAGTGGTATATTCAACGGAAACACTGTCAACAGTAACTCATAGCACCTCTTAAAGGGTACACTACACATAACAGTGGGGTCCTTGTAATGTTAGAGATTTTCTTTTAAGAGGATGGTGGACTCTTTTTCAATTTTCTTAGACACGTTTTCTACATTCTAGAGCTAATAAATGCTACATGTAGGTGCATACTTACACCAATGCTGAATATATCTAATCTCTCCTACTAATGTAAGGACATGTGCATACTCAGTCATTTTGCTCAGTTATTCGAGCAGAAACTGAGTAGAAACTCCAAATCCTACTAATAAAATAAAATGAGCTGCTGCTCAGTTTCCACTCCAAAAACTCAGCAAAGACTCAGGGCAATGAGTCTTGATCATTTGCTTTTTAACTTGGGGTCTTCACTGAACTCTTTGGCTCCAAATTAATAAAAATGGCACACACAATTCATGAATTTTGCCCAAATTTGTCTTTCTTTCTCTGTTCTTTTTGTTTTGGTTTTTTTTTTTGCCACTGTTCACAAAATTTTGCTAAAACTGAGTCAAATTTAAGAACCACACTGGCAATTTTTATTTTATTTCAACCACTGGAGTGGTACTTTAAACGCTGCGACATCGCTAGCCGATTGTAGCGATGCCGAGTGCGATAGTCCCCGCCCCCGTCGTAGATGCGATATCTTGTGATAGCTGCCGTAGCGAATATTATCGCTACGGCAGCTTCACATGCACTTACCTGCCCTGCTTCTAAGGGGGCGGGTCGTGCGGCGTCACAGTGACGTCACACGGCAGGCGGCCAATAGAAGCGGAGGGGCGGAGATGAGTGGGATGTAAACATGCCGTCCACCTCCTTCCTTCCGCATAGACGGTGGAGGCAGGTAAGGAGAAATTCCTCGCTCCTGCAGTGTCACACACAGCGATTTGTGCTGCCGCAGGAACGAGGAACAACATCTTACCTGTCGCTTCAGCGAAATTATGGAAATGACTGACACTACAAAGATCACCGATTTACGACGCTTTTGCGATCATTTATCGGTGCATCTAGGCTTTACACTTTGCGACGTCGTTACTGGCACCGGATGTGCGTCACTTTCGATTTCACCCCGACGACATTGCAGTAGCGATGTCACAACGTGCAAAGTACCCCTAAGTCCGCTGCCCCAGTCTTATCCTCACCTTTCGGCATCTTCATCTGTGTTCATGCTTCTCCTGACGGTTTTCAGCAATTTGTGGCCTTCAGGCTGCTTCAGTTTTTTTATGATGCAAACCAGAGGTCACAACTCAATACAAGTCTATGACAGCATCGTTCTGGCTCGCATAGACTTCATTGAAAGTTTGTGTAACTTCTGACTTCCGGCCAATCAGAACTTACGGTAATAAGATAGTGTCGCGGGACTGGAGTGATGCAAAAAAAAAAGTGAAGACTTCGGGAGGTGAGTATAAGATCAGGGGCAGGGGGTTTAGAGTTAAAGCACCACTCCAGCGGTGAAACACAAACACTGGAGTGACATACATAAAATCATGATTCCATGTCAGGAATAGATTCCATATAGAGTAAGGCATTTTTGTTTTTTTTCTAAGTCATGAAGAAGACAAAGAAAGCCTGCGTCCTACATAATCCAGGCAAAACGTAATTAAGCTACTTACATTTTGGATACAATTTAGGATTTTTAGCTACATGTATCTATTTGTCTTAGGTACTGCCTATGCATTTGCTGTGCGTTCACAGTTATTATATTGGTTTCTACACAAATATCACAACACTAGAAAGAGAAAAGAATAAATTGTTGATCAAATACGTTTCACGGTTTATTAGAAATCTGACTGACAAATGAATTTCAGATTGAATCGGCTGAATTGTGGTTGTGGCAACTGATAAATTAAAGAAATGTTGTCTGTGAGACTTGGTATTGATTTACTGCTGTCGATGATGGATGAGCTTTGCCTTTCAAAATTAGGGGTGTTCATAGCTCCTGTAACAGTACTTCCCTGGGGCAATAATCAGCGCTCCGGTGTGACTCCGATTACTATTCAATACTACAAGGATAACAATATAAGATGACTTGATGTAAAGCAGTGTTTGTTTCACACATTTTCTATAAAAGCAATGTAACCCCTTCTCATGTATATCCCCATGGAATCAATGGGGCTCTATAAATAAATAATAATAATAATAATAATAATAATACTTTTATCATGACTATTAAGACTGAATCATGTGCAGAATTTTTTGGCATTTTTGGAGTATTTTTGTGTGGAACATTTTTCAGATGCATTTTCAGCTTAAATTTATAGTATAATTTTTTTTTCCTCAAAATCCAGCATGCTCGGAGTATCATATTTGTTTAGCCCTTTTCACTCAGGCTTAATTACATGCAGTTACGCTGCGCTTTGTAGCGCAGTGTAACTGCATGCGTCCTGCGTCCCCTGCATAATCTATGGAGATTGTGCAGGGGCCGTGCGCACGTGGCGTCTTAGAGCGCAACGATTCGGCTGCTGCCCGAAGCACTGCGTTCTAAGAAGTGACATGTCACTTCTTCCGTGCGCTTTGCCGGCAGCTCCTGCTCTGTCTATGGGAGGAGCTGCAGGCAGAGTGCACGTTCTCTGCCGGCACCATGCGCTTCAGAACGGAGCTTTTCAGCTGCGCTCTGAAGCGCACCTTTTAGGTGCGGTTCAGAGCGCACACGTGCGCACATAGCCTAAGACTTTACACTGGCAGGGAAAAAATGTTTAAAAATAAAAAAAAATGCCACCATTGAAAATATCACTTTTTTAAATAGTGAAAGAACTCTAATTTTTATGTCTTAATAAGAGTAAACATAATTAAAGGGGACTAGTTAATAACGTTCCTCTCACAGAGGAGTAAGAGATAATGCAGTATGAGGCTGTATACTAGCTGGCACTGGGGATACCTAGAGGCTGAGGGAAGTCAAGTAGGCCCGGGTCAGAATCAAGAGGACACGGAGAGACACAGGGAGCAGACAGGAGAGAGGTCATAAGACAAACCAGAGGTTGGGTAACCAGGAGAGAAAGTATGAATACAAGGGAAAGGCAACAGAGTAGTCAGGAGGGTAAGCCGGGGTCAGGAGTTAGATGGGAATGGAGAAGTCCATGGGGAGTAGACAGAAGCAAGTCAGGAGGTCAGTCCAGAATTGAGTACCAAGATCAGTCACTATACCAGGAGAAAAAAGTTTTGCAACCCTGTTAACTAGTTGAGAATGGAGGATACCAGAATGTACTGCACATCTATGGAACTAAAATATATACCAGGAGACAGATGCTTGTGTGTCGCCCGGGGACCAGGGGGTACTCAGATCCGGGCCACAGAGTCACTTCTGTGGGTATCACGGTGGCGTGACCCGGTCTGTGATCCCAGGCTCCACAGTATAAAGGGATTTGGTAAGGGAGATTTATATTGTCCGTGACGCCACCCACAGTTGTGGTGATTGGGACACCACCGCTGCTCTGGACGAGGATCCCGGGAGTGATGGTATGGAGCAGCTAGATGTTAGTTCTCCCCTCCGTGGGTAGGGGGTTGGTTGTCCCGGGGCCCAGTGATGGGGTAAGCAGGGAGCAGGGCGCAGTGCTGCAGTGCGGTGCCCGAGGGCACGGGTGTACTCACAAGTAAGTCACACGGAGTCACTGGTAAACTAGGAATTGCCGGTGTCCGCAGCCTTCGGTACGGGGGTGTTAGTGTCCCACACACGGTGCAGCAGCCCTTGTTGTTCTTTCCCTGCAGCCAGGTGCCTTTCTCTCCACTCTCTTCCTCTTTTTCCTCAGCCGGGAACGGGGAATCCACTCCCCTGTAGTGATCCGGGTACCCAGGTACCGAGGGGCCACCGCCCTGCTCCGGCTACCTCTGGCCCCTTCCTCACTACAGCCTGTCCCGGCCCTCTCGGAGCACGCTTCACTATCAGCCTGGGAGCTACAACTCCAGAGAAGCGGATCCATGTTAATTTTAGTAATTACAAAGACAGAAAAATGTTTACATACGGCATGTTAGATGTAGGAGTACAATAAATTAACTAGGGAAATTTTATATAAAAATGTTATGGTAAATAACCACCACACAGATAAAGGATGAATTATCTGATAAATTAGTTTATTGCAACAATAAATCCAATGCAATGCTCGCGCGAGTCACACGCAAGTGTGACTCCAGCTTAAGGAGAGATATAGGAGTCACTCTCACTATGTTAGGCAGGGACACATAGCTGTTGCTGTCAGTGCTGCAATTCACAATTAGTATATCTTGTCTAAGAGACTTAAAGGGATTGTTCACTACTAGGACAACCCCTCCTCATTCCCCATGTTTGGCTCCATTAAAATAAAATGCTTATACTCAACTCCCGTGGTGGCGCTCGTGTTCCTGGGGCTCACATGAGGATTTTAAGTCACTTGAGTTACTCCCTAAAGCACTGCAGGCTCCCTTCTCTCCACCTTCAGATGTGTAAATAACTAAGGTCGGTTTCACATTTGCGTCATTTTGACGGAAACGGAAGCCAGCACAGATGCAGTACAGTTCATTTATTTACAGTGGAAGTGCAACACCATGCGGTTGTGTGATTCATACTCAACCGCATGTGTCCACATGATGTTGGACTTCCACTGTAAATAAATGAACTGTAGTGCATCTGTGCTGGATTCCGTTTCCGTCAAAACGACTCAAATGTGAAACTGGCCTAAGAGGAAGTGATTGGCCAGCCACATCTCTCACTTCCTGTTACATACTCAAATGTCTGAAGGTAGAAAGAGAGAAACTGGCAGTGATTGGCCATGGGGCTCTCGTGACGTAACAACCTCATGTGAGCCACGGGAACATAAGCCCCGACACTACAGGAACAGCGCAAGAACAGGAGGAGAGCATAAGCTTTTTTATTTTAACTGGGACAAATATTTGGAATCAGAAGGGTTTGTCCAAGTAGTGATAACTCCTTAATCATTTTGCTGTAGATCAGTGGTCCCCAAACTTTCTGATCTTGAGAGCCACATTCAGCTTTGAAAGAGGGTCATGAGCTTCATTCAGGTCTAAGAGAGGTCACGAGCCACATTAAGCGCTTGTCCCCCACACAGTAGTGACAACAAAAGCGCTCATTACTGGTATAATGAACCAAAGCTTTTCCACATAAATCACACCGAAGCAGTATAGCAAGATCCAGGTATTCCCACAGTACCCATATTCAGTATTGTCGCATCAAGCACTCCTACCACACTGTAGAACCCGGCTTCAAGCCTCCTCTAACAAGTAGCATCATCTTGTCTCTTCCCATGCTTAACCCCTTCACTCCCAGATGATTTTCTGGTTTTCATTTTTGTTTTTTCCATCAATATTGCCATATGATGGCTTATTAGTTTTACCATATAGAGTACTGGAAAATGGGAAAAAAAATTCCAAGTGCAGTGAAATTGCAAAAAAAAAGTGCAATTGCACGATTGCTTTTGGGGTCTTTTATTCACTGTGTTCACTATATGGTAAAAACTAATATCTTAGAATGATGCCTCAGGTCGGTACAATTTCGTAGATACCAAACATGTATAATGTTACTGTTATCTAAGGGGGTGAAAAAAATTCAGACGTTTGTCCCAAAAAAAGTAGCCATTTTCCCCAGACCCGTTGTGTGCTTATTTTTTAGGATCTGGGGCTCAGTGATGGCTTATTTTTTTTGTATCTAGAACTGACATTTTTAATTGTACTATTTTTGTACAGATGCTACTTTTTGATCGCCTGTTACTGCATTTTTGAAAACAATTTGTGACAACAAAATGCCACGCCATGTAGCGATCAGATTAATTGATTTCATAGTTTGATAGATTGGGCATTTCTGTATCCAGCGATACTAAAGCTGGTATTCAACATTTTTATAAATGATCTATACAAGGAAACTGTAGTTAAAATAATCAAATTTACAGATGATGCAAAGCTAGCTGGGATAGCTAGCAATAGAGAAGACAGAGAAAGGACTCAGAAGGATCTGAATAAGCTGGAACAATGGGCAGCGACTAATAGACTGGTAGACAGGGAGAAATGCAAAATTCTGCATCTGGGCAAGAATAGCAAAAAATAACATATGCAGAATGGGAGGAATAGAACTATGCAATAGCATGTGTGAAAAAGACTTGGAAAAACTAATAGATCACAGACAGCATATGAGTCAACAGTATGATGCAGCAGCAAAAAAAGACAAACACACTTCTGGGATGTATTAAGAAAATCATAGAGCCTAGATAACGTGAAGCAATTATCCCTCTCTACTCCTTTTTTATCTATTTCTGGGCACCACATTTTAAAAAATACATCGAAAAACTGGAGCAAGTTCAGAGAAGCGCTACCAGGATGGTGACTGGTCTGCAAACTATGTCCTACGAAGAACGGTTAAAAGATCTGGGAATATTCAGCTTGCAAAAAAGTAGGCTAAGAGGAGACTTAATAGCGGTCTATAAATAATTAAAGGGATGTCACAGTGTAGAGGGATCATCCTTATTTTCATTTTTACATGGAAACACGAGAAGCAATGGAATGAAATGAAGGGAAAAGATACAGATTAGATATTAGAAATAACCTTTGACAGTAAGAGTGATCAATTAGTGGAACAGGCTGCCATGAGAGGTGGTGACTTCTTGAATGGAAGTTTTCAAACAGAGGCAGGACAGACATCTGTCTGAAATGGTTTAGTGAATCCTGCATTGAGCAGTTGGTTGGACACGATGACCCTAGAGGTCTCTTCCAACTCTAAAATGCTATGATTCTATGAAGTAATTCCAGCCACAGATGCTGTTGTTGCAGGCTCAAAAAGTAGATGAACACGGACTTGAACACAGACCCATAGACTTATTGGTCAGCAGATCATACCAATGGCAAGAACTGGCCCAGTTTGCATTTGTTGTACTGTCTTATCCAGCCTTAACTGCGCTGTTTAAAAGAATATTCAGCATGGCAGATAGCATCATTACACAGAAGCGAGCAAGACTGTCCTCTACCAGTTTAGAAACATTACGTTTGTGAAAATGGCTCAGGTATGGATTCATGCGTATTTTCACACTCCTCTACTTCATAGTAATGAATAGAGCTGCCATTCCTGACAATGAAGATTATTTATCACTGGCCCAATAATGTAACTGCCACTGTTGGCCAGTCCATTGTAACACTTGCCACCAGGACAGACAGGCAGAGTCAATAGCAAGCTGAGACCACTGGAGTGGCTGAGGCAGATGGCTCGGCCAGAACAGACAGGCAGAGTCACTAGACCCAACAGGGAAGGATGGCAGGTAGAAAGTACCAACAGAACAGGACAGACAGAAACCAGGACAGGCAGGACAGGACAAGCTGGAACTAAGTGCCAACAGGACAGGACAGGCTGGAACCAGGTACAGGCAGGCAGGATGGACCCAGGTGCCAACAGGGCAGGACAGGACTGGAACCAGGTGCCAACAGGGCCAGACAGGCTGGAACCAGGGACAGGAAGGACTTGACAGGACTAGAACTAGATGCAAACAGGGCAGGCCGGGCTGGGACCAGATACCGGTAGGACAAGGCAGAGTGGAACCAGGGACAGGAAAGCCTGGACAGACAAGATGGACAAGAGTGACATGACAACTAGCTTGCTAGGGTACAGAACACTAAATAAACAAGGCGTTGATCAGACACCTCCCCTAGTGGGAGAGTGCCTTAAGTAGCTAGTGCCTCTCAGCGATAGGCTGAGAGGCACTTCCAAGGAGTGACATGCTAGCCATTTAAGAGAAGGGCAGTGATGCACACACATGCCATAGGAGCACTCCCGGAGAACCTGTGCCATGTGCAAATTTCCTGGGAGTGGGAAGCAGGAGGCATCCAGTTGGTGTGTCGCAGAGACGCCGGGTAGTGTGGAAAAGGCTGGCTGCAGCGATGAAAGCGCGCATCACTGTGGAAAGGAGAGCAAGGGGTGCAGGAATGCCAGTGCTACATTCATCATGTTTCATACTCTATTACTATTGCTGCAATTATTACTGCCAGTACACAGCTGGACATCTCCTGTTTGTCCATTACTGCTGCTACTATTGGGAACCCTTGCCATGTAAAACGTAAGAGTAACTGTTGTTTTCTTTTTTATTTCATAAATCAATAGCACACATGACAATAAGCAGCTTTGTTATATATCTTATCAGAGAAATCTGCTTCTTTCTCGGCCAGAATTGATCAGTCATTATCAATATTCTCAATTCTGATGTATCATCTGTATTCAGTAAAGACTTTCCCATTACTGAGATGGGAGATAGCAGCTGTTACTGAGGAGATTCTGTCACTAGAAGAGGGAGTAGCTAAATGCAGAGGGAGGAGCTGTATATCAAGGGAGGAGCTAGATGCAGAGGGAGGAGCTGGAGAAAGAGCTCCACCCCTGCTGGCTCTCTATCTTTATAGAATCTCCTCAGTAACAGCTGCCATCTCCTGTCAGTAATGGGAAAGTCTTCAATGAATACAGATTTAACCACACAATTGAGAATATTGATAATGACTGATCAATTCTGGCCGAGAAAGAAGCAGATTTCTCTGATAAGATATATTACAGAGTTACTTATATTCATGTGTACTATTCATTTATGAAATAAAAGTTATAATGACAGATACACTTTTAAATATAACATACTACAAGAAGTTTATGCTTTTCACTTTCCAAACACCAAACCTGTTGTTATTCCCCAAAAAGAGATAACTTTTGGCCCGCTTGTTGAAAAGCTACCCCAATGTGTATAAATACTTGTTGAGGTCTGTCCCC
Organism: Anomaloglossus baeobatrachus; assembly: GCF_048569485.1. Lineage (NCBI taxonomy): Eukaryota > Metazoa > Chordata > Amphibia > Anura > Aromobatidae > Anomaloglossus > Anomaloglossus baeobatrachus. The sequence goes on from NC_134353.1 coordinate 499,542,431, forward strand.
ATAATAAATATTTTTTTAGACCTTTTTTATGTTTTAAGAAGCATAAAATGTTTGCCAGTAATGTTTTTTACCACTTGTTACCATGCGTTTAACTATAGCAATGGATGCTGATGACACTGACATTTAAAGGGTTTGGTATAGTCATAGAAGACCTAAGGGACATATGTTTTTAGAGCAATTGGAAGCTATGAAGACCTTTGTTCAGAATCAGTTTAGCACTATTTTTTAGGGCTGATTCAGACATAGTGGAATAATTTCTGGAAATATACTAATCTCTAGAGCCCAATCTAGATTACACATTTTAAATTGCACCTCACTGGGAACCTCAACAGCTGAGAATGTGATTACTGAATAAGAAACACCATACAAAGACTAAAGGGTACTTTACACGCTTTGACATCGCTAGTGTGACGCCCTGGACTAGCCAGGTAGTCACAAACACAACATCACACACACCCCTTCTCCTGGATAGTCAACAACAGTCAAACAAAATCCTTGTTGCCTCCTCCAGGATCTGATGTCCACACCAGGTGGGGCGGAGCCACCATGGAGTTCACAGGCCTGGCGGGAAAAAGCAGATAGTTAAGTTTGGAGTTCAGTTGGAGTTTGAGTTTGGAGTGGAGTGGAGAAGTGGAGTAGAGAAACTGTGAGTGTCTGGGTCAGAGCCAGAGGAGTTGGCGCAGGTCAGCGGAACCGTAGGACCGGGGACGGGCGGTGGCTCGCCGGTACCGAGCCAGGGAGCAGATCTGAACCAAGCACAAAGGCAGGGCCATCAGACCCCGACCAGGCTAGGAGCCGCCGACAACGGTCAAATCAGATAGTGACCGGGACCTCAGGGGTTCCCTCACACCCAAGACCCGACAGAAGGCAACCGTTCACACAGTGAGGATAAAAAGCCACCGCCATAGGCTAGAGATCCAAGGGCCAGCGCCTGCGGGAAAAAGGGGCTCCTTCGGTACATACACGCCGGGGAGCGGACTACCAGTGGGAAACCATCGGAGTCAATACATTTTACAGCGGTGCAGGGAAAGACAGCCACCATCAACCTGTCCGGGGAGAGCAAAGACACTGCAGTCGGCTGCGGGACCCGTCCATCCAGCCGTTTGGTTTACCAGAGACTCTGTGAATCTGTGCCTGAGTGAGTACAATAGTGCCATCCGGCACCGCGCCGCGCTGCCTCCACAACCCTGCACTCCAGCTACCCTGCCTCCCCGTACCACCACCGGGCCCTGGGATCACCAACCCCTACCCATGGAGGGGGAACCAACATCCTAGCTGCTCCCTGCCATCGCTCCCGGGATCCCTGTCACTAGCAGCGGTGATGCCCATTATCACCACGACCCGTGGGTGGCGTCACGAACTATCTCCCCAAACAAGCTATCCCTTTTCACTCGTGGGCGAGGAGCGCTGCTCGAGTCCCCGGGTCCGGCCCACCGCTCAAGCCACCGAGCAGCAGCAGCCCCGGACCCGAGCGTAGCGAGCGCGGCCCCTCAACCCGCGACACTAGCCGATGCTAGCGATGCCGAGTGCGATAGCACCCGCCCCCATCGTACCGCCGATATGTGCTGATCGCTGCCGTAGTGAAGATTATCGCTACGGCAGTGTCACACGCACATACCTGCTCTGTGACGTCGCTGTGACCGCCGAACCACCTCCTTTCTAAGGGGGCGGTTCATTCAGCGTCACAGCGACGTCACAGCAGCGTCACTGAACCGCCGCCCAATAGAAAAGGAGGGTTGGAGATGAGTGGCCGGAACATCCCGCCCACCTCCTTCCTTCCTCCTTTTCCGGTGGAGGCAGGTAAGGAGATGTTTGTCATTCCAGCGGTGTCACACACAGCGATGTGTGCTGCCACAGGAACGACAAACAACATCGTGCAAAGGTAGAAAAAAGGAACGGCACTCACCGGTAATTGCTGTGAAGTGTTCAGATTTATTTCATGGTCAGAGGATACATGCTTCGGCGTTACAGGGAGGGAATGAGGATTGTTAGCACAAAAAGACTACGGCCGTTTCGCCCCTGTAGGTGGGGCTTCAACAGGTCTTACCAGGTCTTCGCCACCTACAGGGGCGAAACGGCCGTAGTCTTTTTGTGCTCATTCCCTCCCTGTAACGCCGAAGCATGTATCCTCTGACCATGAAATAAATCTGAACACTTCACAGCAATTACCGGTGAGTGCCGTTCCTTTTTTCTACCTTTGCTTAATGTTCTATGCTCTGATGCTTTTGGAACAAGCACCCCGCAGCTGTATTCAGTATAGTCTGACCTGGAAGTCTCCTTTGGTCGCAGCAGAGATCAATAGCACCGTGTGTGCTTTTCACAACTAGCTGCTGATTGTTTAATGTGGACAGTCCTCAGTGAAAGTAGTGCCCCACAAATCCTTCTTACTACTACAAACAACATCGTACCTGTCACTGCAGCGATATTAAGGAAATGAGCGACGTGTCAACGAGCAACGATTTTTCACGTTTTTGTGCTCGTTGATCGTCGCTCATTTGTGTTACATGCTGCGATGTCGGTAACGGCGCCGGATGTGCGTCACTACCGACGTGACCCCGACGATATATCGTTAAAAGCACCCTTAAGGTGTAAAGCACCCTTAAGATCAATAGCAAACTTAATAGAATGAAAGGCACTCACCGGAATAACTGTGTCAAAAATCCTTTATTCACTCGTCGGGTCACATGTGAAGGCAATAGGGGAGGGAGGCACACAAAACACGTCGGATGACGGCCGTTGTACACATCGATTCCATGGGTGCCCACACATCCACACATCCACGGGTGTGTGGACCCGTGGAAGCGTCGTGTACAGACGCGAAACGGCCATCGTCTGACGTGTTTTGTGTGCCCCCCCCCTCCCCTACTGGCTTCACATGTGACCTGACAAGAGAATAAAGGATTTTTGACACAGTTATTCCGGTGAGTGCCTTTCATTCAGGATGGACTTTTTTGCTTTGAAATGAGCAGCTCGGATAACTCCATGTGACAGCCAGGAAGCAATTAAGCTGATGGATATTGCTTAACAGAGACTATTGAACTCTTGTTTATGAAAGGCGGTGTGTATGAATTGTTCTAGTATGAATAGTGGCTAGCTTTCCTTCTATGGTTTTCATTTAAAGACTAAGACCAATATTACAGCCATACTGTGACCATTTAGTAGTAGATACCAGTTTTATATACTATATAAATGATTATAGTACAGTTAAATTCAGTGACTCACAGTTGGCATTGTCTCTAAAAATAGTTGTTCACTTTTCCTGTCTTTTCTCTCTACCTGACAAATAGAAGATTTTCCAGCCAATTCTTGATTAAAATATTTCAAAAACATTTATTCAATAATGTAAACATAATGTAACTCAGATGTTGCCAATAAACCTATCAGAGGCTTCCAAAGACATGACATCATCATATGGGTTGTCCCATATTGTTTAAAGGCATAGTACTATTAGTGTATGTAAACTTTTGACTTTGCAGAAAGTAATAAAAATGCTTTAAAACATTCTCTCTCATTATTCTGCCATTTGGCAAATATAAATCATTTTAGTTTCTGATTGACCTAAAACGGGAAACGTTTATTCTGATTTCATGTCATATAGTGAGACAAACATGCAGATGTGTCTTTATAGAGGGTGTATGTAAACTTCTGGTTTCAACTGTATTTTTGCATCACCCATGAAAACACATCCAGTGTAAAAGGAACAAAAAGGCAAATAATATGTTACGCACACAAAAAAGTGACTTTTTTATTTATTTATTTTTTTTTTCTAGCAAAGTGGCAGAGTTTAATAGTTTTTTTTAATATTATTTGCTCATATACATTTTTCTTTGCTAAATGCTTATTGTTGTTCCTTTTCTCTGGATGTGTTTCCTCAAGTGCACCTGTGGGTCTTTTTGTCCTCTTTAGTGCATCTTGAAAATAATAATGCCCATTTAGCCCCCCTTAAAACGTAATAGTGCTTTGTGAGCTCCCCTTTAAAAATATAAAACTGAATACCCCCTTAGGAAATAATGTTACTAAAGTGCCCCCTTAAAATATAAAAATATGCACCTGACACATAGTAAAAAATTGCCATCTTAGTACCCTAGAAAAAAAAGAAAAACTATACTCACCTTGCTATGGTCCCCTGATGTGCACTGGATTTTGTTTTCAATAATCATTGCCACTTAATAACTGAATAGTTTTAATTAAATTTAATAAAAAGTGCACTACTTCATATTCACACAGGTCCAGGTCATATAGGTCATTTATTTACATGTTGGCTGTGTCTATTGTGGAAAACAAATTATAAAAATATATTTTAGGGGTTGTTCTATATTTACAGCCACTTTTCTTATGCTTTATTAGGACAGTATAAAACCAAGTGGTGATTTCAGACTAGAATAGCTATGTAATGGGAGATATTTTGTATCTTATTCAATACTAATAGACTACATCCAGTAGTCCAGTAAATCTTACTATAACTAAGTGCCTTTTATTGGCAGTAAAAATTATTAACTTGTTCAAAACGAACCTGAAATTCTCAAAAGAGAAAAATCGAAAGAATAATTACTTTTAATAGTTACACGCCAAATGGCTCTGTTGTTTTATAACCAGGATACATTTGTAGATTAAGTTAAAGTTGATCTGTGACTATATTACCCAATAAAAATACCATACATTATTCAATAGTTATCTTAGTCCTGATGAAGCTGGTATACTTGCTCTGGAAATCCATCTCAGAATACCTAGATAATTCTTAATTTTAATTTTTATATCAGGCAGAAAAATTTACACTATTTATTATTTACTTTTATTTTTAAAAGTAAGCACGCCAATCTCATTAGGTCTAAGATCTTTTTCATTATGTATTGAGTTTGTATTATGAAATCTGGTGACAGATCATCTTTAAAGCGGTTTTCCAATATGTTTTACTGATGATCTAACTAATGATACATCATTAACATAGAAGCACTGGATAAATCCTTTCACTTAGGGACATTGTTAGCACTTTGATCCAAGACTAGTAATGGGCAGACCTGCAGATTCCTGGGATCGGCAGGTCCTACCGGATTTAAAAAAAAAAACATCCCAGTTCTGGCCCAGAATTGATCCCGGATATCTTCCTGGACGCTGGTCCCCATATAAGTCTATGGGGACCAGAATCCGGCCCTTTAAAATGGTGGTAAAAGGATAGAGGGATTAGTGCAAGCGCGTTATATAATCTCCCTTCTGGGGCCACTCGTTATCCCTCATGCATATGTACTGCTTCTCCTGCCCACCAGCAGTCCCAGCGTATGTGATTGATTGCAATCATACAGTGCCCACACCCTGTGTGACAGCATGTCTGACTACTTTCAATCGCAAGCATTGTGTGTGTGTTTATAGCATAAAAATAAATAAATAAATAAATTGGAGTAGGGTCCCCCCATATTATGCTACCCAGCACAGATAAAGCATACGGCTACAGGCTGCAGCCCCCAGCCGTGCACTTATCTCGGCGGTGTAGCAAAATAATGTGGACCCGCATGCTGCTTTTTTTTTTTAATTATTGAAATAAATAATTAAAAAAATTGGCCTGCTTTCCCGACAATTTTGATACCTATCCATGATAAAGATGACAGCTGAGGGCTGATATTCTCAGACTAGGGAGGACCCATGGTTATTGGGCCCCCTCCGGCCTAAAAATAGCAGCCTGTGGCTGCACAGAATTCTTGCATCCATTAGAACTTGCCCTGTGGTGGCAATCAGGGTAATAAGGGATTAATGACAGCTCACAGCTGTCACTAACTTAGATTAGTAATTCGGCGCTTTGCCCGGCTCTTTTCCCAATTTGCCTTGGTGCTGTGGCAATTGGGGTAAAATTTTTGGGTTTGATATCAGCTATGAATTAACAGCCAGCATCAAACCCAGGGGTTAGTAGTGGATAGGCATCTATCAGAGACCCCCATTACTAACCTGGTAAAACACACACACTGGAAAAAATAGTTTGTTTAAAGACTCCCCCACACTCCCTTTTTCACCAATTAAAAAAATATCCATGAAGTTCTGACGTAATCCAATGGTGCAATGTCTGGTGACGTCCATCAAATCCTATGGAGCCTCATTCTGACAACGAGGCTCCGTAGGTCACTCGCGGTTAGCACCAGATTTGGGATTCTTGGCACTTGTAAGAAATTCCTTGCCTGGTGCTGACTGGGAGTTCCTACAACCTGTAGTGCCTTGTACTCCGAATGAGGCTCCATAGGTTGTTTGTGATCAGCAAAAGGCATGGAATTTTCTCAGGCTGGTGAGTGCCCTTTGGAGTCTCATTCTCAGAATGTTCCCAGGACAAGGCTCAATCGGTCATTCAAGGTCAGCGGCAGGTAAGATATTTTTCACGATCGTGAGAAATTGAGTGCCTGCCACTGATTGTGAGTGACCTATGGAGCCTCATTCTCAGAACGAGGCTCCATACTTTTTGATGGATTTCATGGAACATTAAACTATTGGATTAAGTCAGAACTTTGAGTATTTTTTAAAATTAATAAATTGGTGAATGAGGGAGTGTGCCCAAAAAGTTTGATTTTGGTTTCATCTGATCAGAGCACCTTCTTCCACATGTTTGGTGTGTCTCCCAGGTGCCTTATTGCAAACTTTAAACGACACTTTTTATGGATATCTTTGAGAAATGGCTTTCTTCTTGCCACTTTTCCATAAAGGCCACATTTGTGCACTGTACGACTGATTGTTGTCCTATGGACAGACTCTCCCACCTCAGTTGTGCATCTTTGCAGTTCATCCAGAGTGATAATGGGCCTCTTGGCTGCATCTCTGATCAGTCTTCTCCTTGTTTGAGATGAAAGTTTTGAGGGACGGCCGGGTCTTTGTAGATTTGCAGTGAAAAAATTGTTTAAAAGAACAGAGTCCTCAGTGGTTGATACCTTTTAATGGCTAACTGAAAAGATGGTAATAATTGCAAGCTTTCGAGACTACTCAGGTCTCTTCATCAGGCATGGTATAACACAAAATCTGAAGAGTCACATCCTCCATTTTGATACAAGTAAAATATATCTTTGTACCGTGTTAGCCAGTAGAGATAAAAAAATTGTTTAAAATCAAAATGGAGGATTGTGACTCTTCAGATTTTGTGTTATACCATGCCTGATGAAGAGACCTGAGTAGTCTCGAAAGCTTGTGCTTTTTGGAATGTATAAAGTTGTGGAAATCTTTTTATGACCAAATCCGGCTTTAAACTTCTCCACAACAGTATCACGGACCTGCCTGTTGTGTTCATTGGTCTTCATGATGCTATCTGCGCTTGATACAGAATACTGAGACTATCACAGAGCAGGTGCATTTATACAGAGACTTGATTATACACAGGTGGATTATATTTATCATCATCAGTCATTTAGGACAACATTGGATCATTCAGAGCTCCTCAATGAACTTCTGGAGTGAGTGTGCTGCACTGAAAGTAAAGGGGCCAAATAATACTGCACGCTCTAATTTTCAGTTTATTCTTTTTTACAAAAGTTTAAAATAAGCAATAAATTTCGTTCAACTTCACAATTGTGTCCCACCTGTTGTTGATTCTTCACCATAACATTACAATTTTTATCTTTATGTTTGAAGTCTGAAATGTGGGAAAAGGTTGAAAAATTCAAGGGGGCCGAATACTTTCGCAAGGCACTATATTTTTTTCCCCAATATATGTGTTTTTTAACTGTACAATTACCGGGTTATTAATGGGGGTGTCTGATAGACGCCTATACATTACTAACCCCAGGGGCTTTGATGGCAGCTGTCAATTCACAGCTAACTTCAACCCCCCAAAAAATACCCCCATTGCCACCTCACCAGGGCAATTGGGAAGAGCAAGGGAGAATTGACGCATCTAATGGATGTGCCACTTCTGGGTTGACTGAGGGCTGTTAGGGCCAAATAAGCATGGGCTTTCTCAGTCTGATAATACTAGCCCCCAGCTCTCTGCTTTACCTTAGCTGGTTATCAAAGTTAGAGGGGACCCAAAGTCATTTTTTAAAATTATTTATTTATTTAGTTACCAGTAGTAACTTGAGTGTCAGAGATATGTCGAGGCATCTTCCCCATCAATTTCAGCTATTTTCCTTCCCCCTCCCCCAACCCTCTTGTTAGGGTCTTTCAGAAAAATGCTTGAGTTTACCATTGACTTCCGTAATAGTCAGTACTCGTGTCGAGCCTGTTCGAGTGTCCAACCTGCTCAATTTGAGTAGCAAGCACTTGTGCATTTTAGTGCTTGCTTATCACTAGTGTTGAACTTTACTAATATGATATTATCAGACAAGCCTTTTAAATGATTATTCATAAAATATTTTGAAAATAACGTTATTCCTTATTCACTAGAAAGGGAATAAATGTCTGATTGGTGAATAGAACAGGGCTCTGGATACTGTGAACAAGGCACAAAGAACCCGGTCTTTGAATTGAGCGGAGATGTGCATGCTCACCTCTGTTTCATTCATTGTCTGTAGGACTGCTGGATGAAGTTGAGTGGAGTGCTCATGCATTTCTAGCAGTCTCATAAACAATTAAATATGTAAAAACTAGCCATTTACTGTGCCCCAATATACTGTGACCCGTGAAAAGTTTTCCCATATACAGTGCCTTTAGCACAGATTACCCCTTGATACTGTGTCCCAGACATAGCAGTCTTGTTACTGATAGTTGGATACTGTAATGTATTTTCCGGTAGTCCAGAGGCATTTCCTCTATCAAGCAACACTACTACTACTGTACACGATGTCCATATTGTTACATTGGACTGCCGGTAATATCTACTTCATTTGTCTGTACTCAAAGTCATAACTACTGTATTGTATTATTTTTTTAGGCAAAGAGGGATGTCAGCAAAATATATTTTTGGGCTTGAGTCTGATTTTTTTTTAACCCTGCAATTCTCCAGTCATTAGGTATACACTACACACTGTAGCATATATAAAAATAGCTACATTGCTGTTATTATTGCGAAACATGTTATAATATCAATTATATTGTTTAATATCAATAGTGCAATTGAGTGATAAATACATTTTGTCACATAGATGGAAATATATTATTATACTTATGGATGCTCTTTATTAAGATGCTAGAAAGTGTGTCATAAATGAATGTGGAACAGTCTGAGCGTATTGTTTATACACAATATGCAGTATTAATTTGACTAAAGCGAGCTTTACACGCTACAATATCGTTAATGAATTATCGTCGGGGTCACGGTGTTTGTGACGCACATCCGGCGTCATTAACGATATCGCAGTGTGTGACACTTATGAGCGACCTTAAATGATTGCAAAAGCGGTCAAAATCGTTTGCCGTGGAGAGGTTGTCCTGAAACAAAACATCGTTTTCTGCTTATTAGTGATGGTGTTCGTCGTTCCTGCGGCACCACACATCGCTATGTGTGACACCGCAGGAGCGACGAATATCTCCTTACCTGCCTCCACCGGCTATGCGGAAGGAAGGAGGTGGGCGGGATGTTACGTCCCGCTCATCTCCGCCCCTCCGCTTCTATTGGACGCCTGCCGTGTGATGTCACTGTGACGCCGCACGAACCGCCCCCTTAGAAAGGAGGCGGTTCGCCGGCCTGAGCGACGTTGCAGGGCAGGTACGTGCGTGTGACGGGATTAACACTAGAAGTCCCAGAGAGGGGTCATTTAACATTTCTACCTTTGGAACCCAGAGACAGGTCGAATGACCTAAAGGATTTTAGCTAACATCCTATAATCACCGTCTTTTGTTCTGTAATTAAGGCCATTACTGTCGCACCACAGGAGGTTGTTGTTTTACATTGAGTTTAGCCATTTAGTTTCTAGTTAGTTAGGTCAGTTTGGACTAAGGGTCATTTGACCCTCTTTCGGGACTTCAGGGGGAGCTTGAAATTTCTGGGATTTCTAGTGTTAAGCGAGGTTGTGCGCCACGGGCAGCGATTTGCCCGTGTCATACAACTAGCGAGATCGCAGCGTGTAAAGCCCGCTAAACACTTTATAATGTTATGCACTATATTGGGTCAATTTATATTTTCAATATGGTAGTTTTTTATGGTTGTGAGACTGAGATTAATATGATGCTAGTTCATGGACTTACTTTCAGTAAATTGTGGATATTTTTTGATGGCATTCTTTATGCATAACATTGCAGTATTGCTTATTTTATTGTTATGATACATTTAGGTGTGTCAATTTCAGTCTATATATAGACCATTAACAAGAACTAATTGAATATATACAGTTAGTTATTTACTCGTTTACTGGACTGACAAACAGTCTTGGTGACCAAATGATTGCTAATACGATCATTCTATCGCCATAGAGTATGATGTCACTGGCAGGAGTTTTAATATGGAAGATGTGCTTCTGATAGGCTGTTTGTGTAAACAAAAACCAAAAAATTCTAACTGTGATGCTTGATTTAGGGTACCTTCACACTTAGCGATGCAGCAGCGATCCGACCAGCGATCTGACCTGGTCAGGATCGCTGCTGCATCGCTACATGGTCGCTGGTGAGCTGTCAAACAGGCAGATCTCACCAGCGACCAGTGAACAGCCACCAGCCAGCAGCGACGTGCAAGCGACGCTGCGCTTGCACGGAGCCGCCGTCTGGAAGCTGCGGAGACTGGTAACTAAGGTAAACATCGGGTATGGTTACCCGATGTTTACATTAGTTACCAGCGCACACCGCTTAGCTGTGTGTGCAGGGAGCAGGGAGCCGCGCACACTGAGCGCTGGCTCCTTGCTCTCCTAGCTACAGTACACATCGGGTTAATTAACCCGATGTGTAATGCAGCTACATGTGCAGAGAGCAGGGAGCCGCGCACACTGCTTAGCGCTGGCTCCTTGCTCTCCTAGCTGCTGTATACATCGGGTTAATTAACCCGATGTGTACAGCAGCTACATGTGCAGAGAGCCGGAGCCGGCAGCACAGGCAGCGTGAGAGCTGCAGAGGCTGGTAACTAAGGTAAATATCGGGTAACCACCTTGGTTACCCGATGTTTATCTTGGTTACAAGCTTACCTCAGCTGTCAGACGTCGGCTCCTGCTCCCTGCTCGCTTCATTTGTCGCTCTCTCGCTGTCACACACAGCGATCTGTGTGTCACAGCGGGAGAGCGCCTTTGAAGAAAACGAACCAGGGCTGTGTGTAACGAGCAGCGATCTCGCAGCAGGGGCCAGATCGCTGCTCAGTGTCACACACAGCGAGATCGCAAATGAGGTCACTGCTGCGTCACAAAAAGCGTGACTCAGCAGCGATCTCGGCAGTGAGCTCGCTGTGTGTGAAGCACCCCTTAGTCACTTCTCATTGACAAGCTGTGAGAGAGGAGAGTCAAGAAGCCAGGGGTCAAATTATTAGAGTGTACGTCAAAGGCAAAGGGGCAAGTCGAAAAAGTAAACGGCTGACAGTCCGAAGTCTGCAGTCCAAAGTGATGCACATCGAAACAAAGGGGCTTGGCAAATGAATAGGGAAAGGCAAAGTAAGAAGTCAGGCAGCAAAACAGCAGGACACTAAAGCACAAGGCACATACTCCACTGAGCAAAGCTACAACTGACAACGGTCTGACCATTTCCAGCCAGCTAAATAGCCAGGCAAGCAGCCTGAAAGTGTGACACCTGAAGGAAACCTGAGACTTGGCTACAGGATGATCATAAATTTACACGGAGACAGCCCAGCAGGCCCCAGCACTTGATTGGGTGGCCGGAGTATCCCTAGTTAGCATGAGGATGGATAGCACGCTCCAGTCCCCGATTGGATGGCTTGGCTAAACTGACAATACTGACAGCCCAGTAGACCCTTGTATTATCTATTTGGTGGCTGAGCTGTCTGTCACTCACTGCTTCCCTAGGACACAATGAGTGGCGTTTTCGTGACAGTACTCCACCTTCTAGGAGGGCCTTCGGACCTCAGCTTTCCCAGGAAATTGTAAATGGAGTCCTCTGACCAAACAATTGGCCTTCACAGATCAAGTTAGGACCCAGAATCTCTCCTCGGGTCTGTATCCCCTCCGATGAACAAGATAATAGAGAGAATTTTGACCCCTCAGAGAACTCACCCACAATTCTCTGTACTTTGTACTCCAAATCCCCATTGACTAAAACTGGAGAAGGTAAGCATGAAGGAGTTAATACAGAAGGGAAAAACTCAACAAAACTTTTTCACTACATGTGAGGTATCGCCACGCTCAGCAGAAAGTATGTAACAAACTGTGCGTCCATTTTGATGTTTCCTCTGGTAAAAGTGAGAAAAATGGTTCTTTGTGTAAAAAAATTAAAATTTTCAATATGACGGCCTAATGTTGTCAAATTCTGTGAAGTACTTGTGGGTTCAAAATGCCCACTATACCACTATATAAAATCCTTGAGGGGTCTAGTTTACAAAATGGAGAGTCACTGGTGGGGGTCTAATGTTTAGGCACCTTAGGGTGTCTGAAAATGCGACATGGTGCCCTCAATCTATTTCAGCCAAATTTGTGTTCCAAAATTCAAATATTGCTTCTTCTGTTCTGAGTCCTGCCATTTGTCCAAACAGAGGTTTCTGTCCACATGTGGAGTACCAGCGCACTCAGAGGAAACTGGGTAATGGATTTTAGAGTCCATTTTCTAATACTATCCCTTATAAAAGTGAATAAAGCAACATTTTTAGGTTTTTCTTTTTCTTCCACATTGCTTTTGTTCCTGTGAAGCACCTAAAGGGTTAATAAACTTCTTGCATGTGGTTTTGAGCAGTGTGAGGGGGGCATTTTTTAGAATAATGTCACTTTTGGGTATTTTCTGTCACCTAGGCCTCTCAAAGTCCCTTCAAATGTGATTTAGTCCCTAAAAAATTGGTTTTGTAAATTTTGTTTGAAAAATGAGAAATTGCTGATGAACTTCAAACCCTTCTAACTTCCTAACAAAAAAAATGATGTTTCAAAACTGGTGCGATGTAAAGTAGACATGTGAGAAATGTAATTTAGTAACTATTTTGTGTGACATAACTCTCTGATTTAATGGCAGAAAAAGTCAAAGTTTGAAAATTGTGAAATTTTCCATTTTTTCCCACAAATAAATGCAAAAAATATCATCTTAAATATACCACTAACATAAAGTACAATAAGTTGCGAAAAAAATATCTCAGAATCACTGGGATCCATTGTAGCATTTTAGAGTTATAACCTCTGAAAGTGACACTGGTCAGAATTCTCAAATTTGGCCTGGTCAATAAGGTCAAAATTGGCTCCGTCACTAAAGGGTAAAATATAAAAATGTATATTTCTTTTAATTTCAATGTTCTTTTTATTGTAATGAAAAGTAGCATATAAAACATAGTGCATACCATACAAATACTTTTTGGACATGGTATTGTCATGTCTTAACTTGGTACAATCAGAAAATACGGAAAATTAAAAGGTACTCGTATCTTGGGGGTAAGGTATTACCGTATTTTTTGGACTATAAGACACACTTTTTTCCCCCCAAATGTTGGGGGAAAGTGGGGGGTGCGTCTTATAGTGTGAATGTAGGGCTGCGTGCGGGGAATGAGGGTGCTGCGGTGGAGCGGGTCATGGGGGGTATGAGCAGGCTGCAGCAGCCTGCCGTGACCACGTGGGCCCGCTCATTCATATGCACGCCCATCCTCCCGCCCATCTCTCAGCGCTGAAGCCGGCGCTGACAGGTGGGCGGGGGATGCGCGCATAGTAAACAGCCGGCCCGCATGATCACCCCTGGCAACTACAGCCTGGAGTGATCATGTGCGGCTGTGTTCACTGCCCCCCATGGATCATCATCAGCGCGGGGTGTAGTGAATCAGTACACTCACCGACAACGATCCCTGCAGCACCGCGATCTCCTCCTGTCTTCCGGCCGCGGCTGTGTGTGGAGACTAGCGGTGCTCTCAGGGATGATGTCATCCCTGTGCGCATGTGTCCACACTCAGCCGCGGTCAGCACAGATAAGAGGACGGGGCGATGCTGCAGGGATCGTGGCTGGCTCCACTCAGCGGTGCTGCTGCTGGCACAGACAGGAGGAGGATCAATGCTGCGTGGAGTGAGGAAAAGTGAGTATAAACGTTTATTTTTTTTTGTGTGCCACAGGATGTGGCCATATAGCAGGATAGGGGTATAAATCAGGATGGGGGTATATTATGAACATGATAGGAGTATATAGCAGGGTGGGAGTATATAGCAGGATAGGGGTATATAACAGGATTACGGCACAAAGCAGGATGGGGGTGTATAGCAGGATGGGAGCACATACCAGGATGGGGGTATATAGCAGGATGGGGGTATATAGCAGGATGCGGCCATACACCAAAATGGGGTATATAGCAGGATGCGGCCATATGCCAGGATGGGGTATATAGCAGGATGCGGCCATATGCCAGAATGGGGTATATAGCAGGATGGCAGCATATAGCAGGATGTGGGCTATACCAGGATGAGGGACATATATATACAAAGCAGGAGGATCATTACAAGGATGGGGTACCTGAGTTAGAAAATTTGGGGAGATTACCCCCGTAACAGTGACAGCAGCATATCCTCGCCCCATAACAATGTGTAATGACCACATGTTTTGCTTAAAATTTTATTTTCCTATTTTTCTCCTCTAAAACCATTGTGCGTCTTAAGCCTGCTTTACATGCTGCAATGTATCTTACAATGTGTCAGCGGGGTCACGTCATGACGCACATCCGGCATCGTAAGGTACATTGCAGTGTGTGACACGTACGTGCGATTGCGATTGAACGGTAAAACATCCATCACATACACATCGTACCTTTCTCTAGAATTGCACATCACATTGTTCATCGTACCCGGGGTATCACACATTGCAGTGTGTGACACCCCGGGAACGATGAACAGATCTTACCTGCGTCCTGCAGCTCCCGGCCCACAATGCGGAAGGAAGGAGGTGGGCGGGATGTTTACGTCCCGCTCAGCTCCGCCCCTCCGTTTCTATTGGCTGCTGAACATCCCTCCCACTCCAGGAAGTGGACGTTCGCCGCCCACATCGAGGTCGTATGGAAGGTAAGTACGTGTGACGGGGGTTTATCGTTTGTGCGGCACGTTCAACAAATTGAACGTGCCACACATTCGATGGGGGCGTTGCAAATCGCATACGATATCGTATGCAAAATTGCAACGTGTAAAGCAGGCTTTATGGTCCGGTGCGTCTTATAGTCCGAAAAATACGGTAGATCCAAAGTTCAATCCCAAAGTTCTATGTAATCTTTCTTACCTTATCGGAAATACCTTAGATAGGTGTTTGTACCTTTGTAGTCAAAGTGTAGTTGACAATAAACTTCTTGCTATTTTATGTGAAGCTATAAGCATACAAATGCAAAATATAGATATTAAAGGGATTGTCCAAGAATGTCCAATGTTTTCCAATGATGTGCTCTTTTATTAGCCTAACCGCTACAGTCAAATACACGCAGCAATGGTGCTGAGACTACACATGGAAGACATTGCTTCCTGGAGCCGGCAGTGGCCTGCAGTGGCTCTGGAACGGTGCCAGAAGGGGAATATGCCATCATTTACTTTCAATCAATGTGTGGATAAGAATTTTTTTCTTTTTTACTGTCCTACAACCCTTTTAAAGTGCTTTACAGGGAACCTGTCACCACTTTTTTGGCCTATAAGCTGTGGTGTAGAACAGTCGGATGGGTGGCGACATTCCCCGGGACAAGCGCCTCCCCTTTCGTCCATCTTGGGTCTTCCTTATTCTGAAGCCGCGGTGCATGACGCATCTACATTATACACCCGCACCAGCATTGAGGTCATGCGCAGGTGCACTACAATACTTTGATCTGCCCTGGGCAGGACCTCAATGCCGGCACATGTGTATGACATAGACGCATCATGCACCGCGGCTTCAGAATAAGGAAGACCAAGATGGCCGAAAGGGGAGGCACCGGTCCTGGAAAATGGCGCCACCCATCCGACTGTTGTGCACCAGAGTGATCTTCTAGGTGAGTATTATAAAGTGTTTTTTATGTTATACAGCACAGCCTGGGCTCTTATATACAGCATGCTAGAATGCTGTATAAAAGAGACCAGTGGTGGTGGCCGTAGCTTATAGGCCGAAAAAGTGGTGACAGGTTTCCTTTAATGTATAATCCCTAAGCTTGGATTTTGAAGATCCAAAATATAGTAGACCTGAATTAGTTAAGGTTTAGACAAATAGAGATTTTATCATACACACTAAATTAGCTGTCACAAAAGTATAGGTCTTGCTCTTGTCAAAAATTTAAAAATGCACGTCAATATTTGCACAATTTGCAATCTCCCTGGCAAAAAAGAGGGTGTGTTAGTGTGACGCCCTGGCAAAACCAGGTTGTCACAGGAGACTGCATCAATCCTAAAGATGCAGGACTCTCTCCTCCTTGCCTTACCAACACAAACCCACACACAGGTACAACATCAGCCACAAAGCCTAGTCACCCCCCCAGTACAATAGGAACACACCAGTGGACGGGGTCAGGCAGATGGTGACGCCCACCTATGGGTCCTGAGGTGTCAGGGGAGGGAACACAAGAGTTGAGTGCTGACAGTGGAAGTGAGAGGAGTGAAGTGGTAGTCGGGGGTTGTAGCTCCCGGACTACCGGACTACCTGAGTTGACTAGGTGGCAGACGGCAGAACAGGGCCACAGGCAACGGAGATCCGGTCACAGGAGACCTTAAGTGGACCGGTGCACGGTTGTAGCACGCCGGTGCCGACAGCTGGAATCCGGTCCGGAGGCCATGCACAGTCGTGGTGCCTGGACTCTAGGGCGAGGACAGCTTCAAGCCCCTTGTCAATTAGCCAGCAGGGGACAATATTCCACATCTTGTCCCACCAGTGAGCCCAGATAGAGCGAGACGGAAGCCCAACGCGGGGGATATGGCGTCTGCAAGTGCTTGCAAAAATCCCAAGGGTCAGATCTCGGGGGCAACAGGTCCCACAGTAAAGACACTGGGAGAGGACTTTTCCGTTTCATGCGGACTAGTCAACTGACAAGACAAAACACTGAAGTGCAGGAGGAAGGGCCCCTGTCCTGTCAACCGGTGTGTGGGACCCGAGTACACCCCTGCAGAGGCTACCGGTATCCGGCACTTGGTTTACTACTTGAACTTTGTGTGGTTTATTCAGCAACAGTGAGTACACCGGTGTCATCCGGTCCAGCCTGCAGACTGCGCCCCAACACTGCACCACCCCCTACACCTAGGCCCCGGGACAACACCTCCCCTACTCGTGGAGGGGATACCATCCTGCTGCCCTTCTCCCTCAGCCCCGGGTGCCCCCATACCAAGGCAGAAGAAGAAGAAAAAGCAGAGGAATTTTTAAGTGAGATGAATGTGAACCAATGGGGCATTACATTTACTGCAAAAATTAATAAAGAAAAAATTGAATTTTTGGATCTAGAGTTATCCCAAGAGGGCAAACAGATTATTAGTAAAACCTTTTTTAAAAAAACGATACAAATGGTTTTTTGAACTATCGCAGCGCACATTACAAAAAATGGAAAACAAATATTCTATTCAGCCAATTTCATAGAATCAGAAAGAACAACACGAGCACAGAGGACTATATACAACAATCCAAAATACTAATTAATAGATTTGATGATAAACAGTATCTGAAAAAGTTGATAATTAGTGCCTATACCGCTAATTTAAAGAGGACTCAGGATGAATGTTTGGTTAAAAATAAAAATGGAAATAACAAAAATGGTGAAGGGAAAAACGGAAGGAAAAACAATAGATGGCAGTACAATTTCATTACGGCTTACAACCGTAATAATAACTATATTAGAAATACTGGTATCTATTGAAAAGGGATACGTATTTGAAAAAAGTACTACCACAAAAACCTAATATTACCTATCTTAGGGGACAAACTATAAAAGGTATTGCCCCCAGCAATTTAAAGCAATTTCCACAGGGGGGTCAAAAAACCATGTTAAAAATAAATACAGAAAAATGGGTGTTACCCGATGCCAGGCAAAAAAATGCTGCTGTTGTGAAATTATTGATCACAATGCAGACACTGTTTTTTGCAAAAATATGGGGGAACAGATTCCAATCAAGCAGAAGCTATCTTGTGACAGCCAATTTATAGTGTATGCAATCGCATGCGTCTGTGGCATTCAGTACATGGGATGCACCATGCAGTCGCTTAGAACACGTATGAATGGCCACAGGCACAATGCCAAAACTGGATTTATGAAACATAGTTTATCTAGACATTTATGCCTGAAACATAATAAAAAATTCAACATAAAAGTAACACCAGTAGAACAAATTCCTGAGGATTGTTCAAACCGTGTTGAGAGATTGAACCACAAAGAATCCTTTTGGATATTTAAAATGGGGACTCTATACCCAGATGGGCTGAACGACATAATTGAGGGAATATAGAACAAAAAAGGATAACACATCTCAGGGTTGAAAAATTACTACATTTTTATAACAAAATGTATTATCTGTGTATATATATTTATTATGAGCATTTTAATGTGTGTATTTTTGGTATTGCTTTATATGAGTGTTTTTATTAAGTGTTTTTTCAGTATTTTATGAGTATTTGATAAACTCTTTTATATAAATATGCTTTAAACCTAATAAAGGTAGTAGATAGTTACATGTAATTATATATCACATCTTAATGTTTTTATTTAGTTTTTTTTTGTTTGTTTTTTGTTTTTTTCTCCATTTAATTGTATGGTGTAAGGATTTCTACAAACTACTGACCTGCAATGCAATTTCTAATGGGTGTGTCAAAAACTGGCCAGACTTGGACCCCACCCAAATGGACGTGTTAGCACTTCCTATAGAATTTAATATAAAATCTAGTCAGAAATGTAGTGCATCTAGACAATATACCTGAGGAAGACATTTGTTTGTCGAAACACGTTGTTTGTTCTTGTAAAAATAATAAAGAATTGTACAGGAAATAATTACAGCCTGTATGATTAAATTGTTTGGGAGCGCACACAGCCTGGAGGATTTGACATTGATATTATTCCTATGGTAACTCGGGCTGGGTTACAGAATAGCCACCAGGAGTCTGCAGCATTGAGATCTGAGGTCCTAAAGGATTGATAAGCAAGTTAACAAGGCTTGCTAAAGGTGAGTGTATGAAAATATAACATTCACCTATAAATTATCTATACAGCTACATTTAGATCGGTGCGCTTTTTGTTTTCTTTCCCCTTTCTCTTTGATGAACACCAAACTATCACCGCAACCCACGGGTGGCGTCACTGACAAACTCTTCCCCTGTAAATACCCCCTTTACATTGTTGTGGGTGAGGGGCTGCTGCACGAGCCACAGCCACGATCCCGGATCCGAGCGCCTCGAGTAGCTCCCCACTGGCCGTGGCCTGCACCCCCGCCCGTCACGTTAATTAAATATAACCCTTTGTTCTCACTTTTGGATTACGGAAGTTATTTAGTTAAGTAAAGTTGCTTGTATTTGTAATGAAAATAATAATTTATCTTTTTTATCATCTGTGATCACCATGTTTATATACTGTATCTGCGCTAGCATTCCTTCATTTAGACAGGTCCTTTTATTTTTGCCTAAAGTGCAACATTGTTATAATTGTGTTATCATTTGTTTGCTACCGTCCGTAAGATAATGTTCTGAAGCTTCCGGAACGGGGACATTGTAATTGTCTTTCATTTACTATTATTGACAGATATGTCTTATTTAGCCGGAGCTAAACATCACGTAATGTACAGACTTTATATAATATCAAACCCTTGAAGATTTTACCAGTGACCATTCTATAACAACTGATCATTATGTAGAATGACATCTCCGCCATTGTCTACAGAATTCATTCGAGATTGCCTTAAATTGAACAATCACAATAAAAATGGAACTGAATTACAGAGTACATGCTGTTTATAAGTGTGGCAGAACAATAACCATTACAGCCCTATCTAAAGAAAGAAATAATTGTTATGGGAGTTAAAAAAAAATCCAGAGTGAAGCGTTAAAAGTAATGCATTTCCTTGCAGTAGCACAAATTAAGAAAAAATATATATATAAAAAATAAAAAATTGTTTCTAGAACAATCTATTTAGACTTAAGCTCACTTCGTAAGGGATTAATAGACTGTCAGATTCAAACATGCAGAAGATGCAGTGACGGTATCTTCCTTCTCTCTTGTCTGGCTTGGATTTACATGATATGTTGCTGTTTTTTTAAAAAAAATAAATATAAGGCAATAATTAATTCAAAATATATAAATTATCTAAGAAATAAAAAAAATTAAATATACAGTATGTATTGAAGAATGTTTGTAAATAAATGTGCAATGTAGACAGCACATAAAAAGTGGTTTACATGAGCGTAACTAGCTTCAATCATTGATGTACCGTTCTGTGCAAAAGTTTTAGACATGTGATGAAAAAAGCGCTACAGAATAAGAAAGCTTTCAAAATAGATTACCATATTTTCCCATGTATAAGATGACTGGGCGTATAAGACGACCCCCAACTTTTCCAGTTAAAATATAGGGTTTGGGATATATCGTATATACTCGAGTGTAAGCCGACCTGAGTAATGTGCCCATTGTCCACTGCTGTAATGTCCCTTACTGTAAGGGTACCTTCACACTTTAGCGACGCAGCAGCGATCCCACCAGCGATCTGACCTGGTCAGGATCGCTGCTGCATCGCTACATGGTTGCTGGTGAGCTGTCAAACAGGCAGATCTCACCAGCGACCAGTGACCAGCCCCCAGCCAGCAGCGATGTGCAAGCGACGCTGCGCTTGCACGGAGCCGGCGTCTGGAAGCTGCGGACACTGGTAACTAAGGTAAACATCGGGTATGGTTACCTGATGTTTACCTTAGTTGCCAGCGCACACCGCTTCGCTTAGCGTGTGCAGGGAGCAGGAGCCGGCACTGGCAGCGTGAGAGCTGCGGAGGCTGGTAACGAAGGTAAATATCGGGTAACCACCTTGGTTACCCGATGTTTACCTTGGTTACAGCTTACCGCAGGCTGTCATATGCTGGCTCCTGCTCCCTGGACATTCAGGATTGTTGCTCTCTCGCTGTCACACACAGCGATGTGTGCTTATCAGCGGGAGAGCGACAATAAAAAAACGAACCAGGGCTGTGTGTAACGAGCAGCGATCTCACAGCAGAGGCCAGATCGCTGCTCAGTGTCACACACAGCGAGATCGCTAATGAGGTCACAAAAAACGTGACTCAGCAGCGATCTCAGTAGCGATCTCGCTGTGTGTGAAGTACCCCTAATGAGCCCATTGTTTAATTAATAATGTCCCCTGCTGTAATGTCCCCATTGTATAGTGATGTCCCCTGCTGTAATGTCTCCATTGTATAGTAATGTCCCCTGCTGTAATGTCTCCATTGTATGGTAATGTCCCCTGCTGTAATGTCTACACTGTATGGTAATGTCCCCTGCTGTAATGTCTACATTGTATACTAATGTACAATGCTGTAATGTCTCCATTGTATAGTAATGTCCCCTGCTGTAATGTCCCTTACTGTAATGAGCCCATTGTTTAATTAATAATGTCCCCTGCTGTAATGTCCCCATTGTATAGTGATGTCCCCTACTGTAATGTCTCCATTGTATAGTAATGTCCCCTGCTGTAATGTCTCCATTGTATGGTAATGTCCCCTGCTACATTCAATCAGCAGGAGAAAAGCAGGTTTAGAATACCGCGCCAAACCACAAGAGTCCAGGTGAAGATAGTAAAACTCTTTTCTTTATTTTCACAGGTCTACGCGTTTCAAGGACATATCCGTCCTCTTCCTCAGGACAAATGTACAGAGAATACTATAGCCCTATATATAGGCTATAGTATTCTCTGTACATTTGTCCTGAGGAAGAGGACGGATATGTCCTTGAAATGTGTAGACCTGTGAAAATAAAGAAAAGAGTTTTACTATCTTCACCTTGACTCTTGTGGTTTGGCGCGGTATTCTAAACCTGCTTTTCTCCTGCTGATTGAAACTACTCCTTGCTGCGGGACCGCTGCCGTCCACGTTTTCTACATGCTTGCAAAGGGGTTGTGACTGACACAACCTCACCAGGTGAGTGTTCCTTTTGACATTCACCACCCTTTGTCATACCGGGTAAGACCCTATTGCGCCTTATCTCTCCACAGCTTTGCCGCAATGTCTACATTGTATACTAATGTACAATGCTGTAATGTCTCCATTGTATAGTAATGTCCCCTGCTGTAATGTCTCCATTGTATAGTAATGTCCTCTGCTGTAATATCTCCATTGTATAGTAATGTCCCCTGCTGTAATGTCTAAATTGTATGGTGATGTCCTCTGCTGTAATGTCTCCATTGTATACTTATGTTCCCTGCTGTAATGTCTCCATTGTATGGTAATGTCCCCTGCTGTAATGTGTCCATTGTATAGTACTGTCCCCTGCTGTAATGTCTCCATTGTATACTAATGTCCCCTGCTGTAATGTCTACATTGTATACTAATGTCCAATGCTGTAATATCTCCATTGTATAGTAATGTCCCCTGCTGTAATATCTCCATTGTATAGTAATGTCCCCTGCTGTAATGTCTCCATTGTATAGTGATGTCCCCTGCTGTAATGTCTACATTGTATACTAATGTCCAATGCTGTAATATCTCCATTGTATAGTAATGTCCCCTGCTGTAATGTCTCCATTGTATAGTGATGTCCCCTGCTGTAATGTCTCCATTGTATAGTACTGTCCCCTGCTGTAATGTCTCCATTGTATAGTGATGTCCCCTGCTGTAATGTCTACATTGTATACTAATGTCCAATGGTGTAATGTCTCCATTGCAAAGTAATGTCCCCTGCTGTAAAATCTCCAGCGCATAGTAATGTCCCCTGCTGTAATATCTCCATTGTATAGTAATGTCCCCTGCTGTAATGTCTCCATTGCATAGTAATGTCCCCTGCTGTAATGTCTCCATTGTATACTAATGTCCCGTGCTATAATGTCTCCATTGTATGGTAATGTCCCCTGCTGTAATTTCTCCATTGTATAGTGATGGTCCCTGCTGTAATGTCTCCATTGTATAGTGATGTCCCCTGCTGTAATATCTACATTGTATACTAATGTCCAATGCTGTAATGTCTCCATTGTATCCTAATGTCCCCTGCTGTAATGTCTTCATTTTATAGTAATGTCCCCTGCTGTAATGTCTGCATTGTATCCTAATGTCCCCTGCTGTAATGTCTCCATTGTATAGTGATGTCCCCAGCTGTAATGTCTCTGTGGCGCCCCTGACCTGGTCAGGCGCCACTGAGTACTGCACCCACGCTGGGTGAGTGCAAACAGGTAATCCTGATGGCTGGAATAGGGTGTGGACACACAGACACATAGTGACCAGGTCTCACACATACCTTGAAGGGACCCCTGGGCAGACCCAGGAGGGGGCGTGGCCTCCACATCCATTCATGGGGTGCGGTAGAGAAGCAGTCGCAGAAGGAGGACGTGCGTGGTGTCATTAGTCAGACCCTGCACGTGTGGTGACTGTCGGCGAGGGAGTTCAGTTGCCACACAGTCAGCCTGAAAGACACCTCAGGAAGAACCTGTAACTACCAACCCCAAGAGAGGAAGATTGGAGGAAAGGCTGGGATAGAGCTGGTCCAGACCTGGTTACCAAAAGGACCGGTGACCTGCCTCCTGAGCGTTTTTGTGGGTGGGTTATGGACTTGTGGCTGGAGGGTGGTGGAAAATGGTACCTGGTATAGTGTTTTAAATGTTTTATGATGTTTTTATGTGAATGCCTTCCCTGTGTGGGAACTGTTGTATTAAAAAGCAAAATTTTCTTGTCTTTACAGCCCGAGGACGTGCTGTTGATAACTAAGGGGGAATGTGGCACCACTGATTCGGTTAGGCACCACTGAGTACTGCACCCAAGCTGGGTGGGTACAAACAGGTAATCCTGATGGCTGAATAGGGTGTGGACACACAGACACATAGTGGCTAGTTCTCACACATACCTTAGAGGGGACCCCTGGGCAGACCCAGGAGGGGGCGTGGCCTCCATATCTTAGCTAGTGGTGTGGTGGAGAAGCTGGTTGCTAGGTTGCAGTGGCAGGCACAGAGGGGAGGCAGTAGTGAACCAGTCTGAAGTGAGGAAGCGCAGTGTGCAGTCGCAGAAGGAGGACGTGCGCGGTGTCACTAGTCAGACCCTGCACGTGTAGTGGCTGTTGGGGGGGAGTTCGGTTGCCAGACAGTCAGCCTGAAAGGCACCTCAGGAAGAAGCAAGGTGACTGAGTAAGGGGACTCATGGTAGACCAAACAGGTCCCTAGAGCAGCAAGCCAATTATTCGGTCTGCTAAACCTGCTGGTGAGGGTGCTGGATGTGCCTCACCAACCATTACAGAGTCCGAGGAAATCAGCAGCAATGAGGGGGCCCATAAGTGAGATAGGGCAAAAAGCCATCTTTACTTGGTCCATGCTGCCAGCAAACGTGCAAGAAAGGGGAGAAAGGCAGTTGCGACTTCCCTGGGTGAATCCCGCAATACTTCAAGTTAGGGCTTGTCCGAAACAAGAAGGGCTAGGAAGGCGAGTTGACAGTCACTCTTGGTCCAGCCTGAAGGATACCTGGTTCTCCCTGCAGTTTGTCTCAGCATCGCCCGGGTTACCTCACAGTGAACAACTGAACGTGAGTAAAAAAAAAAACGTGAAAGACATTCTGGACTGTGTGTGAGTTCTTCTGTGACCTGTGGTTCCACCCATATATACCCGAGCCCCTGGGGCCAGCCTCACTCTCGGGAGGCCACACCATCTAACTTCAATTACCATCAGCCCCAGATGCTCGCTAAACTGCAGTGGCGGTCACCCCTCACCCTGACCGCAAGACCGAGAGTGGCGTCATGACTCCTATCAAAGTGAACCTGACATACCTGTTTCCAGAAGGGTCCCTACAGAGAAGTCCCCTCAGTGTCCCGCAGGTGACTCATCTCCATTGTATACTAATGTCCCCTGCCGTAATGTCTCCATTGTATGGTAATGTCCACTGCTGTAATGTCTCCATTGTATACTAATGTCCAATGCTGTAATGTCTCCATTGTATAGTAATGTCCCCTACTGTAATATCTCCATTGTATAGTGATGTCCCGAGACTGTGGTCCGTGTAACCTGAGGCGAAAAGATGATACTAGCCAGAGGTCGCCCCTGCAGCCAATTATCACGAAGCAGCCCCTTGAATTAGTGCCATGGACCACGTGAAACTAACACCAAGCCGGTCCGGCTATGTCTATGCCATTACCATAGTGGACCATTACTCTCGTTTACTGGTAGTAGTGCCTGTGAAAGACCAAACAGCTAGAACAGCAGCTAGGACATTTCAAGCATACTTTTGTCGACCCCACGGTTATCCTGAAAGAGTACTGACTGATCAAGGCCCTGCATTCGAGGCGGAAGTGCTCCAAGAGTCCTGTAACATGTATGGCTGTAAGAAAATACGAACAACGCCGTACCACCCTCAAACCAATGGATTGTGCAAGAGGATGAACCATGTGGATTATTGATTTGCTCAAGACTCTACCTCTAGAAGAAAGAAACCAATGGCCAGAAAAGTTGGCAGATCTAGTGGACTTGTACAATCATATTCCAGTAAACTCCACCAACTGCAGCCCCGCTTACTTGATGCGAGCAAGACCTGGCAAGTTACCTGTAGACTTTGAAATGGGAACTGTGTCACCTGAAGCGGTTCAACAGATAGAAGATTGGAATACAGAGCGACAACAGCAATACCACCAAGTTCAAGAATGTGTAGAAAAAAGCCTGTCCCAAGCAAGAACAAGACAAGAAAAGAACTACAATCAAACAGCCCCAGCAACTCCCTTAGCACCTGGAGAACAGGTCCTCAAGAAAAAGCGGAGAATGCACAAATTAGATGACCAGTGGGAGAGCGAGCCCTACACAATTATTCCCTCAAATTTTGACAATAGCAAAGTGTGTCTCATAAGTAAAGACGGAGGCAGTACTTATCAAGCAGTTTCAAGAGATCGTCTGAAGGTATGCCCTAAACGGTGTAAAATCCAAGAAAAAGTTCAAGAAAGTCCCCAACTTCAAGAAAAAGAGGAAGATATGATCCAAACAATACTTGGAAAATTCCCCAAAACATGGACCCAAATAAATAAGGCTATAGTGGTACCAGTATTGACATTCCCGCAAGTAGTCATTCCAGCAACAGAAGAGTTTCAGATCCACCTGAAGAACTATCAGTCCCAACACAAGATGTCACGCCAGCAGTGGAACAGGAGAATCGACCCCCTGCCAGTGGTGAATCTGTCATACCTATGGTGAATCTAAGAACCCGTAGGAGATTGCCAACCTTACCAGCTAGGCCAACCTGCAACATCGAGGTATTAGATACACCAGATAGCGAAGAATTACAACCCCTACTACGCAGGTCCAAACGTAGCACCCGTGGACAGCCCCATCCAAAGTATAGAATATAGAATACCCATCAGAGTGTAAATAGTTATGTGAAAATGTCTTGTATAAAATGTCTGTAATGTTTTATTTTAAGTGATTGAGTATATGGACAACTGGGTCACTGGACTATGGGTGGCCAAAACTTTAAATGTATATAGTTAGCGCCAGTGTGCTCACCACCCCAGAAGAAAAACCCGTCCGGCGTGCATACAATGTGGTCATCGATGCTCTGAAGCACGCCCAGAGCCTACGTTGGGGGTTTTATCGCGGCGGGTCCCCCATGGAGCAGTGTAATGGACACCCGGCATGGAGCCACACTAGAATCATAGTAGTTATTCTTTAAGTTTGTAACGTTTAAGAAATGTACCTCCCAAAAAGGGATGAAATGTTCTAACATGCTTGTTTTTGTTTCCTCAGTCCGGGAGTACTGGTTTTAACTAAGGGGGAGTGTGGCGCCCCAGGATCTGGTTGCCACAACAGTGTTGCCCCTCCAAAGGGTTAATGCTGAGCCTGGAGGTAATTGGGGAAGTCTATTGGCCAGAAAGTACGAACATCCAACACTGTTCCTCTCTCAGGCCAGCAGGTTCCAGGGAGCACTTCCTTAAGTCTGACCTGAGGGAGGAGTTAGTCTGTTAGGGAAGTTCAAGGAGAGAGGAGCTGAGTAGATGGTCTTGTGAGCTGGGGTTTGGAGCTAGGCTAGCTCAACCCAGAAGAAGCAGGAGCCGTAGCGAGGCACAGAGAGAAGATTCTAGGGGAGAACTGGTCAGAACCTGTTCGCCTCAGAAGAACACAGTAAAAATTAGACGTCGGAGTCTGTGGTTGCCAGGGTGTTAGATCCCCCAGTAACCAAATCCAAAGGGCAGGAGGACTGTAGGTCTCCTGGCCCCCAAAACAACCCGAAGGTACAGCTGCATCACCAGGGCTCGGAGTGGACCCCAGCAGGGAAGCATCAAAGAGGGCCTGCGCAGCCTATCCTTCAAGAAAGGGACGTACCACCGGTCCCAGCAACAAGAGGGCCATTTCTAAACTCAGAGTGCAGGGTCCTGTAGAAGCAAAGGAAGAACAGGGAGTAGGCCTCAATACTCGACTGGCCAAGGAAATTCCCCCCAGGTACTTCCAGGCCAACCGGATCCCCTTCACCACCTGTGACGGTCTCCCAGGACTGAACTGTTACACAGTAAAAAGAAAAGAAGGTAAAGAGACTGTTGTGTTGTGTCGGTTCTTTGCACTACCTGCTTAGCCCTGCACCATTTCCAGAGCCCCATAGACTTTAATAAGCACCAACGGCTGCCCCGGGGTACCGCTCTACCTGTGGGGAGCAGAACCATTCCAGCTGCTAATCCATCAGCCCCGGAGGTCCCATGCAGCAGCGGCGGCTCCATAGCTGCAATCCACAGGTGGCGTCACGACTATTTCAACAAAATGTAATTAGTATTACCACCCCCACAACTGCCATATTAGTTGACCCTGCCAGGGTCACGGGGTCGGCCCCCGCCACCACTGACTACCCCCGGACTAGTCTGGCCCGACACCGGGTGTCCCAAAGCCCTGGGGTGGGCGAGTCATCTCTGCTTTGTGTGTCTCTGTCTCAGTATGTCTGTCTCTGTGTGTCTCTGTCTCTGTGTCTCTGTGTGTGTCTGTCTCTGTGTCTTTGTGTGTGTTTGTCTCTGTGTGTCTGTGTGTGTGTCTGTCTCTGTGTGTGTCTTTTTTTGTGTCTGTGTGTGTCTGTCTCTGTGTTTCTGTCTCTATGTGTCTGTCCCTGTGTGTTTGTTTGTGTTTGTCTGTCTTTGTATGAAAGAAATTCCAGCACACAGTCAAGAAAAAAGGTATACCAGTCAATCGATTGCTTGTGTGAAGAGGCTGGCTTCTTTATCCACAATCCCCCAGGCGATAGGCTTCCCCTTGGGATTCTCCCTACCTTATCCTCAGCCATTAGTTCGTCATCCAAATATACCTCTCATATCAATCTGGGTATCCACTTCCTGCAGGTACCTGGATACATTAATGCTACTATTGAGGTTAGACCCTTTATTCAGTAAAGTCCTCCTGCCAATTTTACTGTCTGTTAATACCAGTGTAATTTCCTTCCATAATATTGGAGAATAAATTTTGTCCATTTATTACGGCATGGTATATACTGGACCTCAACAACAAATTTGTATACCCCTTCACCGGTAAAAACTGTGTCCCAGATGAAGGCTCTCTATAGAGCTGAAGCGTCAGACGGAATTTCCTTATGAGAACTGTTACACATTTTCGTTGTCACTCTTTTACTTTTGAATAAAATCACAAGCATACACAAGCAATCCATTGACTGGTATACCTTTTTTCTCGACTGTCTGCTGGAATTTCTTTCATATTGAGATGACTTTTTTCTTCTGATCACCAGGTCTTTGCAGTTGAGCCTAGCTTATTCCTTATGTGTGGCTGTCTCTGTGTCTCTGTGTGTGTCTCTGTGTGTGTCTATCTCTGTGTGTCTCTGTGTGTGTGTCTGTCTCTTTGTCTGTCTCTGTCTGTCGGTCTCTGTGTGTGACTGTGTCTGTCTGTCCCTGTGTGTGTCTGTCTCTGTGTGTCTCTGTGTGTCTACCTCTGTGTATATCGGTCTCTGTGTGTCTGTCTCTATGTGTCTCTGTGTCTTTGTTGGTCTGTGTGTGTTTGTGTGTGTTTGTGTGTGTGTGTCTGTGTTTCTCTGTCTCTTTGTGTATCTCTCTGTCTCTGTGTGTCTGTATTTGTTTGTCTCTGTCTCGGTGTGTGTTGCTTTCTGTGTGTCTCTGTGTGTGTCTGTCTCTGTGTGTGTCTGTTTCTGTGTGTCTCTGACTCTGTGTCTGTCTCTGACTTTGTGTGTGTCTCTGTGTGTGTGTCTCTGTGTGTCTGTCTATGTGTGTCTCTGTGTCTGTATCTCTGTGTCTCTGTTTCTGTCTGTGTCTCTGTGTGTCTCTGTGTGTCTGTCTTTGTGTGTCTCTGTGTCTGTGTCTGTCAGTCTGTGTCTGCCTCTGTGTATCCCTGTCTCTGTGTATGTCTTTCGCTGTGTGTCTGTGTCTCTGTGTGTGTCAGTCTCTATGTCTCTGTGTGTCTCTGTCTGTCTCTATGTGTCTATCTCTACCGAAATCATATTACCTCACACATAAGCTGTCTTATGCTATAAATTTCCTTTATTGCCTATAGCAACCAATCAGAGCTCCTATTAATGACCTGTAGCTCCCAGCTCCATTCACTTTAATATAGGCAGGTTTTTTGGCGAATAACTGTAAAGCGCGGGGTTACATTTTCGCCTTAAAACATGGTCTATGATGTTCTCTGAGTCAAATGAGGTGATTGTAAATCCGACGGTGGATTCCTTTAGTGGACATACACACACACACACACACACACACACACACACACACACACATACACATACACGCATCTTTATATATTAGAATTTTGTTATGTTTATTTCTTATGTTTAATAAAACAAATTTACGGTTGATAAATAGGATTACCTGTAAACTATATTTTTTGGAAATCTGAAAGCTTTCACACCTTAGTCCACCCCATATTTATTTCAACAAACAGAATCTGGGATTTAGATAAATGCTGTGCCCCTGCAATGCTAAATTTATAACAATGTTGTCCAAACTGTGCAATTGTCAATCCCTGCATATAAGCGCAATAATAAAACAAGACATATAAGATAGATCTGAGCTATATCGAATATAGAAAATATGTTATTTTCTTACCTAAACATCCTGGCCGCAGCTGCTTTAGGACATGCAATGACTTCAAGGCGCACAGTCGACAAGGAGGAGTTCATTATTTTAAAAGAGCCAATTTATAACTTTGCTATAATACATTGTACTTCCTTGTGCTCAGGAACCTCAGGAGGTAAGTAAATCCCTTACTCATAGACTACATTCATTAATATTTCCATCTCGCGGTATTGATTTCTCTGCAGCACTTGGACTTGACACCAGTTGCTTTTTTTCCAGCGTCAACAATATAACAAAAGGAGCAAATAAAGAAAAGTCCATTCTAGTCACAGCGGCTTCTAAGCTGCATAAAGTTTTAAAATGAGCAAAAAAAGTAATAATGTTATGGTGATAAAGGATCTCTCACATTCAGCGGTGGATATAATTAATGTGTTAATAACGGAGTAAAGCTACTCCGAACTTTTTCTTTGTCATTATTGATTAGGAATGCTCTAAAGGTTCAGGCTTTTTATTGAGTGATGTAGCCATGTCATCAGTTAACTGTAAATTAATATACTGGAAGCTTTGCTTGCTACAATGATTGGAAAAAGGGAAGAAAAAGAAAACTTGGAAAATATGTCATGTTAAAGTAATCAGATTTCTGTGTAGTGCTTAATACCATTAAATCATACTTTGCCAGCTGTCACTAAGATTCTTTTATATTTGTTTAATAGACAGTGACTTGTGTTATGTTATATTAAGGTTGTCCTTGTTAAGAAATAAAAAAATATACTGTCATTTTATTATATCCTCAAGATGGAAGTTACCAACATCAGAAGAAAAAATCATGGAGGTATCGAAATCACAGAATCGATAGACATGTTAATATTTTTTTGTAATCATCGCAGGTGACTTTCTACTTTTCTGAATCATCTTTTTGTCCTGATTTAAAAAATATATATAGTTTTTATGTAGCACGAATTTGTCTTTGCCAAGACTTTCACAAAGTTTTTAATCAATCCCAAATTTATATGTAGTGAAGGAAGAATGATTTTTATTGGATCAACTAATGGATTATGCTGAACATTGTCTCTACCTGGAGCATAGATGTTTCTCTCTCCCCAATCACGATGAACATAACGCTCTACTGTATTTCTTCTGTCCTATAAACACAAGACGCAACAATATTTTGTGAAACCTCCTTGCATTCCCAATAGCAGACCAATCACTTTCAAGTCTTCACAGATATTCCATTGATGATGCTTATATTGTATAGCATCCAAAACAACTGACAGATTTTCACAACTTTCCTTTAAATGACATGAGTGAGCAATAGGGATTTATGGTTTCATATTTCCATTGTGAAGCAACATTGCTTTCAAACTTCTCTGGGATGAGTCAATAAACAATCGCCAATCTGCAACAAAATACTCTTGATTCAGTTTTTCAAAGAGGCCATTCACATTGTTACAGTAAACCATTGGTCCATCAACTGTGAAAAATTGTGTTAAAGTGTTACTTCTGTTTCGGTAATTACACACTTTAACATCATCATGAAGAAGATTTTTCTGTTTCAACCTAGATGCAAGAAGTTCAGCTTTATCTTTTCACAATGAAAGGTCTCCGATGAGATCATTTAATTCATGTTGAGTAAAGCGTTCTGGCTGCTCGGCTGTTCCATAAGGTACATACACATCTTGACTTGAGGTCTCCATATCTTTGCCAGTAGGTTCAGCTCCATAGTCTTCATATTCTACTTTATTTTCATCTAATCCTGACAACGGTGGTACAGGAACTGGCAAGGTACCATCATGTGGAACTGGCCTAATCGCAGATTCAAATTCACGGTAATTAATCTTATGTTTGTTCTTTGTAGAAAAGCCCTTCAGTTTGACAAAACAAAAGTAGCAGTCCTCACAATGATTTTTGGGTTCTCTTCCAAATCATGGGAACAGCAAATGGCATAGGCACTTTCCTCATGTTCAACCAGTCACGAAGACCATTTGAACAACTTGAGCATGTCACATGAGGGGCCCAGCATATATTGAAAATGCAGAAATAATGTAATAATAAAAATACTTCTATCTCAGAAACTTTATGTGATAGAGCAAAACTAAGCATATTTTTGGAATGAGCACATCAAACTCCATAAAACAGACATACAGTGGAACCTTGGTTTATGAGAACAATCCGTTCTGGGAGTGTGCTTGTAAACCAAGTTACGTGGAAAGAACTGTGGAAAAACCAAGCGCAAATAGGGTTTTACTCCAATATGTACGGGGTAAGGAGGGGGGAGTCAGACTACTCACCGAATTTAGTTGTGAGAGTCACAACTACTATGAACGCATGTGATGTAGATCCCAGGCAGCAGCCACCAGCAGACAGCAGATCACAGAGAGTAAAGGAGAGAGGTGTTCATTTGCTGCGCCAAAGAGATCACTTCAGTGGATGTTCAGATTAATGCCACTTTATTAATCATATAGGTCAACGCGTTTCTGGAGCTTCTGCCCCCTTCATCAGGACCACGTGACGTACTTCAGCTAGCCTACCCAATTAAAAAAGAAGAAGGCAGCCATATATCTAGTGTGCGGCTCTGCAGGTGGAGGTCCCTACAATATCGGATCCTGTCAGTGGAGATCTTCTATAGAAGAGAATTCTCCTGATTGCCCCGTGAAGGATGGATATGGACAGGGACAATATGGTGGAGAGGATATTACACCTCACCCTAGAGATCCTCTTCCGGCTTACTGGAGAGATTTGATGTTTTCTTGTTCTTGATGGTCCTGATGAAGGGGGCAGAAGCTCCAGAAACGCGTTGACCTATATGATTAATAAAGTGGCATTAATCTGAACATCCACTGAAGTGATCTCTTTGGCGCAGCAAATGAACACCTCTCTCCTTTACTCTCTGTGTAAACCAAGTTAGTCATCTACTAAAGCAAAATTTCCCATAAGAAATAATGCAAGCTCAGACAATTCGTTCCACAACTTGTTCAATGTCCCATCCTCGTCCCCTATTCTGCCATTCCACACATGCACAAACACACACAAACACGCACAAACACACACAAACACGCACGCACACACACACACACACACACACACATATTATGCTCACCTTACCTTCCGTTCCATTGCCCGCCTCCCGGTTCTTGTAGTTCAGGATGTGTATCGGGTAACCATTGCGACCGATGCAGGAGCTCCCGCTGCTAGAGCGCTGACGTCAAAGGCATGAGCCACTTGCCTCTGATCGGTCAGCGCACTGCCTTTGAGAAGCGGCTGACAGCGGAAATTCCCTCCATCGTCGCGATGGTTACCCGATACACATCCTGTACCGGCGAACTACAAGAACTGGGGGGCCGGCGATGGAACAGAAGGTAAGGTGAGCATAGTATGTGTGTGTGCGTGCGTGTTTGTGTGTGTTTGTGTGTGTTTGTGCGTGTTTGTGCGGACAGCAAGAGCGGGTCAGAGCGCGGTGAAAGTACCGAACCGAAAGTGTGTGCGGTGAGTATTTGCTTGTACAGCAAAGCTTGCTCGTAAATTGAGTTAAAAATTTACAGCAAGCTTTCCTTGTATAGCAAAATACTCGCACACCAAGTTACCCGTAAACCGAGGTTCCACTGTATTACCTTTGCTGGTGATTTTTTGTGTTGACCAGTGATAATCAAATGGGAACTGGATTTTCAATATATCTCAATATTTATTCAGAATTAAGTGTGAGTGGAACATGCAGGAATACACACACTTATACGCCTTGGCTGCTATCAATGAGGTTATTAACCCCTTCACCACCAAGCTACTATTCGCTTTTCATTTTAATGTCTTTCCAAGAGCCATAATTTTTTTATTTTTCCATATTAGGGCATATTTTTTGCGGGACGAGTTGTTGAATAAAACCATTCATTCTACCATATATTGTAATGGAAAATGGGAAACAAATTACAGTGGTGGTGAAATTGCAAAAAGTGTAATACTATGATTTTTTTGGGCTTTTTATTTACACTGTTCAATATATGGTAAAACTGAACTGGCAATATGATTCCTCAGGTCAGTATGAATTTGTAGATAGCAAACATGTATAGTTTTATTTTAAGTGGTGAAAAAAAATTCTGAAATGTGTCAAAAAACAATTTGCGCTTTTGTCGCCATTTTCCGAGACCTGTAGCATACTTATGTTTTCAGGATCCGAGGCTGTTTGATAGCTTTTTTTAAGTCTTGAGCTGGCGTTTTTAATTATACTATTTTGGGTACATGCGATGTTTTGATTGCGGCCACCGCTGGATCCAGTGACAGCGGGTAACCTCAGTGACAGCTCAGCTGATCGCGCTATTCCCTTCATTAGCTGCGTGGAGCTGACAGGAGCAGCGGTGTATACTGCAGCTCCAGTCACCTTCATGCAGCAGAGCTGGAAGCGACGCTGGACCATCCTGGATTACGCCGGACATGGAGGGCTTTTCCGGGCTTATTAAAGTGGTGAACGAGGGTATATGTTTGTGTTTTTTATTTCTAATAAAGGATTTTTTCGGGTGTGTGTGTTTATTTACTGTCACTTACAGATTAATCATGAAAGGTATCTCGGGGAGACGCCTGACATGATTAATCTAGGAGTTATTGGCAGCTATGGGCAGCCAATAACTCCTTATTACCCCGATTGCCAACGCACCAGGGCAAATCGGGAAGAGCCGGGTACAGTCCCAGAACTGTCGCATCTAATGTATGCGGCAATTCTGGGCGGCTGCTGGCTGATATTGTTAGGCTGGGGGGCTCCCCATAACGTGGAGCTCCCCATCCTGAGAATACCAGCCTTCAGCCGTATGGCTTTATCTGGCTGGTTTTAAAATTGGGGGGGACCGCACGCCATTTTTTTAATTATTTAATTATTTATTACACTGCACAGTATAGACACGCCCACCGGCTGCTGTGATTGGGTGCAGTGAGACACCTGTCACTCAGCGTGGGGGCGTGTCTCACTGCAACCAATCATCGGCGCCGGTGGGCGGGGAAAGCAGGGAATACGAGATTGTTTAATGAGCGGCCGGCTTTTTCAAAATAGTAAAAGCCGCCGTAGCAGTGTGAATGCCATGCAGCGCCGCGCCGGAGATCGGGGATCGGTGAGTATATGAGAGAGGGCTGCTCAATTCAGTTACTCAGGAGTTTAGCGGTCACCGGTGAGTCCTTCACTGGTGACCGCTAATCAGGACGCGACACAGACAGAGCCGCAGCAAGACAATGAAGTCGGGTGAAGTTCACCCGAGTTCATTCTGACAGTGCGGCTCTTTCTGTGTCTGCTGTCATCTGCCATTCAGCTCTGCTACATGGCTGTCTGTGTCTGCTGTCAGCGGCCATGTAGCAGAGCTGAATGGCAGATGACATAGCAAAAACGTATCCCTACAGATTACACACGCTTGGCAAGTCAATAAATAAAAAAAAAAAAAGGGTGCCCAATGCATACGTCACAGAACACATGATCTAAAGGATCGCACACAAAATTGATCAATTTAACATAGACTACTAACGCACGTGTGACAGCAAATAAACAACCTACGTGCGATCTCATTAGATCACATATGCGATCTGGGCGTGTCACATCACAAACGTGATTGCACAACAAATTGCAACGTGTAAAGCAGGCTTTAGGTTGTGAAGAGATTAATGGTTGTTTGAAGAATGTGTTACAATACTAAATGATCTCAGGCAGGCAAATCATCAAGACTTAAGCCGGCGTCACACGGTACGACATATCGGGCGATATGTCGGCGGGGTCACGTCGTAAGTTACGCACATCCGGCATCGTTTGATATATCGTAACGTGTTACAGCTATGAGCGATGGTGAACGAGCAAAAATACTCACCTTTTCGTTGCTCGCTGACACGTCGCTCATTTTCAAAAAGTCGTTTCTTCTTCTCTGCGCCAGTTGTTCATCGTACCCGGGGCAGCACACATCGCTCCGTGTGACACCCCGGGAACGACGAACACAGCTTACCTGCGTCTGGCCGGCAATGCGGAAGGAAGAAGGTGGGCCCCTCCGCTTCTATTGGCCGGCCGCTGTGTGACGTCACTGTGACGCCGAACGTCCCTCCCCTTCAGGAAGTGGATGTTCGCCGCCCACAGCGATGTTGTCCGGGAGGTTAGTAATGTGACGGGGGGGTTAACGACTTTGTGCGCCACAGGCAACTAATTGCCCGTGACGCACAAACAACGGGGGTGGGTGCGATCGCTCATGCAATCGCACGACATATCGGCGCGTGTGATGCTGGCTTTACTGGGAGACAAGGATGCAGATGCTACAGCCAATGGTAGCACGGTTCAGTCACATAGGCTGCTAACAGTAGCACAAATAATGTGACAACACAAGAGAAAAACACAAAATGAGCATATACTCTGTAATAAAGTATATAAGTAAATAGTAGTACATTTAACCCCTTCAGCCCCAAGCCTAGTTTGACCCTAAAGACCAGGCCATTTTTTGCAATTCTGACCAGTGTCACTTTATGAGGTTATAACTGGAACGCTTCAGCGGATCCCGGTGATTCTGAGATTGTTTTTTCGTGACATATTGGGCTTCATGTTAGTGGTAAATTTAGGCCGATATTTTTTGCATTTCTCTGTGAAAAAAACGGAAATTTCGCGAAAATTTTGAAAATTTTTTAATTTTCAAAATTTGAATTTTTATGCTCAAAAACCAACGAGACATATGACACAAAATAATTAATAAATAACATTTCCCACATGTCTATTTTACATCAGAACAATTTTGGGAAAAAAAAAAAAAATTTAAGGAAGTTATAGGGGTTCAAAGTTTATGAGCAATTTCTCATTTTTACAACAAAATTTACAAAGCCACTTTTTTTAGGGACCACATCACATTTGAAGCAATTTTGAAAGGTCTACATGACACAGAACACCCAAAAGTGACACCATTCCAAAAACTGCACCCCTCAGGCTACTCAAAACCACATTCAAGAAGGTTATTAACTCTTCAGGTGCTTCACAGTAACTAAAGCAATGTGGAAGGAAAAAATGAACATTTTACTTTTTGCAACAAAAATGTTAATTTAGCCTCAAATATTGCATATTCACAAGGGTAGCAGGATTAAATGAACCCCCAAAATTTGTTGGGCAATTTCTACTGAACACGCAGATACCTCATATGTGGCGAAAAACCACTGTTTGGGCGCACGGCAGGACTCGGAAGGGAAGGAGCGCTATTTGACTTTTTTGAACAGAAAATTAGCTGGAATCGTTAGCCGCACCATGTTGCGTTTGGAGAGCCCCTGAGGTGCCGAAACAGTGGAGCTCCCCCACATGTGACCCCATTTTGGAAACTAGACCCCTTATGGAATTTATCTAGATGTTTATTGAGCACTTTGAGCCTCTGGGGGCTTCACAAAAGTTAATAGAGTTGAGCTGTGAAAATAAAAAAATTTTTTTTTACCACAAAATTGTTACTTCAACCAGGTAGCTTTTTTTTCACAAGGGTATCAGGAAAAATTGCACCATAAAATGTATTGTGCAATTTCTCCTGAGTACACAGACACCTCATATGTGGTGGAAATAAAATGTTTGGGCGCACAGCAGGGCTCGGAAGGCAAGGAGCGTCATTTGACGTTTCAAACGCAAAATTGTCTGGGATAATTAGCGTATTCCATGTTGCGTTTGGAGACCCCCTGAGGTGCCGAAACAGTAGAGCTCCCCCACATGTGACCCCATTTTGGAAACTAGACCGCTCATGGAATTTATCTAGATGTTTATTGAGCACTTTGAGCCTCTGGGGGCTTCACAAAAGTTAATAGAGTTGAGCCGTGAAAATAAAAAAAAACTTTTTTACCACAAAATTGTTACTTCAACCAGGTAGCTTTTTTTTCACAAGGGTATCAGGAAAAATTGCACCATAAAATGTATTGTGCAATTTCTCCTGAGTACGCAGATACCTCATATGTGGTGGAACTCAAATGTTTGGGCGCACAGCAGGGCTCGGAAGGAGCGTCATTTGACGTTTCAAACGCAAAATTGTCTGGGATAATTAGCGTATTCCATGCTGTTTGGAGACCCCCTGAGGTGCCGAAACAGTGGAGCTCCCCCACATGTGACCCCATTTTGGAAACTAGACCCCCATGGCATAGAAAAAAAAAAACAGCGGAAGATGGGGGGGGGGCGGCAGATGGGGCGGCAGCAGATGGGGGGGCAGCGGCATATAAAGGGAGCATCTGTGATTGTGAGACGGCGGCTGGGATAGGGTGGGGGCGGATGGGAGAGGGCGCAGTGGATGCAGGAGCGGCAGAGGATGGGGGGAGGGGGCGGGTGGGGGGGATGGGTGGGAAGGGGAGTGGGAGGTGAGATTGGGGATAGTTACCCTACAGGATGGATCTAGGCAGCTGGATCACAGGAGATGAAGGAGGCAGCAGATCGGGGAGGGTGAGAGGTGGGGGAGGGAGCGCAGCGCAGATCACGGAGGAGACAGGTGAGCAGAGCACAGATCACGGAGGAGACAGGTGAGCAGAGCACAGATCACGGGGGTGAGAGGTGAGGGAGAGCGGACAGCAGATCACGGGGGTGACAGGTGAGGGAGCACAGATCACGGGGTGACAGGTGAGGGAGCACAGATCACGGGGGTGAGAGGTGAGAGAGCGCAGATCACGGGGGAGACAGGTGAGCAGAGCGCAGATCACGGGGGTGAGAGGTGGAGGGAGAGTGGACAGCAGATCACGGGGGTGAGAGGTGGAGGGAGAGTGGACAGCAGATCACGGGGGTGACAGGGGAGGGAGCGCACATCACGGCGGTGACAGGGGAGGGAGCGCACATCACGGCGGTGACAGGGGAGGGAGCGCACATCACGGCGGTGACAGGGGAGGGAGCGCACATCACGGCGGTGACAGGGGAGGGAGCGCACATCACGGCGGTGACAGGGGAGGGAGCGCACATCACGGCGGTGACAGGGGAGGGAGCGCACATCACGGCGGTGACAGGGGAGGGAGCGCACATCACGGCGGTGACAGGGGAGGGGGTGGGTGGCTGACCACGGGGGTGAGAGGTGGGGGGAGCGTGCAGCACATCACGTAGGGGAGGGGGCGAGCAGCACATCACGGAGGGGAGGGGGCGAGCAGCACATCACGGAGGGGAGGGGGCGTGCAGCACATCACAGAGGGGAGGGGAGGGGGCGAGCATCGATCACGAGGGGGAGGGGCCGGGCAGCAGATCGGAGGGAGCGGTGGCACTATGACAGATGGAGGAGGACAGGGTGCACGATCCCTGTCCTCCTCCATCTGTCATAGTGTCACCGCTCCCTCCGATCTGCTGCACGGAGGTGAGGGGCCGGGCAGCAGATTGGGGGGAGCGCTGGCACTGTGGCAGATGGAGGGCTGCGGCGGCAGCGGATCGGGAGGTGTGGGGGTGAGGGTGCGGGCAGGAGATCGGGGAGACAGGTGGCAGATCGCGGAGGGCAGCGGCGGCGGCGGATCGGGACGCTTTTCATACAGTGCAATGGCAGCGCGGCAACTTCCGGGTCCCATGCTCCGGTCTCATAACAGCATGGGACCGGAGCTTGTCGCCCTGCCATTGCACTGTGTA
This sequence comes from Anomaloglossus baeobatrachus, assembly GCF_048569485.1. Taxonomy (NCBI): domain Eukaryota; kingdom Metazoa; phylum Chordata; class Amphibia; order Anura; family Aromobatidae; genus Anomaloglossus; species Anomaloglossus baeobatrachus. The sequence continues at coordinate 499,582,054 of NC_134353.1, forward strand.
CACTCACTGTGCTCAGTGTGCTGGCGTGCTGCAGGGACAAGTGAAGCTGATGGGGGCGGTCACCGGCAACAGGTCCACTGTGATTGGAGAAATCGGTCACAAGGCCGATCTCTCCAATCAGAGCAGTGGAGCTGGGGGAGGGTGATCCAGTGAGGTCACCCAGCTCCAGCCAATGGCCAGTGCTACAGCTGCACTGGCCAGGGCTTGGTTTCAATGTTTCAGTCATTTTAAATGGCTGGAACATTACAGTGGCTGTGATTGGTTGAGCGGCGTTCGTCAGCCAATCACAGCCTCCGTAGGTCCGGGGAGGAGGCACCACCCCTCCTAAGGTCAGGAACAGGTCCCCTCCTCCCCGAATCTGTGGTTTTTGTTAACATATTGCAGTCACCGGAGGCTCCGGTGCCGCGATTCCGCCATGACGGAAAGATCCGTCCTTGGTCGTTAAGACCCAGGGCACAAGGACGGATCTTTCCGTCCATGGTCGTGAAGGGGTTAAAAAACCATAGGGCATTTGGTTAAAACTGTTTGATCAGAGAGCCTAAAAGCCAAACCAGCACAAATGTTGTGCCCAATCTGAATGGTCCTATTCTAGTATTGAAACCTTACCTTGAGTCAGTGGCATCAGTGAGAAGAAGGGCAGACCTGCTGTTACTGGTTCTGGGAATCTATATAGATGCAATGTTAAACTCAGAGGGAGGGACCACACTACCATTTGTACAGAGTTCAATAAAACGCAGAAAAAAAAGAAAAGAATAAGCTGGTATATGTGCAATAGGAGCACATTCAAACAATTGAAAAAAAGAAAAAAACACAAAGTGAGAATATATCCTATAATAAGGTAAATAAGTAAATAGTAACACTACATTTAAATAACATATGGCACTTGGTTAACACTGTTTGATCTAGGAGCTTAAAAGCCATCCCACCATGACAAGGTGTGCCCAGTTGGAATGGTCATTCTCTGGTATTAAAACCTTACCTTGCCTCAGTAACATCAGTGTAAATAAGGTCAGAGAAGGACAATGCTCAACTTGAAACCACCTAACCTGGGAAGCTACATAGATGCAATGTGTATCTCAGAGGGATGGACAACACAACCATTAATGCAGACTACAAAAAACAACAGAAAAAAAATGAAAGAATGAGCCGGAGTATGAGGGGCTGTTGATAAGTCTTTGGCTTTACCCAGAAAGAAACGAGATAGGATGATGAAACTTTACGTTTATTCCACATACTCTCCACTGATGTCAGCACACTTCTTACATTGAAATTCCAAGTTCTGTAAGCCTAGAAAAAGAAAGATTTCGGTTGTGTCTCAAACCAGGCATCTGTAGCAGCCATGGCATTAGAAATGGTGGGAAATTTAGTACCCTTGGGGTGTTTCTTTAGGTTTGGAAACAGATGATAGTCTGAGGGAGCTAGATCTGGTGAATAAGGCTAGTTTCACACTTGCGTTGAACGGTATCCGTTGCATTGCATTGTGTGACGGATGCAACGGATGTGTTGCATATAGTGGCACAACGGATGCAACGGATCGTACAAAACAATGGAATCAGACTTTTTTTTTTACACAGTTTCACCGGCGGCAGACTATTGTGAACGATCAGCTGATCACTCCCAGCAGCCGGTCGCCGAGTGGTCAGCTGATCGCTCCCAGCGCCGGGTGATCAGCTGATCGCTCCCAGCGCCGGGTGATCAGCTGATTGCTCGGCCGCCAAGAATGTGTGCGGGGGGGTGGAGTGCGGAGTGAGTGGAGCCGAGCGGGGCCATGGCGCTGAGGACAGGTGAGTGTGAGTGTGTGTGTGTGTGTGTATATATATATATAAACCTGCGGAGTGGAGTGCGGGAGGGGGCGGAGCCGAGCGGGGAAGTGTCGGGCTCCCTGCACACGTAGCCAGGGTAAATATCGGGTAAAGCACTTTGCTTGGTTACCCGATATTTATCTTAGTTACGGGTGCAGGGAGCCAGAGAGAGCATGCGCAGTGAAATCCTAAGGATTCCGCTGCTCAAAAAAACGTTACATGCAGTGTTCCTCCCGCTGGGCGGAGGCAACGGAGCGTCGCCCAGCGGAAGCAATGCAGGTCCTTTTGGCACAATCCGTCTTCCATACAAGTCTATGGGAAACAGCGGAATCCGTTAACGGAATCCGCTGTTTTCCAAAAGGGTGGATTGTGAGGAAAGAAAACAATGCAAGTGTGAAAGTACCCTAAGGTGGATGGTAACCAGCTGGAAGCTCTGCCAGTTTTGCCATGGTCACTTGTGCAGTGTGAGCGGAGTCATTGTCTTGCAGGAACAAGATTTCTTTGGACAGCCTTTTGGCCTTCAGAGCTGCCTTCAATTGGTCCAAACGTTCAATGTAATACCTTGCATTGATGGTGGAACCCTTTTGAAGGTAGTCATCATTGGTGCTGAAGTGGCCCGTTTTAAGTTTGGTAACTCTGTTCTTAACTGTGGAATATGAAGGGCATTGATCCCCCAATGTCTGCGACATATCACCATGAATATCCTTCGCTGACTTTTCTTGCAGAAACAAGAATTTTATCACTCCTCTGCTCTCAGTTGCTGTGAATATCACATTAGACTCCACCATTTTGTTTTCCTGCGTGCGTAGAACAGTGTTGCCATAAGCAACAGACACAACATTTTAAAAACATATTAGACACATAAGGCTTTCATGTGATGTAACATTCGTTGCAAAAAAAGATCACAGAGCCAAATACTTACAGTTAGGTCCATAAATATTTGGACAGTGACACAAGTTTTGTTATTTTAGCTGTTTACAAAAACATGTTCAGAAATACAATTATATATATAATATGGGCTGAAAGTGCACACTCCCAGCTGCAATATGAGAGTTTTCACATCCAAATCGGAGTAAGGGTTTAGGAATCATAGCTCTGTAATGCATAGCCTCCTCTTTTTCAAGGGACCAAAAGTAATTGGACAAGGGACTCTAAGGGCTGCAATTAACTCTGAAGGCGTCTCCCTCGTTAACCTGTAATCAATGAAGTAGTTAAAAGGTCTCGGGTTGATTACAGGTGTGTGGTTTTGCATTTGGAAGTTGTTGCTGTGACCAGACAACATGCGGTCTAAGGAACTCTCAATTGAGGTGAAGCAGAACATCCTGAGGCTGAAAAAAAAGAAAAAATCCATCAGAGAGATAGCAGAAATGCTTGGAGTAGCAAAATCAACAGTCGGGTACATTCTGAGAAAAAAGGAATTGACTGGTGAGCTTGGGAACTCAAAAAGGCCTGGGCGTCCACGGATGACAACAGTGGTGGATGATCGCCGCATACTTTCTTTGGTGAAGAAGAACCCGTTCACAACATCAACTGAAGTCCAGAACACTCTCAGTGAAGTAGGTGTATCTGTCTCTAAGTCAACAGTAAAGAGAAGACTCCATGAAAGTAAATACAAAGGGTTCACATCTAGATGCAAACCATTCATCAATTCCAAAAATAGACAGGCCAGAGTTAAATTTGCTGAAAAACACCTCATGAAGCCAGCTCAGTTCTGGAAAAGTATTCTATGGCCAGATGAGACAAAGATCAACCTGTAACAGAATGATGGGAAGAAAAAAGTTTGGAGAAGAAAGGGAACGGCACATGATCCAAGGCACACCACATCCTCTGTAAAACATGGTGGAGGCAACGTGATGGCATGGGCATGCTTGGCTTTCAATGGTACTGGGTCACTTGTGTTTATTGATGACATAACAGCAGACAAGAGTAGCCGGATGAATTCTGAAGTGTACCGGGATATACTTTCAGCCTAGATTCAGCCAAATGCCGCAAAGTTGATGGGACGGCGCTTCATAGTACAGATGGACAATGACCCCAAGCATACAGCCAAAGCTACCCAGGAGTTCATGAGTGCAAAAAAGTGGAACCTTCTGCAATGACCAAGTCAATCACCAGATCTTAACCCAATTGAGCATGCATTTCACTTGCTCAAATCCAGACTTAAGACGGAAAGACCCACAAACAAGCAAGACCTGAAGGCTGCGGCTGTAAAGGCCTGGCAAAGCATTAAGAAGGAGGAAACCCAGCGTTTGGTGATGTCCATGGGTTCCAGACTTAAGGCAGTGATTGCCTCCAAAGGATTCGCAACAAAATATTGAAAATAAAAATATTTTTTTTGGGTTTGGTTTATTTGTCCAATTACTTTTGACCTCCTAAAATGTGGAGTGTTTGTAAAGAAATGTGTACAATTCCTACAATTTCTATCAGATATTTTTGTTCAAACCTTCAAATTAAACGTTACAATCTGCACTTGAATTCTGTTGTAGAGGTTTCATTTCAAATCCAATGTGGTGGCATGCAGAGCCCAACTCGCGAAAATTGTGTCACTGTCCAAATATTTCTGGACCTAACTGTATCAGCAGCCCCTCGTATAAGTTGGCACGTGTGCAATAGGAGCACATTCTACAAATTATGTGACCTTGCATTTTTGTGATGGAAATTGGCTCCTGGGACAACTTTGCAGAATACCACGGGATCCACCAACAAATCAATATAACGCTGAGCTGTTAGTGGAATGAAGACTCCCAGCATCAAATTCATCAGAAGTCTCATAGACTTACAAAGGATCACAGTAATGTTGTCCTACCTTGCTCATAATGAAGGTAGAGTGTTGCCCTGTGATAGAAGAAGAGGAGGCAGGCACTAACATTGATATAATTGTAAAGTCTTTCTTACTAGTCGTCTTCAGACATTTAGGGCCATGCTTATTAAGGAAATACTGTTGAAACATCCTGATAAGATTGTTGCATTGATGTTATTAGCTGCCACTCTCTATCTTCAAGCCTGTAACCTTTTCAGTGTGCCAGGTATTGGAAGGTACCCTTACCACCCTTGAGTCAAGGATCATATTACTGCTAGGGAGGAGTGAACCCGAACTGTAAATTTTGGGGTTTGCACATAACGAAAGATGTCCAGGTTCCAGATCCAAACACAGACTTTTACCTGTATGTCCAATTCCTGTTCAGCTCCGGTCATACAGATAATAAAATAAAAAAAAGGAAGCAAAATAGTTAAAGCACGACATTTTTACCAGTCTCCGCAATCGTCTGTCACATTGCTTCCAGGTTAGCTCATTACATCTCATGCATATTCACTGATTCCCCAACCCACTGTCTGTGACAGCGGCTCTGAATGGCTGCAGTCAGACCACTGGTGTCTCTGATTGCTTGACCTCACAGAGGCTCTTTGGTTCCCCTAATGGAGTGTAAAAATAAATAAGTAAAAAAGTAAAGACAGGTCCCTCTTATATTGATACCCAGTGCAGATAAAGCAGAAGGTTACAGGCTGCAGTCCCTAGCGGTGTGCGTTGTCTTGGCTGTGTATCAAAATACAAGGGACCCCATGCAGCGTTTTTAAAATTATTTCAATAAATAATTTTGAAAAAAGCATGCAGTCTCCCTCAATTTTGATACTCAGCCAAGGTAAAGCTGATAGCTGGGGGTTGGTAATCTTAGGCTGAGAAGACCCATGTTTATTGCCCACCCAGTTTAACAATAGCAGCCTGCATCTATTAGATGCAATCATTTTGGTGCTGTACCAGGCTCATCCCTATTGCCCTGGTGTGGTAGCAATTGGGGTTATATAAGGAGTTAATGACAGCTGTGATTTATCAAAAATCACGGCTGCTACTAAACCCTGGATTAGTAATGGGCATGGATCTATGAAACCCCCTCATTACTGATCCTGGGGGAAATAAAAAAGAAAAAACACAAAGACATAAAAATCATTTATTTAAAAGACAAAAACAAAAAACACCCTTTCTCCAATTTATTAATCCACAGAACACTCAGGTCTGATGTAATCAACGCCACAGCATCCCACAACAATCCCAGGTCTGCCACATATTGAAGTTGCAGCATGTGGGCACATTGGAAAACATGACCGCCTGCTGCGGCTTCAGGCAGACAGTGACTGAGCCGCAGCTGTGAGTGGTAACATCACTGAGTTTACCTGTGGTCACAACTGGAGGTTCCCACGATACCTCACCTTTGACTGCAGATAAACTCTTTGAGTTCAATGAAACCTGCATCTCTTGGCAGAAAATCATGTTTTCCCCAAGAGATGCAGATTTGGTGCTGGAATTTATACACCAAACTCTTGCACCAATTCTGCATCACTTGGTAGAAAAGGCATCAGAACTAGTGATGGGCGGACCAGGACTGTAAAATTCTGGATCCATGAGGATTCTAAAGAACCCAAACACTGACCTCGGACCCGGAGTTCTCAGGAACTCTAGGTAACGATCTGGGTCTGGCCACCAGGGTAAAAAAAAAAAAAAAGAAAAAAGAAAGACAATAAGAATAAAGCAAGCGCTTCATGCGTACCGGTCTCTGTGTGACTATACACTGTTTCCGTGGCTGCTCACTTTGCTTCCGGGGCCACGCATTGTCTTTATGCATATGCACTGCTTCCCCCGCTCACCGGCAGTCCACGTGTCTCTGATTGGACTGATTGGACCACCCTGTGTGACAGCATTTCTAACTGCTTTCAATCAGAGAAGCTGTCTGCGTCTAGATTGGTGTAAATATATATATATATATATATATATATATATATATATATATATATATATATTTAAAAAAATTGGCATAGGGCCCCCCATATTAGGATACCCAGTCATGATTATGCATACTGATACAGGCTGCAGTCCCCACCCGTGTGCATTATCTTAGCTGTGTATCAAAATAAGAGGAACTGCATACAGCTTTTTTTTTTAATATTTAAATAAATAGTTTAAAAAAAAACGCCATGCAGTTCCCCCCAATTTTAATACCCATCCATGATATAGCAGACAGTATGAGTTGGCTGTGCAAAATTTTGGAATTGGAAATGCGACAATGTGGAGTCCTTTAGCGGACATACACACATGCATACACTGAGCTTTATATATTAGACTAGCTGTAGGACCCGGCATTGCCCAGGATAGTAACTAAGTGTCTCTCTGTCTCTCTTCCACTTTCTCATTCTCCCGCTCTCCCTCTCTCCCGCTCTCCCTCATTCCCTCTCTATCTCTCTCTCTCTGTGTCTCGCTGTCTCTTTGTCTGTTTCTCTGTCTGTCTCTTTCTCTGTCTCTTTTTTTCACTCTTTGTCTTTTTATCTCCCACTTACTCTTTAACTCTCTGTCTGTCTCTGTCCATCTCTACTTAAATCATATTAACTGACACATACAGTAAGCTGTCTTATACTAAGAATGGTCTTCATTGCAACCAATCAGAGCTCATATTAATGACCTGTAGAAAAAAAGAAGCAGAGCTGGTACTGGTTGCTATAGGCCACCTGTTATATCCAGGGTAACTGTCAAAACAGCCTCATATATATTACCTCAAACATCCAAATCATTTTTGTGTGTGTGTCTCTTTCTCTGTGTGTGTATTTTGGTGTGTGTCTCTTTCTGTGTATGTATCTTTTTTAGTATGTGTCTCTTTCTGTGATTGTTTTGCTTTGTCTCTTTCTGTGTGTGTTTCTTTCTGTTTCTGTCTCTGTCTGTGTATCTTTCTGTGTGTCTCTGTGTGTGACTCATTCTGTGTCTGTCTCTCTCTGTGTCTCTTTCTGTGTGTATCTTTCTATCTGTGTGTATATTCTGTGTGTATTTCTGTGTGTGTCTCTTTGTGTGTGTGTCTCTTTTGGTGTGTGTGTCTCTTTTGGTGTGTGTCTCTTTTGGTGTGTGTCATATTTTATGTCTGTGTCTTTCACTGTCTGTGTCTTTCTGTATGTGTCTCTTTATGTGTGTTGCTGTGAATCTGTCTCTTTCTGTGTGTGTTTCTCTGAGTGTCTCTTTATCTGTGTGTGTCTCTTTCTGTCCATGTGTATATTTCTGTTTGTATTTCTCTTTCTGTGTGTCTCTTTGTGTGTGTCTCTTTCAGTGTGTGTGTCTTCTTCGGTGTGTCTCTTTTCGGTGTGTGTCTCTTTCGGTGAGTGTCTCTTTTGGTATCTGTGTCTTTCAGTGTGTGTGTCTCTTTCTGTGTTTATGTCTCTTTCTGTCTGTGTCTCTTTCTTTCTGTGTAAGTGTCTCTTTCTGTGTATCTTTTTCGATTATGTGTCTCTTTGTGTTTGTGTCACTTTTTGTGTGTATGTGTCTCTTTCTGTGTGTATGTGTGTCTTTCTGTGTGTATTTGTGTTTGTGTTTCTATGTATCTTTTTCTCTGTCCATAATAGACGTCTACAATAACATATCCATTCCCAGCTCCATTGACTTTAATGTAAGCAGGTTTTTTGACGAATACCTGTAAAGCACAGGGTTAAAATTGCCCCTCAAAATATAGTCTATGAATAGTGATGAGTGGACCTGGACTTTAAAAGTCTGGATCCGCACGGTTTCGAAGAAACCCGGGTGCCAGATGTTTGGTCTGGATCTGGCACTCGAGAAATAAAAAAAATAAAGGAAAAATAAAGAAAATAAGAATGAAGCAAGCGCTACATACTTACCGAGGCTCTGTTGCGACTGTAAACTGCTCTCGCAGCCTCTCCTTCACTTCCTAGGCTGCTCATCATTGCTCATCGATGTGCACTGCTTTCCCCACCCACCGGCTATCCTGGCATCTGTAATTGGTTTTAGTCAAACACGCCTCCAGCCTGTGTGACAGCGTCTGCATGCAACCAATCACAGGCGCTGTGTGCGGGTCAGTAAAATAATAATAATAATAATAATAATAATAATAATTTATTCATTTTATATAGCGCTATTAATTCCATAGCGCTTTACATACATTGGGATAAAAATAAATAAATAAAACAATTAGCATAGGGCCCCCCTGTGTTATGGTACCCAGCACATATTAAGCATATAGCTACAGGGTGCAGTCCCCAGCCCTGCGCTTATCAAGGCTGTGTAGCAAAATAAAGGAAACTTCATACGCCTTTTTTTTATTTAAATAAATAATTAAAAAAACGACATGCCCCCCCAATTTTGATACCCAGCCATGATAAAGCCCAAAAACTGGGGGCTGGTATTCTCACACTGTGGAGGTCTATGGTTATTAGGCCCCCAGTCTAAAAATAGCAACCTGTAGCTGCCCGGGATTGTCACATTCATTAGATGGTACAAGCTTGATGTTTTACCCGGCTCTTTCCGATTGCCCTGATGCGGTGGCAATCGGAGTAATGAGGGGTTAATAACAGCACACAACAGTCATCAAGTCCTAAATTAGTGATGGGAAGGGGTCTATGAGACCCCCATCACTAATCCTATAAGTAAAAAAAAATACACAAACACCAAGAAAATCCTTTATTTGGAATAAAATACAAAAACACTCTTTCACCACTTTATTAACCCCCAAAAACACCCCTGGAGGTCCTACTTAATGCACACGAGGTCCTGGCTCAGCTACATCTGAACCTGAGAGACCAAAAACATGTCCAATCTCTCCATGCTCTAGGAAACACTGACAAGAAGGACCCGGCTGGCAGTAGTGACATCACTCAGTTCACCTTAGGTCATACCCGGGTTCCACGGTATGACCCATGGTGATCTGAAGTACTCTGGCTTAAAGAACGGGGCCGTACTCCGCATCCCGCCAGCCCTTTAACACTGACAGTGCCAGCCGGGTATTGAGGAGTGGAGTTTGCACTGTTAAAGTGCTGCACATCTATTTGTGAACCTGAAGGCTCAGATGAGCAGATAACTGTGCCCTCTCACAGAGGAGTACTGCACGTCTTATGAATCAGGAGGCTCAGGATGAACAGATCTGCTCAGCAGAGGAGGAAACATCGCGGGCGCAGAGAGCTGTTCATCCTGAGCCTCCTGATTAATGAATCATGAATCAGGAGGCTCAGGATGAAAAAAGGAGGAAGCATCGCGGGCGCAGAGATCTGCTCATCCCCCCTCCATCTAGGGGTCTTACCCCCAGACTCCAGCTTCTATTAACAACAACTCCATGCCCCCGTGGACTTAGAAAAAGAATGTTTATTCCATCTGGAAAACATTGGGCTGCATTTTGAACACGCTCCCCCATCAGATGACAAATTACGTCATACCTGGAAGGAGCTCGTACATTCTAGCATCTACCTTTATTCTTAGTGGACGATTTAGATGCACGCAGCGCCAGAAGTGAATGCGTGACCTGGAAGCAGCTTGCTGCCATGATACGGAGCTTTGGTGAGTACACCGCGCCCGCACCATTCCCCCTATACCTTCAACCAATATTTTTAATTACCGATTTCTGTTCCCCATAGACTTACATGGGTACCAGATTCTGGACCAGAACCAGATTTTTTTTTTAAAATTTAGCAGGGTTATCTGCTAATCCACTCATCTCTATCTATGTTGTTCCTTGAGTCAAATGAGAAGACTGTGCAAAGTTTCGTGACTTACAGAAAAATAGCTGAGCAAAATAACCAAAATAAACTTGAGGGGACAGGTATACAAATGACCTGCAGGAGCCACTCGGCATGCTGTACCCTGTTGTTTGCACATGCGCCCACGCTTGCAGTCCATACGGTCCGGACCGCGCCAGCGTTTCACTTCACAGGTGATTAACATGTTGTTGTGATTATTTATGCATATATACCTTTTGTTACAGGTCATCCCCCCATTCCCTGACGAAGACGCAGTTATTAGGCAATTTGCCAGTTCGCTCTATGGGCTCTCACTATATTGTTTACTGCTTCACTGCTTGACTATATTTACTATATTCTCTCCATTAGAGTATATTACACTTGTATATTCATTATTCATGTACCTTCTGCTTGAATATTTAAATCCAAAAGCACCTCTTATTAAATTGTGTCACTATACACTACATTTCCCCCCCAAAAATGTGACCACAAATCAACATCTTATTCAATAAAAATCCTTTATTATTCCAAAACTGAGACGTGAAAACACAATTATTGTATTTTCAGGAGAATTGAGTACGCTGCCCAGGACCAAGGAACAATGTAAGTACACATACAGCGAAATTGATTGATTTTTGGAAACTTTTCAATAATTTACTAAGATTTAATACATATGATCAACTGAATTGTATATCTAGACATGAAATTTCAATATTTAATTACCAAACCATACTAATTTGGGATGTTGGATACCAAGATTACCATTTAAATCTTAAATATCAAAATTATGTACAAAATATATAATAATAAATATAAAGTGCAGATGCATCTATACATATTATAACATAATTCCATTTGTGGATCTCCAAAAAATAGTGTATTTTAGAGCTATTCATCATGTTCAAGCAACTATAAAGCCCCATATATATATATATATATATATATATATATATATATATATATATATAAAACATATAAAGCTGAGTGTATGTGTGTATGTATGTGTATGTATGTATGTCCGCTAAAGGAATCCGCACCGTCGCATTTACAATCACGAAATTTTGCACAAACACCTCATGTGACTCAGGGAACGTCATAGACTATATTTGAACGGGAAACTTTAACCCTGCACTTTACAGTTAGTCTCCAAAATCCTGCCTCCATTAATCTGAATGGAGCTGGGAGATATGGGCTAATAATAACAACTGTCAGTGGTTGCTATAGAAACAAAATAAACTGCTAGTATAAAAGCCGGTGTGAGGTAATAAGATGGGGAGACAGATAGGGAGACAGAGACAGAAAAAGATAGACAGACAGAGACACAGACAGACAGAGAAAGAAACAGAGAGATAGAGACAGAGACAGACGGTCAAAGAGACAGACGGGCAAAGAGACAGCTGGGCAAAGAGACAGCCCTGGAAAGAGACAGACGGGCAAAGAGACACATGGGCAAAGAGACAGACGGGCAAAGAGACAGATGGGTGAAGAGACAGACCTTGAAAGAGACAGCCCTTGATGAGACAGACGGGCAAAGAGACAGCCCTGGAAAGAGACAGCCCTTGAAAGAGACAGCTGGGCAAAGAGACAGCTGGGCAAAGAGACAGCCTGGGAAAGAGACAGCCTGGGAAAGACAGACGGGGAAAGAGACAGACGGGTAAAAAGACAGACGGGGAAAAAGACAGACGGGGAAAAAGACAGACGGGGAAAAAGACAGCCCTGGAAAGAGACAGCCGGGCAAAGAGACAGACGGGCAAAGAGACAGACGGGGAAAGAGACAGACGGGGAAAGAGACAGCCCTGGAAAGAGACAACCCTGGAAAGAGACAACCCTGGAAAGAGACAGCCGGGCAAAGAGACAGCCGGGCAAGGAGACAAACGGGCAAAGAGACAACCCTGGAAAGAAACAGCCCTGGAAAGAGACAGACCTGGAAAGAGACAGCCCTGGAAAGAGACAGCCGGGCAAAGAGACAGCCGGGCAAAGAGACAGCCGGGCAAAGAGACAGCCGGGCAAAGAGACAGCCGGACAAAGAGACAGTCTGGGAAAGAGACAACATGGGAAAGACAGAAGGGGAAAGTGACAGACGGGGAAAGAGACCGACGGGGAAAGAGACAGCCCTGGAAAGAGACAGACGGGCAAAGAGACAGCCAGGCAAGGAGACAGCCGGGCAAAGAGACAGCCGGACAAAGAGACAGCCAGGCAAAGAGACAGATGGGGAAAGAGACAGACGGGGAAAGAGACAGATGGGGAAAGAGACAGCCCTAGAAAGAGACAGCCGGGCAAAGGGACAGCCAGGCAAGGAGACAGCCAGGCAAAGAGACAAACGGGCAAAGAGACAGCCCTGGAAAGAGACAGACGTGGAAGAGACAGATGGGCAAAGAGACAGCCGGGCAAAGAGACAGACGGGCAAAGAGACAGCCGGGCAAAGAGACAGACGGGCAAAGAGACAGACCTGGAAGAGACAGATGGGCAAAGAGACAGCCCTGGAAAGAGACAGACCTGGAAGAGACAGCCGGGCAAAGAGACAGCCGGGCAAAGAGACAGACCTGGAAGAGACAGACGGGCAAAGAGACAGACCTGGAAAGAGACAGACGGTGAAAGAGACAGCCCTGGAAAGAGACAGACGGTGAAAGAGACAGCCCTGGAAAGAGACAGCCGGGCAAAGAGACAACCGAGCAAAGAGACAGACTGGAAAGAGACAGAAGGGGAAAGAGATAGAAGGGCAAAGAGACAGCCCTGGAATGAGACACACGGCAAAGAGACAGACCTGGAAAGAGACAGACGGGGAAAGAGACAGCCCTGGAAGGAGACAGCCCTGGAAGGAGACAGACGGGGAACGAGACAGACAGATAGAGAGAGACAGACAGATACAGACAGACACAGAGAAAGAAAGAGACACAGAGATAGAGACACAGAGATAGAGAGAGAGACAGACAGAGAGACTGATACAGAGACAGACAGAGAAACTGATACAGACAGAGACAGACACACAGAAACAGACAGAGACAGACAGAAACTCGAAGAGAGATAGTTACTATCACGGGCAACGCCCGGGTACTACAGCTAGTACATATATGAGTGAAAAATATAATGAACGATCTGAAAAAGTAAAGAAAATGAAAAATGCAATATGCATAACTGCTATGAATAACAGGAATATAAGAGAAGTTTAGCAATTGTATTCATCAATGCAAAAGAGGCCCAAACCAACCCCAAGGTAATCTCTATTTTTGGGGTATCTAGCCTATATGTAACCTCACCTGCAGTTAGGACACTTGCTCTGTATGGGAAGCAAAGGACCAAGCTATATATGTGAAGTGAAACAAATGGGTGTGGGTGGGGCAGGGTTCTCAGACAAAAAGTGCGTACTAATTAAAGAGTGTATGTCTGGAACACCAATAGTATGAACATGGTCAAAAAACATAACTATACAATAGGATAACAAATGGGAATGATGAAAAGCAAAACTGCTATGGGAATACTAGACTGAAAAATACAATGAACTATCTGAAAAAGTGGAAAAACATGAAAAATGGAATATGCATAACTGATATGAATAATAGGAATATAAGAGATGTTTAGCTATTGTGTTGGTCAATGTTTCACTTCACATATATAGCTTGGTCCTTTGCTTCCCATACAGAGCAAGTTTTTTAACTGCAGGTGAGGTTATATATGGGCTACGGACCCCAAAAATAGAGATTACCTTGGCGTTAATTTTGGGCTCTTTTGCATTGATCAATACAATGGCTAACATCTCTTATAGTCCTATTATTCATAGTGTCGCGGGCGGAGGAGGGGACGCCGCGCTCTCCCACTGCTGCTCGGGTCCGGCTGCCGCGGCTGCTGCGGCCTGCTGCTGCTCGGTGGCTCGAGCGATGGGCCGGATCCCGGGGACTCTAGTGACGCTCCTCGCCCGTGAGTGAAAGGGGATTGGGTGTTGGGATATAGTTTATTGTCCGTGACGCCACCCACGGTTGTGGTGATTTGTTGGCACCACCGCTGCTCTGTATGAGGATCCCGGGAATGATGATATGAAGCAGCTAGTTGTTGTGTTGCCCCTCCGTGGGTAGGGGTTGGTGATCCCGGGGCCCAGTGATGAGGTGGGAGATGCAGGGCTTGGTGGGCGCAGGGACGCGGGGGCAGCGCTGTGCCTTGCGGCACTGTGGTACTCACTCAGCCTGAGACGATGACACAGTTCTCGGTAAAACACACGGCTGGAAAGACGGTTCCCACGGACGGCTGCACTTGCTTTCCCCAGTAGGTGACGGCGACGGTCCCTCTGTCCTGCACCTATGTTGATGATGGTTGCGATGGGTTCCCACCGGTAACCCGCTCCCCGGCTTGGATATGGGCCGGAGGAGCCCTACTTTGCCCGCAGGCGCTGGCCCTGAGAAACTGGTGCCCTGGCGGTGGCGGTGTCTCTCCGTAACGGTCGGACTGTTGCCTTCAATCGGGACTTGGTTGTTTGGAGACAGATGTCCCCTTCACTGACGGATTTGGCAAATTATGGCGACTCCTAGCCTTGCCGGGGTCCGAGAGGCCCCTGCCCTGGTGCTGACTGTTCTTCGTATACTGCTCCAGACCGCCGGGCCAATACCCGTCCGCGGTCCTTCCAGCAACCTCCGAGCAGTCACCCCTGCGGACAATCACCGCCATCTGCTGACCTTGCTGTCACTGTCCGGGCACACAGCCAGACCAACTTCAGGCTTTACTACTCTTCACTTTAGTTTCACTCTTTAGCTCCACTACTACTTCCTTCTACTTTACTCCCCTAGCTTGAACTCTCTGGTTCCTCCCGCCTCCAGAGCTGTGAACTCCTTCATGGGCGGAGCCAACCGCCTGGCCCACCCCCTGGTGTGGACACCAGCTCCTGGAGGAAGGCAACAAGGATTTTTGGGTTAGCTTAGATGTTCCTAACTGGGGTGTAGGGTGTGGTGGTGTGATGACCTGTGACCCCTGGCTTGCCCAGGGCATCACAATAGCAGTTATGCATATTCCATTTTTCATGTTTTTTCATTTTTTCAGATAGTTCGTTGTATTTTTCAGACTAGTATTCCTATAGCAGTTTTGCTTTTCATCATTCCCATATACATTGTGACTTGTGTGCAACTCTTCATCCTATTGTATAGTTATGTTTTTTAAGTCTTGCACCATGTTCACACTATTGGTGTTCCAGACATACATTCTTTAGTCAATTATTACAGCTGTTAGCATATCACCATAGAGGTAAATGATATTCAGTTATTAAATATTCAATTATATTGTATCACTAAAATTACTCATCCAGATATGACAGATACTATTTAGCATAGAACTCAATCATAGGTCTATTTAAACCAGAGGCTCCTGCCTGTAAAGTTGAGTAATCTATCTAAACAGCGGAGAAAGTGTACCACAATATTTACCACAGTGCTCGTTGTCCCTGGGGCCCCTTGACGCACGTTTCATTAAAAAAACTTTACTTTAAATTGCAGCGGTAAGAATATTAAATATGGAAACAATTGTGAAATTCTTCTTCTTTGTGCTTTCTA
Source organism: Anomaloglossus baeobatrachus (assembly GCF_048569485.1). Taxonomy (NCBI): domain Eukaryota; kingdom Metazoa; phylum Chordata; class Amphibia; order Anura; family Aromobatidae; genus Anomaloglossus; species Anomaloglossus baeobatrachus. The sequence goes on from NC_134353.1 coordinate 499,597,880, forward strand.
TATCCACTGTAGCTTAGTTCAGATATCAGCTTTGTAGGACCTACCATTCTTGAGATGTTATGAAAGAAGTACCAGAGCATTCTAAACAACTTGACCAATGTACCCCAAATTTAATATAATAGTTAAATTGGGCACTGCTGAAGGTTTTTGCCCATGTTTCAGCTCTCTAGCATCTAGTGTTCTAAATAAATTTACCAAAAATGGAACACAAAAACACAAATCTATATGTTCAGCTCTCTAGGATATACAGTTCCTCCTTAGAGATGAGTGAACCTGAAGTTCAGTGTTTGGTTTTCGTGCCAAACACAGACTTTACATCAAAAATTTAGTAAGGGTTTGGAGTTCCAGTGCTTTGTGTATGCTGACCATTTAAGCAAACATCGCTGTGCTCAGGTACGCTTGGTGCTCAGTTCAGTGCAGTGCTTGAATGGCTTGCATTGGGGTTAACAACAGAGTTAGTAGTGCGCAGCCCCCCAAAAAATGATAAAACCCCTCCCATCCTCCCACAGACGTGTGCTGTTTAAGGCTAGCAGCCTATAGATGGAGACCTGAACTGCCCAAATAGTGACTCACATTTGGATTCCGGTTACGTCTGTGTCCCAAACCGAACTTTATGTAAAGCCCGGTTGAACCAGCCGAACTGAACTACCACAGAGCCCTCTCTTTTCCTGAGGTATTCACTAAAAAACAGAACTCAAGTAAGAATATCAATTTACTACTAAAAAACTGGACCACTTAATCCCAGATTTGATGCATAGGTAAATCAGGCACTTTTACACTAGATTCCAGCTCTCTAGGACCTACCCTTCTCAATACATTCTCCAAAAATGGAACACCAATTCAAACATTAAATTACAGTCAAAAACCTAGATCAATTTACCCCAAATTCACCACATTGCCAAATCAAGCACTTCTAAAGGTCTTATACTGGGTTTCAGCTATCTAGCACCTACAAATGGATCTCAAAAGCAATATTGTGATTTTCACCAAAAATTGGAACTTGATACCATGGAATACATGCAAACTCCTACAGGGTGATGTGACGACCATGGGGCTAGAGCCCCTGCTCATTTACATAGGGAGTATGTAAGTAATAAAATGTTTTCATTACTTTCATATTCCACATTATTACAAGAAAGGGATGGGTAGGAAGGAGGTATTAGGCTACAGGACACCCTGCTCATAGCTCAGAATGCATATGAGACCTGAAAGGTTCCCTTTAAAATGGCAGAATGACAGTCAGAATGTCAGATATTAAATGTGAAACATTACTGGACTTTGTGTGCCAGCCAGCAGAATTTTAAAAATAAAAAATAAAAATCTTCTGCTTCTGGGATTTGAACCCAGAAAACAAGATTCTCTGGAGATTTTCCATCCTATAACCTTAAACACACCTCCACAGGACAAAGTGATACTGGAATGTGATTTTCCCTAATTATGAGGTTAAATATGCAAACACTCTATAAGTCAGTCTGGTGTGTGAGATGTGACTTCTGACTTCTTCACAGGTCACATATCAGCCATTACTGCAGTTCCACACAAACAGATGGATTTAAAAAAAGGTAAATTTAGCTTTCCACTCCTGGGATCAAACCCATGTACCACACTCCAGAGGGTGCAACTTTACCACTCAGCCATTCACTGGAGCCATGGGGGAAGATAGTCTTTCTTACATTATGAGATTTACCAAGCAAATATTCTGCTCTAGTCCTGATTCTCAGTTTGATGTCTGATGTCTGAGAAGTGAAACCTGAAAAGTGACTTTCTCACACATCACCACTCACTGATCAGACTGAAACAACATTTGCATTTGGCTTGGAGGAGAAGAGTGGGAAAGGCCAGAGCTCTGGGTTCTAGTGGATGGGTGTATTTCTTTTATAATTTGAAAGGATAATGCTATGTGTGACACAGATGCCTTACCATTAAGCTATAGGTTCATTTTTTTATAGGATTTCATATTTTGGTAGTAATATATCTTAGGAAAAGGAAAAAGTCAGATATGAGAAATCAGTGATCAGTTATCAGGTGTCAGTTGTCAGCGATCAGCGATCACGTATCAGTTGTCAGTGATCAGATATCAGTTGCCAGTAATCAGATATCAGTTGTCAGTGATCAGGTATCAGTTGTCAATGATCACGTATCAGTTGTCAGTGATCAGGTATCAGTTGTCAATGATCCGTTGTCAGTGATCAGTTGTCAGTGATCAGGTATCAGTTGTCAATGATCAGTTGTCAGTGTTCAGGTATCAGTTGTCAGTGATCAGTCGTCAGTGATCAGGTATCAGTTGTCAGTGATCAGTTGTCAGTGATCAGGTATCAGTTGTCAGTGTTCAGGTATCAGTTGTCAGTGATCAGGTATCAGTTGTCAGTGATCAGGTATCAGTTGTCAATGATCAGTTGTCAGTGATCAGTTGTCAGTATTCAGGTATCAGTTGTCAGTGATCAGGTATCAGTTGTCAATGATCAGTTGTCAGTGATCAGTTGTGAGTGATCAGGTAACAGTTGTGAGTGATCAGGTATCAGTTGTCAGTGATCAGGTATCAGTTGTCAGTGATCAGGTGTCAGTTGTCATTGATCAGGTGTCAGTTGTCAGTTATCAGACAAGGTATTTCTGATGTTTGATACTGATATATGATCATGTCCTAAAATGGACACTAACAGATATTTGTAAACAGCTATTAAGTCTCCTCTCAGTCTTCTTTTTTGAAGCTGAACATTCCCAGATCCTTTACCCTTCCTTGTAGGACATAACTGAAGTCCGCTCACCATCCTGATAGCGCTTCTCTGAACTTGAAATGTGGTGCCTATAACTAGACTCAGTATTCCTGATGAGGTCTGACCAAAGAGGAGTAGAGGGGGATAATTATTTCATGCGATCTAGACTCTATGCTTCTCTTAGTACATCCCACAACTATTTTTGCCTTTTTTCACACTGTTGACTCATGTGCAGTTTGTGATATATTATTATATCCAAGTCTTTTCACACATGCTGTTGCTTAGTTCTGTCCCTCCCATACTGTAGATATTATTTTTGTTTACCTTGTCAGATGTAGAACTTTGCATCCCTACCTTAAATTCCATTTTATTAGTAGCTGCCCTTTGTTCTAGCTTATTTAGATCCTTTTGAATCCTTTCTCTGTCTTCTCTAGTGTTAACTATCCCTCTATCTTTGCATTGTCTACAAATTTAATTAGTTTACGTACAGTTCCCCTATCTAGATCTATTAAAATGTTGAACAACACTGGGGCCTTGGGTATATTAATAGATCACAGATCCTTCTAGTACCCCACTTTAAACACTCTTCCAATTGGATGTGTAACCATTTATTACCATTCTTTGAGTACGATCATTGAGTCAGTTATGATCCACCTAAAAGTAGCCTTGTCAATCCCATATTTGGTCATTATTTCAATAAGGATAGTATGACATATTTTATCAAATGCTTCTTTGAAGTCTAGATATACTATAGCTATTGCATTTCCCTGATCCACCCAGTCAGTGATTCTATCATAGAAAGACATTAGTTTGGTCTGGCATGACTTGTTTGCTACAAATCCATGCTGGCTCTGATTAATTATTGTATTCTTATCTAAGTACGTGCATGTGTGCTGTTTAATATTTTGTTCAAACATCTTTCCTGATATAGAAGTAAAGTTAACTGGTCTGTAATTTCCTGGCTTCATCTGCTTTTATTTTTGAAGATAGGGACAACATCTGCCCTTCTGCAATCTATTGGGACTTTTCCTGTTCTCCATGAATTTTCAAAAATTCTGTCTATTGGTTCTGCAATTTCCTATCACTTTCAATACCCTAGCATGTAATTCAACTTGAGTAGGATATTTAACTTAATTTAAATTAGCTCACTGTTCCCTCACACCTATCTATTGACATGTAGTGGGGATTATGTTATTCATTCAATAGTATAGTGAAGATCAGTTTATGTTACATTTGATTTCTTAGAAAACACAGAGGCAAAATGGGAATTTAAAAGTTCGGAGTTCTCAACATCATTTCTGACCAATTCTCCCTTTTTATCTTCTAAAAATCCTACAGCATCTTTGACTTTTCACTTTTTTGCCAGCAGTTTAGACATTAATGGCTGTGAGTTGGGTTATTTCGAGGGGACACCAAATTTATATTATTTTAGAAGCTGTACACTGACTACTCTACTCTACATTGTACCAAAGTATCATATCTTCAGACTTGTCCCATGAAAAGATATAAAATATTTACAAAAATGTAAGGGGTATAGTACATTTCTTTAAGGTGTATATATATATATATATATATATATATATATACAGTACAGACCAAAAGTTTAGACACACCATCTCATCTCTAGAACAACTGTTAAGAGGAGACTTTGTGCAGCAGGCCTTCATGGTAAAATAGCTGCTAGGAAACCACTGCTAAGGGCAGGCAACATGCAGAAGAGGCTTGTTTGGGCTAAAGAACACAAGGAATGGATATTAGACCAATGGAAATCTGTGCTTTGGTCTGATGAGTGCAAATTTGAGATCTCTCTATCAAACCACCGTGTCGTTGTAGAAAAGGTGAACAGATGGACTCTACATGACTGGCTCCCACCGTGAAGCATGGAGGAGGAGGTGTGATGATGCGGGGGTGCTTTGCTGGTGACACTGTTGGGGATTTATTCAAAATTGAAGGCATACTGAAACAGCATGCCTACCACAGCATCTTGCATCGGCGTGCTATTCGATCCGGTTTTCGTTTAGTTGGACCATCATTTATTTTTCAACAGGACAATGACCCCATACACACCTCCAGGCTGTGTAAGAGCTATTTGACTAAGAAGGAGAGTGATTAGGTGCTACGCCAGATGACCTGGTCTTCACCTTCACCAGACCTGAACCCAATCGAGATGGTTTGGGGTGAGCTGGACCACAGAGTGAAGGCAAAAGGGCCAACAAGTGCTAAGCATCTCTGGGAACTCCTTCAAGACTGTTGGAAAACCATTTCTCCTGAAAGTCCTGAAAATAAAGAAAACTCTTTGAATGAGAAGGTGTGTCCAAACTTTTGGTCTGTACTATATATATATATATATATATATATATATATATATATATACATATATATATATATATATATATATATATATATATATATATATATATATATGCACAGATTAAACCAGGAGCATAGTGATGGTGTAATGCTGCCACCAGGGGGAGCCAGAGCTCTGTAGCATAATACACTATACAGAGCAATGAGAACCAGGAAGTGAATTCACAACGTTCTCATGCATTACCTCAAAGCACAGCTGAGAAGCAGAGCTGCAGAGCATGCAAGGAATAGTCAGGCAGGCCAAACACCGTACGGGCAGAAGCAGGACGGAGGAACAAGCAAAAGCGGAGTCAAAGTCAGGCCAAGGTCAGTACCGGAGGAAGCAACCGAGTGGGGAAATAGGAGAGGGGACAGAGGACAGGAGGGACGACCAGGGGATGGAACACAGACAAGGGCACGGGGGCACAGGAACAGACAGATCAGGATATCACTCACAGGACCAGCAATCACAGGCAAAGCAGTGCTAAGCTTATAGCCGGCACTGGTTCACTGGAAATGCCAGCTTTTAAGGCATCCAGGGTCTGGAAGTGAGGCTCGAGAGAAGGCTCCGCCCCCTAGCCATGTGGACAGGGAGGCGAACCATGACAGTACCCCCTCCTCAAGGGGGGGCCACCGGACCCCCAGGTTTCCAAGGATACTTCCGGTGAAAAGCCGCAATTAACCGATCGGCCCGAACGGATCAAGCTGGCACCCATGACCTGTCCTCCGGACTGTAACCATTACAATGGATCAGATACTGGAGGGAACGACGAACCCAACGAGAATCGATAATACGCTGGATCTCGTACTCCTCCTCACCGTCCACCAATATCGGCGCCGGAGGGGTCTGAGAATCCACCACCGATGGAACAAATGGCTTAAGCAAGGAGGTATGAAATACGTTAGGAATACGCAAGGTCTGGGGCAGTTGCAACCGAAAAGCCACCGGGTTGATCACTTCGATGATCTCATAGGGATCTATAAACTTAGGACCCAACTTATCAGATGGAACCCTAAGCCTAATATTCCGAGTGGACAGCCACACTTTGTCCCCCACCCGAAAGGGGGGTCCCAGAGAACGGCGTTTGTCCGCTTTGCGTTTCTGGGACTGTTGAGCCGTCTCGATGCACCGTTGTACCTCCTTCCACACCTCCCCCAGATGCTGAACGACGGACTCGGCCCCTGGACACCCTGAATCCACTCTAGAGAAGGTCCCGAAGTGAGGGTGAAACCCGTAATTACAGAAGAAGGGAGAAGTTCCCGTAGACTGATGGACACTGCTATTGAATGAAAACTCCGCAAGGGGCAAAAACATACACCAATCCTCCTGCTGAGCAGAAACCAAGCACCGCAGGATTTACTCTAGGGTCTGATTCGTCCTTTCCGTTTGCCCATTGGGCTCGGGATGATAGGCGGAAGAGAAGGACAACTCAATTCCCAACCGCCTGCACAAGGCCCTCCAAAACCGAGAAATGAATTGCACCCCCCTGTCAGACACAATATTCAGGGGCAACCCATGTAACCGAACCACCTGGTCAATAAAGTGGTTGGCAAGGGCCGCAGCATTAGGTAGACCGGAGAGGGGAACAAAATGTGCATGTTTACTAAAACGATCCACCACCACCTAGATCACAGTCATACCATTTGAGACAGGGAGGTCCGTAATGAAATCCATGGACAAGTGGGTCCATGGTCTTTCAGGAACAGGTAATGGAACCAGTTCCCCGGCCGGCCGGTTACGACATACCTTAGCACGGGCACATGTAGCACAGGCAGACACAAACCGAGCAACATCTGAGTGAAGAGATGGCCACCAAAACAGTCGAGCAACAGCCCTGCGAGTGGCTGTAATTCCAGGATGGCCGCTGAGTACGGACTCATGGAACTCTTGAAGTACCCGTAACCGGAGGTGCAAAGGGACAAACAGTTTAGTGTCTGGAGCGGAAGATGGCGCTGAGGACTGGGCCTCCCTGACCTCCGCCTCCAACTCGGATGACAAGGCAGCGATCACCACCCCTCGCGGAAGAATGGAGGAAGGAGGCTCTGGAGGTGACACCGGGTCCAAACTACGGGACAGTGCATCTGCCCTCACGTTTTTAGACCCCGGACGAAAAGTAATACAAAAATGGAATCTAGAAAAAAAAAAGAGCCCACCTCGCTTGTCGAGGCATCAATCTCTTGGCGGACTCGATATACGCGAGATTTTTATGATCGGTGATGACAGTAATACGGTGAACAGCACCCTCCAAAAAATGCCTCCATTCTTCAAATACCAATTTTACTACCAATAATTCACGGTTACCAACATCATAATTCCTCTCAGCCGGAGTGAATTTCTTGGAGAAGAACGCACATAGTCGCAGATGAGTCAGAGTAGCAGGGCCCTGAGAGAGAACAGCTCCCACCCCCATCTCTGAGGCGTCCACCTCCACAATAAATGGCGCCTCGAGGTCAGGCTGTACCAGGACCGGGGTGGACATGAACCGGTCCTTTAGCTCAAGAAAGGCCTGGACAGCCATTTGCGACCAGTTCTGCAGATCTGCCCCTTTCCGTGTAAGGTCAGTCAATGGCTTGGCAATTAGAGAAAACCCCTTAATGAACCGTCGATAATAATTTGCGAAACCCAAAAAGCATTGGAGCGCCTTGATATCCCTGGGTTGCACCCAATCCACGATAGCCTGCACCTTTCCTGGGTCCATTTTAAACCCATCACGAGAAAGGAGTAACCCAAGAAAGGCTATTTCCTGAACAGAGAAAACACATTTTTCAAGTTTAGCAAACAGATGGTTATCACGTAATCTCTGTAATACTGAGCGAACATGCATAATATGCATATCCTTATTGGCAGAATAAATCAAAATGTCATCGAGATAGATGACCACAAAACGACCAAGAAAATCAGAGAAGATATCATTGATGAAATTTTGAAACACCGCAGGGGCATTTGTTAGACCAAAAGGCATCACCAAATTCTCGAATAACCCCTCTGACGTCAGAAAGGCTGTTTTCCACTCATCCCCTTCTCTAATACGGATAAGATTATAGGCCCCCCCTGAGATCTAGTTTAGTAAACCACCGGGCTTCAGAGAGTTGGTTGTAGAGATCAGGGATGAGTGGAAGCGGATACGTGTTTTTCACAGTAATTTTGTTCAATTCTCGGAAATCGAGACATGGCCTTAATCCTCCATCCTTCTTCTTTACAAAAAAGAACCCAGCGGCCACAGGGGAAGAAGAAGGACGGATATGCCCTTTACGTATACTCTCAGATATGTACGATTTCATAGCAGCCCTTTCTGGACCCGAGAGGTGATATAAACGGGCCTTGGGCAAATTGGTATTGGGAAGCAAATCGATGGTACAGTCATATGGGCGATGAGGCGGCAAAACCTCGGCCTCTGTTTCCAAGAATACATCTCCGTAGTCCCTCAGGTATTCCGGAAGACCTTCAGGACTTACGGAGAACACAGGTACAGATTGTAAACATCTTTTATGACAAGCAGGACTCCATTTGACTGTGGTACGGCACTCCCAATCAATAACGGGATTATGTAACATCAACCATGGATACCCCAACACTAATCCAGCAGGGAGATTGGCCATTACAAAATAAGAAATAGTTTCAGAATGCAGAGACCCGATCACAAGAGTAAATTTTTCAGTAGCAAACCGAATGAGGTTTTGAGGCAGCGGTGTTTTATCAATTGCAGGGAGTTGAATGGGTCCTTCTAACCTCACTGTCCCTAACTCTAATCTTTGGACCAACTCAGAGTCAATGAAGTTCATAGCGGACCCACAGTCAACAAAGGCAGTAGCAGACCAGACCGACTCCTTGACCCGGAGGTCAACATTCAGAAGTATCTTATTGGAGGAGAAGAAAGGTACCTGATAGTCTGGGCAACCTCCTCGACCGTTACCCAGACTTAGAAGTTTCCCGACGACTGTTTAGCGGAGGGGCAAGCCGGGCAGTCTTTCCTCCAGTGTCCATGGTGTCCACAATAGAAGCACAGCTTGAGATCCCGGCGTCTTCTCCTCTCCTTCTCATCCGGACTGATGGCTCCAACTTCCATGTGTTCCGTAGCCGGCAAATAAGGTGCCCTGGGTAGAGGGGGTGGAATCTCACGCATGGTGCCCCTTCTTTCCCGTAATCTGCGGTCCATACGAACTGCCTCCGTCATCGCATCATCCAAGGTGCTGGGAGGTGGGTGCAGAGCCAAAGCATCTTTCAGTGAGTCCGAAAGACCTCTCCGGAATTGGCACCTAAGTGCAGAATCATTCCACCGTACCTCAGTGGAGCACTGCCGAAACTCAGAACAATATAGCTCAGCAGTGTGATTTCCCTGAGTGAGACACATGATTCTGTCCTCAGCCACTCGTACACGGTCTGGTTCGTCGTATATCACCCCGAGGGAGTTAAAGAAGAGGTCAACCGAATGCCGTTCCAGGGCTGAAGGGGGTAGGGAAAACGCCCAGGTCTGGGGACCCCCTCTAAGTAACGACATGATGATCCCCACCCGCTGGGTCTCATTCCCCGAGGACCGAGGCCGGAGAGTGAAAAGGAGCCTGCAACTATCCCTAAATGTCCGAAATAGGTTTTTCTCCCCCGAGAATTTATCGGGGAGCATCACCGTGGATTCGGGGGAGGTCAGTTTGACATCCGTGGGACTATGCTGTCCTACAATTTGTGAGGTAGCTGCCACTGAGGTGGCCCTCGCAGAAGCAGAGACCTCACTCTGCAGCATATTGTGTGAAGCTACCAAAGTGCGATGCTCTGCAGCCAAATCCTGCACCAGCTGCGTAAGGTTGGCTACTTGCTCGCACAAGGTACTGAGTGGATCCATTACAGTCTTTTATGCTGTAAAGTTGGATCCCACTACCAAGAAATAAATGTTTTGGTTTTTTTTTCCTATGGGAGATAAAGCCTATAGAGGCCGGCTATACTGTAATGCTGCCACCAAGGGGAGCCAGAGCTCTGTAGCATAATACACTACACAGAGCAATGAGAACCAGGAAGTGAATTCCCAGCGTTCTCTTGCATTACCTCAAAGCACAGCTGAGAAGCAGAGCTGCAGAGCATGCAAGGAATAGTCAGGCAGGCTGGGTCAAACACCGTACGGGCAGAAGCAGGACCGGAGGAATGAGCAAAAGCGGAGTCAAAGTCAGACCAAGGTCAGTATCGGAGGAAGCAACCGAGTGGGGAAATAGGAGAGGGGACAGAGGACAGGAGGGATGACCAGGGGATGGAACACAGACAAGGGCATGGGTGCACAGGAACAGACAGATCAGGATATCACTCACAGGACCAGCAATCACAAGCAAAGCAGTGCTAAGCTTATAGCCGGCACTGGTTCACTGGAAATGCCAGCTTTTAAGGCATCCAGGGTCTGGAAGTGAGGCTCGAGAGAAGGCTCCGCCCCCTAGCCATGTGGACAGGGAGGCGAACCATGACAGATGGACCCCCAGTCTCCACACGGAATACTGTTCTTCACAAACTCCCGCACAGTGTCATGGTCATTTCACAATATGATGGCTCACACACAGTGTAATGCCCCAGACACCATATGATTGCCCCACACAATATGATCCCCCTGCAGTATGATGTCACCACAACCACCTACATAGTATGATGCACTTACTGCCCCCACACAGGTTGATGACCACCATAAAGTATGATGCTCTCATAGCCCACCCACATAATATGTTGGCTTAAACACAGTATGATGCTTTACAGCACCACATATAGTATGATACTTGAACTTCCCACACAAAGTATTTAGCGCCACACTGTTCCGACAACCACCTACCACTTCCACACAGTATGATTTCCCCCACACAGCACTATGGTTCCCAAACACAGAATTATTACCCACACAGAATGATTGCCACCTTAACCTCCCACGCAGTATTATAGTCCCTACACAGCATGATGACCACCACACAGCTCAATGGCACCTACACGATATGTAAGCCCCCACATAGCATGGTTCCCCATAGCTCCCTACACAATATTTGACACTAATACAGTATGATGCTACCACAGCACCGGATAAATAATGATTACTCCCACAGACCCCACATAGCATGATACCCTCACAATCCCCCACACAATGTTTGGCCCCATCACAGTATGATGTCCAGTGTCCACCCAAAGTCTCACACAGTATCATGGTTCCTACTGTCCCACACAGTATTCTAGCCCCCACTTACACACACATACACACACACACACACACACACACACACACACACACACACACAGTATGATGCCCCTACAGCCCACTACAAGTACTGACTGAGCAAAAAAAAATTAAAAACTACTCACCTCGCTCCATTCTTTTGATGCACTACTCCACTCTGTAATGTGGACTCTCGACTCTGCACAACAAATGCAATCTAGTGACCTTATTCTATGCAACTTTAGCTGTCAGGGCCCCATATTTTTTTGTTTTTTTGTTTATAAAATCCAAGGCACCATAGAGCAATGCACACTGTACTGCATTGATGACAGCCTTTTTATAGTGTTAATACAACTGTGTTAATAGTCCAAAATCGAGGATAATTTACAATTTCAAACTAAAAACTATTTTGCCGATTTATAGAGTAATCGACTCTCATTCACTGTGTCTTGCAGACATCTATACAAGCCATACCAAAAAACTGACTTGACTCAGATTTACAAGTATCATTTCTTCATTATACCTACCATAGAAGTAGCTGAAATGTTTTTTTGTGACCACAATGAGTACACATTCCATCAAGATATCTCCTGGCAAATTGGTGTCTCTTTGTAAAAGGCGCACTTGACACTTGAGCCTTAGAACAGCAGCGAGTTCTGTCAACAGACAGTAGACTGGCTGGTTCTTTTTTTGATATTTTCTATGTGCTTTCTGCCAGAGGCACAATGAATGTAATGTGTTTGATGGCATGAGAAAAGGGCCATTAAATAAACGTCACATCTTGGGAACCAGGCGGCCTCCACAGCTGTTGAAATGTCAATATCATCTTTTGTGGAACTTAAACATTGTAAAAATTAAAGTTTACAGAGAACATTTTCCCAGGAGTGATTTACTTTATACCCTCTTATACATTTGTAGATTTATATGTCAGCAGAGGTTTATCAATTAGAATATAATCTGCTATCAGAGCTAATAATTACAAAACATAGAAACATAATTCCCCCATATCTAGATGTGATGCATGTTTCTCTCTTGGAAAGGAGTAATCCGTCTCCGATCAGTTCTGCATTGGAAGGTAAGCAGGGATGGTGACGCCACAACTACAGATATCTGCCTGACCGTGAGCACAAGTGGTAGGTTTCACACTTCTCTAAGAGCAAGTAAGTGTTTCCAGCATTTTCAGAAAGGGAATTTGCAAAAAAATAGATTTTAAAACATCACATTTATTGTAAATATTTAAAAAAACATAGGTTAAAAACAAAAGTAGAGCTGGTCTACACATTTTGAAGTACATAGGCTCTTAATCAAGATGAGTTATATAATCTCATATAAGAGCTTTTATAACTCGAAACGCATAGACCAGCTCTACTTTTGTTTCTAACCTATGTTTTTTTTTATCGCTACAAAAGTAGTTAACGTGAAGTTTTTTAGCGATACTCCTCTGGATACTTGTAATTTATGTTATCACTTTTTACCTATTACATTAAAATGTATCCTTTTTTTCATGCAACTTGCATGCATTTTATTCAGTCACTTTAATCACAGCATTCTACTAAGATTTGCTACACAGATTTCCTCTCATGGCCCCTTTAAATGACATCCTCCTCGTATTCTAGACACTGATGATGGAACTTCTTTTGACATAAAAAGACAGTTGCACTTTGAAATGCTAAAGCATGCAAACCATGAATGGAAGGCTATAGACATGCATTACTGCAAAAGGAAATCTAAGAAAAAAATTAGATGTTATCATACAAAAATGGCCTTTTCCATATCTGCCCAATAGCCATGTCAAGGCAATCTCATATTATTGCGCACCTACACTAAACTGAAGCCTCTCTATGGGTTAAAAAATCTCTGTGTGTATGGGATAGTAGGAACCTGCTGTAGAGAATAAAGTCACCTGTGGCTAGTTGGGGAGGGGTGCATAGTCAGAAGGAATGACCCCATAATGCTTCTCATGTTAGCCTAACCCATTGATCATCTACACACTGGCAATGCGCTCTGCTTCCTGTTTGAGTGCATGCGCTGACATGCGCCCCATGGGTTATTCAGGCTGCGGCAACATGGGTTGTCCACGCACGCGTTGACTCCATGACGGCGATTGTGCACTTGAGGTCCAGCAGACCACTGCGCGGAATATCCCCATGTATGGGAGTACAACATTGGCGCATGCACCAACTTTGACAAGAAGAACGCACTAATTGCCAGTTTGAATCCGGACACACCTCAGAAAACTGCCCATTCAACTGGACACCGGAGCTTTATAATCTACAGTTAGGTCCAGAAATATTTGGACAGTGACACAATTTTCGCGAGTTGGGCTCTGCATGCCACCACATTGGATTTGAAATGAAACCTCTACAACAGAATTCAAGTGCAGATTGTAACGTTTAATTTGAAGGTTTGAACAAAAATATCTGATAGAAATTGTAGGAATTGTACACATTTCTTTACAAACACTCCACATTTTAGCAGGTCAAAAGTAATTGGACAAATAAACCAAACCCCAAAAAAAAAATTTTATTTTCAATATTTTGTTGCGAATCCTTTGGAGGCAATCACTGCCTTAAGTCTGGAACCCATGGACATCACCAAACGCTGGGTTTCCTCCTTCTTAATGCTTTGCCAGGCCTTTACAGCCGCAGCCTTCAGGTCTTGCTTGTTTGTGGGTCTTTCCGTCTTAAGTCTGGATTTGAGCAAGTGAAATGCATGCTCAATTGGGTTAAAATCTGGTGATTGACTTGGCCATTGCAGAATGTTCCACTTTTTTGCACTCATGAACTCCTGGGTAGCTTTGGCTGTATGCTTGGGGTCATTGTCCATCTGTACTATGAAGCGCCGTCCGATCAACTTTGCGACATTTGGCTGAATCTGGGCTGAACGTATATCCCGGTACACTTCAGAATTCATCCGGCTACTCTTGTCTGCTGTTATGTCATCAATAAACACAAGTGACCCAGTGCCATTGAAAGCCATGCATGCCCATGCCATCACGTTGCCTCCACCATGTTTTACAGAGGATGTGGTGTGCCTTGGATCATGTGCCGTTCCCTTTCTTCTCCAAACTTTTTTCTTCCCATCATTCTGGTACAGGTTGATCTTTGTCTCATCTGTCCATAGAATACTTTTCCAGAACTGAGCTGGCTTCATGAGGTTTTTTTCAGCAAATTTAACTCTGGCCTGTCTATTTTTGGAATTGATGAATGGTTTGCATCTAGATGTGAACCCTTTGTATTTACTTTCATGGAGTCTTCTCTTTACTGTTGACTTAGAGACAGATACACCTACTTCACTGAGAGTGTTCTGGACTTCAGTTGATGTTGTGAACGGGTTCTTCTTCACCAAAGAAAGTATGCGGCGATCATCCACCACTGTTGTCATCCGTGGACGCCCAGGCCTTTTTGAGTTCCCAAGCTCACCAGTCAATTCCTTTTTTCTCAGAATGTACCCGACTGTTGATTTTGCTACTCCAAGCATGTCTGCTATCTCTCTTATGGATTTTTTCTTTTTTTTCAGCCTCAGGATGTTCTGCTTCACCTCAATTGAGAGTTCCTTAGACCGCATGTTGTCTGGTCACAGCAACAGCTTCCAAATGCAAAACCACACACCTGTAATCAACCCCAGACCTTTTAACTACTTCATTGATTACAGGTTAACGAGGGAGACGCCTTCAGAGTTAATTGCAGCCCTTAGAGTCCCTTGTCCAATTACTTTTGGTCCCTTGAAAAAGAGGAGGCTATGCATTACAGAGCTATGATTCCTAAACCCTTTCTCCGATTTGGATGTGAAAACTCTCATATTGCAGCTGGGAGTGTGCACTTTCAGCCCATATTATATATATAATTGTATTTCTGAACATGTTTTTGTAAACAGCTAAAATAACAAAACTTGTGTCACTGTCCAAATATTTCTGGACCTAACTGTATCTTTCCCCTCTCCCCAACACATGCCTCCTGAGGAAATACTAACAAAACGTGCATTAGGGCAGTGGGGACAGATCTGCTGCACATCTCTATCCATACCTTTGTAATATTCTTGTAACACAGTGTCTAGATAACTCTGCTTAGCACTTCCATTTGGCTCCCTACTATCCCTGCATGCATTTTCTGTGTTTTAACTCTTTTGGATCTTTGTCTAAAACTTCTTAAAGGGAACATTGTATCAAATAAACTGTATACAATATACTTCTGATAGCGGATCACTTGGGTTATATAAGACACATACTTTATATATAATAAACCAGCATCTGTCCAGTATACATTGCAGTTCTTCTGTATTTTACGATTTATATTCGATATTGGTTTTAATCTTATTTGTTAATAAAAATTGAGTTTTTAGGCCCAATACTTTTCTCTAAGTTTGATGTGTTACATAACTTAGGGGTACGATATCGCTAGCCGATGATAGCGATGCCGAGCACCATAGTACCTGCCCCGGTTGCACATGCGATATCTTGTGATAGCTACCGTAGCGAATATTATCGCTATGGCAGCTTCAGACGCACTTACCTACCCTGCGATGGCGCTCTGGCCGGCGACCCGCCTCGTTCCTAAGGGGGCGGGTCGTGTGGCGTCACAGCGACGTCACACAGCAGGCGGCCAATAGAAGCGGAGGGGCGGAGATGAGCGGGATGTAAACATCCCGCCCATCTTCTTTCTGCATAGTCGGTCGAGGCAGGTAAGGAGATGTTCCTCGCTCCTGCGGCTTCACACACAGCGATGTGTGCTGCCGCAGGAACGAGGAACAACATCGTATCTCCTATTGGTGCGACATTATGGAAATGTCCGACACCGCACAGATCACCGATTTTCTGCACTTTTGCGATCGTTTATCGGTGCATCTAGGCTTTACACGTTGCGACGTCGTTACTGGCGCCGGATGTGCGTCACTTTCAATTTGACCCGACGATATTGCAGTAGCGATGTCGCAACGTGCAAAGTACCCCTAAGAGTTTATGGCCCTGTGTAACTATATTTGTGGGTATTTAGGTGTATCTTATACTAAATGTCAGTTTTGGAAACACTTCATAAAACAAGATTTTTATCTATTTCCAACAAACGATAATCATAACTTACAATACAGTGGAACCTTGGTTTAAGAGTAACTTGGTTTGAGAGCGTTTTGCAAGACAAGCAAAGCTTTTTACAAATTAGTGACTTGGTTTAAGAGCAATGCTTTGCAAAGAGCAAATACTCACCGTGCACATCTGGTTCTGTCCTTTCACCACGCTCTGACCCGCTCTGGAGGTAACTCTCTGTACATATGTTCTGTATACTGTACACAGTATACCATTGTACAGTACAGTATATACTATATAACATGTCTATCAATTTACATTTATGTATACAGTATGGTACTTTCTTTCTGCTAACCAGTACAGCATATTGCTTATACTGTTCCTCCCGCACACCAATAATTTTATTGTATGTTAATTTATTTTTATGTTTTTTACTGTACTGTACAGTTTTTTGTATTAGTGTACTGTAATAATTTTATATGAATACAGTACGTTATTTTGTATTACTGTAATAAATTTGTATAAATACAGGAAATATTTTTGGGTTGTGGAACGAATTGTCCTATGGGAAACTTCGTTTTGATATAAGAGTAACTTGGTTTAAGAGCACACTCCCGAAAACAAGTATTAGTGTGTAGGGACATACCTCTTTGATAAAGAGAATGGTAACACCCAGTTGTCAATTTATTTATGCACTTCAGGAGGAATACTAGACAAAAAGTTAAACGCTGAATTCTAAGGAAATAAGGACCAGAATTGTTGTTTCCTGGAGATATATTTGTTAAATGACTAAATGTCAGGAGAAATGACAGGTCTACTCTAATGGGTGCTCAGTGTATCCTCATGTCTCTCCGTGAACAACAAATTTCTGCCACAAGAAATCTTTGAATCACAATTATATTTGCTATGTTTAAGAAGAAAACTGCAGATGAAAAAGTTGCAAAAAGTAGTAGAAATACTGTCGGAGGGTTAGTAATTTATATGAGATACTCAGTCTTGACACCTGCCTGACATGTTGTTTTAGTGAAGATTTTGAAGAATGTCAAGAGAGAGCCTAGGTGCCCTTTAAAGGAAAATTGGTATATGCCTCTAGAGAACAGCAGATGTAAAAGAGCATTGGCTCAATAGCGTTTATCCTTGTTCATCCCGACTGATGAATAAAACATTTACTGCTACAACAATGTAAGTTCCATAATTCAACCTGCGTGTTCTCTTTATGTGCTAGATTGAGAATAATGAAAATGAACAATATTTCACACTCCATGACAAATATGACATTTAAACCTGCCATAATATTAAATTGTATATGTTAGCCTTTTACCAATTGTATCATTCTCATGGGCAGTTCTTTATTTTTACTGTGCCATTCAATGTAAATAATAATTTCATAACTACTGTGTATGTGAGTCTAGGGATAATTTTTAGAATGGAATACTTTATAATTTGAGTTAGTGTATGTTATATTATTGGTCTCCTCACCTATTTATTGCAAATATAATCAACTCAATTTAAATAGATAAATCATATTTATAGGTGTATGGGCTGCATGACAACTTATTCTACAGTTAGTGGCGTAACTAGAGTTTGATGGGCCCAGGTGCAAAATTTGGACATGAGCTCCCTTGCATATTGGTCAGATGTATAGGCAATTGTAGGCTTCTAAATTTGCTACACTGGCAAGCTTCAAATGGAACTTGAAAACTCATTTGTTCAGTAACACCTATAGTCTCCAATGACCCCCACTGCCTCACCACCGCCTCACCACTGCCGGAGCTGCCACTTCACCACCGCCGGAGCTGCTGCCTCACCACCGCTCCACCTACTGTCCCCTCCCCAATATCCTATAGAATGTAAGTCCGGAAAGGCAGGGTCCTCTTCGCTCTGTACCTGTCTTTCTATTGTAACTTGTGTATTTATTTTGTATGTAACCCCTTCTCATGTACAACACCCTGGAATCAGTGATGCTCTATTAATAATAATAATAATAATAATAATAATAATAATAATAATGTTAGGACATACGTGTTGCCCCCCCCTTTATTATGTAGTAATGTATCCCATTCTATACTAATGTCCTTCATCATGGACCTATTCCAGGTATGAAAATCTCCCATCCTGGGCCCTTTCCAGAGGTATACAGCAGGTGAAGGAAGTATTGAACACGTCACACATTTTCTAAGTAAATATAATTCTAAAGGTGCTATTGATATTAATTTCTCACCAGAGGCAATTAATACACATTCAATCCACACTGGCAAAGAAATCAAACCATAGATGTCCAGAAATTAAGTTATGTGTAATAATGAGAAATTACACTGTGAAAAAATATTGAACATGTTTACTGAAATGTATTTAATACTTTGAACAAAGGCCTTTGTTGGTGATGCCTTACCATAAAAATGCCTTCTGTATGTAGAAACTAGTCACATGCATATGAATTTAGTCCATTCTTCCACACAAACACTCTTCAAATCCTGAAGGTTCCATGGAATCCTTCTAAAAACTCTGAATTTTAGTTCCTTCCATTAATGTTCTCTTGGAATCAGGTCAGGTGATTGGCTGGGCCATTCTAACAAGTTTATTTTCTTTCTCTGAGTCCAATTGAGATTTTTTTTGGCTTTGTGTTTGGTATAATTGTCTTGCTGAAATGTCAACTCTCATTTTATATTCATCCTCATGGTAGATGGCTGTAGATTTTTATCAAGAATGTCTTGATACATTTGTCCATTCATTCTTCCATCAGTTATAAGAAGTTTGCTAGTGCCATATGCTGTAAAAACAGCCCCAACCCATGATGTCCCCACCTCCAAACATCACTGTTGGTATGATGTTCAATTTTGGTCTCATCTGACCAGACTATAGTCTCGCAGTATTTCATAGGCTTGTCTAAATGTTGTTGAGCAAACTTTAAACGTGCTTCAACATGTTTTTTGTTCAATAATGGAGTCTTGCATGGTGATCATGCATACAGGTCATGGAGGTTGAGTGTTTTCTTATTGTTTTCTTTAAAACAATTGTACTTGTTGATTCCAGGTCTTTTTGTACCTCTCCACAGGTGGTCCTTGTATCTTTGACAACTTTTGTTATAATTCTTTTCACTCCCCTGTCTGAAATATTGTGGGGAGCATTTTGGTTGTGACCGGTGTTTGGTGAAATGTTCTTATCACTTCCAGATTATGACCCCAACAGTGCTCGCTGGAACTTTCCATAGTTTAGAAATTCTGTAACCAATGTCATCAGTTTGGTTTGCAACAATAATGTTGTAAAGGTCTTGAGAGAGCCGACTAATTTTACCTATTATGAAATGTTTCTTGTTTCGCACTTTGGTAACGAAACACCTTTTTATAGGCCATCAGTTGAACCAGATAATATTATTTGTTACTAAATGGCAGGATCTCTCTTTAACCCCTTAACGACCGTGAGCAGTAATATTACGTCCTAGCGGTCATAGTATTACTGCCCGCGGTCTGCCGCCGGCAGCATGCCGCGATCGGCACACATCTCAGCTGATTTTCACAGCTGAGATGTGTGCCTGCTAGGCATGAGCAGAATTGTTATCTGCTTGTGCAGTTTAATTAGCCCAAGAAAAAATAGAGATGTATTTTTTCAAAATAAGAGTACACAGTCCAATTCACATACAAATTGATTTTTTATTTAATGACAGCATAAACAAGAACACCACACTATTAAAAGAGATGCACACAGAATGAAATAAAACTGGGACCAGCGGCATATAAAAGTTGGCATCAAATTTCAATATCACCGTTCCAAACTGACAACTGTTTAAAATATCAAATCAAGTAATGCAGGACAAAATCACCTACTCCTAACAAAGTGCATATAGTGCCTAATTGCATATGCATCCCAATGAGGTAGATAGGTAAATGAAAACAGCATCACTATGAGAAAAACTATTTGTCATGTAGGGACTTTAGACAATCAATAACTGCCACCTCCTACTAGTGCTGTAAGCTAGTAACCACAAGGAGTTATATGCACTATGCTACACATGTCAAAATGAACACGTGGGCCATCTAACCATACATAACAACTTTCTGGATTATAGGCAGATCACCATACCCCATATGCGGACCAAGTGCATGGCTATGTACGCACTCTCAACCAATGACACTCAACATGCTACGCCCCTTAGTGGTAAGATGGAAATACAGCAAGAGATTACCTGTACGGAGGATATGAAGGTGCCACGGTCCCATAGGCAACCCGACGCGCGTTTCGCACCCGGCTTCGACGCCGTCGAAGCCGGGTGCGAAACGCGCGTCGGGTTGCCTATGGGACCGTGGCAACTTTTTCTCATAGTGATGCTGTTTTCATTTACCTATCTACCTCATTGGGATGCATATGCAATTAGGCACTATATGCACTTTGTTAGGAGTAGGTGATTTTGTCCTGCATTACTTGATTTGATATTTTAAACAGTTGTCAGTTTGGAACGGTGATATTGAAATTTGATGCCAACTTTTATATGCCGCTGGTCCCAGTTTTATTTCATTCTGTGTGCATCTCTTTTAATAGTGTGGTGTTCTTGTTTATGCTGTCATTAAATAAAAAATCAATTTGTATGTCAATTGGACTGTGTACTCTTATTTTGAAAAAATACATCTCTATTTTTTCTTGGGCTAATTACCTATGTGTATGGGAGTGTCCGTATATATATTTGACCGTCTTTTGAAAATAACTTCATTGTGCAGTTTAATCCCTGAAATGGCGCTGTCAATATGTGACAGCGCCATTATAATCGCGATCGCGGTAAACGTTTACTTACAGCCCGATACCGGAAGTCATGTGATGTGATCACGTGACTTTTGGTGGTTGTCATGGTAGCACAGGGTCATGTGATGACTCCTGTGCTAGACATGAACTACTTTCAGTTTCACTCGGCCGGGAGCCGAGTGAATCAGAAAGTGAGCGCATCTGCTGTTTACAGCTGTATAGCTGTGATCAGCAGATAGTGCAGAGCAATTGGATTGCTGATTGCTATAGCCCCCTAGGGGGGCTAGTAAAATAAAAAAAAGTACAAAAAAAGTTTTAAAAAATTAAAAAAAAACAAAAAAACCTAAGTTCAAATCACCCCCCTTTCGCCCCATTGAAAAATAAAGGGTTAAAAAAATAAAAAATATACACAAATTTGGTAAAGCCGCGTTCAGAAATGCCCGATCTATCAAAATATAAAATCAATTAATCTTATCAGTAAACAGCGTAGCGGCAAAAAAATTCATTTTTTTTCCAAAATTCCACAATTTTTTTGTCGCCACAATGTTTGCGCAAAATGCAATAACAGGCGATCAAATCGTAGCATCTGCGCAAAAATTGTACCATTAAAAAGGTCAGCTCGAGACACAAAAAATAAGCCATCACTGAGCCATAGATCCCAAAAAATGAGAACGCTACGGGTCACAGAATATGGCGTAAAACGTGCACCACTTTTTTCGGACAAACTTCCAATATTTTTTTAACCCCTTATATAAAAGTAAACCTATACATGTTTGGTATCTACGAACTACCTACTGGCCTGAGGCATCACACCTATACATCAGTTTTACCATATAGTGAACACAGTGAACAAAATATCTCAAAAACAATAGTGCTATCGGACTTTTTTTGTAATTTTTCTGCATTTGGAATTGTTTTGCCATTTTCCAGTACACTCTATGGTAAAACGTATGGTTTAATTTAAAAGTACAACTCGTTACGCAAAAAATGAGCCCTCACATGACCATATTAACTGAAAAATAAAAAAGTTACATCTCTCAGAAGAAGAATGGCGAAAAAAAAACGGAAAGAGAAAAATCGGCCAGTCGTGAAGGGGTTAATTAATGATCTCAAAACTTTCTATGGCTTCTTACATCTATCTTTCCTCAAGTATTCAATACTTTTTCCCTGTGTCATTTCTCATTCATGCACATAACTTAATTTATGGAAATCTAAAGTTTAATTTCTTTGCCTGTGTGGATTGGATGGGTTGTTACTAACATTTGGTGAGAAATGCATGGAAATAGCACCATTAAAAAAAATATATTTACTAACAAAATTGGTGACATGTTCAATACTTAATTCACCCACTATATGTCCCCCATCCTTGAATATATGTTTCCCATCCAGGGCCCCTTCCTGGTATATATGTCCATCATCCTGGTATATATGTCCCTCTTCCAGGTATATGTGTCACTTATCATTATCCCCTTCTTTGTATATATGTCCTCTATACTGGTATATATGTCACCCCATCCTGGGCTTCTTCCTGGTATGTGTCACCAATGCCTGGCTTGCCGATGTCAGCTACTTGCCTCTGATTGGCTAGCGGTGTGTTTTGCTGTGTAGGTAACTGATGGATTCATGTATTCTATATTTTGTTTGGGAATCCAGCAGTAACATTTCATTCACAAATAGTAGTTTACTCATTAGAAACAATGGAATATATATATACACCGTGTCTTGAAAAAGTATTCGTACCCTGTCAATGTTTCCACATTTTTTCACATTACATCCTAATCCCATTGAAAATCTCTGGCCTTACATGAAAATTACTGTTCACAGATTATCTCCATTTCACAGAGTTAGGCCCCTTTCACACGTCAGTGATTCTGGTACGTTTGTGCTTTTTTTTATACGTACCAGAATCACTGACATACGCAGACCCATTATAATCAATGGGTCTGCTCACATATCAGTGTTTTTTCACTGAACGTGTCTCCATGCAGCGTACACCCTTGGCCGTGATTCTGCACGGAGACATGTCAGTTTCTGTCTGGCATCACTGATGACCCACGGACCACACTATGGTGTGATCCGTGTGTGATCAGTGAAACACGTACAAGAAAATCACGGACATATTAAATATTAAAAATGTTCAACTTACCTTGCCTGCGATTTGCTGTGCCTGCTCCGCTTTCGGCAGCTCCTGCCTGGCTCATTAATATTCATGAAAGCAGGAACAGCTGACCCGGAAGTAGGTGCTGAGAGCGGTGGGCAGGCGCTGGAGACCCGAGGAGATCAGCACCATGGACAGCAGCAGTGAAGGCAGGTGAGTAATGTCCATATGCAATCACGGGATCACGGATCATGGATTGCACATGGACAACCCACGGAACACGGAGGGACATGTGCGTGTTTTACACGTCAGTGAAGAACGTCAGTGAAGAATGTCAGTGTTTGTCACTGACGTGTGAAACGGGCCTTAGAGCTATTTTTCAAAGAAAAACATGTTGTGTGTCGGCATATCCACAGTTAATTGTGCAGGGAACTGGCTGATTGTCTCCTTTCCATAAGTAACATAGAATCCTTTACTATCACAGCTGTTGCGTAAAAAGGACGTGCTTAGTTGTTGAAATGAGCACTAAGGTAGCCCCTGTATATTCAACTCTGAGAAGGTGGCGACACATGAAAGCGTCTTTTATGTTGGCACAGGGCTAGAAGTGAAGCTGCTGAACATGGGACCATGGCTGATAGGTGAAGAACAAGTAGGAAATCTTTGAAAATTAAAGCATGTAAGTCATTTTATATAATGAATTTTGGGGAAATTGACAATTTCTGTAATATTCTTCTTGATAAGGCAAGAAATTCTATAGTATAAAGTAAGGGAGTCTGAAATGTGATCATCCCTAACATGTGTGTGACATCAATCTGTCTAATCATCATAGAAATCTGTGAAAGGCTGTTGTGTCCCCTCGTCCAATGATAGAAGGCGCAGGATAAAGAACAGTTGGGAAGCTGACACATGGAATTTCTTTGTGGAACCTTAGGTAAACCTTTGCTTTGTTTTAAAGGGACTCTATCAGCACAGGATGACTGTTCACACCAAGTGTGGGTTGTTGTGCATCATGGCGGGACTAATAATTTAAATACACCTTCCCATCTGCTGGTTTTCCATCTATCTCCTTCCTTCTCTGGCTCTATGAGGCCAGAGCTGTCAATCACAGAAGAGGGGAGGGTGGAGATTGAAGGAAAATAAGCCGGTGGGAAGGTGAATTTAAATGATTAGACTGCCATGATGCAAAAACACCTGTACTTGGTGTGAACTGTCATCCTATGCTGATAGAGTCCCTTTAACTTTACCTTTCAAGTGAACCTATCATGAAAATCAGCTCTGCCACTAACTGCAACAAAAAATAATTCTGTCATTTCAGTTGTGTATATTTTGAGTTGGTAATTGTTGTGTTAGAATAGTCTAAAATTGTCCAAACTGGTCAAAGGATCTAATAACTCAAGTTATGAGTATCATAGACCTCATATAAATCCAGTTTTAGAAAAGAATAATACAGGCCTTATTTGTTAATAGCAAAATACAGCTTTAAAGGGGTTGTTCAAGACATACCTATTGATGACTTATCAATGACATCCCTATCGGAGGTGGCACTGGTCTTTGCTTGCTGCGTTTTCTCCTGTACAATGTGCATTGACAGTGCACTCTCTTGTCAGCTCATCACTTCTAAATAAAGCCAGTGTGTGATCGCACTGTCACTGTGCGTTGAAGAGAATACTGCACAATGACAAGGGAGCTCACACTGAGCATATGTCGGAAATGAAAATCTCATGCTCAGTAGT
Organism: Anomaloglossus baeobatrachus; assembly: GCF_048569485.1. Taxonomy (NCBI): domain Eukaryota; kingdom Metazoa; phylum Chordata; class Amphibia; order Anura; family Aromobatidae; genus Anomaloglossus; species Anomaloglossus baeobatrachus. The sequence continues at coordinate 499,622,701 of NC_134353.1, forward strand.
GCGGGGACTAAGCCAACTCCTGAAACAGAGGTCAATGATGACACTTTGTTTCAGGTTGGGACAGAGGCTTTGTCAGAGACTGTGGCAAAGACTGTCTCCTGATGACATCCTGTTTGAGTATTCTAGCATGCACTGGGGATTCTCAAATGATACGTCATCAGAACGGAAATAGGTAAAAATATTTAATAAACAGTGAAATAGATTAGAGAGGAAATGGTAGGGACTTTATAATTAAAGTGTATTAGAAAAATGATTACGTTATTACAATACATACATAGAAATTTAGGATTAATATCAATATTAGTTTTGGATCACTCTAACCCCTGGGCGATTTTTCATTCATTCACTTTATTTTTTTTCTCCCCTCCTTTCAAGGGTCATAACTTTTTATTTTTCCATCCCCATAGCCCTACAACGGCTTGTTTTTTGCAGGACGAGTTGTACTTTTGAATGACATAATTCATTCTGCCAATATTGTATTTGAAACTGTGAAAGAAATTGAAAGTGCTTTAAAATTGCAAAAAAAGTGAAATTCGACAATCGATTTTTTTTTTATTTACCAGATTTACTGTATGATTAAACTGACTTGACAATATGATTATTCATGTTAGTATGAGTACGAAAATACCAAACATGTATAGTTTTTTTTAAGTGGTAAAAAAAAATTCAGAAATTTGCAAACAAATTTTGTTATTTGTTTTGGGCTTTATTCGAAGACCCGTAACATTCTAATTTTTTGGGATATGGGGCTGCTTCAGGGGTTACATTTTGCACCCTCTTCTGACGTTTTTATTGATATCAATTTTTGGGTAGATGCTATATTTTGATCACGTCTTAATGCAACGTTGCAATGTTGAATGGAAGAAAAAATATCCAGGAGGCACTCACCGGTGTGCGATGCTTCTTCATTTCATATCTTGTGAGACATCAAAATACAAGTTATTAAAGGGAACCTGTCAGATGCAATAAGCATCCAGAACCATGAGCAGTTCTGGGTGCATATTACTAATCCCTGCCTAACCGACCCTGTATACACTATTATAGGTAAAGGAATCTTTAAAAAAAGTATGTCTAAAGATCTTTTATCTTATGCTAATGAGTGAGGGGACTAGTCCCGAGGGCGTTATTATATCCATCGACTAGTCCCACCTGTTAGCATGGTAGTACATGCTATTCAATTCAGCATCACCATTGGTGCTGGTCCGGACATACCTGTGTTCGCTGTGACTGCACTTCTGAGTCCCCTACACTACCAGTCATTTACAGTAGGCCTCTCTCAAGCTGGGACGTGTACACCAGGCTTCATACTGCGTACGACCGGAATTGCATTCAGAAGCGCGGTCACAGCGAACACAGGTACATGCAGCACCGCTGGTGACGATGCAATGAATAGCAAGTTAGTACGTCCCTGTGGGTGTAAGAGGACGGCAAGTCGAGGGATATAATGCCCTTGGGTCTAGTTCCCGTGCTCATTAGCATAAGATCTTTAGAAATACTTTTTCTAAAGATCTCTTTATCTATGCTAGTGTATACAGGGACAGTGAGGCAGAGATTGGCAATATGTACCCAGAACTACTCATGGCTCTGGGTGCAAATTGCACCTGACCGGTTACCTTTAATAGGTAAGCGGGGATTATGGGAGGTTACAGGAATGTAATGACAGGCACAATTGTCATCAGCAGACTGTTGGCTCTCTTGGCAATCCATCGGCACCCTGCGATCTCGTCACGGGCGCTGATGAGCACGTGGAATGACATGCCAGCCTGCTGGTGTGTGTTAAATGCCGCTATCAGATATTGAAAGTGGCATATAACAGGTTAACAACCGAGGCAGACAAATGACGTACATGTGCGTTATATGTCATGAAGGGGTAAGCATTGCATGTAGCAGCTAACCACACTGCAGTTTACCTTTTCCAGAACAGTTTAAGTGAAAGTGAAGCTCAAATGTTATATTTTGATTAACTTTTTTCATGCAGCCTTGGAAAAGCTGAGACACGTGCACCTGCCAATTGATATTTAGTAAGACAAAGGAAAATATCATATAGCTGATAGAGATTTCTCACCCTTGGTAAAGGGATACCATAATGTTCAAATTGAACTCTAAAGGGTACTTTACACGCTGCGATATTGGTAACGATATATCGTTGGGGTCAAGTCGTTAGTGATGCACATCCGGCGCCGTTACCGACATCGCAGTGTGTGACACAAATGAGCGACGATCAACGAGCACAACATTGTACAAAAATGGTGATCATTGACAAGTTGCTCATTTCCTTAATATTGCTGCAACCACCGGTACAATGTTGTTCATCGTCCCTGCGACATCACACATCGCTATGTGTGACACTGCAGGAACGATGAATATCTCCTTACCTGCCTCCACCGGCAATGCGGAAGGAAGGAGGTGGGCGGGATGTTACGTCTGGCTCATCTCCGCCCCTCCGCTTCTATTGGCCGGCCGCTTAGTGACGCTTCAGTGACGTCGCTATGACGCCGAACTCACCTCGTTCGGCAGTCATAGCAACGTCGCTGTCAAGGTATGTGCGTGTGACGCTGCCATAGCGATAATGTTTGCTTCGGCAGCGAGCACCACATATCGTTACAACGACGGGGGCAGGTGCTATCGCACGTGACATCGCTAGCAATTGCTAGCGATGTTGCAGTGTGTAAAGCCCCCTTAAGTGTTATGTACACACAATTTTTTCAGACAATGAAAACTATCAGAGTTCTATTGGAAAACAGCTTTAGGAAACATTCTTTCTTGGGTGAACTTTTGAAGAAGTTTCTTATATTTCCTGAAGTAGGTTTGAAGAGCTTTTCAAGCGTTTTGGAAGAGTTTATATCTTGAAGTATTTTTTTCAGCCTTTTGAATGGACAGTGCCTAGTTTTGAGCTGATTCCATCAGGAGTTGCTTCAAAGAAGTGACATCCATCACTTTCTTTCTGTCCACCAGGCATTTGTCAAAATTTTAAGTGTAAGAAAAAAATGCTCAAAACACTGAACATGTGAACTGCAAAGTGGTTTTCCAATAGAGATTAAGAGGAAGAGTCTTTCTGTTTCAATAACAGCTTTCAAACTAGAGGTGAGATTAAATATAATGTGTGCAATCTATTGGTAGCATTAATTAAAAAAACTTTTATTTATATCAGGTGGCACCGTGGCTCAGTCATTAGCACTGCAGTCTTGCAGCCCAAGAGTCCTGGGTTCAGATCCCACCAATGACAACATCAGCAAGGACTTTGCATGTTCTCCCTGTATTTGGTTGCCTCCAAGTTCTCTGGTTTCTTCCTCAATGAGTACTGTGATGGGGGTGATCAGAATTAAGAAGGAAAGAGTCTTCAAACCCAACCTCCAAAGAGAAGACTCATGTCAACTAACCTATTGACTATGGCACAGAGAGTAGTTGAATTTTCATTTTGGATCCAAGAGGAACAATTCTTTTCAAACAGGGGAATTCGATCTAAGTGGATGTTGGAAATTTTCTCACTAACCGTGATTCATGAGAGATTCATTTTCACTTTAGAGTCTTTCAAGTGATCTTTAAGGGATTTTTCAGGTACTATCAGACTACCGCCAAAAAAATGAATAAAATTGCTGTGTGCACATACCTTAACAACAAATAACAATATTATTTTTTATTTCAGTAGCGCCAACATATTCCGCAGCACTTTACAATTTACAGGGGACAAGAACAGAGAATAAAGACATTACAGAGTAACAAAATTCAACAGATACTAAGAGGAGTGAGGGCCCTGCTCGCAAGCTTACTTACAATCTATGAAGGAATAGGGGAGACACAAAAGGTAAATGGCAAAAAGTGCAGATACAAAGTACTAATAAGTGTATGGAGGGTGCATGGAGATGCTATGAGGGACCAGATTTCGAGAAATATTTTGTAAGGGTAAAACGGTGAATAGTTAGATAAGTGAGGTGATGGACCAGTCTAAAGAATTACTTTTTTTAGGGCACGCTTAAAAATATGACTATTAGTAATTAATTGAATTGTCCTGGATAGTGTATTCCAGAAAATTGGTGCAGCATGCAAGAAGTCTTCAAGACAGGAGTGGGAGGTTTGGATTATTTAGGATCTTAGCCTTACTTCATTAGCAGAACAGGGGGCATGGGTAGGATGATAGACAGAGATAAAGGAGGAGATGCTGGGGGATGCAGAACTGTAGAGAGCTTTGTGGGTGAGAATGATAAGTTCATATTGGACTCAGCAGATGGGCAACCAGTGCAATGACTGGAACAGTGTAGAAGCATCAGTATAGCAGTTAGACAAGAATATGATCCTGTCTGCTGCTTCAAGATAGATTTGAGGGTGTATAGTTTAGTAAGAGGGAGACCAAATAATCTTGAGTTGCAATAGTCTAAATGATTCATTAAGAAGGAAAATCAAGAATTCTTTCCCTAGAATATTTGGAATGGTACTCTGAGATAACACTGACACAATGGCTTATCTTTTCACTTGGATTAACGAAAAAAAATGCTACTTGTAAAATCCTGTTTTATATGTAATAAAAAATGTCATTTTATTACAGTTTTATGACTGTTGTTTCTCTTTCTTATTGGTTCAATATTGAGTTGCAATGTCTTAAAATCATTATATTTATTTAACAAAATGAATTTCTGCAATATTTAAGTCTAAACAAGAATGAAAGAGTATGAGTGTGATAATATGCCACTAGGTGCCACTAGAAGCTACTAAAGACAGGGAAGTGAAACACGCCGATGGTCATAAGCCAGGAAGGCTGCTAAGGTACACAGGGAGCGAGCAGAGCTAAGGTCAGGGTACAAGTTGGAGGTCAGAAGTCAGGGGGATAATGTCAGAGTCAGGGGCACAGGCAGAAAAGAGTAACAAAGGTCTTGGGTAGGGAGGCAAGATCAGAACAACAAAACTCACGGGAGACAGAGAACTCACTGCAGAGCAGGAACTACGACTGGCAGCATTCTGGGTGAAGTTGTTTTCTAATAAAGCTGAGCACTCACCCGGAACAAGGCACCTGAACACAGGCCCCTCCCCGCACCAACCCAAGACCTGGAGCATAATACAGAACATTGGCTCCGCTGGAGAGCAGAGCACCGTAGCTCATGACAAAGAGTTTTTGCACAGTCAAAGGTAAGAAAAAGTCAAATTCTATAGATCTTTTTGAGGTTTAGGTGACTTGAGCAAAGAAGTGATCAGATGTAGGGAGTGGAATAAAGATCTGAGTTAAATATAACCCCAAGATAGTCAGCATGTTGCTTGGGAGTTATCATAACACCAAACACAGAAATGATAATATTGGGTTTAGAAAGGTTAGTAGAGGGGGGAAACACAAAAAGGTCAGTTCTTGACATATTCAGTGTTATATAGAAGGAGGAAATGATGTTAACGACACTGGACAATCACTGATATTTTGCAGTAATGGAGGTGATGTCAGGAGACGATGTGGATAATTGGGAGTCATCAGCATAGAAATGGTACAGAAAACCAATTCTACTCATGATTTATCCAATAGGGGCAGTGTATAGAGAGAAGAGGAGGGGGCCTAGGTTTGAACCTTGAGGAACATCCAACAGTAAAGGGAAAAGGAGTCACAAAGATAGGAGGAGAATAAAGAACATTGTGAGGAAGAAGTGGTGATCCACATTGCTGAATGTTGAAGAGAGATCCAGGAGAATCAGAAGAGTAGCAGCATTAGATTTAGCTGTTACTAGATCATTAGAGACTTTATTGAGGACAGTTTCAGCAAAGTGTTAGGGTATGTGCGCATGCTGCGTTTTGGCTTGACAAATAAACTGAAGCGTTTGGACAACTGTTATCACTGCCTTTGACAAAAAAATGCATCCAAAACGCATGGATTTTGGATGCATTTTGAATGTGTTTTGAATTAATTTTGGATGCATTTTTGACAGTGCAGTCCCACTCAGCTCTGCTACGGCCCCATAGAGTATGGCTGGCTACGAGACAGAGCTGCGCGATCAGAATGAACTTGGATGAACTTCACCCGACTTCATTGTCAATGTGCTGCTCTGTCTGTGTGCTGCAGCATGATTTGCGGTGATCAGTGAAGGACTCAACGGTGACCGCAAATCCCCTGAGTGACTGACGTGAGCTGCACGATCAGCAGTGCTATCACTCAGGTTACCCGCGGCCAGCTGGAGTCCTCCACCCGAGACAGCAAATCATCTGAGTGAGGGCACCACTGATCGCGTGGCTCACTTCAATCACTTGGGCGACTTGCTGTCACAGTTGGAGGATTCAGCGGTGGCTGCGGGTAACCTGAGTGACGTTATCGTTGATAGCACGACTCACTTCAATTGCTGTATGGAGCTGACAGAGAGCTGTTGTGTTCTACAGCTGCTCCTGTCAGTTTCCGAAGTAGCAGAGCTGGATGCATCGTGGGACCTCGTGTGGATTACGTCGGACCTAGAGGGCTGTTTGGGGATTAATAAACTGGTGAAAGAGGGTGTTTTTTTCTTTTATTCCAAATAAAGGATTTTTTGGGTGTATGTGTTTATTTTCTTTAACTTACAGATTAATCATGGGGGTGTCTTATAGACGCCTGCCTTGATTGACATAGGACTTAGTGGCAGCTATGGGCTGCCATTAACTCCTTATTACCCCGATTGCCACTGGACTAGGGCAATTTGAGGTGAGCCGGGTAAAGTCCCGCGACTGTCGCATCTAATGGATGCGGCAATTCCGGGCAGCTGCTGGCTGATATTTTTAGGCTGGGGGGCTCCCCATAACGTGTGGCTCCCCATCCTGAGAATACCAGCTGTCAGCTGTGTGGCTTTACCCTGGCTGGTATCAAAATTGGGGTGGACTGCACGTCATTTTTTTTAAAAATTATTTATTCATTTTACTGCACGATATAGACCCGCCCACCGGTGACTGTGATTGGTTGCAGTGAGACAGCTGTCACTCAGCGTGGGGCCTCGTCTGAATGCAACTAATCATAGGCCCCAGTGGGCAGGGGAAAGCAGTGAATATGAGATGGAATAATGAGCAGCCGGCATTTTCAAAAGCAGGAGAAGCCGCAAGAGCTTTGTGACAGCTTAGCGCCGGTGATCAGTGAGTATGAAAGAGAGAGGGAGAGACTGACAGAGAGAGAGAGAGAGACCGTCCGACTAACCAACAGAGAGAGAGAGACCGACCGACAGACAGAGAGAGAGACACCGACATCAACAGAGAGAGACAACACCGACAGAGAGAGACCGACCAACAGACAGAGACAGACCAAGACCGACCAACAGACAGACAGAGAGAGAAACACCGACATTGGCAGAGAGAGATTGACACCGACAGAGAAAGAGACCGAAAGACCTGCGTTTTGTTTGTCAAAAAGCATGCAGAATGCAACAAAAATACAGTGCAATCGCACAGTTAAACATTTTGGTTGCATTTTAACACACCTCATTCATTTCAATAGGTGGAAAATGCAACCAAAACGCACAAAAGAAGTGACATGCTGTTTTTTTAAACGCATCGATTTTGTCAAATATTTGGCATCCAAAATGCTGTGTTTAAAAAAGCAACGTGCGCACGGAATTTGCAGACTTCTCATAGACTTTGCTGGGGAAGCACAACGCATGCATTTTGACAATGACACGGTGAAGTTTTAAACGGAGCCAAAACGCAGGAAAAAACGCAACGTGTGCAGCGCACACAGCCTTAGCATGAGAAACCTGATTCTAAAGGGTTAAGAAAAGCATTATCTGAGAGATAGGAAAAGCACAAAACCACTGTTTTTATTGTATTATGATAAAGATAATAACATAATAAAGACATAATAGGCATTCTATGTGAAGACCCTAATTTTAACAATACCAGCTAACCATGTAATGTGTATTATGTTCTCTTGACTCTTCCCCAACAAATCATGTTGGGAAATTATTGAATATTTCAATGTGTGATCATTTTGTCCTCCCAGATGATTAGTGTGGGCTAAAACTGTCCAGCAGGGGCCTATCCATTCTCTGTATTGAAAGCACATGCACATTCAGCGAAACGGAGTGTGCGGCAGTATAGGGAGGAATAGGTTTTGGGAATATAATATCATAGACACACAATAGATATAAAATGTGTTATATATGCTATTGTTTTCTCAAATAATTCACAATCTGAGAGGCAACACAGAGCATGGCCAGACTGTGCTTCTACTGAGGACAAAATGTCTTGATTTAGAAATATAATTATGAGGGGCTCCTGCATTGGGGGTACAGTTTTAATATGTTGCCCTATTTAGGAAATACTTTACACAGGGATGTTTTTTTTCAGCCTTGTTTTCATGGACTCAGTAATGATTTGTTCTTTGTCTTTCTGATTTAGCTTTTACCTCCATCTAGAAATGGCTGATACATAACCTGGTAGACGTAACAAATATTCCTTTCCTATTGTTCTAATGATCTTGTATATGAACAGCCTCATAATTATAGCTTATATATCTCAAGTCAAGCACTAAGGAGGCTATGAAACAGAGAACGCAGCTTTGAGAGTACATTACAGTTCATCTATGATTAACCGGTAACTGTGAAATATATTAATAAAAGATGGGACGTCGGTAAACATAATAATAGCTTTTAGCACACTTCATGATCTTGTTTTATATTGATACATTTACTTGATGTGGTACAACTGATACTCTGTTCTGTAAACCTTAATTTGTATTGATCTCTAAAAATGGCTTCTCTGAAAATCATCCTTTAAAGGTACTTCACAATTCCTTAATGGTTTTCATATCAACCTTGAGAGGCTAGGGCAAACTACTGTAGCTAAAGGCACAGTAATTGATGTTTAGTTATGATGATAAGTAATTGATTTGAGCTTTCTGTTGCGCACATTGTCCCAATCCATCTACTTTGAGCTTTGTTTCCACTTTCCAAATCCATTAACTGCTTGGGTTTAGCTGGATTTCCTTACTACACAGTGGTGGCATTTCTATCATGTTAAATTGATAAAGTTTACTTTATGACGGTGGCAATAGAATATTACTGTATGTATGCTAAAAATTCTGAAGTAGCTGTCAATGTGTAGGGGGGGTTAAGGCTATGCCTCCCTCACAGCAGAAGTAACCGGCACACTGAATGGGTTTATCTGCTGTAGTAAATTGTATGTATATTTTATAAATGGCCACCAGGTGGCAGTGTGGGTTTGTGATGGCACTTAACCAAACAGTGGGTTAAGGGAAAGGACGAGGATAGCATAGTGTATATATAGGACAGGACATAGAAGGAGGTTAGGAGAGTCCCCAATAGGCAATAGAAATAAGAGGCAATTTATTGTACTGAGTAGCGATCCTAAGGGTCACCCCTTTGATCCTAAACATGCGGGGTCCTGTTCTTTAGAGGACTGTGGAACTGCGTCCCCAGAAGTGGGGTTTAGTCTGGTCGGTCGGGAACGCGTCCATTCTTTCCTGGATACGAAAACCCTAAGAAATCCCTTGCGAGACCGAAGGTCAGTGGGTCCATGTCTGAGAAGGGTAGGTCCAGGTGTCGTGGGCGGCGGGGCGCTGCGCTCACCACACTCGGGTCCGGCGCTGCTGCTGCTGCTCGGTGGCTCGAGCGGTGGGCCAGATCCGGGGACTCGAGCGGCGCTCCTCGCCCGTGAGTGAAAGGGGTGTTTTGTTGGTGTTTGGGATGTCGATTTGTGACGCCACCCACGGCGTGTGGTGAGGTTGGGGCACCACCGCTGCTCTGTACGGGGATCCCGGGAGCGATGACAGGGAGCAGCTGAGATGTTTCTCTCCCCTCCGTGGGTAGGGGGATTTTGGTAGTCCCGGGGCCCGGAGTTGTTATCTGTTTGGTGGATTGCGGGGCCTGGCCAGGTGCAGGGTCGCGGGGCAGCGCAGTGCCAGATGGCATGGTGGTACTTACTCAGCCAGTAACGCACACGGAGTCTATGGTAAAAAAAACGGCTGGATGGACGAGTCCCACAGACGGCTGCGACGGTCACTCCCGGTAGGTTGGCGGTAACTGTCTCTCCCTACACCGGTGTTATGTTCTCGGCCCCGATGGCTTCCCACTAGTAACCCGCTCCCCAGCGGTATGTTGGCTAAGGGAGCCCCTGGGAGCTCTAGCTCTGGCGGTAGCTTTCTCTCCCTCACGGTTTGGACGGTTGCCTTCAGTCGGGTCTGTACTGCTGGGAAACCCCGGAGGTTCCCGTCGCTGACGGATTTGACTGGTTTAATGGTGACTCCTAGCCTGGTCGGGGTCCGTAGTCCCTGCCGGATGGTGCTGGCTTTTCTTCGCTCCCCGATCAGGTACCGGCGGGCCACCGCCCGTCCCCGGTCCTTACGGCCTCTCCTGCAGACGGTCACCACCGTCTGCCAACCTTGCTGTCAGGTGCCCGGGCCACGTACCCAGACACGGCCAGTCAGTTCCTCCACTACTACTTCCCTAACTCACACTCTGAACTCCTTTTCACTATCTCCCCTTCTTTCCCGCCTCCAGGACTGTGAACTCCTCGGTGGGAGGAGCCAACCACCTTGCTCCACCCCAACTGGTGTGGACATCAGCCCCTGGAGGGAGGCAACAAGGATTTGTGTCGGACTTAGATATTCCTAACCGGGGTGTGGGGTGTGTTATTGCAGTACCTGTGACGTCCTGGCTTGTCCAGGGCGCCACACAGGCCTAAAGCAAGAACGGATGAGTGCTGTTGCACATAGCATTTCTGAAGTGTAAGCTAATCCCTGTGGGTGGAACGGATAGGCTTAAGGACTATTTCAGTGGTTTTGTGTAGCATGACGTCAGACGCAAGAATAAGGGACCTAGTGGTATCTAATGGAGCCCAGATTCAAGGAAAGCAGTTGGCCATTAAATTATATGTGGAAGTGGAGTCTTGAGGGAACCCCATTGGGACCAGAAGCGGTGCCCGTGTAGTGGGAGTGAAGACAGATACTGAAAAGAAGAATAGTAAAGTGCCGTTGTTGAAAGAGAATACTCTGATGTGCACTTTATTGTCTCAGAGAGAGAATGGATTGAAGAATGGACTGTGGCAAAGTCATCCTTTTAGTGGAGTGGCTATTGGGAGGCAAGGGGTTACTGAGTGGCTGCACTGTGGCCTGGCAATATGCACGACTACTACTGCCTGCTCCGTGCCCCCCACAACTGGATGGTAGGGGTTGACTACCAGATTTTTGTGAGATCCTGAAGAAGGAGTTTACACTCTAAAACACATCAAATAAAATCACTTTCTAGGATTTGTCTACAGTCCCTTATCCATGGCAGCGTGAATGTAAACTTCTACCATCTATGGACAGCTATTTCAATTTCCCAGGATCTGCAGCAGCTGTGTTCATGCTCTTCAAGTGGTTGTGTCTCCCACAACCCGATCAGGTGAGCAATTCCTTTTTTCGGTCTACCACAACAACTACACCCTATTGCATCGTCTCTCCCGTATTTAAGAATTCTGAAGTAGAATATTCAGTTGTCACTCTATGGACTGAATTATACTGCTATTTGTGGACATAATACAAAATACAGACGCATATGGTAGAAAGCCAAATTGCTTAGTTTTTAGTATGAAACAACATTGCATACTGTATTGAGTGCTAATTCTTTATAGTTTGCCCTCCGGAAACATGCTATCTAGTGAAAAACTTGATTGATCTGCAGCTTATTTTCTGTGGAGTCCACTTGATAAAATATCTATATTCATAATATAAATTATCGACTCTTCTGAAATTCAAATATTCCTGGTTCAACAAAATTTTCCCAAAAATTTGAGTTACACTGAATCAGTTCACTATGAATCACAATACTACAAAGCCTACATTTGCCCTGGAAACGTTTATGCAAAACTCTAAGGTTTCCTAGGATTATATCCAGCCCCCTTTCAAGCTCTTTAACACAAGCATAGCCTTAATTTTGTCAAAGTTATCCTACCATAGTAGAAATAGATGCTAACTGGGAAATAACCATCACGCCATTTAGTAACAGTGCACTGAAAGACTTTTCATGTTTTTTAAAATTAACAAACATTCCAAAAACTATCCCTCAAAGTAATTTGTGATGAGACAGACTGTGCAGAGCAGAATACTAAGGCCGGAGTCACACTTGCAAGAGACTCGCGCAACTCTGCCATCGCATCACCCGACACGGCCACATGCTCTGCTGATAGGAGCGGGTCGGCTGCATGAATTTCTATGCAGCTGAGATGCTCCTGTCCGGAGAGTGTGCAGCCGTGGCGGGTGATTTGATGCGAGACTTGCGCGAGTCTCTCACAAATGTGACTCCGGCCTAACTCAGAGTGTTGGTGTTGCAGTTAGAGGTAACATCAACCTGCTGTGTTTGGGACAAATTATATTGCCATGTATTCCATAAGGCGTTCTGCTTTCTCCCCATTAATATGCTTTTGGTAGCACTACTGCCTGGATGGCTCTTGCCAGTGATGGTTGATGTGCTTTTGCTATTGCTAGCAGCTTCTACATTCTTAACAATGCTATGGTTTTTTTACATTATCCCATATATTGCATTTGTCACTTTTTCTTTTGTCATTCAGTTTGTACAACAGTATAATTAAGTTTTGACAATCTTTTCAATCCAAACTCTTGCCAAAAAGGACATTACAAGAAATACTAGGTATGTTGCTACTAGAGTTGAGCGCGGTTCGCGGTTCGAGGTTCTCCAGTTCGCGGCTCGAGTGATTTTGGGGGCTGTTCTAGATCGAACTAGAACTCGAGCTTTTTGCTAAAGCTCGATAGTTCTAGATATGTTCAAGAACAGTTCTAGCAGCAAAAAGCAGGGCTTTTTACAGCTACAGTGTGCAGGAGCCAGAAGCTGGTAACCAAGATAAACATCGGGTATCCAAGCAAAGCGCTTTGGTTAGTAACCCGATGTTTATCCTAGTTACGTGCAGGAAGCCCACATTTCCCCGCTCAGCTCACTCCGCCCCCTCCTGCACGCGGCATGTACACACACTCACACACACACACACACACACACGTCCCCAGCCATGCAGTCCACGACACTGACGTCCTCCTGGCACTCTGCACACATGGTCCCGCTCGGCTTACCTGCGGTGATGAAGTCCCGACCTCAGCGCTGTCACTGTCCTCCATGGCCGCTGCTTGTCACATCACCTTCTCTCGCTTCCGACCCGAGACTGACTAGGGGTGACATCACGGGCCTCTCGCGATACTTGGCTGTGAAGGCGGCGGTCATTGAACTCAGTGACAGGTGCTGTCAGCAGTGCAGGAGATCAGCGCAGGTAATGTACCTCGCTGACAGCAGCACTTGTCATCCCCTGCAGTGACCTGGGCTGACCCATTGATGTTAGCTCAGGTCACTGCACTGCTCTCCCAGCCAATGGGGAACATCCTGCTCTTCATTGACCTGGGACAGTGTGGATCGTCATGGCATCCCCTTGGATTACACCAGACCTGGATTTGTTTTTCTTTCTAATAAATTGGTTTAAAAGGGAATGTATTGGGGAGTGTTTTTTCAAATAAAAATGTGTTTGTCGTCTATTTTTTTTTATTACTGACTAAGTTGGTGATGTTGGGAATCTGATAGATGCCTGACCTCACCAACCCCAGGGCTTGGTGCCAGGTGACATTACACATCTGGTATTAACCCCATATATTACCCCGTTTGCCACCGCACCAGGGCACGGGATGAGCTGGGGCGAAGCACCAGGATTGGCGCATCTAATGGATGCGCCACTTCTGGGGCGGCTGCTGCCAGCTATTTTTAGGCTGGGGAGAGTCCAATAACCATGGACCTCCCTAGTCTGAGAATATCAGACCCCAGCTGTCTGCTTTACCTTGGCTGGTGATTCAATTTTGAGGGGACCCCTACGTGGTTTTTTTTTTAAAATTATTTAATTTAAAATAACAGCTTGGGGTGCCCTCAGTTTTGGATTACCAGTCAAGGTGAGGCTGCCAGCTGTGGTCTGCAGGCTGCATCTGCCTGCTTTACCCTAGCTGGCTACAAAAATAGGGGGAACCCTACGTCATTTTTTTTTCTGCAAGACTGCAGTGCTAACCACTGAGCCACCGTGCTGCCCATTTAGCTTACAGATGAGTAACCACCACTCACTGTGTCTGAACACAGGAAGCTGAGCTGACAGCCGCTCTGTGCATGCGGCAGTGTCTATTGTGAAGGAGAGGGCCGTGGGGGGATCAACGCTGCACAGGTACCGTGGGACACCGGGGAACACCGGTGTGGTTATAGGGGGTGACCTGGCAGGGCCTGGGGAGGAGTTTTTTGTCACATGTGTCATGTGACCCTTTGGTGCCTTTCATGTGGCACTAAGGGGTGCTTAGCTTTGTATTTAGCCAAAAAAAGAAAAAAAAATGTCACGACACTGACGTCCTCCTGGCACTCTGCACACATGGTCCCGCTCGGCTTACCTGCGGTGATGAAGTCCCGACCTCAGCGCTGTCACTGTCACTGTCACTATTCATTCAGCTGGATAACTGGACTTAAAGGGGTATTCCATCTCCAAGATCCTATCCCCAATATATAGTAGGTGGAATAGCAATAATATCAGCAAATACCAATATTTGGAAATGTAGAATAGTTCTCCTGATTAGGCATGCCCTTACCTCATGAGCAGGGCATTGCAGCTTTGGTAGCAACCATTATGACATGGACTCTGCTGCTGTGGACTCGGGGAGAGTGAGTGCAGATTCATTGCACCCACACTCCTCACATGAAGGGTCTGCACTCCTAGAAAATGGGGGATACGCTCCCTGAGTTTCTCCCCCCCATATTCTAGACGGTCCAGAGTCGTCGTGTTACCCCTTTATTTTTTTTCTTACAATAAATTGGTGAAAGAGGAAATGTTTTGGGGACTGTTTTTTCAAATAAATTTTTTTTGTCGATTTTTTTTTTCTTAGTACTGACAGTTTATGATGTTGGGTATCTAATAGACGCCATGACATCACAAACTGCTGAGCTTGATCTCAGGTGACTTTACAGCTAGTATCAACCCGATTTATTACCCCGTTTGCCACTGCACCAGGGCACGGGATGAGCTGGGGTGAAGCGCCACGTCTGGGGTGCCTGCGGCCTGCTATTTTTAGGCTGTAAAGGCCCAATAACTATGGACCTTCCCACCCTGAGAATACCAGACCACAGCTGTCCGCTTTACCTTGGGTGGTGATCCAATTTGGGGGGGACCCTACTTTTTTTGTGTAATTATTAATATTTATAAAATAATTATAAAAAAAGAGCCTGGGGGGACCTCCACATTGGATCCCCAACCACGGTAAAGCTGCCAGCTGTGGTTTTCAGGCTACAGCCGTCTGCTTTACCCTAGCTGGCTATCAAAAATGGGGGGGACCCAACGTTATTTTTTTTTAACTATTTTTTAAATAGAAAAAATTAATGGGCTTCCCTGTATTTTGATTGCCAACCAAGGTAACTGCAGGCAGATGGGGGTGGCAACCCATAGCTGTCTGCTTTATCTGCGCTGGGAATCAAAAATACCGCGGAGCGCTACGTCATTTTTTTTAAAGATTTATTTTTACAGCACTGTGATGTCCAGCAATCAAAATACAGGGAAGCCCATTTTGTTTTTAGTTATTTAAATAAATAATTAAAAAAAATATATATGGGCTCCCGCTGCATTTTTTGTATTGCTAGCTAAGGGTAATCCAAGCAGCTACTGGCTGCTAACCCCCACTGCTTGGTGTTACCTTCACTGGCAATGGAAAATCCAGGGAAGCATTTTTTTAGCCAAAAAACTACAAAAAAGGACGTGAGCTTCGCCATATTTTTGTATGCTAGCCAGGTATAGCAGGCAGGTGCTGGAAGAGTTGGATACAACGCCAGAAGATGGCACTTCTATGAAAGTGCCATTTTCTGAGGCGGCTGCAGACTGCAATTCGCAGCAGTGGGGCCCAGAAAGCTCAGGCCAACCTGTGCTGCGGATTCCAATCCCCAGCTGCCTAGTTGTACCTGGCTGGACACAAAAATGGGGCGAAGCCTACGTCATTTGTTTTCTAATTATTTCATGAAATTCATGAAATAATAAAAAAAGGGCTTCCCTTTATTTTTGGTTCCCAGCCGGGTACAAATAGGCAACTGGGGGTTGGGGGCAGCCGTACCTGCCTGCTGTACCTGGCTAGCATACAAAAATATGGCGAAGCCCACATAATTTTTTCAGGGGGCAAAAAACTTCTGCATACAGTCCTGGATGGAGTATGCTGAACCTTGTAGTTCTGCAGCTGCTGTCTGTCTGTATGGAGAAGAGCAGACAGCAGCTGCAGAACTACAAGGCTCAGCATACTCCATCCAGGACTGTATGCAGAAGTTTTTTGCCCACCAAAAAAATGACGTGGGCTTCGCCATATTTTTGTATGCTAGCCAGGTACAGCAGGCAGCCACGGGCTGCCTCCAACCCCCAGTTGCCTATTTGTACCCGGCTGGGAACCAAAAATATAGAGAAGCCCGTTTTTTTTAATTATTTCACTTATTTCATGAAATAATTAAAAAACAAATGACGTGGGCTTCGCCCCATTTTTGTGTCCAGCCAGGTACAACTAGGCAGCTGGGGATTGGAATCCACAGCACAGGTTAGCCCGAGGTTTCTGGGCGCCTCTGCTGCGAATTGCAGTCCGCAGCCGCCCCAGAAAATGGCGCTCTCATAGAAGCGCCATCATCTGGCGCTGTATCCAACTCTTCCAACAGCCCTGGAGCCGGGTGGCTTGTTGGGTAATCATGAGTTAATACTGGCTTTGTGTTACTAGCCAGTATTAAGCCAGAGATTCTTAATGTCAGGCACGTTTGACCCGGCCATTAAGAATATCCAATAAAGGGTTAAAAAAAAACACCACACAGAGAAAAAATACTTTAATAGAAATAAATACACAGACACATTAGAGACTCCATCTGTATTACCCCCTGTCAGCCCTCCATGATCCATGGTCTTCTGTCTTTCTCGTTCAACAAATGCAGCTCTGCTACATCACTGCTGCATGGGGGAAGACGCTGCTTCCCGTGCAGCCTTCACTCCGTGAAGGCTGCACGGGAAGCAGCGTGCAGCCTTCACTCCGTGAGAGATCAGTGCTGCTGGCGGTGACAGACGCGTTACCATAGCAACAGGGCTCCGATCATGTGATTCCCGCAGCCGCGGTTAGCGGTGACGTCACCGCTAACTGCGTTGCTATGGCAACGGTGATCTCCGTTAATGACCAGCTGTGTCAGCCAGTCCCTAACGGAACGGGGAGTCGACCGTGTGCTAGAGCATGTCGCCGGTACACGGCGATACACAAATGTGCACCGTGTACCGGAGAGTGCAATGACAGGTCCTACATGACGCGTCATAGCCATGTGACCAGTCTGTGGCCAATGAGATAATAGCCACGTGACTGGTCACATGACTATTTTGACGTCACGATAGGTCCTGCATCACTGCTGGCAGTGCTGGTCACCGGGAGGATTCAGCGATCATCGGATGGAATAGCGGCAGGAGACAGAGTGCAGGAGGGATCGCGGGGACCGGTAAGGCGGGCTTTGCACACTACGACATCGCAGGTGCGATGTCGGTGGGGTCAAATTGAAAATGACGCACTTCCGGCATCGCATGCGACATCGTAGTGTGTAAAGCCTAGATGATACGATTAACGAGCGCAAAAGCGTCGTAATCGTATCATCGGTGCAGCGTTGGCGTAATCCATGATTACGCTGACGCGACAGTCCGATGTTGTTCCTCGCTCCTGCGGCAGCACACATCGCTGTGTGTGAAGCCGCAGGAGCGAGGAACATCTCCTACCGGCGTCACTGCGGCTTCCGTAGGATATGCGGAAGGAAGAAGATGGGCGGGATGTTTACATCCCACTCATCTCCTGCCCTCCGCTCCGATTGGCCACCTGGCGTGTGACGTCGCTATGACGCCGCATGACCCGCCCCCTTAATAAGGAGGCGGGTCGCCGGCCAGAGCGACGGTCGCAGGACAGGTGAGTCCATGTGAAGCTGCCGTAGCGATAATGTTCGCTACGGCAGCTATCACAAGGAAATCGCTGCTGCGACGGGGGCGGGTACTATCGCGCTCGGCATCGCAGCATCGGCCTGCGATGTCGCAGCGTGCAAAGTACCCCTAAGTGTTATGGCAATGTTTATTAACTGTATGTGTACATTTATAATGCGTTTTTATGTGTTTGTGATTGCCTCCCATTATATCCTATTGGTTCGAGTTTGGTTCGCCGAACGTTCGCCGAACTGAACTCGAACGAGACCTCCGTTCGACGAACCGAACTCGAGCCGAACCACGGCCAGTTCGCTCATCTCTAGTTGCTACACATAAAGAAAGCAAAATGTGGCAGCAGGCCTCAGTTATAGGTGTGAGATGTACAGTTGTGAAATAAAACCAAGTTAAATAGATGTGCAAAAACAGATATGCACTGTTAAATGTCTAGAATTTTTTTGTATTTTTCATTCTATATTTTTTTTCAGTAAGCGTGGAGAGGAAACCGGGCACTGCTATTCCTGTTAACTGAGCTGCTGAATATAGATCCTGTGAACACCTCTTAGCAGGCAGGTGCACATCCAAAGAGAAAGTTCATGTGGGAAAATCCCGGTAGAGAACAGAATGGCAAAGGTTCACGAAACGGCTCGCCGTCGTCCGGCATCGCTAGCTTTCCCTCACTCCCCGCTCCACATGTGCATGCCTCGCTTTTGAAAATAAAGAACCCCACAGAAGGCTGATGTGAGTGCTGCCATTCATTTCTCCACCTGGATTTTCTATATTTTTTCATGTTCAACCCTTTACCAAAGATAACGTGATCAGAAATACTAGGTACACACACAACCAAAAAGTTGCAGTACGTGCAACAAGGGACTCATGAAATTTGGCTACCAAAACAGATTTTAAAAATAAATTGTTTGCGACATGCACTTGTGAAATGAACAGTCATATTTAAATATCTGAAATTTGGAGAATTCTGTTTTGTATTTTTGAAAAACAAATTTTTCCCCTTTCACAAAAAGTATTGCTCAAGAAGTTAAAAAATGCCAAGTACACCTGTTTGTCAATAGCAAGAACAACCTTTTTGGAATAAAATATTGTATTGCCTTACTTCTGCTCTCTAATGCATTATGAAGAAAAAAAATGTGTAATTGTAATTTAAATGCAACAAGACAGATTCCAGCTACATCACATCACTGATCAATCACACTGTCACTGCTGCTATAGCTCCTTCCCCCTATCAAATTATTTTCTGTATTGTTTGCAGACTATTAGATGCTTCTTCTTCATGACTAGGGTATTGTCAAGTGTCCCACGCACAATAACTACAAAACGCTGAGTGACGATGAAAATATATGGCCACAGCAGCCTTTATTAATTACAAGTAACAACAAACTCAAACCATCATAACCATAACATTTGCTTTGAGGAGATCCTGGCACCAGAATACCATCCCCAGCCACATCGCTCCGACTCCAGGTTGACAAATGTCACAGTGCAGTCCTCTCCAAGTTTTAACCTGTTCCCAGGGAACCGTCCCAGTCGGAACTTAACCATATCCAAGTATGAAGGGTCAGCATACCTCCGATGTGACCCTTTACTCCATTAGCCAAGGCTATCCCTGACCTCCTTACCTCAGCTGCCTTGACAATTATAGCAATCAAAACCACCACCTTACCACAATATTAATTTAAAGTATAATTTCAGTTATTTTTTTAATGTTAATATTCTTTTAACCAGAATTAAATAAGGGCAGGTGGGCGGGTCGTTCACCGGTCCTGGATCCACGAGACAGGATGTCTCAACGACTCTTCCTTTCCTTATCAAGGTAATCCTTCTTCTTTTCCACACCCCTTCCTACAAACTTCCCACCAATCCCATAGCAGGCCCTAACCATGTGACCACTCGAATCCCTATAACTCCCCTCATATTCTGCTGAGCAAAAGCACCAAAACCCCTGTTAAACCTTTCCTGCTCAAACGCCCTATCAACCACCTATGTAACTGTCCTTACAAACCCCTGTCATGTCCGTTCTTTCGCTATGGCTGCCTCTTCTCTGTTCTGCAGTTGTACAAGACATTACTATCTGAAGTATTTGTTCAATACTTCAGAGGTTTCCCTTTTTACCTTTGTTGCTGAGGTGTGTGTGACGCCCCTGGACTATCAGGTCGTCACAGGGTACTGCACAAGCTTCCCTTGTGTACAGTATTCCGCCTCCCTCTTGGTTCTGGGTCCTTACTTAAGTGGTGTTCCCTTGACCAGCAAATAAAAATCCTTGAGACACCCTGCACCACACCCAATTGACACACTAGTGGACGGCTTGAGAGGAATAAAGTCGACCACATGGGGGGTCATGGAGGGCAGGTAAGGAGTGTAGTGAGAAGAGTAGAGTCAGTGAGTGGAGAAGCAGGTGGAAAGTAGCCCTCGAGCTGAGAGGAGCTCAGAGGAAGTTGGGAGTGGGGACTCCTGAAGTAACTGCCTAGGTTGCAGACGGTGGTCTGGGCCTAGAGGAGTCGGACCCCCGGTCGCAGGGGATTGTGGTGAGGTGCTCGGACCTGTCGAGGAGGACGGCCGGTAGCCTGGCCATGTCACCTGTCTGGGACCGAAGGCACGACGGGGTACATGGACCCTAGGTCAGGGAGTAGCTTCAGGCAACCTGACAAATCCCCTGAGGAGAATAGAGCCTTCACGATCCTTTCCCATCCGCTCCAAAATCAGGGTATTAGTGCAATGAGGGGGATAGGACTTTCCAACCAAAACGGTCCAGAAAATCCCAAACGTGAGCCCTGAGAGCAAGCTCCCTTACTTAGCCATAGTAGGGAGCGGGGCCCGGCTAGTTCCAAGCTACCGGGCCATCAAGTTGAAGTTTAAACTATGTTCCAGGAGGCAGGTCACGGACCACCAGGCAGCACCACTTGGGGACGGGATCCGGACGAGCTCCCCTCATCGGCAGCGGTACTCAGAGACTTGGCTTACCCGGTTGTCGGTGTCTGCTTATGATCTGAGTGAGTACCAGAGTGGCTTCATTATCCCCACGGCACTTCCCCCTCCACCGAGTCTTGGGGCATGCCCTACCCGTGGAGGGTTCCATCACCTTGCTGCCTCCTTCCATCATCCCCAGGTACTCCCAACAGCAGCAGTGGTACTCCAAATTACCACACACCACGGGTGGCGTCACGAACTATAACTCCCCTGTAAATACCCTCCTTTTTCATTCGAGTGGCCTCACGACCCCGGGTTCGGAGACCCTCGAGCCACAGCGAACCCGGATCCAAGCAGCTCAGCTGCTTCCACGGGGGCGGTACACCTCGAAAAACCTGGTGTCATGAACAGGATACGAGCAAGACCCACTTACCTGGGTGACGTGCGCCTTGAAAATCCAAACCGCGAGTCAAGAATTCCGTTTCCTGCCTTTTCCGCCATCTTTCACCATCTTTTGGCACCAAAACGCCATCTTCTTGACGAAAAGTGCGCAAAGCTGAATCCCCGCCCTTCGTCCTGAGAGTCAGCGCGGAATCGGAAGTTCCTAGAGGGCCACAGCGGAGAAATGATTGGTGGCCATCACGTTCCTGGACCCCACAGAGGAAAGATGACGGCTGCGCGAGACTGGACACCAGAGCATGCTGCTCCAGGGACCTCAACCTGGATCAAACAGGAAACGGAGCAGCTCTGCAGGAGGATGCGGACGCAATTCCTCTTCATACTAGACCACTGGAGGGAAGAGAGGAGGAGCTTGGCAGAGGCGGTGCGAGCCCGTGAGATCGAAATCCCATGTGAGGGGCGGGTAAGCGGATACCCAGTACCAGTTGATTCCACTAATCCGGCCGATGCGGCTGTGGGATCCGGTCCGCCTTCACTCACGGCAACTACCTTACCACCACCACCACCCCCATCCTCACTGGACACCGAGCTGCCCATTCCAACCCCAGCAGTGGAACCTTCAGCCCCAATCTATGAAGAACTAGCTGTGGAGCTCCTGGCCCCGTCACCCAATCTGGTCATGACAGCGGTCACCCAGACACCGGCCCGACCAGACCCCGCCGCATCACCAGGCCCGTACATAGAGACGGAGCATCCGGACAATGCACCACCGGCTGCTGAGCAGTCTGTCTTTCCTTACGAAGTAGCGATGGCAGAGCATGAAGAGTCACCGACTCCGCCACCTCGAGGCATCCCAGCTGCCCTTAGGGTACTGGTCACTGCCGTGTTGGGCCCCAGCCGATCCCGAAAGAATCAGAGGTCACCACCGGTGTTGTGGAGCGTGTAAGACCTTCCTTCTTCCGCCTTGTAGTGTGGATCCCTGTGGCGTGAAGCTACTTGGGGACCCCAGTGTCCTTGGCTTTAGTTGCCATCCTTTACGCAGGCAGCATGAAACTTGTTATGGCCGTGGCTTCTGTTTCTATATGCTGCAGGTGCCCTGGGAATTTTGGTGGTGGGCAATGGGACATGAAATCCCCCTCCCCTGCAGATTCTGGTAGTCCAATGTGGAGTGTGTTCTACCCTAGGGCTCTACACCCTGCCAGTGCCGGTCCCGAAGGGGCTGTTGGGGCTCAACCTCCGGCTACTGTGTTGCTCCTCTGTCTCACCAGCTCCACTAGGTTGTCTCCTTCTCCTTCTCCTTCCAGTCTGCCCGGTTCTAACGGAGGGAGCTATGAAGCACACCCTCTGCCGCTGTGGTCCAATGAGCCCATGATGTCCTGATACTCTACTTGTCCTTCCCAAGATAGCTGTTAAGCACGCATCCCAGGAGACCCCTGTGAGGGGAGCTTAAGCAGCACACCCCTCAGCGACCTTGTTACTTCTTCTGCGTCTCAGACTGATCTCAAGAGATTTCCTGTGTGCTCTGTAACTTCCTGAGTCAGCCCCCACCTTCCTGATGACTCATCCTGCCCTGGAAAAACACATTGCTATGGTGACCACCTGAATTGTGTAACTGCTGACTGGCTGTGTTGTATAAGCTATGAGCACAGGATGTTGTGTAAGCTCAACAGAGATAAATAAGAGAAATCATTTAAACACTTTACAACCTAAGACGTATTGGTACATCCAAGGTCGTGTTGTGGGCTCATACGCTAAGCCCTCATCTTTCCCTGCACATCTCGGCAGAGCTGATCAACCAACATGTGCATCTAACAGCAGTTGGCGGATCGGATATCTTTTCGCTGTTGTTAACTAGTTAAATCCCGCTGTCAATCACTGATTTTACTTGCACTGGCTGGGAATGCGTCATTCCCCGCCCCATCGGCATCCTAGTGATGTGATCACAGAGCGCTGATGAGTTGTTATGAAACCCAGAGGTCAGCTGATGACCCCTGTCTTTGTAATGACGAACTTCCTGTGAATGCCGCTTGAAACTTGCATTTCATAGGAGATTGTGATTTCTGCTGTGCAGAAGAGTGCTGATGCTGATGATGACGCTGATACACTGCTCTACACAGCACAAGTGATCAGATGAACACAGCATCAAGCCTAAAGCCTGCTTTACACCTTACAATTAGGTGTGCGATCTCGTATGCGATGTGCCACGCCCAGGTCGCATATGCGATCTGCCGAGATCGTACATATTTCGTATATTTGCCGTCAAACGTGAGTTATGAAATCTATGCAAAATCGATCAATATGTTGTACGATCTTTTAGATCATGTGTGCTATGACGTCAGCATAGCCCACCCCTTTTTTCCAGAATGGACGAGGCGTTTTTTTTTCCTCTTGATTAAACTTTTTTTTTTTTCTCTTTATCACGCAAATACAATATCAAAAACAAGTGATGCAAACTTATCCCAAAAAAACAGAATCAAAAAGAAAAATATTAAAGAATTAAAACCTACCGTCAAAAACAAAACAAAATCAAATCACAATGTGTGACACACCAAAGAAAGGCACAAAGGACACAGAAGCGCACGCCAAAGAGTCTACCACAGAACCAGGTACATACATAAATGCAGTATTTTACCGCAGTAGCGAAAGCCTATTTAAGACAGAACAAGCCGTAACACAGGTGCGAACAATTAGCTTAGCGGGAGGCCTGAGTCATGTCGTGTCACGACACACCCTCATAGCATATGACGTTGATAATTTCAATTAGACAGATCGTTAGTAGGGTGCCACATGTTACAATATACTCATTTCGTACAACAAAATGTACAATATTTAGGAACTGAACGACGTGTATGCGATCAACGTTTTTGCGTTCAATCTTGATCGCACGTAGGTGTCACACACAACCACGTCACTAATGATGCCAGATGTGCGTCACTTACGACGTGACCCCGCCGACACATTGTAAGATCTATTG
This sequence comes from Anomaloglossus baeobatrachus, assembly GCF_048569485.1. Lineage (NCBI taxonomy): Eukaryota > Metazoa > Chordata > Amphibia > Anura > Aromobatidae > Anomaloglossus > Anomaloglossus baeobatrachus. The sequence goes on from NC_134353.1 coordinate 499,646,897, forward strand.
AAGCGTGTAAAGCCCGCTTTAGAGGACTAGTAAATGCAATAAAAAGTGGGAAAAAAGTTTTTAAAAATATGAAAAAAAATTAACAAAAGTTCATATCACCTCTTTTGACACATTAAACATAAAACAATAAAAAATACACATATTTGGTATCTCCAAGTTCAGAAATGCCTGATCTATCAAAATATAGAATAAACTAACCTGATTGGTAACAGTGTCTCAAAAACAGTGTAAAATTGAAATGCCAGAATTACGTTTTTTTGCCAACCGCTAATTGCAATAAAATGCATAAAGAGGTGATCAAAACATCGCATCTACCCAAAAAATAGTATAATAAAAAAGGTTAGCTCAGGACGCAAAAAATAAGCCATCACTGAGCCTCAGATCCTGAAAAATGAGAATGCTATGGGTCTCTGAAAATGGCAACAAAAGCACCATTTTGGGGGGGGTGAGAAATTTCAGATTTTTTTTTCACCAATTAAATAAAATAAACCCAAACTATATATGTTTGTTATCAGCAAACTCGTACTGACTGGGGGAATCATATTATTATGTCAGTTCATGTATTGAACATGGTAAATAAAGAACAAAACAAAAAAGCTATTATGGAATTGTGCTTAGTTTGTAATTTCACTGTACTTGGATTTTTTTTTCTCATTTTGCTGTACATTAAATGGTAAAATAAACGGTTTCCTTCAAAAGGACAACTCGGCCCAGAAAAATAACAAGCCCTCATATGGCGATGTTGACTGAAATATAAAATTAGCTATGGCACTTGGAAGGGGAGGAAATAAAATGAAAAATGGAGATTGCTGGGTGGTGAAGGAGTTAAGCATTTTTTTTAGCAATTTTTCTTGTGTAGTTTGGAGAGGACCCCCTTAGAAAAAGCCTGAAAAAACCAAACGTATGAACATACACCGATATTGGCTTGTGTACTGCATGCTGTCTTTTAATGGCTACAGAAATTCCAGTACAGATACTGTAGGTTTGTTCAAACTATATCAGAGACAAGATACCAAAAAATATACCGTTCTGCTAGTCTCTTTTATGCAAATCCTTAAAATTAATAAACTAAAGCAGTGAGAGTGACTGTCACTTGCATAAAGCATGGAATGAGGAATACAGTCGTTTTTATTCTGCATGCTGATATTTTGGCTTCATCCGGGAGATACTTGCATAAATTCTTCACTGCACTCACAAATGCTGTATAAACTAGACCTAATCCTAGCTGGCAGTCTGTTAGTTTCACACTGAATCTGTTAGTGCTGACAATAAGGTTGACAGCTCAATTTCTATGCTAAAATAAAAATAAGGGAAAAGGGACTGAAACGTGCCAGCTCCTGTATACAGACCTGTACTGTTCTTAACAGAGGTTAACGGCTTGGGCTTAGGTCCTTCAGAGGTGGAAGACTGGACACAGTGGGGCAGATTTAGTAATATTTTTCCAAAGAAATTACTCTTTATCAAAAATAAGTGAACTGTAACTGCTTTTATCATTCAGCTCCATGGAAGCGGTATAACTCCATCAGCAGAAATCACCTTTTAGTGGCAATTGCAGACAAAATTTACATTCCCTAATAAGATAAATGATATTAATCATTATAGCATTTTGTACTTTAAAAAAACAATTGATGATTAAAGTGTAGTGGGTGCTCACAACCCCTACTAAAGGACCGGAAATGTTATTAATAAAAGTGTTGTATTTTAATATTGTATTGTATTCTAGTGTTAGGGCACCCCCTAGTGGCCGGGTGGGACGGCTGTTGCCACCGGGGAAGGAGGAGTCGGCTGAATGACTAGGGAAGGTCTGTGTATGTGAGAGGGAGTCGGATCCGGGACAACAGTGTGTGATCATCGGCGGCAGTGTGTATGAGCGGAACATCAGGGGACGCCGGAGCAACGGAGGAGTACGCAACCTCAAGGTCTGATTCCGCTGGTGTGGGTCCAGTGTGTGCTTGACTTAGGAGTGGGAGCCCGGAGAAGTGGAGTACCCAGGGCATATCCCCACCAGAGGGCGCGTTTGGGCAGGTTGTCCCCAGCTCCACAGAAATTGCCGAATTCTGCTGACCGGATTGTATCTGTGCAAAATAAATGTTATCTTTTATTAGCATCAACTTTTGCCTGAGGACTGTCTGTGCACCTTCCGACGAAGACACCGACACACACTGTCTCACCAAGCCAGTCCCCAACCTTGAAGGAGTGATGGAGCCAGGGATGTGCCTTAGTCCCACTACTGCCACGACTACACAGCCAGAGGTCTCCCTGGCCCCTCACTTCATGTGGCGTAGTCGGCAGGATACGAGCCCCCTGCCAGGGACCCAAGAAGCTGGGGATCAGGTCGTGCCTGGAGTACAGGATCCCGACTACGGGAGAAGATTTCCAGTCCCCTGGTGGGAAGAGAACACAGTGCCCGTAGCGTTGGACCGGGTACAGGATGGCAGCAAGAGGGCCGTTATCTGTGAAGTGGAAGAAAAGGCGCGAAAAGTTGGCGCCGAAAGAAGAGCCTGGGGCTGGCCGGTACCGAGGAAGAGGTACAGAGTACTCCGCCCAAAGAGGGGAGGCGCTAGTTCCAGGGCATTGAAGAAGAGATACGAAGTGGGCGGTGTTCGGAAGAAAAAGAAGTACCGCCGCGGAGGAGTCAAGATGATGCATGAGGCTGGGGGAGGATTCTGTTTAAGAGCGGGAAACAAAGGCCCGCCTCCTCTTTCCTCAGTCTCAGATTTGACACCGTCGCTATTGGTCGTACAGCAAACAGAGACAGATATGGAGATGTCGGGACAACCGGAAGAGCTTGCTACCACCATGGCTCTGGTCAGCTTGGGCCGGGGGCGGCCTAAGTTTGCTGTTGCAAGTGAGGCATCCCTTGTGGACCTGCCGTTCGGACCGGGAGGTTCCACGCGGCCCGAGAAGGTGTCTTGGAAGACCACGTGGGATGCAAAGACCGGAGGCACGATCACGGAGGTCCGGGCAACGTATGCCACACAGCCCCCAGTAACAGACCGGATTCCGGGGATTACATATTCCCCTTGGGAGATACCGCAGCCTGGTGCCACCGCCGCCATACCCCCTGTCCCATCTGGGGAGCCGGCTGAAGTGCTCGCTGAGCGGTTGGAGATAGACCACCAGGGCTTCATCTGGGAGCCGGTCATTGTTCCGCCCTCCGTACCCTATCCCCGAGCTCTGTCCCCGGTGCCCGACCCTGTCCGGGAACGTCTGATGGCCGAAACCACTGTCCGGGAGATGTTGGCTGGTCCCGGCGGAGAGGAGCTGGCCTTGCAGTTCACCACCGGAGTGGTGGTGAAGTTTAATCAACAGGAGGGATACGGGTTCATCCGAGAAGTAGAGACCGGGGACGACTACTTCTATAATAGAGTCCATCTGGATGTGGAGGGGCTGCCCAAACGTCTCCATACGCTTTACCCGGGCGAGAAAGTCCAATTCTTGCCGGACGCAGGAAGTCGCGGCCTGTTTGCTGTTGGCGTCTCTCGGATGCCGACCGCCCGGGAAGCGGCCCAGTGGCAGCAGGAGCTGGAGTGGGAGGAGCAACAGGAGCGGCGCCGGAGCCATCCAAGACCGGTCCCGTCCGCGCCCTCTCATCCCCGGCGCACCTTGTCTGCTGCCCCGGAAGCATCGTCTGGCCTGACTGCTGACCCGGAGAAGGTTCCCCCGGTGGTAGCGGTGACCCAGAGCGTGACCAACAAGCCGGTCATCGTCCTTGACGTGCCGCAACCCGCACCACCACCACCCCGGGTAGCGACACCATCACCCCCGCCAGAAGCTGAAGCAGCTGCGTCAGCGGAGCCACCCTTTGCCCCCGTGTCCTTCCGGAGGATACGCCGCCAGCCGGAGCAGTCTCCTATATACAGGCACAGGCGGAGGAGTGGAAGCGATCCTGGCCTCCAGAATAGACCTCTGCAGTTCCCCTGCTTGAAGACCGGTGTTGTTCTTAGACCGGCAGAAGTTTTTGTTAAAAGTTTTACGGGCCTGTTGCCCGCCAACTAAGACCGGGAGCGCTGTTGAGCCTCCGGGCACCATCTCAGACCGGGAGCGCTGCTGTGCCTCCGGGCGCCAACTAAGACCGGGAGCGCTGTTGAGCCTCCGGGCGCCATTGCAGAACCGGGAGCGCTGCTGTGCCTCCGGGCGCCCCTAAAGACCGGGAGCGCCGCTGAACTGGTGCCGCTGTTGTTGTGGACTGACCTAAAAGGTTTTTTTTTATGTTATGTGTGTTTTCAGAGAAGAGCCGTGCCGGGAGGCTCGGATTTTAAGAGGGGAGGCATGTAGTGGGTGCTCACAACCCCTACTAAAGGACCGGAAATGTTATTAATAAAAGTGTTGTATTTTAATATTGTATTGTATTCTAGTGTTAGGGCACCCCCTAGTGGCCGGGTGGGACGGCTGTTGCCACCGGGGAAGGAGGAGTCGGCTGAATGACTAGGGAAGGTCTGTGTGTGTGAGAGGGAGTCGGATCCGGGACAGCAGTGTGTGATCATCGGCGGCAGTGTGTATGAGCGGAACATCAGGGGACGCCGGAGCAACGGAGGAGTACGCAACCTCAAGGTCTGATTCCGCTGGTGTGGGTCCAGTGTGTGCTTGACTTAGGAGTGGGAGCCCGGAGAAGTGGAGTACCCAGGGCATATCCCCACCAGAGGGCGCGTTTGGGCAGGTTGTCCCCAGCTCCACAGAAATTGCCGAATTCTGCTGACCGGATTGTATCTGTGCAAAATAAATGTTATCTTTTATTAGCATCAACTTTTGCCTGAGGACTGTCTGTGCACCTTCCGACGAAGACACCGACACACACTGTCTCACCAAGCCAGTCCCCAACCTTGAAGGAGTGATGGAGCCAGGGATGTGCCTTAGTCCCACTACTGCCACGACTACACAGCCAGAGGTCTCCCTGGCCCCTCACTTCAAAAGTATGAAGCATACTTTCAATATTATTGTAAGAAAATATTTTAAATGATCTATTACTATTTAGGCGTATTTATAAAAAGATCAAATAACTTGGCCAATATAAAAATCCCCAAAAGCCTAGTGAGGTAACAACAGGTTAGGATGTAACAATTAGGCAAATGCCACACGGGAATTTGTGCAAGTCCTCGCATGACACTCGGCTCACGCTCACAGCACAGTGGGAGACGAGTGTTATGCGAGTGTCACTGCAACTGTGGTTCGATCGTGCGATCAGACAACAGTTGCGAAGGGGGGCAGGTGCTGCGGAGGGGAGGGAGGGATTTATCTCCCTCTCTCCTCCATTGCCAGCTGATGTGAGAATCGCACTACACTCGCGTTACACCAATGCAATGCGATGTTTCGCTCTACCCATAGACTTGAATATGTGCAAGTGAAACAAGCTTGCATTGCACCGGCAGCATGCTGCGACTGTTTTCTCAGTCTGATTAGGGCTGAAAAAATAATCGCTCATGAGTGCTGCCACATAGAGTAATATTGATCCAAGGGGAATGTGATTTTTTTTTATCACAATCCACTCGCTCCATATTACTCCCCATTTGTGCTGACCCTTAAGGGGGCTTTACACGCAACGACATCGCTAACGAAATGTCGTTGGGGTCACGGAATTTGTGACGCACATTCGACCTCAATAGTGACGTCCTTGCGTGTAACGCCTACGAGCGAATGTTAGCGATCAGAATTACTCACCTAATTGTTGATCGTTGACACGTCTTTCATTTCCCAAATGTCATTGCTGGTTCAGGACGCAGGTTGTTGGTCGTTCCTGAGGCAGCACATAACGCTACATGTGACACCCCAGGAACGACGAACAACACCGTACCTGCGTCCTTCGGCAATGAGGTGGGCGTGTCTTTCATGCAGCTGCTCTCCGCCCCTCCGCTTCTATTGGACCCCAGCCGTGTGACGTCGCTGTGATGCCGCACAAACTGCCCCCTTAGAAAAGAGGCTGTTCGCCGACCACAGCGACGTCGCTAGGAAGGTAAGTCTGTGTGACGGGGCCTAGCGATATTGTGCACCACGGGCAGCGATTTACCCGTGACGCACAACCGACGGGGGCGGGTGCTTTCACAAGCGATGTTGCTGTGTGTAAAGCAGCCTTTAGGCTGATAATTTACAATCCTGGTGTTCTGGACATTTACAAGATTGTGGACTCTAAACCGCAATCAGTTTCACGAGGCCCAAAGTCTGTAAATTCTCTTGTTGGCCACCCTTAACCACATGTAAATAGGTGTGGACTTTTGAATGATTCCTAGGTTTCAAGAACCATTTCCAGAATATTTATAGATTTACCCGGTAAAAAGTTCATCTACTTTTCCAATCCCAAAATTTGGTATGTCTAATCCTGAGTCTATCTGATAGAAACTAGTTGTAAGGTCAGAATAGCTTTCATAGACTGCAGATCATCTGAAAACGTAAAAAGTCATAATGGGGCTCAATAGACAACCATTGAATGGAGCCTCACCTCGTCATGCAATTGTCACGGACGGTTGCTGCTCCACGGCAGAGGGGCTGCTCAGGGCCCTCGGATCCGGGATCGTGTCTGGGGCTCAAGTGGTGACCGGACCCGGGGCTCGTGCAACCGCCTGTCCTCGCAACAGTGAAAAAAGGGGGGTATTTACAGGGGAGATAGTTTTTGTCTGTGACGCCACCCGTGGGTTGCGGTGATGAGATGGTGACACCGCCGCTGCTTCTGGTGCCAGTGCCTGGGACCGATGGTGTTGGGCAGCAAGATGGTATCCCCTCCACTGGTAGGGGAGGTGTAGTCCCAGGGCCCAGGTGTACGTGGGGAGCAGTGATGGGGCGCCGTCGGCAGGTTGGGCTGGATGACACCGGTGTACTCACGATTGAGAATAATCCACAGAGAGTCCGTACTGTAAACTAAGGCCGGATGCCGGTTGCCGTAGGAGAGGTGTTCTGGTCCCGCACACGGGTTAGCAAGGTGGGGACCCTTCCTCCTGCACTTGTGTCTTGCTGTGTGTTGATTTAACCCGCTTGGAATGGGTGAAATCCGTTCCCCTGTAGTTTTGCGTACAGAAGGAGTCGTGCCCGCAAAATCTGACTATTGGGATTTTAGTGGGTTCTGGCGGACACCCTATCCCCCGCGTTGGGCTGCCCTTTTGCTCTCCGGGCTTCTCTCTGGAATCAAGGCCTGGAACCTTGTCCCGCTGGTCAATTAACAAGGGGCTTGAAGCTTGCCTCGTCCTAGGGTCCAGGTACGCTGCCTGTCCACAGCCTCCAGACCGGATTCCCGCTGTCGGTACCGGCGGGCTATAACCCTGCCCCGGTCCACTTCGGGTCTCCCGGGACTGGATCTCCGTTGCCTGTGGCCCTACACTGCTGTCTGCCACCTAGTTGGTTCTCCCATGGTCCAACCTCCTCTCGGGCTCCGACCCTGGAACACTCTGCCACTTCAGCTCCTCTCCACTCCACTCACTGACTCAGACTCAAATCAACTCTTGTTCCCTCCCCTTGTCAACTCAAGGCCCCTAGGTGGGCGTTCCCATCCACCTGGTCCCGCCCACTGGTTGTCATGGGGGGGTGACTAGACTTTGTGGCTGGTGTTCCTGCCTGTGTGTGGGATGTGGTGTTAATTCCCAAAGAGGAGGCGATTCCTGTACCCTTGGTGGGGGTACAGTCATCTGTGACTACCTAATTTTGCCAGGGCGTCACACTCCCCCTTGGTAAAACATAGCCCGTCCGCGGGCTGTCCGGCACCGGTGTTTATTTTCCAGGAACTGGAAAAAAGGTAAAAACATTTGAAACAGGTAAACATTGAAACATTTTACATTTCTTCCCTTTAGGGGAGGCACTTTGCTTAAACATTACTGAACTGTTGTCATCTACCTTTTCCCTTTTGTCCCACCACCCAAAACACCTGAACCCACCCTCGGTGCCACCACTATTCCCAAGTGCACACTGTCCCGGGTTCCTGTGGGTGTCCAAAATGTCCGGGTAAAAGTCCCTTAACCTGTGTCACCCCAAAGGGTCCCATGGACCGGAACCCTTTGGCCTGGAGGGTAGTCACCGGTTTCCATAGTGACTGGGCCTCGGCCGACTCCACCGTAGGCCCTTCCTCCAACCGACCTCTGCAGCGGGTGCCGCCTCTTGGCGGTAGGGTAACAAGAAGGTAGATGGGGGTTATTTACAAGACCCAAGAAATTTTTGGGGTGGTTTCCACAGTCCTGAAATCATGGTCCATTTTTTTTTTTTTTAACTGTTAACCGGGGTAAACATTTTAAACATCTGTAAAGAAAGGTAGCCGGGAACCGCTACCTCACTTCTTTTCATGAAGGTCATGGTGGGAGGCGAGGCCTGGTGTTTCATCAACCACGTCCAACTTTTTGACATCTAGGGCGAACCACCCTCGCTCTCCGCAATGCCGGGTGTAGCTTACCATATTCCCGGGTTCCAGATCTCGGTCTGGGTGGCCGGTTGGTAGATGAGGGGCTACATCCCTCCGGGACACAAATATTTCGGAATCCAGTCCCAGCTCGTAGATGAAACCCCATCCTTTCTGGGGGTCAAAGTATCAGACTTGTCCTCTGTATGTCGGGCCCCGGACCCGAAATATAGCCTGCTGCAGGTGATCTTTCTCTTTGTAAGTGCGGGCAAGCACTTCCGCCTTACATTACATTCCGCCTGGCTGCAATCCCGACCCCGGATCTTATGTGTCACTGTGCTGCGGGAAAATGGGTGGTGGGCGATGGGACTTGAAAACCCCATCCCCTGCAGATTCTGAGAGACAACATAGAGTATGATCTGCCTTGAGGCTTCTGCACCATGTCAGCGCTGGCACTGTAGGAACAGTTAGGCTTGACCTCCAGCTACCATATTCTCCTCTGTCTCACCATCTCCACCGGTTGCCTCTCACCCTCTTCCAGTCTGCCTGGTTCTAGCTAAGAGAAGCTCTCAAGCACTCTCTCTTAGCAACCGTGTTGTTCAGAGTCTCAGACTATTCTAAACTGAAACTGTTTGTGTGTCACTACTCCCTCAGTCAGCCCCCACCTTCTTGATGACTCTTAGTGGCTGTTGCCCTGGTAACCGGGAATTCCCCAGGAGGCTGGCTTCCTATGTGGTATAACTAGCTTACTCAGGGGCAGGGAATTGTGTAAGTAATATTACTGTGTGAATGTTTTGTAAGTGAAAACCAGTGGTTAACCTCTTCTTACCCGGGATAGGCATTGCACCTTAAGACAGATACAATACCCTGTGGCGACTGAGGCCCCAGGGGCGCCACACATGCACACATTTGTTTCTATATAAGAAATCTCCCCACACTGTGCTGCTGAGTACAGACATGCACCCACAATTAATATATAATTACCTATTAGACAACTCACCATCCAAATGCCCCATGTTAACTATAAGTAGCCACTTATACCTGCCCAATAAATATATGAATTATCCACTGTAGTTTGTACTCCAATTCAATAACTTATTAGTAGTCACTCTCCTGCTTCCTCAACACCTTACCAGTGTGCTCCTCCTACTCCCCCAACTTATTATAATTACATGCCCAATGAACCCTTGCAATTCATTGTGTAATGTTCTCTCACCCCCCCACACTCAATCATTAGAATTTCCTTTTCCCCACCTCTCACTCTTAATTCATTATAATGTAATGTCCTCTCTCTCACCCCCACCCTCAATTAATTATAATTTCTCTCCCACTCCCCATCCTCAATTCATTAAAGTGTAATATTCTATCTCCCACCCCTGCTCTCAATTAATTACAATTTTTTCTCTCCACCCTTAATTTATTATAATTTCTTCTTTCCAACCCCCCACCCTCTATTCATTAAAGGTTTCCTCTCCCCCACCCAAATTTTATTTATTTTAGTGAAAAAATACTTTTTAAAATTTACCCCTCTATGCAATCTTCTATGGTTCTCTTTTTCTTGTGGCCAGTGCATACTGTACATGCTGGTGCCAATGCTGCAATGATGTTTTTGTGGCACTAGCACCAGCTGAGGCATGTCATAGAAAATGTATTGGGAGCTTCCCTGGAGCTGTGCTGCCATTGTTTTCCGGTGGCAGTGGAGTGTCAGGAAAGCCCCCTTTTTGGAGATATGCACTTGTGATATGATGAAAACATTATAATGAAGCTTTGGGCCCCAGGTGGTAGCCCAGATTTCCCCCATTATAATCTGTCTATGATTGATAATAATGAAGGAACTCCAAAAAACTTCAACAGAGCTGGAGGTAGGTATCGTTCCATAGGGCCACTAGAAGACATATATTCCACAGTATGGGGTTTAAGGGAAGGGAGGCCAGAAAAAATAATTGCTTAAGTAAAATTATTATAAAATACAATTGAAATTTACCAGGAAGCATATGACAGAGAACTCAAACATAGAGGCAAAAATTCTCTGATCAGATGACAGCAAATGTAAACATTTTGTCCAGAATGCTATATGTGAATAAAACCTAAAATACTAATAGGAAAGGATGTAAAGCAATATCATGCTGTGGGGTGTTTTCTATCAGCAGGAACTCAAAAAGAAGGAAAGATGGCAGTACAACCGAAAGACCAGTTCAAGTATTTATTTATTTGACTCTACTCCCTTATATAGCACCATTAATTCCACAGCGCTTTACAGACATGATCATCACTGTCCCTATTGGGGTTCACAATCTAAATTCCTTATCAATATGTCTTTGGGGTGTGCGAGGAAATCCACACAAACACAGGGAGAACATACAAACTCCTTGAGATGTTGTCCTTGATGGGATTAGAAGCCAAGACCCAAGCACTGCAAAGCAACGGTACTAAATATGACAGAGATTTGAAACGGGAGGTTCAACATCCAGCAGGACAATGACCCTGTGGTGACTTAGATGAATCATTTGAAGACTTTGTAATAGCCTAGTCAAAGCCCAGACATCAATCAGACTGAGAATTTGTGGCATAACTTTGAGATAACTGTACACCAATGCAACCTGTCTAATTTGAAGAAGTTGAAGCAGTTTTAAATTGGAAATTGGGCAAAAATCCCAAAACACACGCATTGGTAACAAAACTTGAGGGGGTGAATATTTATGCATAATTACATTTTTTGTTTGTGTCACAGGAAAATATTTTGCACATTCAATGTAATAAGGTATGTTGTGAAAATCAAATGGCACAAATACCACCGAAAATCCGTTTTATTCTAGGTTGTAATGCTGCATAAAGGAAAAACACAAAGTGGGGAGAAACATTTTCTGATACTTTCAATTACCTTATTGAGTCAGAGGCATAACTTTCCCCAAAGCATACTAAGGCCTCATTCACACGTCATTAGTTTGCATCAGTGTTTGAATGCCAAAAAGAGGAGTGGAATATACAGTGAAAAACTATAATTGAAAGATACACCTGGTTTTGACATACAGATACTGATGAAATAATGATCAAAAATACTGAGCCCTGAATGAGGCCCAAGTAAAAGGGTCACCACCAGGGCCGGCGCCAGCACCCGGCAAACCCGGTCAAATGCCGGGGCCCTGAGCTGCCGAGGGGGCCCACTCGCGGTGGCAGGAGTTGCGCACTGCTACTCAGGGGGGGCCTGGTGGCCACGCTGTCACCACCCCCTCCCCCCACTGAGGATCGCGCTTTCAATTGTATCGGCATCGCATGTGCCGATACAATTGAGAGCAATGATGAGAGAGTGAGCGGCGCGCTCCCTCTCTTATCATTCTCCCCGCTGCAACTGTCGGCGTTCTGACAGCTCTGCAGAAGAGCGCGGTGACGGCATCACTGCACGCCTGCTGAGAGGTCAGAGCGAGCGACAGCAGTGGACGCGCCGAGAAGACCGGATCAGCGGGGGAACGAGGAGAAGTGAGTATTAATCACTGTATACTACATGAGGGTGCCTACTGCTATCTGGCTCTGCACTGTGCTGTATACAGGCTGTGCTATATTATATAACACAGCCTGTATATAGCACAGTGCAGAGCCAGATAGCAATAGGCAGCCTCATGTAGCATACAGCTTGTATATAGCACAGCCTGCATATAGCACAGTGCAGAGCCAGATAGCAATAGGCAGCCTCATGTAGCATACAGCTTGTATATAGCCTATATACAAGCTGTATGCTACATGAGGGTGCCTATTGCTATCTGGCTCTGCACTGTGCTATATACAGGCTGTGCTATATACAAGCTGTATGCTACATGAGGGTGCCTACTGCTATCTGGCTCTGCACTGTGCTATATACAGGCTGTGCTATATACAAGCTGTATGCTACATGAGGGTGCCTATTGCTATCTGGCTCTGCACTGTGCTATATACAGGCTGTGTTACATACAAGCTGTATGCTTCATGAGGGTGCCTAATTGCTATCTGGCTCTGCACTGTGCTATATACAGGCTGTGCTATATACAAGCTGTATGCTACATGAGGGTGCCTAATGCTATCTGGCTCTGCACTATGCTGCCTGGGTCTGCACTGTACTATATAGGGCTGTGTACTACATGAGGATACCTAATGCTATCTGGGTCTGCACTGTGCTATATAGGGGCTGTATACCACATGAGGGTGCCTAATGCTATCTGACTCTGCAGTGTACTATATAGGGGCTCTGCACTACATGAGGGTGCTTAATGCTATCTGGCTCTGAACTGTGGTATAAAGGGGCTAAATATTAAATGAGGGTGCCTAATGCTATCTGTCTCTGCACTGTGGTATATAGGGGCTGTATACTACATGAGGGTGCCTAATGCTATCTGGGTCTGCATTGTGCTATATGTGGGTTGTATACTACATGAAGGTGCCTAATGCTATATGTGTCTGCATTGTGCTATATGTGGGCTGTATACTACATGAGGATGCCTAATGCTAGATGGGTCTGCATTGTGCTATATGGGGGCTGCTTAATGTTATATGGGGGCTTCATAGTGCATATGGGGGCTACATAATACTATATGGAGGACAATGGGGGCTTCATAACACAATATGCATACTACTATACCCTCAGAGCTGTATGTCCCCTCCACCCAGGTGCTGTATACCCCCTCAGAGCTGTATGTCCCCTCCACCCAGGTGCTGTATACCCCCTCAGAGCTGTATGTCCCCCCACCCCAGTGCTGTGTACCCCCCAGAGCTGTATGTCCCCCCCCACACCAGAGCTGTATACTCCCAGAGCTGCATGTCACCCCCCCCACCTCACAGCTGTTTGTCCCCCCACCTCAGAGTCACTGCCCTCCTCTAGAGCTGTATGCCCCCCATTGCTGTATACCCCTTTCCTCAGTAATATGTATTCCCCCCAGTAATGTGTATGTCCCCAGCCTCTCTTGTGATGTATATACAGCAGTGTTAGTGTGCTCTATGTGCGGCCATGTCTGTTAGACAAGCCGGGAGGTGAATGAGGCAGTTGCCGGCTTCCCAATATTAGAAATATATATGCAGGATAAATATATAAAAATGTGTGTGCATTTATGATGTGTATCTATATATGACTGTGTATAGATTTATGTCTATTTATGTGTTCTTGTGAATTTCTCTTTAAATAAGTATGTGTACGTATGCCTTTATGTGTATGTATCTGTGCATGTCTATGTGTGGATGGAGCCCACTGAGACTCTTTTTCGCCCAGGGCCCGCAAAAACCTGGAGCCGGCCCTGGTCACCACATACGAAATGCCATTGCTAATCCTATGTGCTTCTTTTTATATGTCAGAAGAGCCTTATTCTCATTTTTAGTTTTAGTATGCTTGTTTATATGTAGTAATTATATGTGTACACAGTGCATGCTGTAGATCTCCAGGCACTGGTCAACCTAGACAGAAGTGGGCCCTTGTGCAAGAACTCTATATGGGCCCTTTGCAGTGCAATAGCTCATCATAATGCACAATTCCATTTGCTTTGCAGGTGAAAATGGCCACCCTTACATCTTGGATCCCTGTGCAACTGCTTAAGTTGCACCAATGATATGTCCGTCTCTGGAGGATCAAAATACTACATCTATTCCTTTGTGGATGCCTTGTATTTGGGAAAAGACAATGTTTTATGCAGCAGCTTCTAGAATTTCTGTAAGGGTAAGCACTAAGCACAGATGGCGAGTAATACGGAACAATGGAATGTGGAATGTGATAAAAAAAATCGCATTCCACTCAGACCAATACTCTATGGGCCCCCCCCCATGATCGATTATTTTGCCAGCCCTAATTGAACTGAGAAAACAATCGCAGCATGCTGCAGGTGGAATGTGATTCTGTTTCACTCGCACCCATTCAAGTCTATGATGGGTGAGAGAAACATCGCCTTGCACTTGTGTTACACCATTGTAACGTGGGTGTAGTGCGATTCTTGCATCAGCCAGCAATGGAGGAGATAGGGAGATAAATCCTTCCCTCTCCTCTGCAGCGCTGACCCTTCCCTTCCGCAGCGCCGGCCCTCCCCTCTGCAGCTGTGGTCTGATCGCATGATCGAACCACAGTTGCATGACACTCGCATGACACTTGGCTCCCGCTGTGCTGTGAACGTGAGCCGAGTGTCATGTGAGGACTCACACAAATCCCCGTGTGGCTTCAGCCTAAGGCCAGAGTCACACTTGCGAGTGCCTTACGTGTAACTCGCGCGAGTCTCGCATCACATCACCCGTCACGGCTGCACACTCTCCGGACAGGAGCGTCTGAGCTGCATAGAGATACATGCAACCGACCCGCTCCTGTCAGAAAAGTGTGAGTCCGTGCCGAGTGATGCAATGCGAGAATAGCACGAGATACACGCGAGGCACTCACAAGTGTGACTCTGGCCTAATGCTTGGTGTTGTGACCACTGCATAGACCATACCTAAGGGAGATTCAGTCATCGGAAATACGTCACTCTTTTTTACTATGTCAATCCTTTTGTATTCACAAACATTTCTTATGGATTTGTACTGATAAAGCAGACAATATACATTTTTGTTGCACTTGGAAGTGGTGTTACAACTTTTTCCTATACACATTTGAAAACTGATGGTCTGCAATAGATCTGGCACCCATTCACACTAGACCAAGCTGCCATTATTATTAATACGAATGTTGTAAGCCCTGTTTTGTCTTACTTTGCTGCACTGCTACATACTACCTTGAGCAGATATATTGTTTTTTCCTGTACCTACTAATGCTGATATAGTACACTAGGAAGCGCCTTTTCCATTTTGTGTTTTTTATTGTATATACTACATGATTGTATGTAGTGATTGTGTATGCACTTAAAAAACATAACTGTCATGCTGTCACTTGTCACCCGGGGTTGTTTTTTCTTTTTATTTGTGGACTTAACACTTTCCTATGAACCAATCAGACACAGTACATGGAAATATTCTAAAAGGATTCTGCTCCTTCCTCAGCTGTGACCTGTGCCCCTGTGAAGAGAATTTTGACATTTCATACGCCACAATGTTGATCCACTTAGGTGCTTAGTCCATGACTATTAGCTAGTCATTTCTTTTCCATTTTTAAAACTTTTTTTTTTAAATTATACCCTTTCAGGGAAACGCTTCTACAATTTATTCTTAAGAAAGGCATGTCTGCCTTTCCAGAAGCTGGCACATTTACTATGCAACTGCCAAATGTCTTTTGGGAAGTGAATCAAAGGTTCATCCAGTTTCATAGAATGCGAATGCTGCCAATATATGCAAATTAACACTGTGATTTCCAATTCATATCGCATATACCTGGTAGGCATCAGGGAATCGGTAAGGACTTAAGGAAGCGACACGCTACAAACTGTATGAGGAACGCTCTTCCCATATTACCGATAGGACATGCTTGGGGCAAGTTGCGGACTGGGAAAATGTAAAGCATTTAAGTAACCCAAAGACTGCAGTATAGTTGGAGCTGTCGTTCTGGTAACATCTAATGATCTAACATCTGCAGGTATTGAATAGGTCTCTATGGGCATTTAATGAGGCAATTTAGAGTTTCGTTTACTACAAAGAAAATCCAGATGGTAATTCCTGTTAGGCTATATAAAATGGTTGGATGATGAACTGCCACTAAGCAGCTTTTCAGGCAACTAAAGCTCTGGATATTTATAATACGCCTTAACTGATGTCCATAGCTTGTGATCAGCTTGTATTTTTTCCGACAAAAGAATGCTGATCTGTATCTTGGTGCAGATGCACACCATTAACTTACCTGGACTACTATTCATTATTTCCTTCTGCTGACATTAAAGGAATTATCTAGAATTAATCAAATATATTAATTTATCTCAGTGTCGAAAGTGCTTACAGTCTGCTATGTACAGGTGCTGCACATAAAGTCATTAGTCATTGATCTACCAACTTGCTCTCTTTAGGCACACACACACACACACACACACACACACACACACACATATATATATATATATATATAGATCTAACTATCTATCTATATATATATATATATATATATATGTCCAGCAATGTAGACCAGCTCACTCCTGTGAATCACCTGGATCCTCAGCTCACCTGGTTAACTCCGTTGTGCCCGGATCAGGACGTAGGAGTCCATCCATACAAATGTGAACAACAACAAAGCAGAATCCAGCAATAACGTGAGCAATCCAGGATGCTGTTAAAAAATGTTTCCTTCTTTTTATTCATAAATTCATTAAAATATAATGGTCCAAGCAATTCAGAACAGCATTATCGCAGGAAAATAGCGCAGATAGGACTACGCGTTTCAGCGGAAAATCCGCCTTCTTCACGGTCCAGAATCTGATCTGCTTTCCAAACATAGAACCTTATATACATCTCACTCCCATCAGGGTAATTACAAACATGTGTGAGAGATTTAAAAACATAGGCTAGAAAAGCAAATCAAACATGTAAGCTATCCGCATATTAATCAATATACAGCATGCATAAGAGTTATAAGGAAAGGATTCAACATTTTGGAGAAAAATACAATCAGAAAATCCAATAACCTGACCATAAAACTATTTTTAAAGTGATGCAAAAAGCCTAACACAGTAGTAATAGCCAGCAACATATAATGCAACAATGTATCAATAGTGCATAATGATATCCATACGATTGTTAAAGCCCTGTGGCATGCGGGTCCCCAGCTCAAATATCCACCTACTCTCTCTTGCAAGCACTTTTTTATGAAAATCTCCCCCTCTCAATGGTTTTATTACATGCTCTATGCCCATAAAAGAAAAACCGCGTGAATCCCCATTGTGTTTTTTTGAAAAATGTCGGGATACTACTGATGCACCAACCATTGGCAAATTGCTAGCATCTGAAAGATGTTTGCGGATTCTGGTTTTAAGGGGGTTCATCGTGCAGCCTACATATTGCATGCGGCATATATTGCAATTAATTAAATAAACTACATTCTCCGTATTACAGTTTATAAAAGAACGAACATTAAACTGTTTTTCATTGGAAATAGATGTAAATATTTTAGACTTATTAGCAAAACCGCAGCACTTACAAATATTAGCACCACATTTAAAAAATCCTATTGTTTTTAACCAGTTGCTAGGGGAGATTTTGTCTGGATCTTTGAACATGCTAGGTGATAATAATGTAGCTAAGGTTGGGGCTCTTTCTGCCACAAAGGCAATATCATTATTTTCCACAATATTTTTCAAAATATCATTCTGAGATAATAACGGAAGATATTTTCTGATAATTTTGACAATAGAATTAAACTGAGGACTATAGTTGGTGCTGAAAACTACCCCAGATTTTTTGGAGTCAAACTGTCTTTTTTTCTTAGTAGAATCCAACAGCTTAATCCTATCAATGCCTGCTATTTTTTTCTTGGCTCTCTCCAAAGACCAATTGGGATACCCCCTTTTTTTAAATTGCTACAAGTTATTTCAATTTCTTCCTCCAGTCTATCACTAGATGTGGTATTCCTTTTTAGTCTAATAAGCTCCCCCACAGGAATATTCTGAATGACTTGTTTGGGATGACTAGAGGAAGCCATTAAAATACTATTGCATGCAGTAGGTTTTTTATAGGGAGATATCAAGACCTTGTTGCTATCCAAATCTGCGGTCAATTTTAGGTCCAAGAAGTTTGTTGATACCTCATGACTACTACTCGTAAATTTTAGATTGAAATCATTCAAATCCAAATAAGAAAAAAAAACTTTTCGCAGACGAGAGACTACCCCTCCAGACAAATATCAGATCATCAATAAATCTACCCAGCCAAACAATATTATCCTTGTATGGGTTATCAATGTTAATGTTATATATATATATATATATATATATATATATATATATATATAGATAAATATATGCAGAAAATGGAAGAGATCCAGCAAATAGTCGGGAAGTCCAGGTGGCATAAAACTTGTAAATTTATTTGTGAAAAATTAAAAATATATAGTATATATAACAGTATATGTAGAATTGTCTATTAATTCACTCTGTAGGGTGCGAGAACTTCAATAATGGCAATACAAGATGCCATGGATCTTCAAAATGGGTTTATGCAGCTCTGTTCTAAACCTTATTCTTTCTAGACACAATGATGTTTTGTAGGATTCACCAAGCTTCATACCCATTTGCACAGACTGATCAATTTCTGTCTATATTTGTGTATTTAGTCTCAACTAATTGCGTCTCACTTCACTGTGTATTTAGTCTGGGACACAGCTGACCACTTGCCACCATTCATATTGGAGTTTGACATGACACAAGTCAGGTATTGATAATGTTTTTAACTTCAGTAGGTTAGGGACTGTCTCAGATGGGTACACCTTGACGAGGTGAGACAGCTTTTTACCTTTTTGCAAAAATGTATACACTAAGTACCCTGTTATTAAGCACTTGCAATTTATTTATTTATAGTCAGGGTATTTTTCATGCAATTTTCTCTTTGGTTTTTTTCTATATTTGACTATTTGCCAACAGACTAGAAAATAATAATGGCAAGCTCCATATATTACTTAGCACACAGTTTGATCAGAGTGTGTGAGCCCAGCTGCCAATGGCAAGATGTCTTCTGTAGATGGGAACTAACCCATTTCCAGTATTTCTCCTTGGTTTAGGTTTATATATTTCAAGGGTATGTAAGATCCAGCTCTTAAGGGGGCTTTACACGCTACGATATCGTTAATGTTTTATCGTCGGGGTCACGTTGTTAGTGACGCACATCCGGCGTTATTAACGATATCGCAGCGTGTGACACTGACCAGCGACCTTAAGCAACCTCAAAAATGGTGAAAATCGTTCACCATGGAGAGGTCGTCCCAAACTCAAAAATCGGTAAGGGTTGTTTATCCATGTTGTTCATCGCTCATGTGGCAGCACACATCGCTATGTGTGACACCGCAGGAGCGAGGAACGTCTCCTTACCTGCCGCCGGCCCCAATGCGGAAGGAAGGAGGTGGGCGGGATGTTACGTCCTGCTCATCTCCGCCCCTCCGCTTTGATTGGCCGGCCGCTTAGTGACGTTGCGGTGACGTCGCTGTGATGCCGAACGTCCCTCCCCCTTGAAGGAGGGATTGTTCGGCAGTCACAGCGCCGCCGCCGACCAGGTAAGTGTGTGTGACGCTGCCGTAGTGATAATGTTCGCTACGGCAGCGATCACAAACAATCGCATGCGCGACGGGGGCGGGTACTTACACGCTCGATATTGCTAGAAATTGCTAGCGATATCGCTACCGTGTAAAGCCCCCTTTAGTCTGCTTTCACATTGCGTTCTGATCTTCGTTCAGTGGTCCTATTGGGGCCAACGTCCGAACCCCCCGCAAAATGTGTTTTGGAAGTATGCACAAATGGGGCCCTTAACTATAATGTGGCAGAGTCACCGTGTGCTCCACTATATACTTCCAAAAATGGTGCATCTCGGAGCACATAGTGACTCTGTCTGCATCATTATAGTCAATGGCCCCATCGGCGCATATGTCTGAAACCTGTTTTGCGGTGGTTCAGATGGAAGCCCCGACGGGACCCTGGGACAAAGATCAGAACGCAATATGAAAGGGGCCATACTGAAAACAGCCTTGTATAAGCTCAGCCAAGATAGAGGCAGTGTCTAAATATTGGTCCCAATCTAAGCAGGTCCCATTGTCACTGGGAGATGGGCTCACACAATTTAATCAAAACTTCAAATGTATTAGTAGCGTTTATATTAATGCAAATAAAAGCTTATATGTTCAGTGTTCACATATATCTTAGCACTATTTGGATGCGGGTATATTTGTTTTTTTTTCTATGGTACAAAAATGCAGTTACAACAATTTGCATCTATAATTTTTTAAATTTCACTAGGAGGTGCTAGTCAGTTTTACTTATTACTGCTGATTTAAACTCAGCTCATATAAGATCACAGACTTATGAAATCAGAAGTATTCCCAGGCATATACCTTTCACAGAAGGATACAATATCTGCCATTGTATTGACATATGGCAGCACCAATTGCCCTTAGGGTCCCATTTAGAAAAGAAATGGTAACAATGCGGGAATATATTCTATGACTGGTTAACCCTGCATTAGGCCTAAAACACACTTCCGCATAAAAAACGTCCGAGTGACACGGTCCGTTTTTCGGGTCCGTGTTCCGTTTTTTTGGGGCGTTTCTCCGGTACGTATGGCATCCGTGTGATGGCGCATGCGAGACGTGTGTACGTGTAAAATGTCCGTATTTGTGTGTAAAAATACACAACGCTGAATACAGCTGATCGTGCTATTCCCTTCATTAGCTGCGTGGAGCTGACAGGAGCGGCGGTGTCTTCTGCAGCTCCGGTCACCTTCATGCAGCAGAGCTGGAAGCGACGCTGGACCATCCTGGATTTCCCCGGGACATGGATGGCTTTTTCGGGCTTATAAAATTGGTGAACAAGGCAATTTGTTAGTGGTTTTTTTTGTAATAAAGGATTGTTCGGGTGTGTGTGTTTATTTACTGTAATTTACAGATTAATCATGGAAGGTATCTCGGGGAGACGCCTGACATTATTAATCTAGGACTTATTGGCAGCTATGGGCTGCCAATAACTCCTAATTACCCTGATTTGCCAACGCACCAGGGCAAATCGGGAAGAGCCGGGTACAGTCCCAGAACTGTCGCATATAATGTATGCGGCAATTCTGGGCGGCTGCTGACTGATATTGTTAGGCTGGGGGGCTCCCCATAACGTGGGGCTCCCCATCCTGAGAATACCAGCCTTCAGCCGTATGGCTTTATCTGGCTGGTATTAAAATTGTGGGGGACCGCACGCCGTTTTTTTAAATTATTTATTTATTTTACTGCACAGTATAGACACGCCCACCGGCTGCTGTGATTGGGTGCAGTGAGACACCTGTCACTCAGCGTGGGGGGAGTGTCTGACTGCAACCAATCACAGGCGTCTGTGGGTGGGGAAAGCAGGGAATACGAGATTGATTAATGAGCGGCCGGCATATTCAAAGTAATTGTTGCCGCATATTCTCTGCACAGCTGTTCCTCGCCGCCGCGCTGGTGATCGGGGAGCGGTATGAGCCGGGGGAAGAAAGAAACTGAGCGCCAATGTAAGTATGACTGAGAACAGCAGAAAAAAAGGTAAGTATACTGAATTTAATTTAAAAAAAAATAAAAATAAGATCGCTAGTGTAAAAACGCACACGCACGAAACGTGCTGAACACGGACATACTCCGTGTGCGGTCCGTGCAGGCACGGACCCATAGACTTTAGCGGGTCCGTGCCTGCGTGCTGCCGGCCAAAAACGGACATGTCGTCCGTGCAGAAAAGCGCACACACGTACTTATCACACGGACACACGTTCCGTGTGATTTTACGTGTGTGTGCCATCTACCATTGAATAACATGGGTCTCCGTGTGTACGTGTCTCCGGTACGTGCAAATACGTACCGCACACGTACAAATTAAACGGATGTGTATTGCGGGTCTTAAATTGTTGTTTAGCACATTTTCCCATACTGGAAAGTAAAACTTGTACTAACTCCATATAGGTATTCTTTTGGCATATGTTTGGTTATTTAGAATCCTGTGTGTACATTTGGGGCACAAGTCAAATACAGGGTTGAAAAGAGATTTGAGAGGTTTCAATGGGTATTTCCATCTCAAGTATTTATGGATATTCTATAAATACAGTGTATAGTAAACATGAGTTTCATTAATTTGGCTCTGGAATGAAGGCCGAAATACTTGCTGTTGTCATGGGAAAGGTGGCAGCAATGAATGAGAATGCCCAACACCTCTCCAATGATAGAGGAGCTTTTAAAGGTTCCATTCTTTAGATAGATGCAAGACCTGCATCTGCTATACAATTATCGTTGGAGGAGATGGAAGAAAAGGGTTAATCCGCACTTCCAGAAGACGATCATTGAAGAGCAATGTTTTAATCCCCATCGATCTTCGGTGATCTTCTTCTGGCAGTGCGGATTAACCCTTTTCTTCCATCTCCTCCAACATTATCCTCCTGGGTCTGCAGCAGCTATCCTTATCATGTAGTTTTAGTGGTTGTGTCTATAACAGAATCGCACCAGGTTAGTGCACGTATTTAAATTCTTTCTGGATACCACCGGATAAAACACCATTTATGCCCCCCTTCTGTGTCATTTCAGTTTTTACTACGTGCTATACAATTATGGCATATTCACAGGATGTATCAGCTTGGAATACTCCTTTAGGCCTCCTTTACATGTCCATGTCTCCGGTACGTGTGAGGTCCATTTTCACACGTACCAGAGACACGGGCACACGTAGACCCATTAAAATCAATGGATCTGCACACACGTGTGTGTTTTGCCATGGACCGTGTGTCCCTGTGGAGCATACGTGTGTCCGTGTGCTCCACAGGTAGATATATCCGTTTTTCTCCGGCAGCACGGGTGTCGCACGGGTATCACATGGACCACAGAGATGTGCTCTGTGGCACATACCAGAGAAAACACACGTGTCTATGAAATAAAATTAATTTCTATACTCACCTTCTCCAGCTCTGCTGTCTGTGCTGCTGCTGTCACTTGATTCTGACCCCCGCTCATTATGCTCATCGCATATGCATACCGGAAGCGTCAGCAGCGGGGAGTCGGCAGGGCCTGAGACCGTAGATCAGCACCACGGACAGCAACGCCATGGACAGGTGAGCAGAAAGTTCTTGTTTTCCGTGTGTTATCACGGATAGCACACGGAGAACACACGTGTGCCAAAATCACGGCACACGAAGGGCAATACGCACCTTCACATCCGTGAAAAATGTGCGTGATTTTCACGGACGTGTGAAAGAGGCCTTAAGCTGCCATTTTCACACTAAATAATGGCAACTTAAAGAGAATGCTCTAAAACACTCCTCAAGAAAGAGGGGTGTTGGGCACCATAACATTTGGTCGTCCAGGGGGGTTACTATAGCATTTTCTAAATAATAGGTTTATTATAGCAAAAAAGGACAATCCAATAGTTATGTGCCCCATTAGTCCATACGATGGATCTCTTCCATTATGTCAAGCTTGAATAAAGCACTATTGAGCAAGCTGAAGAATCACTGCAATGTTTTTTTTAGTAATTATCCATGTCCTTTGATACTATCTAATCAGTTTTGACAAACTGTGCAGGAACAAGGCTACGGCAGAATGGCAACACTTAAGGGGGCTTTACACGCTACGATATCGTTAATGTTTTATCATCAGGGTCACGTTGTTTGCGACGCACATCCGGAGTCATTAACGATATTGCAGCGTGTGATACTTATCAGCGACCTTAAGCGACCTCAAAAATGGCGAAAATCGTTCACCATAGAGAGGTCGTCCCAAAACCAAAAATCGGTAATGGTTGATTATCGATGTGGTTCCTCGCTCCTGCGGTAGCACACATCGCTTTGTGTGACACCACAGGAGCGAGGAACGTCTCCTTACCTGCCACCGGCCGCAATGAGGAAAGAAGGAGGTGGGCGGGATGTTACGTCCCGCTTATCTCCGCCGTTCCACTTTGATTGGCCGGCCGCTTAGTGAGGTCACGGTGACGTCGCTGTGATGCCGAATTTCCCTCCCCCTTGAGGGAGGGATTGTTTGGCAGTCACAGCGACGGCACCGACCAGGTAAGTGCGTGTGACGCTGCCGCAGCGATCACACGAAATCGCATGCACGACGGGGGCGGGTGCTTTTGCGTACGATATCGCTAGCAATTGCTAGCAATATCGTAGCGTGTAAATTAATTGTTAATATTCTCATATATGTCCTGAAGCAATCACAGAGGACTGGTTGACTTTTTCGTCAGAAAAACATTTTGTATTCATCTTGACTATTGTTCTGTTTTACTTTGCAAAACTTCCGTAAAGTATTTCATTCTGAGCCGGACTTTCTTCTTTTCTGGTCATTTGTGGTATTGTATTTGCAGTACTGAAAGCCTATAATCTTTGCTGTTTGTCACATGCTGTTAAATCATTCCATGCGCTTGGCTAAAAGAATCCCACATTATCTCACTGAAACATAGCACCTTCTGTTTAAGTTCAAGGTGGGGTTGCACTGGAAACCGAAATAGACAACCAAAAGAAACACGAACACTGTGAATGTTAATCTGATGTGATCAGCTTTTTTTATGTACAGTAGCAGATGGGATACTTAGATTCCAAAAATATTCAGTAAGCCAGCCGTCGAAAATTCATAAATTGTGTATCCTGCCTCATTATTATCAATTGCTGCATTAAAAATGCTATTAGCTTCTACTAAAGATAAAAATACATCACTTAAATAAACAATAGCCTTTTTCAAACAATTCAAGCAATACAAGTCATTTTTTTTTTCTTAATGTTGTTGCTTTCTAGGAAATATATTTCCATTTCTACTAAATATGTTTATACACTTAGTGAAAAAATGTAATAAAATAAAAATAATAAAGCAAACTACATAAAACATTCAAGAATCGAGTAAATGAAAAAGCAGCCGCCTTTAGGTGGCTTGTACTTTGCAATGGATGCTTTAAATGGGATGCAATCTTGTTGCAGGATAACTGCTAATAGTGAGCATGACATATATACAGAAGATGTC
The DNA here is from genome assembly GCF_048569485.1 of Anomaloglossus baeobatrachus. NCBI lineage: Eukaryota > Metazoa > Chordata > Amphibia > Anura > Aromobatidae > Anomaloglossus > Anomaloglossus baeobatrachus. Next base: position 499,671,775 of record NC_134353.1, read on the forward strand.
AAGTTATTGCTGCGATTATCAAAACATATAACAAAAAAAAGAACACTAGGTGTCCCTCGTCAATCAAATTCTCTGCAGAAATATGAAAGAAAATGAAGAAGGGTGAATGAAGCAAAACATAGAATACATTGAAGTCAATGTGCTGTCCATGTAGTGCTCAGACATGCTGGGTGTTCAAGAGCAAGAAACAACCTTTAGATGTCATATTTCATGAGGTATTGCCCCATATAAGTCCTTCTTCACACATACATGTAAAAAAGAACGTGTTACACAGTCCGTTTGGTCATCCGTGTGCTGTCTTTATGTCTGTGTGACACATCCGTGTGTCATCTGTGTGACCGTTACTGGAAAAAAATGCATGATACTGAAATGAATGGCTTTTTTAAGTTTAAAAAATGCTAAAAGCCAGAAAAATTATAGATAATTCTTAGATAGATAATAGATCTGGTAGATAGATTGATAGATAGATAGATATTGGATAGATAGATAGATCGATATAGATGATAGATAGAGACAAGATAACTAGATAGATAGATAGATATAGATGATAGATAGAGCGATAGCTAGCTTTTACAGCTATTTAGCAGAGTTAAAAAAATAATGAACAAAAAAAACCCCCAAACTTGAGGTTCTCCTTAATTGTCATAACCGGAACAGGTACAGCAGCAGTTGCGGACTGCAACCCTCAGGTGTCAGCTATACCTTGGCTGGTTTGGAAAAATAGAAAAGATCCTTTTAAAATTATTTGAGCAAATAATTTAAAAAAAAAAAAAAAATGGTGTAGAGTCGCCCTCATTTTTCCAAACCAGCCAAAGGACAGCAGACAAATGGGGGCTAATATTTTTAGGGTCGGCAGGGCCATGGTTATTTGGCCCTTCCCAGCCTCAAAATAGCAACCCACAGTTGTACCAGAGGTGGCGCATCTATTAAATGCTACAAATCTGGCGCTGTACTCGGCTCTTCCCATTGCCTTTGTGTGGTGGCAAACGGGATAATATATGGAATAGATTTTAGTTAGCCCTGAAAATAACTTTTTGGTTAACTTAGCAGCAAGGTCTATATGGCTAGAAACCCTGCCAGTGTGACGCCCTGGCAAAACCAGGTAGTCACACATAGGCCCCCGCATAAATCCTTCCCTCACCTAGGTGACATACAGCCGACCTGAAACCCTAGTCACCCCCCCTTAGGGCAGGACGGGCACACCAGTGGGCGGGACCAGCCGGTTGGGGAGCGCCCACCTAGGGGTCTGGACAGCCCGGGGCAGGAAAACAAGCAGTGAAGCTTTAGTTGGAGCTTGGAGTTCAAGTGGAGAGGAGTGTGGGCTGGAGCTAGGTGAAGCTCCAGCAGAGGAAGTTCAAGTTGAACGGTGCCAGGGTCGGAGCCCTGGTACCTTGGCTAGGTGGCAGACGGTGGTCTCCGTCAGCAGGAGACGGGATGATGGCTCGGCAGATCCGAGGAGGACCGGAGAAGGGTTGGAGCCCACCGGTACCGACACCGGAGACCCGACCGGAAGCCAGGACCGAAACCAGTGGCCTAGCTAATTAACCGATTGAGGGCAGGATTACAGGTCCTGTCCCAACCAAAGTCCCAAAAGCAGACAACCACCCACAGAGAGGGATAGGGCAACCGCCAGGGCTCATAGATCCCACGGGTCAGCATTAGCGGGCATGGCTCCTTAGGCACACAGAAAGCTGGGAGCGGACTCCTGAGTTCCAAACCAGGCAGCCCACAATACACAAAAACAGTACAGAGGAAAGGACAGAGCCCACCAACCCGGGTGGGCGTACCAGAGTACAACCGGCCGCGGCGGCCGGTCACCAGCACCTTGGTTTACCAAAAGACTTGTGTGATTCATTCAATTGTGAGTAACCAACTATCCCCTGGTCCATCTGGGCGTGCAAGCCCCTGCCATCGCCATACCCTGCACAGAGACACTGGGCCCTGGGGCAACCATCCCTTCCCACGGAGGGGGTTAACATCCGGCTGCCAATACATCTCCCCCGGGTATCCCACAACAGCAGCGGTGGTGTCCCACTTCACCACACACCGTGGTCGGCGTCACAGACATTCTACAATCAATCCCGTACAAATACGTCCTCCTTTTATTCGGAGTGTCTGCGCGACCCCCGGGTCCGGGGAACCCCTCGAGCCATACCGTAGGCCCCAGATCTGAGCAGCGCTGGCTGCTGGCACGGGGGCGGCACACCTACATGCCTTTAATTCACTATCCCTTCTCCACCAGCTCTCCCTACACTAATTTTAGATAAGGGCAGTATTATCAGAAACTATAATAAATATGAATTAGCCCTGAAAAGGACTGTTGGGTTATCGTAACAGCAGCAAGTTCAGTTAGGCTAGAATCCCTGCCTACATGCCTCTACTGTAATATGCTATCCGTCTCCAACAGCTTGCTCTATACTAAATGCAGATTAGAGCGCTATTGTTATAGAATAGAATAGATTTTTTACGTAGCTGCAGCAAGGTCTGTAAGGCTAGAGTCACTCTACTACACTGTTTCTTCTCTAGGAGTGAGTTATTTAGAAGTCCTGGTGATAGTTATTCCTATTTTTTATCCACCTGTTCAATATTCTTTGGATTCAATCTAACTATAGGCTGCTTACTACAGTATACCACAGAAATAAGTACACTCCTCTTTTTTTTTGTAAATATTTTATTATATATTTTCATGAGACAACATTGAAGATATGTCACCTTAATACAATGTAAAATAGCCAGTGAACAGCTTTTAAAAGTGTAATTTTTGTGTGTCCTCTAAATAACTCAATTCACAGCAACTAATGTCAAAACTGCTGGCAACAAAAGTGAGTACACCCTAAGTGAAAATGGCCAAATTGTATCCAAAGTTTTAATATTATGTAGAAAATAGGAAAAACTTGCTGCCATGGGCCACTGCTGCACTCAAGCCACAGTTCTTTGATTTTAAACATGGATCAGTTCTCTGCATTTTAAAATTTGCCAATAATTTTTTCTGATTTTAGCTGGGATTTTGGAGTTGGATTTTTTCCTATTTTCTACTTGGACTCTTTCTCCTGTCAGAACAATTTCATGCTCCATCCACAAGGGCTGCATTAATGGGTGAGCTGGTTTAATTTATTCAGTTGTTTGTCAATGTTCTGCACTGTCTTAAATCTCTTGGGCATAGAGCTCACTAGAGATTCAAAAATTGCCCCTGGAATCCTCTTCCACTTTTTCATGTTGACATCACGGAGTTGGTGGATGTTAATGACCTTGCGCTCCTCAACCTTCCGATTTAATGGTGCCCCACAGATGATCAATAGGGTTTAGGTCTGGAGATATGCATGGCCAGTCCCGCATTGTTAGGCTATGTGCACACGTTGTGTTTTTTCCCGCGAAAACGCTGCGTTTAGAACCGCAGCGATTCAGTGCCAAATAGCATGCGTTCAGTTTCCTCAGCAAAGTCTATGAGAAACCCGAAAAATCAATGCACACGCTGCGTATCTAAATGCAGCGTTCTGGATGCCAAAAATCGGTGCGGAAAAAAAGCAGCATGTCACTTCTTTTGTGCGTTGTAGTTGCGTTCTCCACCCATTGAAATCAATGATGTGGGTCAGAACGCAGCTACACCGCAGTTCGCTGTATTTTTGTTGCGGTCCGCATGCTTTATCGGCATACAGAACGCAGGGATTTTACCTGGAAGTGAGGTCAAGAGGTTTCCTCTTGACCTCACTTCCTGGCAAAGTTCAGGAAAGCCGGTGTTGCCAAAGTGCCCGCCCCGACCCCCGACTCCTCTCCCGAAAATCCAGCAAGGCCGCGCGCACAGCAGCGCACCGGCCGCCCTACTCCTCTGTTTCTGTCGCATGTACAATAACACATGCAACAGAAAACTGCTCCCCAGGCCCTGCCAGGTCACCCCCTATTCCAGCCCGGTGTCCCCCGGTAACCCCCATACCTGTCACAGCGCTGATCCCCCACGGCCCCCTCCTCCTTCACAGTGCGCGCCGGTCACATGTGCCGAGCAGCTGACAGCTTCCTGTGTTCAGTGTGAGCTGCGCTGGCTGCTGCTCGGCACACTACAGCTGTGACCCGGGGAGAGTGGGTGCAGATTCTTTGCACCCACTCTCCTCAAATGGAGGGTCTGCACTACTAGAAAATGGGGGACACGTTCCCTGAGCGTGCCCCCCATATTCTAGAAGGTCCAGAGGCGATGTAAGACGTCAAAAATGGATTACTGCGGACCCAATTTTTTTTCTTTTCTTTTCAATAAATTGGTGAAAGAGGATATGTTTTGGGGGAGTGTTTCTTCAAATAATTTTTTTTTTTTGTCAATTTTTTTTGCTATTACTGTCAATTAGTTATGTCTGGTATCAAATAGATGCCATGACATCACTAATTGCTGGGCTTGATGCCAGGTGACATTACACATCTGGTATCAACCCCATATATTACCCCGTTTGCCACCGCACCAGGGCAACGGGATGAGTTGAGGCGAAGCGCCAGGATTGGCGCATCTAATGGATGCGCCACTTCTGGGGCGGCTGCGGCCTGCTATTTTTAGGCTGGGAAGAGTCCAATAACCATGGCTCTTCCCATCCTGAGAATACCAGACCCCAGCTGTCAGCTTCACCTTGGCTGGTGATCTAATTTGGGGGGACCCCACGTTATTTTTTTAATTATTTATAAATAAAAAAACAGCTTGGGTGGCCCTCCAAATTGATCACCAGACAAGATGAAGCTGTCAGCTGTGGTTTGCAGGCTACAGCTGTCTGCTTTACTCTGACTGGCTATCACAAATAGGGGAAAACCCACGTCATTTATTTTAATTATTTTTTTTTTTGGGCTAAATACAAGGCTAGGCACCCTTTAGTGCCACATGAAAGGTACTAAAGGGCGCCAGCTTAGAATATGCAGGGGGGTGGGACGTTATATATATGTTTGACATCCATTGACGTATTTTTGGCTGTGTGCCCACAATCAGGGTTTGCAGCGTTATGGGCGCAGAGTGTTTTCCCTGCGTCTATAACTCTGCGTTGTGCAGTAGAAGCACAGTGGAAGGATTTTTAGAAATCCCGTGCCCACTGTGCTTCTTTTCTCCGCAGCATAAACTGACCTGCGGCGTGGCTTCCCGAGCCTCAGCACGTCAAATTATGCTGCGGAGACAAGAGTGTTCTCTGCAGGTAGAATAGAACTAAGGCTATGTGCGCACGTGTGCGTATTACATGCAGTTACGCTGCGATCTGCAGTGCAGCGTAACTGTATGCGTCCTGAGTCCCCTGCACAGTCTATGGATATTGTGCAGGAGCCGTGAGCACGTGGCATATTAGAACGCAGCGATTCGGCTGCTGCCCGAATCGCTGCGTTCTAAGAAGTGACATGTCACTTCTTCCATGCGCTTTGCATGCTGTCTATAGGGAGAGGTAGCATGCAGAGCGCACATTCTCTGCCGGCACCATGCGCTTCAGAACGGAGCTTTTCAGCTGCGATCTGAAGCGCACCTTTTAGGTGCGGTTCAGAGCGCAAACGTGCGCACATAGCCTAAAGTCCACAGCAGCCTGAACCCAAATCTTGGGCATGGCCAGCTGCGTTCTCCTGTTTGCAACACTCACATCTTTGCAGGAAGGCTGACACTGTGTACTGGATGTACTGTGGGCACTGTCACTGGATCATGTGGTCAAAAACGCACCTGAAGAAAACTCATGGAAAACGCATGCGTTTTTGATGCGTTTTTTCCCAAAACACATTGTTTACAATTGTACCCTCTGCAAGAGGGTGCGTTTTTTCTGCCCGGGAAAAAACGCAACGTGTGCACATAGCCTTAGGCAGGCTTTGCACGTTGCGACATCGCAAGCCGATGCTGCGATGTCGCACGTGATTGTCCCCGCCCCCGTCGCAGGTACGATATCGTGTGATAGCTGGCGTAGCGAAAATTATCGCTACGCCAGCTTCACACGCACTTACCTGCCCTGCGACCGTTGCTCTGGCCGGCGACCCACCTCCTTCTTAAGGGGGCGGGTCGTGCAGTGTCATAGCGACGTCACACGGCAGGCGGCCAATAGCGGCGGAGGGGCGGAGATGAGCAGTATGTAAACATCCCGCCCACCTCCTTCATTCCTCATATCCTACGGAAGCCGCGGTGACGCCGGTAGGAGATGTTCCTCGCTCCTGCGACTTCACACACAGCGATGTGTGCTGCCGCAGGAACAAGGAACAACATCGGACCGTCGCGTCAGCATAATTATGGATTACGCCGACGCTGCACCGATGATACGATTACGACGATTTTGCGCTCGTTAATCGTAACATCTAGGCTTTACACACTATGATGTCGCATGCGATGCCGGATGTGCGTCACTTTCAATTTGACCCCACCGACATCACACCTGCGATGTCGTAGTGTGCAAAGCCGCCCTTACTCTTAAGGCCGCTTTACACGCTATGATATATCTAGCGATATGCCGTCGGGGTCACGTCGTTAGTGACGCACATCTGGCATCGTTTGACATATCGTGGCGTGTGACAGCTAAGAGACTCCTAGGCAAGCTAGGTGGGCATTGTTCTTCCCCAGATTTGATTTTGTGGTAACATTCCGGCCTGGTACCAAGAACACCAGAGCTGATGCACTTTCCCGTAGCTTCTGTCCCTCTCAGTCCGAAGACTCTGAACCAGTGCATATTTTAGCTAAAGGCATTATTATGTCATCGATTTCCTTAGATTTGATAGATGAGGTCCATAATACCCAAGACCAAGCTCCTGAAACCACTCCTGTCCATGAACTGTTTGTCGCCCCCTCACTGCGCCTACGGGTACTCCAGGAATCCCACAATTCTGTGCTGGCAGGTCACCCTGGTATCGGCAATAACCTCCGATTAGTAACCAGGAATTTTTGGTGGCCAACCGTAGCGAAAGATTGTAAAGAATATGTACTGGCTTGTGAAACTTGTGCTCAAGCCAAGACACCCCGTACCCGCCCTGCCGGATTTCTCCAGTCCCTACCTACTCTAGTAAGCCCTTGGACACATCTCTCCATGGACTTCATCACTGACCTTCCACCCTCAGAAGGGAAGACTTGTATCTGGGTAGTAGTGGATAGATTTAGCAATGTCATTTTGTTCCTCTGTCCGGAATACCCAATTCTGAAACTCTTAGGAAGTTGTTTATTAGGCATATTGTGCGGTTACACGGGGTTCCGGAAAATATTGTTTCTGACCGAGGAACACAGTTCATCTCAAAATTCTGGAGGGCGTTTGTAAAAAGATCCATATAGAGCTATCTTTTTCATCTGCCTACCACCCAGAGACCAATGGTCAGACCGAATGTTCCAATCAAACCCTTGAACAATATCTCCGGTGTTTGTGTCTGACCGTCAGTCTGACTGGGTGGAATATCTGCCGCTAGCTGAGTTCGCTATCAATAATCAGTATCAGGAATCCATCAAGACTACCCCCTTTTTCTGCAATTTAGGGTTGCATCCACGTTTTGGTTCTTTTTCTTCCGCTGTGGTGGATACTCCTGAGGCTGTCTCAACTGTGGACAAATTAAAGGCTGTCTGGTCTGAGGTGAAAGAGAACCTGAAGAAGGCAAAGGTTGGTCAAGCCTCCTCTGCTAATAAGAGACATTCCAAGGGCCCTAGCCTTGGAGTTGGGGACAAGGTATGGTTATCCACACAGAATATTAAACTCAAGGTCATTCTGCAAAGCTCGGTCCGAGATTTATTGGACCTTATGAGATAATCGAGGTAATTAATCCCACGGCTTTCCACCTGCAACTCCCCCCATCCTTCAAGATATCGAATGTGTTCCATAAGTCCCTCCTCAAGTTATATCGTGTCCTCATTCACCCAGTCAGTGACCCTCCTCCTACTGTTTTGGTGAAAGGTAACTTGGAGTATGAGGTACAGAGAATACTTGATTCCCGTATTGTCAGAGGGGTGGTACAGTATTTGGTGCATTGGAGGGGTTACGGCCCCAAGAAGAGGTCATGGGTCCCTGCGAGCGATGTTCATGCTAGGGGTCTGGTCCGGCGGTTTCACCTCCAGTTTCCTGGGAAGCCGGCTTTTGAGGGTCCGGAGGCCCCTCGTGGAGGGGGGGTACTGTTACATCACCGCCGGAGTCTGCTCCAGCGACTTCTGCTCCGATCGCCAGGCGACGCCGTGTTCCTGCTGTGGATGGTGCTGGTGATGGGAGAGAAGTCGATGCCAGCGGCACCAGTGGGTGCAGGCTCCGATCATCCACTGGGCTGGGTTAGCTTGGGATCTGCAGTACCGCTGGCTGACTGTGGGTGGCATGTGTCTTCCAGCTGAAGGTGCCAGCGTTCAGCTACAGCCAATGGGAAGACACCACACCCTTCTTATTTCCCCTCCTGTCACATGATCACAGCCAGAGATAGTTCTGATTTTCCTGGCTCCTGTTACGTCCTATTCTGTTGGTGATTCCTGTGTTGACTTCTGCGTGTTTTTGACTACCATTCTGCCTACTGTTTTTGTACCTTGCTGCCTGACCCGGATCTGAGCTCTGCTACGTTTGCTGACTACGTCACTGCCTGCCGATTCTGTCCCTGTTTCACAATTCCTGGTTTGACCCTGCCTGACTACTACTCTCATCGGACTGCAGCCTTCCACGGGTAGTGATTAGAGTTGAGCACGGTTCGCGGTTCGAGGTTCTCCAGTTCTAGGCTCGAGTGATTTTGGGGCCTGTTCTAGATCGAACTAGAACTCGAGCTTTTTGCAAAAGCTCGATAGTTCTAGAAATGTTCGAGAACGGTTCTAGCAGCAAAAAAACAGCTAATTCCTAGCTGGCTTTCCGCTGTAATAGTGTGAGTCACTCTGTGACTCACACTATTATGAAATTTCAGTGTATAGTGTGCGGGAACAGCGCCTTCAGATCACTGCTGTTTGTATAATGAAGATTGCCATTTTTTTTTTTTCCTTGTCTTCCTTCCCTAAGCGCGCGCGTGTAGTGGGGAGGGCCATTATGGCAGCCAATCCCAGACACACACACAGCTAAGTGGACTTTTAGCCAGAGAAGCAACGGCATGTGTGATAGGATGTCCATGTCACATGTCCCTGCACTATAAAAACGGACATTTTCCTCCAGCACGCCATTATCTGCCTTCTGCGTCCTTGGTGTCAGACATCACTGGCGCAGCTCCGTCCTGAGTCCTATCGCCGATACTGCTGTATGCGCTCCATACACAGCGCTGGACAGCTTAGGGAGAGCACTTTCTATCAGTCCTTTTAAGGGCTCGTACCGGCAGGGTCAGAGCCATAGGTGACAGGTCCTGAAAACAGAGACAGCGTCTGTGTAGCTAAGGTCAGGGATTTCCTCGCTGCATTTCCCCATTAGGAGGGAATAGAAAGGCAGGCTTCCATTCCTCTCCCCAGAGCCCCACAATCCTGGCACTGTACCCTCCTGTCCTCTGCACACTCCAACTCATTATAACTAAGCCATTATACTAGCAAACACTGAGTGTACCTAGTGGCATCCTAAACGTGGGTATTGGACTTTTGTATAGTCCCACTAGTGCAAAGATATCTGCAGCACGTCTGCCTGCATTGCACACTCAAACTCATTATAACTAAGCCATTATACTAGCAAACACTGAGTGTACCTAGTGGCATCCTAAACGTGGCTATTTGACTTTTGTATAGTCCCACTAGTGCAAAGATATTTGCAGCACGTCTGCCTGCATTGCACACTCAAACTCATTGTTACTTACTAAGATGTTATAATACCAAAAATTGAGTAAACATAGTGGCATCATAGAACTGGCTGTTGTATTCCATTAGTGCCCCACTGGTGCCAAGCTATTTCTAGCACCTGTGCAGGACACCCTCCTGCTCTGTTTTTAATAAGCTATAATGATAGCAAAAAATACTGCCATTTAGTGGCATACAAAAAGTGGCTGTTGGACTCCTTTATTGTGCCACTTGTGCCAAGCAATCTCAAGCACCTCTGCATTCTACCCTCATGCACATTTAGCTATGCTAATTTTATAGCAAAGTCAGGGAATTCCTTCCTGCATTTGATCATTAGGAGGGATAGAACGTGAGGCTTTTACTGTCCTGGTACCCACAGAACACGGCCACTGTACCCATCTGTCCACTTTTGCCACGCTATTTAATTTGCCCAAAGAGCTGACTCTTTTTCTGCCATCCTAAAATTGTCTGGAATACTAAGTTAGTGTTCCTTTGCTGCCAAGCAAGGTACAACACATGTGCATTCTACACTCCTTTCCATTTCTGGAATGCAATTATTAACGGCAGGTAGTCCAGCCAATCTGTGACGAAGGTGCAGGCGTGCATATAATGTAGCCTGCATCCAATGATGGTTCTCTCGATGTCTGACACCTCAACAATACCTTCTGTTACCACTTCCAAAACAAGTGATGACCTGCCAATCACACTCCCTGTTGCGGGTAAAGGAGTGGAAGTTCAGTGTGAAAAACCATGTGTGACTGCTGTCCCCACAGTCACAGAGGATGAAGAGCACGCAGATGCACTTGATGGGGCAGGCGGTGGTTGCACAGGCATACTAGGCCGCATTGTAGCACAGTGAAATTCACATTGCGACTTATGCTTCATTTTAAGTTGTGTACAGGGTGGGCTCCCCAGTATGCAGCAAAACCAGGCAACAGGAAAAGGACTCTAGGCAGTTGGGTTGATAAATGATTGTTTAACTTTACCAAAACAAACAATAAGAACCATGCATACAATTTAAATAATTGAACAATCTATTCTGTTGCCTACTACCTGCTAATCCCTCTGCGTAGCAGTAATTGTGTGTTTGTGCGTGTGTGTGTGTGATTGTGTGTGCGAACACGACTTACCAGTGGTGCATCACAAGAGCTTCCAAGTTATCTACCTAAACATAGTCAAAACACATTACCCCCCCTGAATACCCTTGTTAGCTGAAGCCTCACAGATAATGCAGATGATAACAGTGTGAATGCAAACCACACAGCTCTGCAACACAGTCATGGAAATCTTGAAAAGCAACAGTCAATGCAAACATGTGTTGCTGTCCCTCTATGATTTAAACTGTACGTGACAATTTGACAGTGCAGAGGCAGCAAGTCTTATTGTCTATATAGTTGGCCTACCCAGAACAGATATGTGTTTTGCTAATAAAACAAAGTGTTGCGTGCCCGCATTATTGTCTGGGCACAGCCTACCGTACCCGGGTACTGTGATGTCCAGTTTCCAGAAATACAGACTTTACACTCCTCTCACGGTAAACAGTATATACAGCACTGTAAGAATGTTGGTCTGTGGCACAGGATGTTGCTCACTGGCATTACGGGGCTGATCATCAAAGTACAACATGACTCCCCTCACAATTGAACGAAGTGTTTCTGCGGTGGCGCCTTGCTGTAACACACACCTTTAGCTTTTCCTTCTGTTCATAGACAGCATCTCCAAGTCCACATCCGAAGAGCAATTTGATATTGCTATAGTGACCAAACCAAGGCAGATCCAAAAAAACAGCAGCCCCTTGTGTGTAGTCTGCAACAATGCATGCAATGCAAATAAGCATGTTGCATTGACAGTGGCTAAAGCTGAGCAATACACCTTCACGCTATCAATTCATATCCATGTGACACTTCAAGGAGGAACTACTCAAAGGTGTGAGTTTTTGCCTTCTACTTACAGATTGTTGACAAATCTTACAGATTCCATGACTTGGGTGATCCTTTGCGATGTCCAAAAATTCACAGGCTAGGCAAGGCTTACAGCCCATGTGACCTGCATAGCCAACACGACTTCTGCTCAGAGTCAAAGTTGTGGTCCAGGATTCAGTTGTTGACTTGCTTCCAGTACTTTGTCTCTGGCCAGGAAGACGCAACGTAACCTCGTCGTCAGTAGCATCCTCCTCCACCTCCTCTGCTGACCTCATCGACTGGCTAACTTTGGTTTGACAGTAAGTGTGGTCTCCAACCTCATCAATAACCCTGTGTGTTTTCATTCCCCTCGTCCTGAGTCCTCCGAGAAAACCTCTTCCTGCCCTGACCGAATAATAAAGTTATCATTCCAATCAGGTATCTGTGCTCTTCATCATGTTCCCCATTGTCTCCACCAGGAGGATTGACTTTTTGGAAATGAGGGTGTAGATTAGGCTCAGCACCTTCTTCATCGGGGCCTGGATCCCACTCACAAAGCTTCTGGCCATCTGCGCAGATCATTTCCCCTGTCTCATGGAACTCGCTACCTCAACACGTCAGATTATCTGCTACACCCGCAAGCTTCAAACTGAATCTGAAAACTCATCTGTTCAGAAATGACTACAGTTAGGTCCAGAAATATTTGGACAGTGACACAAGTTTTGTTATTTTAGCTGTTTACAAAAACATGTTCAGAAATACAATTATATATATAATATGGGCTGAAAGTGCACACTCCCAGCTGCAATATGAGAGTTTTCACATCCAAATCGGAGAAAGGGTTTAGGAATCATAGCTCTGTAATGCATAGCCTCCTCTTTTTCAAGGGACCAAAAGTAATTGGACAAGGGACTCTAAGGGCTGCAATTAACTCTGAAGGTGTATCCCTCGTTAACCTGTAATCAATGAAGTACTTAAAAGGTCTGGGGTTGATTACAGGTGTGTGGTTTTGCATTTGGAAGCTGTTGCTGTGACCAGACAACATGCGGTCTAAGGAACTCTCAATTGAGGTGAAGCAGAACATCCTGAGGCTGAAAAAAAAGAAAAAATCCATCAGAAAGATAGCAGACATGCTTGGAGTAGCAAAATCAACAGTCGGGTACATTCTGAGAAAAAAGAAATTGACTGGTGAGCTTGGGAACTCAAAAAGGCCTGGGTGTCCACGGATGACAACAGTGGTGGATGATCGCCGCATACTTTCTTTGGTGAAGAAGAACCCGTTCACAACATCAACTGAAGTCCAGAACACTCTCAGTGAAGTAGGTGTATCTGTCTCTAAGTCAACAGTAAAGAGAAGACTCCATGAAAGTAAATACAAAGGGTTCACATCTAGATGCAAACCATTCATCAATTCCAAAAATAGACAGGCCAGAGTTAAATTTGCTGAAAAACACCTCATGAAGCCAGCTCAGTTCTGGAAAAGTATTCTATGGACAGATGAGACAAAGATCAACCTGTACCAGAATGATGGGAAGAAAAAAGTTTGGAGAAGAAAGGGAACGGCACATGATCCAAGGCACACCACATCCTCTGCAAAACATGGTGGAGGCAACGTGATGGCATGGGCATGCATGGCTTTCAATGGCACTGGGTCACTTGTGTTTATTGATGACATAACAGCAGACAAGAGTAGCCGGATGAATTCTGAAGTGTACCGGGATATACTTTCAGCCCAGATTCAGCCAAATGCCGCAAAGTTGATCGGACGGCGCTTCATAGTACAGATGGACAATGACCCCAAGCATATAGCCAAAGCTACCCAGGAGTTCATGAGTGCAAAAAAGTGGAACATTCTGCAATGGCCAAGTCAATCACCAGATCTTAACCCAATTGAGCATGCATTTCACTTGCTCAAATCCAGACTTAAGACGGAAAGACCCACAAACAAGCAAGACCTGAAGGCTGCGGCTGTAAAGGCCTGGCAAAGCATTAAGAAGGAGGAAACCCAGCGTTTGGTGATGTCCATGGGTTCCAGACTTAAGGCAGTGATTGCCTCCAAAGGATTCGCAACAAAATATTGAAAATAAAAATATTTTGTTTGGGTTTGGTTTATTTGTCCAATTACTTTTGACCTCCTAAAATGTGGAGTGTTTGTAAATAAATGTGTACAATTCCTACAATTTCTATCAGATGTTTTTGTTCAAACCTTCAAATTAAACTTTACAATCTGCACTTGAATTCTGTTGTAGAGGTTTCATTTCAAATCCAATGTGGTGGCATGCAGAGCCCAACTCGCGAAAATTGTGTCACTGTCCAAATATTTCTGGACCTAACTGTATAACCTTCAATGACACCACCACCATACGTACTTGACGCTCAACCTACACCACTCCTACTGTCTCCTCCCAAAAATCCTTTAGAATGTAATCCCGCAAGGGCAGGTCCCTCTTCCCTCTGTACCAGTCTGTCTATAGATACTTGTATATGTATTCTGTATGTAACCCCCTTCTCATGTACAGCACCATGGAATCAATGGTGCTCTATAAATGAATAATAATAAAAATAATAATAACTTCCTTCTCTGTACTCATTGCAGCTGTGGAGCAGACCTCTGATTCCCAGGCTATAGTGCGGCTGAACAGCTATGCAAACTCAACCATCTCTGTTACCCTATACTCAGCAGGGCTGGTGGAAACTTGAGAGCTGTTAGGAAGCAAGTGCGATTGGATTGACACCACAGAGGAATGGAGTATTTGGGATCTTGAAATTGGGGTGGAGGAGAGGCCACTTTATGGAGCACTTCAGATCCATTGAAGCAGCTGCTGTTTTGGCCTCATCTACATTTGTTAGCGATGGATGTGTCCGTGAAAAAAAGGATCATATCAGATTATCCATGGGAAGAAGTACACCTGTTCTTTTGGATGGTATTTGTTGTTACAAAACCTGTAACCTGAAGCCTGCTGCGGTTTCATTTGCGCTCAGGCGTCAGCTGCCATTTAGGGCTGGGCCTTGGGTTGTCCAGCTGGCTGCTTTCTCCTCCACGTCTAAGTGTGGAGAGGCAGCTAGTGCGCATGCGTGTGCCGATTTACCCCAGCCGCAGCCTAACTACAGTGTTTCGCCTAGTGAGTATGCTCAGCCTGACTGTGCCATTGCTGAGGCTAAGTCTTCATTTCGGGATACAGCGCATGCTCCCACACTTAGTGCAAAAAGCCTCTTTGCACAGGTACTTGCACTCCGTGCCGGGTCTAGGTCCTGTGTTGTGCCTAGACACCATAAAGCTGATAGTCTTTTTTCAGACACTGTATTTCATGCTACTGAGCATGCTCAGGCACTTACTGCATCAGAGACTATGTCCGGTAATGAACTCTTTGGCCCTGCCCCTGATGTGGGGGTCCCATATAGACCACAGGGCATCAGGTGTCCTGACAATGTGGCCAGGCCACTCCCAAATGGCTTGCAGAGGCCCGCCCCTATGACTTGTCACCGCATTATTGATGGTCAGACGATGACTGGTGAGGTGTTTGGGTCATGGCAGCCATGAGGTCATCATTGAAGTTGCGGTTCCAAATAGGACGCTAGTTATGCCACTCATGACGTGTCACTCTGCTTTTGTCTCCAGGAGGTGCATTGTGGTTCACCCTGGTTTGGAGCGGACCCAGGTTATAAAAGGGGCTGGAGCCAACAAGGAGGTGCGCAGTCTTCTATTATGCTCCGAAAGAACACACCTCCATGTGTTGAACCCATTGCGGCTTTAGGCCAGAGGTAGGCAGGGATAGGGTGTCGATGCAGGCCACCACCACAGTTGGTAACGCAGAACGGTTAAGACCAGCTCCTGTCCTACCAGTCCTGCTTGTGCAGCCCAGTGGCATTGACAGGCCTGCTGCTGCTGATGCACCTGCTGTCCACAGGTGTGGCCCCTACGCACACGGTCAGCGTACTCAATGGCCCCTGTGTTGTTAACAGTGAGTTCCTGGACTGGGTGGGCATGTGGACCCTGTAACACTAACAGGGCTCCCAGTCTCCAGATCCGAATGGCGTCTAACTCGGTTCAGGCTACTATTAGTTTCATAGCCACACAGCTCTGTATCCTCCACCAAACCTTCCAGTTGCCAACCTCTCCTTTTCCATCTGGGAGCACGGTGGACACTGACTGCTGATGGGGATATATACCTTTCTCTTTCTTTTCTTAATAATTTTCGGTATATAGCGGTAACATAGTATATACCACCTTATCCAAATCTGCCAGTCCCACTGTAACAGATGGTGTTTCTTCAGCAAATGTTACTTTTGCTTAACCAACAAACCCACGGACAAAAACTTTTTTCCCCTTTCCAACACACCTGTTCCCCTTTCCACCAGCATCTGTCCTTTTTCAACTCATTTTGTATATGACCAAAAGTGCAACTCTGCAGGGACACCGTACTCAACGCCATCTCAGCACAGCAGCCAGCCCTCGGTCCCTCAGATGTGGACAAGTAAAAGACCATTTCCTCCTATCCATGACAAAGCGTTGAGATTCACTCTGTGCAGCACTGGTGTTTAGTGGAAAAGCAGATCTAAGATTGCGTACCACCTTCTGCAGATACTCCTGTATACGTGCGTCCATTTCTATGGCAGGAATTATTTTGCCAAATTTTGTCTTGTACCGGGGATCTAACAGTGTGGCAACCCAGTAGTCAGGATTACTTTGAATTCGTACAATCCGAGGGTCATGTTGTAGGTAGTGCAGCAAGAAGGCGCTCATGTGTCTTGTGCATCCAGGAGGACCAAGTCCTTGGTGTGTTGGTGGCAGAGAGGTGAGAATTGTGCCTCCTTCCTCTGCCCTCTCCCCACAACCTCGCACAACCGAAATGTGAGCAATCTCTCACTCATCTGCTGAGTCTTCCATGCCCATCGCCAGTTCGTCCTCCATTTCTTCATGGGCTCCTGCACCTTCCTCAACACTTTTTGCTGATACTATGCGCCCTTGTTAATCCCTCTCCCTCACCATGACTGCCGCCTAGGTGCCGCTGACCATCTGGACCTCGTAGATCTTGTTATCACTTCCGCATATGACTCCTCCTGTACTTCCTCCCCTTCCTCTTGTCCCAACACCTGACTCCGAATAATAATTACAGTGTGCTCCATCATGTAGATGACCAGAATTGTCACGCTGAGAATGGCATCGCCAGTGCTAAACATCTTCGTCGACATTTGTAAACTGTGTAGAAGGGTGCATAGGTCCTTGATCTGACACCACTCCAGCAGCGTGATCTGCACCACCTCTGGATCAAGTTATCCCAGGCTATATGTCATAACGTATTGCAGCAGGGTTCGGCGGTGCTGCCACAAATGCTGCAACATGTGCAGATTAAAATTCCTGCGTGTCGGCACATCGCATTTCAGGCGTTTAACCACCAGACCTAAAGACTTCTGTAGCGACGAATGTTGTTGAGCTGCTGTGTGCGCACGATGGAAGTGAGCACATAGCGAGCGTGCCCGCTGCACAAGGCCATGTAGGCCGGGATGGTGTTTTAAAAGTTGCTGGAGAATTAGGTTCAACACGTGAGCCATACAAGGCACGTGTCTCACATTGCCCTGACGATGGCCCGCAGCCAGGTTTGCATCATTGCCACACACGGCTGTTAAGTCACCAACGGAGTCCGCTCCGTCAATTTGTACTCCGGTTGCCAGGTGACAACGTGTTCCTTTCATGCATAGTGCTGATGATGGGAGAGGAGTCGATGCCAGCGGCGCAGGTGGACGCAGGTTATGCTCACCCACTGGGCTGCATTACCTTGACAGATGCAGAATCTCTGGCTGAATGTAGCTGGGGGGTATCTCACAGATGAAGTACCATCATTCAGCTACAATCAATGGGAAGACACCACACCGTTTTTTATGCTCATCCTGTCTGCAGACCACTGCCAGACATAGCTATGAACCTCTGGTTACTTTTACCCCCAGTTCAGTTTTATGATTTTGTGTGCTTGTTACCTGACTACTTTTCCTGCTTGCTGTTTATGTACCTTGTTGGCCGATCCGCATTTCACCTCTGCTTGTTTTCTGATTAAGTCCTGGCCGTCCCATTCTGTTCCTGTTACTCAATTAATGTTTTGACCCTGCCTGACTACTATTCTCTGGAACTGCAGCCTTACACAGGTATTGATCACCTTGGGCCCTGTGTAATTCCTAATCCCTGTATAGGGGTTAAAGGGTTTCAGGGTTCTAGGGGTCCTGCTTGGTGAGTGGCTTCCCTCTAGCCTATCATTTACAGCCCATCTGAGTGTGTGGATCAAGGAAGGCGTTACACCGTGCTCTCTGCAGAAGGCCATGTGGGCCAGGATAGTGCTTTAAAAATTGCTGGACAACCAGGTTCAACACGTGAGCCACACAAGGCACGTGCGTCACATTGTCACAGCGAAGGGCCGCACCCATGTTTGCATCATTGTCGCACCCGGCCTTCCCTGGCTGCTGGTTGAATGGAGACAACCATTGATGAAACTCGGTCTCCAGAGCTAACCGTCCACAACTTCTCAGCGGTGTGACTCACATTTCCCATACATTTCAAAGTAAACCTTTGACCTCCTGATGGCATTGAGCTCTGCTGCCAGCATAGTAAGGAGGTGTGTGGTATTCCTTGTGCGCAGTTACAAGGAAGGGTGGCCTGACCACACAGGGTTTGGGCCAAGGTGGAGGACCCACACGAGGTTGAAGAGGCAGAAACAGTGTATTAACTTCTACATACAGAAGAATTGACACAACTCGTGGGGACGGCAAGACTTGTACAGCAGACCCTTCTCCATCTCTCCCCACAGTAACCCATTGCCCAGTCAGCGACATGTAACGCCCCTGTCCATGCTTACTGGGCCAATTATCTGTGGTGAAATGCACCCTGTCACACAGAGTTTCTCAAGGAATCAGTGATGTTTAGTGCGACATGCTGGTGTAGCGCGTGCACGCCTTTGTTGGAGAAGGAGTGGCGCCTGGGCATCGGCTCTTGAGGCACTGCGATGAGCATAAGGTCTCAAAAACCCTCGGTTAAAAAGGTTGGAAAGGCAGCATTTTGGTAGCCAACAGTTTCCAGATGCTGAAAGTCAACCTCTAAGCCATGTCATGCCCTTCTAAAAGCATGTAAAACACAGCGAGGGGACTCCAACCACAGTCTCCCTCGTTTCCACTAACTGGGCCACACACACCCCACTTGACTGGCATCAGTTGACCCCCATTTTCAAGCTTACAAAGATGCTTTGCATGAAGCACTCTCAAAAATACGCGTGCCTTTCGCCTCCCCTGGATGACCCAGGGGAAGAAAAGTCCTCTGAGAGCCATGACTTGTTCATCTTGGTTCTTTTAGAAACACAGCGAGGGGACTCCAACCACAGTCTCCCTCGTTGCCACTAATTGGGCCATACACACCCCACTTGACTGGCATCAGTTGACCCAATTTTCAAAATGAAAAAGATGCTTTGCATGAAGCACTCTCAAAAATACGCGTGCCTTTCCCGTCCCCTGGCTGACCCAGGGGAAGAAAAGTCCTCTGAGAGCCATGATTTGTTCATTTTGGTTCTTTTAGAAACACAGCGAGGGGACTCCAACCACAGTCTCCCTCGTTTCCACTAATTGGGCCACACACACCCCACTTGACTGGCATCAGTTGACCCAATTTTCAAGATGAAAAAGATGCTTTGCATGAAGCACTCTCAAAAATACGCGTGCCTTTCCCTTCCCCTGGCTGACCCAGGGGAAGACAAGTCCTCTGAGAGCCATGACTTGTTCATCTTGGTTCTTTTAGAAACACAGCGAGGGGACTCCAACCACAGTCTCCCTCGTTGCCACTAATTGGGCCACACACACCCCACTTGACTGGCATCAGTTGACCCCCATTTTCAAGCTTACAAAGATGCTTTGCATGAAGCACTCTCAAAAATACGCGTGCCTTTCGCCTCCCCTGGATGACCCAGGGGAAGAAAAGTCCTCTGAGAGCCATGACTTGTTCATCTTGGTTCTTTTAGAAACACAGCGAGGCGACTCCAACCACAGTCTCCCTCGTTGCCACTAATTGGGCCACACACCCCACTTGACTGGCATCAGTTGACCCCATTTTCAAAATGAAAAAGATGCTTTGCATGAAGCACTCTCAAAAATACGCGTGCCTTTCCCGTCCCCTGGCTGACCCAGGGGAAGAAAAGTCCTCTGAGAGCCATGTCCACATTGTCAGTGGACAGACACGTGTGCTTATCTGCCAGCAGACCCCCAGCAGCACTGAAGACAGGTTCCGAGAGAACGCTGGCTGCAGGACACGACAAGATCCCCAAGGCGTACGTGTCGAGCTCAGGCAATTTATCCAGATTGGAAGCCTAAAATGAGCAGGGCTCCAGTTGCACAGTAATGGCATCGATGTTTCCTTGCATATACTCATATATCTGTGTCTCCTCCTCTTTTTTCTTGTCCAGCTGTTTTGTTTTCGCATGAGTATATGTCCTTGTCACTTTCCCATGTGTTTGTGTTGTGTTGTGAGTTGTTTGTCACCTTTTGGACACCTTTGAGGGTGTTTTCTAGGTGTATGTATGTGTTTGTGAATGCCTGCCATTGTTTCCTATGCAGTTCGAGTTCGGTTCGTCGAACGTTCGACGAACCGAACTCGAACGGGACCTCCGTTCGGCGAACCGACCTCGAGCCGAACCGGGACCGGTTCGCTCATCTCTAGTAGTGATCTCCAGGGTCCTGTGTAATTCCAATCCCTGTATAGGGGTTAAAGAGTTTCAGGGTTCTGGGGGTCCTACTTGGTGGGTGCCTTCCCTATAGCCTCCCCTTTACAGCCCATCTGAGTCTGTGGATCCAGGCAGGCGTTACATTAGGACTGTGACACAAATTTTAGAATTTTAGCTGTTTACCAAAACATATTCAAGATACATTTCTATATTCAATATTGGATTAAAGCTCCACTCCAGCATTTCTTTTTTTTCAGTGCTACAGTGGCACTTTAAGGCTATGTGCCCACGCTGCGGAAAGTTTGCTGAATTTGCTGCAAATTTTTCACGGAAATTCCATGGATTTCTCAAAAATCTGCAGTACAGCGAGTCCCCAGCCATTTCTTTGGCATTTTGGAATTGCTGTGCCCATGCTGTGTTTTTTTCCGCAGCGGAAATAGTGCGGATTTCTCTGCAGAAAAATCTGCAGCATGTCAATTATTCCTGCGGATTTTTCCGCACTTTCCCATACTTACCTGTCTTGATTGAAGACACTGGAGTCACTTACTCCTGTGCAGAACAGCGTGGTGGAGCCAGGAGCGGACAGCAGGAGGTGGGCGGGGCCTGCATGAGCTCCGGTCATGTGACAGCTGGAGCTAGTCCAGGCCTGCCCACCTTCTCCTGCAAAGTGCAGACAGAAACAGCTGGAAAGTGAAGTGCTGCGTGATGGAGGTAAGTATGAACTCCCCAATCACTCCAGCACTCGTTCTGTTTTGAGGATGCAGTGTCAAAGCCATGGTACTGTGTCCTCAATGCAGAATGACCGCAGCATATCCGCAGGACATTCCACAATACAACTGCAGCATTAAAACAGACAAAGTTGTGCTGCGGTTTTCTGGGAGCTCCTGCGGAATGTCCTGCGGATATATCCACAGGAGACTTTCCCCGTAGGCAAATAGCCTAAAGCTAAGCTTCCTGCCCCTTTTCATATACTCACTTACCTGCAGCTTCACCTTTTACCGACACTGCTCTGCTCTGCCTGGAAGTCAGAAGTTATCTCAAAAGCCCCCAATGCATCTCTATTAGAGCCAGAACGAGGCTCAGATAACGATTAATTGAATTGTGACCTTGAATGCAAGGTCACATTGGATGTGAATACTAGAGTTGAGCGCGGTTCGTGGTCCGTGGTTCTCCAGTTCGCGGTTCGAGTGATTTTGGGGGCTGTTCTGGATCGAACTAGAACTCGAGCTTTTTGCTAAAAGCTCGATAGTTCTAGATACGTTCGAGAACGATTCTAGCAGCAAAAAGCAGGGCTTTTTACAGCTACAGTGTGCAGGAGCCATCGCTGGCAGCCTGCCAGAAGCTGGTAACCAAGATAAACATCGGGTATCCAAGCAAAGTGCTTTGGTTAGTAACCCGATGTTTATCCTAGTTACGTGCAGGAAGCCCACACTTCCCCGCTCAGCTCGCTCCGCCCCCTCCTGCCCACGGCATGTACACGCGTCCACACACACACACACACACTCTGCACACACACTCTGCACACATGGTCCCGCTCGGCTTACCTGCGGTGATGAAGTCCCGCCATCCCGACCTCAGCGCTGTCACTGTCCTCCATGGCCGCCGCTTGTCACATCACCTTCTCTTGCTTCCGACCCGAGACTGACTAGCGGTGACGTCACGGGCCTCTCGCGATACTTGGCTGTGAAGGCGGCGGTCATTGAACTCAGTGACAGGTGCTGTCGGCAGTGCAGGAGATCAGCGCAGGTAATGTACCTCGCTGACAGCAGCACTTGTCATCCCCTGCAGTGACCTGGGCTGACCCATTGATGTTAGCTCAGGTCACTGCATTGCTCTCCCAGCCAATGGGGAACATTTTTGTTTTTCTTTCTAATAAATTGGTTAAAGAGGGAATGTTTTGGGGAGTGTTTTTTCAAATAAATATGTGTTTGTCGTCTATTTTTTTTTTATTACTGACAAGGTTGGTGATGTCGGGTATCTGATAGACGCCTGACCTCACCAACCCCAGGGCTTGATGCCAGGTGACATTACACATCTGGTATTAACCCCATATATTACCCCGTTTGCCACCGCACCAGGGCGCGGGATGAGCTGGGGCGAAGCACCAGGATTGGCACATCTAATGGATGCGCCACTTCTGGGGCGGCTGCGGCCTGCTATTTTTAGGCTGGGGAGAGTCCAATAACCATGGACCTCCCTAGTCTGAGAATATCAGACCCCAGCTGTCTGCTTTACCTTGGCTGGTTATCCAATTTTGGGGGGACCCCTACGTGTTTTTTTTTTTAAATTATTTAATTTAAAATAACAGCGTGGGGTGCCCTCAGTTTTGGATTACCAGCCAAGGTGAGGTTGCCAGCTGTGGTCTGCAGGCTGCAGCCGTCTGCTTTACCCTAGCTGGCTACAAAACTAGGGGGAACCCTGCGTCATTTTTTTTTTCTTTTTTTGGCTAAATACAAAGCTGAGCACCCCTTAGTGCCACATGAAAGGCACCAAAGGGTGCAAAATTACAAAATGCAGGAGAGTGGCACATTATGTGTCTTTCTGCCATTATAATGACAGAAAAGACTGATATGATGTGCACAAGCACAAGAAAATCACCAGAGCGCTCTACGCTGTGAAAAGCAGCAGAAAATGGCACTGGAGTGAACATGTGACCGCCTCATGTAGGATGAAGCTATGGACCCTGGGTAAATTTATGCATTTACCCTCCTTCAGTTTTTTTGCAGTACACAAAAAAAACGGAAGGCACACGGATGACAAACAGATGACATACGGACCGTCTACGGAACGGAAACGGATGCCACATGGATGCACCCGTGAAAAAAACGGACTGTTTTTTGCAGACTGCAAAAATGGATCGCTCGTGTTAATTTAGCCTTATTCTGATCTGCCGTTTATAAACAGCAGGCAGAAATAAGTGAATAACACCCCCCGGCGTCAGAAAATCTCCGGGGTTTCAGGGCTAGCTGAGACCCTGGAGATCATGATTCAGGACGGTTTTTCCGGTCCCCGCTCACGTGATCACAGGTATACACCGTACACCGATGATCACGTTACAGTAAATGACAGCGCCGGTAAAACATTATTTATCTCCCATCTGGCATGAACAAACACTTCTCCACTTCTTCTCCACTTTTTCTCCACTTCTCCACTTCTTCTCCACTTTTTCTCCACTTTTTCTCCATTTTTTCTCCATATTTTCTCCACTTTTTCTCCACTTTTTCTCCACTTTTTCTCCATTTTTTCTCCACTTTTTCTCCACTTTTTCTCCATTTTTTCTCCACTTTTTCTCCACTTTTTTTCCACTTTTTCTCCATTTTTTCTCCACTTTTTCTCCACTTCTTCTCCACTTCTCCACTTCTCCACTTTTTCTCCATTTTTTCTCCACTTCTTCTCCACTTTTTCCACTTTTTCTCCACTTTTTCTCCATTTTTTCTCCACTTTTTCTCCACTTTTTCTCCACTTTTTCTCCATTTTTTCTCCATTTTTTCTCCACTTTTTCTCCACTTTTTTTCCACTTTTTCTCCATTTTTTCTCCACTTTTTCTCCACTTCTTCTCCACTTCTCCACTTCTCCACTTTTTCTCCATTTTTTCTCCACTTCTTCTCCACTTTTTCCACTTTTTCTCCACTTTTTCTCCATTTTTTCTCCACTTTTTCTCCATTTTTTCTCCACTTTTTCTCCACTTTTTCTCCATTTTTTCTCCACTTTTTCTACATTTTTTCTCCACTTCTCCTCCACTTTTTCTCCACTTTTTCTACATTTTTTCTCCATTTTTTCTCCACTTTTTCTCCACTTTTTCTCCACTTTTTCTCCATTTTTTCTCCACTTTTTCTACATTTTTTCTCCACTTCTCCTCCACTTTTTCTCCACTTTTTCTACATTTTTTCTCCATTTTTTCTCCACTTTTTCTCCACTTTTTCTCCATTTTTTCTCCACTTTTTCTCCACTTTTTCTCCACTTTTTCTCCACTTTTTCTCCACTTTTTCTCAATTTTTTCTCCATTTTTTCTCCACTTTTTCTCCACTTTTTCTCCACCTTTTCTCCATTTTTTCTCCACTTTTTCTACATTTTTTCTCCACTTTTTCTCCATTTTTTCTCCACTTTTCTCCATTTTTTCTCCACTTTTTCTCCACTTTTTCTCTGTTCTTTTTCTATGGTCGGTCTACCCATTAGCTCTGCCATGCATAGTGTAGCTCTACACCTACTGCACATGTTACTTTATGATTGACATCTCTTTCGTACCAGAGCTGTCTAAGCCTACTCTGACCCCATATTTGTCATTACTATATTGTCCTTGTACTGTATTATGACATTTGTATCATGTGTTTCATTTCTTGCTGTGTTGCAATTTTTTTGCTGCATCCCAATTGTACCTCTACATTGTTCGAGTTTATGTTATTGTTCTCTCACTCTTATGTGATACTGATTATTGTCATTTTTCATGATTACATGCAGATAAGTCCAATCTGACGAAGGCTCAGGCCGAAACGTCATTTGTAACTTGTTTTGGACAAAAACATATATGCTTATGAAAATTTTTTTTTTCTTAATATTGACCAATAAAGAGTGATTTTGCATTACTATCTGTTGTGACTTACTGACTTAGTCTGGGAGATTTAGAGTGCCGAGGTTACTCACTAATTTTATCTATTATTACCTCTGAGCACCTATATACCAGTGAGCAGAGCTTCCTCTACAGTAGTTCTCCTGATTAGGCATGCCCTTACCTCATGAGCAGGGCATTGCAGCTTTGGTAGCAACCATTACATCATGGACTCTGCTGCTGTGGACCCGGAGAGAGTGAGTGCAGATTCATTGCACCCACACTCCTCACATGAAGGGTCCGCACTCCTAGAAAATGGGGAATACGTTCCCTGAGTGTCTCCCCCCATATTCTAGATGGTCCAGAGTCGTCGTGGGACCCCTTTATTTTTTTTCTTACAATAAATTGGTGAAAGAGGAAATGTTTTGGGGACTGTTTTTTCAAATAAATTTCTTTTGTCGATTTTTTTTTTTGTTAGTACTGACAGTTTATGATGTTGGGTATCTAATAGACGCCATGACATCACAAACTGCTGGGCTTGATCTCAGGTGACTTTACAGCTAGTATCAACCCGATTTATTACCCCGTTTGCCACTGCACCAGGGCACGGGATGAGCTGGTGTGAAGCGCCAGGATTGGCGCATCTAGTGAATGCGCCACGTCTGGGGTGCCTGCGGCCTGCTATTTTTAGGCTGTGAAGGCTATGGACCTTCCCACCCTGAAAATACCAGACCACAGCTGTCCGCTTTACCTTGGCTGGTGATTCAATTTGGGGGGGGACCCTACTTTTATTGTGTAATTATTAATATTTATAAAATAATTATAAAAAAGAGCCTGAGGGGACCTTCACATTGGATCCCCAACCACGGTAAAGCTGCCAGCTGTGGTTTTCAGGCTACAGCCGTCTGATTTACCCTAGCTGGCTATCAAAAATGGGGGGACCCAACGTCATTTTTTTTAACTATTTTTTAAATAGAAAAAATTAATGGGCTTCCCTGTATTTTGATTGCCAACCAAGGTAACGGCAGGCAGATGGTGGTGGCAACCCATAGCTGTCTGCTTTATCTGCGCTGAGAATCAAAAATACCGCGGAGCGCTACGTCATTTTTTTAAAGATTTATTTTTACAGCACTGTGATGTCCAGCAATCAAAATACAGGGAAGCCCATTTTGTTTTTAGTTATTTAAATAAATAATTAAAAAAAATATATATGGGCTCCCGCTGCATTTTTTGTATTGCTAGCTAAGGGTAATCCAAGCAGCTTCTGGCTGCTAACCCCCACTGCTTGGTGTTACCTTCACTGGCAATGGAAAATCCAGAGAAGCATTTTTTTTTTTTTTGCCAAAAAACTACAATAAAGGACGTGAGCTTCGCCATATTTTTGTATGCTAGCCAGGTATAGCAGGCAGGTGCTGGAAGAGTTGGATACAGCGCCAGAAGATGGTGCTTCTATGAAAGTGCCATTTTCTGAGGCGGCTGCAGACTGCAATTCGCAGCAGTGGGGCCCAGAAAGCTCAGGCCAACCTGTACTGCGGATTCCAATCCCCAGCTGTCTAGTTGTACCTGGCTGGACACAAAAATGGGGCGAAGCCTACGTCATTTGTTTTCTAATTATTTCATGAAATTCATGAAATAATAAAAAAAGGGCTTCCCTTTATTTTTGGTTCCCAGCCGGGTACAAATAGGCAACTGGGGGTTGGGGGCAGCCGTACCTGCCTGCTGTACCTGGCTAGCATACAAAAATATGGCGAAGCCCACATAATTTTTTCAGGGGGCAAAAAACTTCTGCATACAGTCCTGGATGGAGTATGCTGAGCCTTGTAGTTCTGCAGCTGCTGTCTGTCTGTATGGAGAAGAGCAGACTTCAGCTGCAGAACTACAAGGCTCAGCATACTCCATCCAGGACTGTATGCAGAAGTTTTTTGCCCACCAAAAAAATGACGTGGGCTTCGCCATATTTTTGTATGCTAGCCAGGTACAGCAGGCAGCCACGGGCTGCCTCCAACCCCCAGTTGCCTATTTGTACCCGGCTGGGAACCAAAAATATAGGGAAGCCCGTTTTTTTTAATTATTTCACTTATCTCATGAAATAATTAAAAAACAAATGACGTGGGCTTTGCCCCATTTTTGTGTCCAGCCAGGTACAACTAGGCAGCTGGGGATTGGAATCCGCGGCACAGGTTAGCCCGAGGTTTCTGGGCGCCTCTGCTGCGAATTTCAGTTCGCAGCCGCCCCAGAAAATGGCGCTCTCATAGAAGCGCCATCATCTGGCGCTGTATCCAACTCTTCCAACAGCCCTGGAGCCGGGTGGCTTGTTGGGTAATCATGAGTTAATACTGGCTTTGTTTTACTAGCCAGTATTAAGCCAGAGATTCTTAATGTCAGGCACGTTTGACCCGGCCATTAAGAATCTCCAATAAAGGGTTAAAAAAAGACACCACACAGAGAAAAAATACTTTAATAGAAATAAATACACAGACACATTAGAGACTCCATCTTTATTACCCCTGTCAGCCCAATAAATCCCCAATAAACCAGCGCTGATAAGAGGTTTTTAATAGAGGCTTAAATTATAAGCAGCAATTTCAGCATTCCAAGTGCCTTTAAATGAATTTGAAGAAACTGCACTTCAGGATTGTAGTGAGGATTGTTGTGAGGATGAGGTGCCCCAGCTCATCACTTGATGAGCTGGGGCACCTCATCCTCACTACAATCCTCACTAGTGTAGTAGTAGTGACAATTGTAGTGAGGATGAGGTGCCCCAGCTCATCACTTGATGAGCTGGGGCACCTCATCCTCACTACAATATTCACTAGTGTAGTAGTAGTGAGGATTGTAGTGAGGATGAGGTGCCCCAGCTCATCACTTGATGAGCTGGGGCACCTCATCCTCACTACAATCCTCACTAGTGTAGTAGTAGTGAGGATTGTAGTGAGGATGAGGTGTCCCGGTTCATCACTTGATGAGCTGTGGCACCTCATCCTCACTACAATCCTCACTAGTGTAGTAGTAGTGACGATTGTAGTGAGGATGAGGTGCCCCGGCTCATCACTTGATGAGCTGAGGCACCTCATCCTCACTAGTGTAGTAGTAGTGACGATTGTAGTGAGGATGAGGTGCCCCAGCTCATCACTTGATGAGCTGGGGCACCTCATCCTCACTACAATCCTCACTACAATCGTGAAGCAGTGTGCAGCCTTCACTCCGTGAGAGATCAGTGCTGCTGGCTGTCAGCGGTAACAGCAGTAATGCTGACAGACGCGTTACCATAGCAACGGTGCTCTCGGAGCCGCGGTTAGCGGTGACGTCACCGCTAACTGCGTTGCTATGGCAACGGTGATCTCCGTTAATGACCGGCTGTGTCAGCCGGTCCCTAACGGAACGGGGAGTCGACCGTGTGCTAGAGCATGTCGTCGGTACACGGCGATACACAAATGTGCACCGTGTACCGGAGAGATGCACTCGCAGGTCCTACATGACGCGTCATAGTCATGTGACCAGTCTGTAGCCAATGAGATAATAGCCACGTGACTGGTCACATGGCTATTTTGACGGTCACCGGGAGGATTCAGCAATCATCGGATGGAATAGCGGCAGGAGACAGACTGCAGGAGGGATCGCGGGGACCAGTAAGTGTTATGGCAATGTTTATTAACTGTATGTGTACATTTATAATGCAATTTTATGTGTTTGTGATTGCCTCCCATTATAGCCTATTGGTTCGAGTTCGGTTCGTCGAACGTTCGACGAACCGAACTCGAACGGGTGCTCCGTTCGGTGAACCGACCTCGAGCTGAACCGCGACCGGTTCGCTCATCTCTAGTGAATACACCTCAGATTTAATTTGAGGGTATTCACATCCAAATTGAAGTAAGAATTTAGGAATTACAGATCTTTTACACCTTCACCACCAAGCCTGTATTCACCTTAATGACGAGGCCATTTTTTTCAATTCGACAAGTGCCAATTTACAAGGTAATAAATCTGGATGGAGTTAAAGGATCCCAGTGATTTCGAGAATGTTTGTTTTTTCCCGTGATATGTTGTACTTTATATTAGTGGTAAATTTAGGACAATTAATTTTGCTGTTATTTGTGAAAATATTAGAAATTTGGCAAACAATTTGAAAATTTTGCAATTTTCAAATTTTATTTTTAGGCTTGTAAACCAGAGATTCATGTCACACAAAATGGTTAATACATAACATTTACCACATGTCTACTTTACATAAGCACCATTTTTGAAAAATATTTATTTTTTGTTACAAAGTTAGAAGGGTTAAAAGTTTATCAGTAATTTCTCATTTTCACAACAAAATTGTCAAAATAATTTCTTTAGGGACCACATCACATTTGAGGTGACTTTGAAAGGACTATGTGATAGAAAATACCCCAAAATGAACAATTCTAAAAACTGTTCCCCTCAAACTGCTCAAAACTACGGTACATCCAAGAATGAATTCAAATTACATTTTACCTAAAAATGTTGCTTTAGCCCCAATTTATTAACTTTTGTAAGACATAGCACAACAAAATGGAACCCCAAAATTTGTCCTCAGTTTTTTTGTTACTGCTTAATTGAGTTTATTAACTCTTCAGGTGCTTCACAAGAAGTAAAGCAATGTGTAAGGAAAAAAATAATATTTACTTTTTCTCACAAAAATGTTTTTTTAGCTACAAATTTTGCATTTTTACAAGGATAATAGAAAAAAATGCACTGTAGAACTTGTTTAAAAATTTCTCCTGAGTATGCCGATACTTGATATGTGGAGAAAATCTACTGTTTGGGTCCACAACATGAGTCCAAAGAGAAAGAGCCCCATTTAATTTTTAGAACACAAAATTGGTTGGAATCTTTAGCGAACAACATGTTGCATTTGGAGAACCCCTTATGTGCTTAAACAGTGAAACCCCACAAAAGAGACACAATTTTGGAAACTAGACCCCTCAAGAAATGTATCCAGATGTGTGGTATGCACTTTGAAACCCAAGGTGCTTTGCATAATTTTATAATGTTGAGCCATGAAAATAAAAAAAATCACATTTTTCCCCACAGAAATGTACTTTAGCTCAATTTTTTTTTATTTTCATAAGGGTAACAGAAAAAATTGACTGTCCAATCTGTTTTGCAACTTCTCCTGATCAAGTTCATACACAATATGTTGTGGAAAACTACTCTTTAGGTGCATAGCAGGGCTTGGAAGGGAAGTAGCACCATTTAATTTGCAAAATGCTAGAGCAAAATCAAGCTTGATTTGTTAGCATAAGCCATGTCATGTTTGGAGGGCCCCTGATGTGCCTAAATAATAGAAACCCCCTACAAGTGACCCAATTTTACAAACTAGACACCTCAAGAAACGTATTTAGATGTGTGGTGCGCACTTTGAACTCCCAAGTGCTTCACAGAATATTATAACATTAAGCCATGAAAAATCACTCTTTTCCCACACAAATGTTCTTTTAGCTTTGGGCGGCACGGTGGCTCAGTGGTTAGCACTGGAGTCTTGCAGCGCAGGGGTCCTGGATTCAAATCCCACCAAGGACAACATCTGCAAAGAGTGTGTATGTTCTCCCCGTGTTTGCGTGGGTTTCCTCCGGGTTCTCCGGTTATCTCCCACACTCCAAAAACATACAGATAGGGACTCTAGATTGTGAGCCCCAATGAGGACAGTGTTACCAATGTATGTAAAGCACTGTGGAATTAATAGCGCTATATAAATTAATAAAATTATTATTATTATTTTAGCTCCAATATTTTTATTTTCACAAGGGTAACAGGAAAATTGAACCTATCAATTAATTGATTAAACCTCTTATGTGGTGGAAAACTACTCTTTGGGCAATAATAAACCAAAAACTTGCTCAATGCTCGCCTTTTCTTCTTCTTTGGGAAGAAAAGGAGAGCATTGAGCAAGTTTTTGGTTTATTACCTTTGGGCTGAAATAATCTTTGTGCCTCATGTCCCATTTAAGGTAACATCCATATTTCTTTCTGCCAGAGAGGATGGGTCGAATTATGACACCCTATTTCTGCCAGATGTTAATCAGCATTTTGAGGTACTAATAATCAGACATTGTGTGTAAATTACACTATTCTCTGGACAAAAGCATTACTAGTGAGGTTCCATAAGAGTAAATGATATCTGATTAATTTTTTTTTCCTGTGAAATTTTGTTATACGCTGAATATTTCCTGGATTTGAAACCCAATTTGTCTGTCTTTGTCCATTTTCTGTGGTTATTGCACATTTGCACGGGTGATTATTTATTAGACCTTGAGTCGATTTTAATATATTTAATTAAAAGTTAATTTTTAATTTTATTACCAATTGCTGCATACTGTTCTATACCTGGTAATAATTCCTCTAAGTATGTTTTTATTGTCCCTAATTGAGCCCTATCAACTAATCGAAATGATTTTTATTTAATTGTTATTTTTACTCAAAACAAAAACCCAACAACCGGATCAGTGATGTGTTTTACTGATCTGTGCTTAGCGTCGGACTGGCTAATGGAGGAATCTCCAGTAATGCCAGGCCTGGATTCAGTTAACTGCATTGCACTCCGAAGCTCTCACCTGAGCTCCAGAGAGCAGCCTAGACTGAACTGCGAGCGCCGAGTGATTGATTTCCTGGCGATTACGGTTCAGTTCATGACAGCTGCAGACAGGCCGGGCTGAGCTCCATTGCTCTCACCTGAACTCCGGAGATCAGCCCGACCTATCCGTAGCTGTCATGAACTGAATCGCAATTGCCGGGGAACCAATCACTCGGCGCTCGCGGTTAAGTCCTGCAAACTCTGAGATCAGACCAGCCTGCAGGTGAGAGCTACGGAGTGCAATGCAGGTAACTGAATCCATGCCTGGCATTACTGGAGATTTCTCCGGTAGCCAGTCTGACGCTATCTGTACTCAATGGCTGCAGGACGCATGCACGGATGTGGTGCAAAAGGAAAGCGCTGGGAAATGGACAGAAAAAAGGACAGACAAAAAGTCCTAGTCAAAACTAAGCACAGACGCTGATCAATGATGTGTGTCATTGATCAGCACTTCATGGCTGCAGGACGCAAGCACAGATGTGGTGCAAAAGGAAGTAATCGAGTGGACATGAACAAAAAAAAGTCGTGGCCAAAAGTGAGCATGGATACTGATCAGTGAGGTTCATCACTGATCAGTAGTAGTAATATATATAAGGCACTACTGAATTCAGTAAAATATGATTATTTTTTATTATTTCATAGTCAGTTTAGTCAAGTCAGACTCCTCCATACAGCAGTGGATACTGCTAATGACAGGCTGCAAACCACAGAGACTCTCCTAATAGCATTACTACAACTGCCCATGGCAGAAATAACAGGCTGCAGATCCCAGTCAAATATCTGCTAGCATTCCAAATACTGCCAATGAAAAGAGTGAAACTATAATCTATCTCTATTCATCTCAGGTGCTAGTTACTGATGAAGGCCATGTTTGGGCCGCAACGTCTGACTTGACTAAACTGAGTATGAAATAATAAAAATTCATCATATTTTACTGAATTCAGGAGTGCCTTGTATATATTACTACTGTATATGGTCTGGAAACCTACCTGAGCACCCTGGTAACTAGAAATTCGGTAGAAGTGCCTTATCCTTTTGAACATCACTGATCAGTGGCTCAGTGACTGCAGGATGCACACATTGATGGGGTGCAAAAGAGGGAAGTAAATGGAAGGGGAAAAAAAAGTCCTGTCCAATAGGGAGCACAGATGCCGATTGGTGCTTGGCAGCTGCCAAGACATGAGTAATCAAATACGGATCAGCAATCAAGTCTGGCAGCAGAAGAGGAGTTTGGGAAGGGGTTTTGGAGAGGGAGAAAGGGGGTGAAAGATGGGAAGGTGGGGGAGAAAGGGATTGGAATAGATTAGAAAAAAGAAGGGGGCATGAACAGGTCAGGAATAGGAAAGGAAGATTTTTCATAATTCTTCAATCAGCAACAGGAACAGCACAAGAATTGGTGGCACAGGTTAAAATAGCTTGTAAGGCCCAGCAGACCTGGTAGCAGAACAGCACATTGAGCGCTTGTTAAAAAATATACTCTTAAATATATTTTTCGTCAAATACGTAAAGGCCGCATGAAAGAAAGAACTTCCAAAGATGTAAAAAATAAATGTATTTTATCTATTTAAAAATGGTTGCCAGGGTTCAGTTACAGAAAGGAAAAAAATAATATACTTTGATAGCTTATGTAAAAAAGAGTTCATTTAGTCCATACTGAACAATGGGAAGTCTTTACCCATCTCTCTTTGGCTCCTGAACGGCAATGCAGGGGATGTCTTCTCTTAGCGTGTCTTCATCTTTGCAGCCTCGAGTCTTCTCACAGCAGGCAGTGTGGGGAGCGACCAGTAACCCCCTCCATCGTGTATTATATACCAGCTGCTCAGCCCATATAGGGTGTTCTAGTGGAACATAGTTGAATATAGTTCCATATTACGTAACCTTCTGGAAGCCTCGGGAAGCTTCTGGAAGGATTTATATATATCCTTCCATGCTCAGCATATATATATTCAATATGGATATTTTAATACTTATTCCTTATAAAAACTTAATTAATAAATTATGCCCTCCAACATAAACAGAACTGTGGACTTGTATATCTTACTATGAAATATTTGATAACTTGATGTATTAATTTCAATCATTTTACAATTCCCCCTTGAAGTGGGTGGAGCAACCCCGAAAATTAATTAATACATCATTAAAATAACAAATCTTCTTTCCTTATTTGGCAATAACGGATTAATATCAATAATAATGATGAATAATAATTAATTTGCATTATTCATGTTGTAAGTTCAATAATATAATATTGTGGATTCCTGTTATGACAGGCTGTGACCGATCAATCATATAAAAATGTATAAAACTATACTTCGCTAGACCTAAAAAGAAATGCAAAAAACCAAATCCGGTCACCATATGATGTCCTCTGAGCTGATGTCTTCTTATCTCCGATGTAATCCGGCATAAACACAGTCTCTTAGAAATAAATCCTTTGATAAAAATGAATGGTTACCAATTTATACAGTCCCATATTGCGTTTATCATTGTTAGATCAAAGTCCATAAACTTTATTTTTTATTGCAAAGTCCATAGCCAATGTTGATAAACCACAGTTCATGAATGTAGAAGAATAGCCAAAAGTCTTTGATGTCTGTGCAGTGTGATTTACACTAGTCACCTTTCATGCTGCCTGTTGTCAAATAACCCAGGAACAGATGTTAAGACGTTCTTGGTCAGCACGACAGGGGTTAACTTTAACACGTCATTGCTCTTTTTAGTAACTTTAGGGAGGTCTTAATGCTCAGACCATGTGTCATTGTCCATCTTGGAACCATAGGAGCACTATGTTTGAGATGCAAGCACGGTAAGTGTATTTTGCATGTTACACAGTCTTATTTGAGACGTTACCTTTTGGACCTTTTTGCAGAATCCCTTTTAACTTTAGGAAAAATATAAAGTCGTTTTATCTTCTATAATCTTGATTGAAGACTTCATTCCCTACCTAAATACCAAATATGGCAATAACTATCACTAATAAATGTCACAGCGTATCATAACTCTAATACTATAATACCATGTCATTATTATTATCGTAAAAGTATTAATATAATTGATACTCAGAATGATAAAATACTGCATAATGGTATAGACAATAGTATTTTCTTGTAATGACCTTTTTTATCATTGGTGCATTACCCTTCCAAACCCATAGGTGGCAATGTGTTGAATGTGACCAAAATATAATGTAAAATATGAAACAATATAATGTGTACCTATAACATGTATCATATTATAAATATGAAAGGCAACAATGTGGCTTATTAGTTAGATCATTTGTAAATTATAAACCAAAGCAAATAACCTTTTAGAAAAGACTGGATGATACCATCAAAACACAACAATACCCATTATAAATTATTATTGATTAAAAATATAATATATATTATTTGTAAATATAGGAAGGTAAACCTAGATGTACCTTAATCTTCCATCTTTATTACTCTAATTTAATTTATTTGATTTGTCTATTATTTATTAAATAACCTACTATAAGGAAATGTGTAACTATAAGTAATGCTTCATCCTTATTGTGTTAACATACTAATATAAAAATAATGTATTACCAGAAAGTAAACAATTGTATATATGATGAAGGAAGTATCTTTTCTTCCAAAAAGGTGGAACTTTTCCCTTTTAATATGATTCATATCTAATAAAGTAATATTCTTATATTAGATATTACTGAACTAAATATTGAAGTGTTTTCTCAATTGAGATATTTAAAATCTGAAGAAAAAATAAAAATTGTAGAATTTAGATTTTGATTAAAAATGTGAATATTAAATAATAATTAATATAAAAAATAGGAATAAAAAGAAAAATGAAAATCGGAATAAAAATAAAACTTGAAATAAAAATAAGGCCTTCTATGTATATAACACCTATGTCTTTAATAATACATAACCTTAATGTTACCAGATAACCTTAATGTAACCAATAAAAATAATTAAGTCATGTAACCTTGCAAATAATACACTTCTCTTAGTATATAAATGCATTCTGATATACTTTATATAAATGCATTATGATATACTTCAAATATACTTTTTTATTCCCAATTCTTCCTTTGTACTTGAAATATTAATTATTAAAGTATCCTGTAAACACATATATTTATCAAATATAAATGTGTATGATTGAGACCAAACCTCTCCCTTTCAATATCATGAAATATGATATTATAAAAATTAATATGTTTAGATTAAATTAAATTAAAATTTGTGTTGCATATCTTCAATACCATATTATAAATATCACTTCCATATTTGAAAAGAAAAATGATTTCCAATCTATGTACCAATAAAAGAAGTGACTAACACAAAAGATATAAGAAAATCAAAACGTTATAACCTTATTCTAGAATGTAACTCTTCAGAATAAACCCTTAATAAAAAATCCTAATATCTCTATACTAAAGAAATGTCTAAGAATAAGATATATATATATCCGGTATAAATTCCTTCATTTATACTTATGTACTATAACTTTTTATCTAATATTATACATACATATTATAACCTCGAAGTTAAAATAAACATTCCCCTTTTTTTTTTTTTTCTCACTCTGGATCCAAGTACTCTGACTTTAGCATTTGCAGCTGCTCAAACAATCAATCATTCATAGACACATCTATGCACACAAGACTGTAACATATACTTTCACATAAAAACATTGACGGACACAAATCCCTGTATTCCCAATTATTCTATGCGCATTTCAAAGATTATGTTACTAATTTGAAGTACTTCTCGAAAAAAACAAATTCCAATGAATTACAGACTGTACATATGACCATGGAACAAACATTTATTTTTTTTTTAGCTTTAGTACCAAGTCACATGCTTTGGTCACGTGCAAGGAACACCATTCCAAGACAGCAAGCAGTTTTATACCACTCCAAAGCTCAGATTACATTTCTAATAACTCTAAAGAAGATATATATTCATTAAAGAAACATTAAAGTAATAGTTCTCTGGCAATTGGTACCTGAGGAAATAATAATATTAATCGTGCTTTCGCGATTAATCTTACCCAATAAAATATATGTTACCTGATTGAAGACAAGAACATATGTAAAAATAAAAAGTTAATACTTCATCAATCTGTTTTACTGATAAATTCTGAGGGAAATAAAAGAATAAAATTATTATCATATTTATGATAAAAATGAAACACTTAAAATCCGTTACTTTCTCTTATTATTTTATTTTAAATATTATTATTCATATACAGAGATCAAATTATTATTTATAACATTAAACTATCATTTGACTAAATGAAAATATGACCTTGATTTACTATCACTACTTTTAATATATATATATATATATATATATATATATATATATATATATATATATCTATATGTATTGATTCACTGTATATGAATAAGCACATTTGTCAAACAAA
The DNA here is from genome assembly GCF_048569485.1 of Anomaloglossus baeobatrachus. Classification (NCBI taxonomy): domain Eukaryota; kingdom Metazoa; phylum Chordata; class Amphibia; order Anura; family Aromobatidae; genus Anomaloglossus; species Anomaloglossus baeobatrachus. Next base: position 499,708,594 of record NC_134353.1, read on the forward strand.
AAAATTAATTTACCCAGAAATCCACTTTATTTAACTGAAGACCATACCTAATTTTTTCTTCAAAGATTCGATTTATTAGATTCCCTTTGAACTTATAGGAATCTCGGAACTTATGTAATTCAAGGCTTTCTCTTATATGAGAGAGAATGTCCCTCTCTGAAAGACCCCCCAGCTGTTGCTGGCTATCAAATCCTATCCCAGGGAGAGGATCTCCACAAGACACCTGTTTCTGGTTTTCAAAGCTTTTACTCATCATTTGTCTGGGATCCTCAATCCCAGTGATCGATCCCGTCACTGGTGACAAGGGTTTTTCCTGTGGAAAAAGACTTTTAGATGACAGAAATTGGGGTGGATTGTATGGTTTGTAACACGTATGCATCTTCCTCCGAATTGCATATACCCTGTCACAGAAATATCTGGATCTGGGAGACACTGTTGGTTTTTCACGGAAACTCTCCCTTTTTCGTATTGGTTTTTCAGAATTAATTAATTTCTGTTTTGATTGACTTTGGCGATTTCTAACAAAATCGATAAATGTCGTACATTCGAATAGGGACTTTTTATTTAATGCCACTGCACAGGCGGCATTGTCAAGGAAATTAAATTTCTTGATGAATAAACGTATCATTCCATCCAATCCGACATTTGGAATAACCGCCCTATACAAACGTTCAAAAACGGACATAAATGAGAACGTACTCTCATTTTGTTCAATTTGTAATTCCTTCAACATCTCATAGTTTGGATCAGATTCATTCCTTGTACAGAATATGAGATTTTTCAGCCTTATGATATCGTTATCATTTGAACAATCAAATGTCTCATTGTCAGAAAACTTTTTCAAAGCCAATTGTCTAAAGAAATGCTGAGGTAACCACATACGGAATAACTGATTCGTCTCACTATTGGTTAAGTTTAACTTCTCGATGGAACTTTCAAATATCTCTGAATTTCTGCAAACATGTATTTTAGGATTATATGCGGGAATTAATTTGCATATGTCCAATAAATTTTTTCTAAGTGTAATCCCTAACTTAGCCTGTTCTATTTTTAGAAACTGATCGTCGCCATTTTCTCTCTCCACGTGTCCTTCTCTGACGGCTTTCTGCCTGTGTCCCATTCTGGCTCCTCCCCCTTCTGGCTTCACTACGTCATTTCCTGCTTCTTTCTCAGTATCTTGAAAGGCACCTTGATTAGGTAACACGTGTCTGTCGCCATTATCAAAATTCTGATTTACAAAATTACAGTCTAAATCATCTGACTGATCATTTACAACATTACAGTCAGAATTCACAATATCACTGACTGACATTCCAAGTTCTAAGCAGTCTTTGGATTTCTCTGTCACTGACTCTCCTGACAATTCAGGTTGTCTATTTCCACCATTTTTACACTTTTCTACGATTAACCTGTGAAAATCATAGACTAAATGACAGACATTTCTGATTTTCTGTTTCTCTCTATTAAAAGACCTTATACATTCTATACGTGAATTCTCAAGTTCACACTCCTCATAAAAGCGTAACCAAATCTCTTCTACATTAGAAATATCTGGATAAGTGAACTGAAGTTTACTTTGCTTAACATATGAAGAAATAAAATCCATTTTCTTACCTGAAATGATCAGATGATCTGATGGATGATCCTGTAAAACTTGATTCACCTTGCTCAGCACGTCCAATACTTCTTATGGACTGACTCTATCTTTCTTGCTCAAAAATACGTCAAAAGTTAACTTCTGTAACTTTGTAAAGACTTTAAAGTTCATTAAAAAAACATTCATGCAATCTTGACTTATACGTATTTCCTAGGTTCTGCGTGATTTTTTTATAAATTGTCGATTCCTGATCCTTTGCAGGAGATACTGGACTTCGACCCCCCTTATGCAAAGTGAAGGAACAACAAAAACGTAAAAAATTACGAATGGGTGGCTCACCAAATGTTAAAAAATATACTCTTAAATATATTTTTCGTCAAATACGTAAAGGCCGCATGAAAGAAAGAACTTCCAAAGATGTAAAAAATAAATGTATTTTATCTATTTAAAAATGGTTGCCAGGGTTCAGTTACAGAAAGGAAAAAAATAATATACTTTGATAGCTTATGTAAAAAAGAGTTCATTTAGTCCATACTGAACAATGGGAAGTCTTTACCCATCTCTCTTTGGCTCCTGAACGGCAATGCAGGGGATGTCTTCTCTTAGCGTGTCTTCATCTTTGCAGCCTCGAGTCTTCTCACAGCAGGCAGTGTGGGGAGCGACCAGTAACCCCCTCCATCGTGTATTATATACCAGCTGCTCAGCCCATATAGGGTGTTCTAGTGGAACATAGTTGAATATAGTTCCATATTACGTAACCTTCTGGAAGCCTCGGGAAGCTTCTGGAAGGATTTATATATATCCTTCCATGCTCAGCATATATATATTCAATATGGATATTTTAATACTTATTCCTTATAAAAACTTAATTAATAAATTATGCCCTCCAACATAAACAGAACTGTGGACTTGTATATCTTACTATGAAATATTTGATAACTTGATGTATTAATTTCAATCATTTTACAGCGCTCTATGGCTATGTGCACACACTGCGTTTTTTTGACGCTGCGTTTTTGTGCGTTTTTGGCCGCTAAAAACGCACAAAAATGCACCTGCGTCGAAAAAACGCGGCAAAAAACGCACGCATTTTGCCGCGATTTGGTGCGTTTTTTGCTGCGTTTTGCTGCGTTTTTGCTCACTGCGTCCTTATGCGTTTTTTATCAGTGAACAAAAAAAAAAAGGTCTGATGTCATTTCCTTCTTCAATGTGTTCTTCATTCTCCACTAGTGTATGCAGAAGAGCAGACAGCTGCAGAACTACAAGGCTCAGCATACTCCATCCAATAGTGTATGCAGGAGAGCAGACAGCAGCTGCAGAACTACAAGGCTCAGCATGCTCCATCCAGGACTGTATGCTTGAGGGAGAGTCAGGGGGAGCAGACCTACAAGGCTCAGCATCCTCCATCCAATAGTGTATGCAGGAGAGCAGACAGCAGCTGTCGAACTACAAGGCTCAGCATCCTCCTTCCAGGACTGTATGCAGGATTTCTTTGCCCCCCCAAACAAAAAAAATGACGTGGGCTTCACCATATTTTTGTATGCTAGCCGGGTACAGCAGGCAGGTACGGGCTGCCCCCAACCCCCAGCTGCCTATTTGTACCCGACTGGGAACCAAAAATATAGGGAAGCCCTTTTTTTTTTAATTATTTCATGAATTTCATGAAATAATTTAAAAAAAAAATGACGTGAGCTTCGCCCAATTTTTAAGTCCAGCCGGGTACAACTAGGCAGCTGGGGATTGGAATCCACAGTGCAGGGTGCCCATGCTTTCTGGGCACCCCCGCTGTGAATTGCAGTCCCGCAGCCACCCCAGAAAATGGCGCTTTCATAGAAGCGCCATCTTCTGGCGCTGTATCCAACTCTTCCAGCTGCCCTGAAGCCGGGTGGCTCGCCGGGTAATAATGGGGTTAGGGCTAGCTGTATAGCTGGCCCTAAGCCCGAAATTCATGGTGTCACGCCAATATTAGACATGGCCACCATGAATTTCTAGTAAAGATAAAAAAAAAACACAACACACAGAAAAATATTTTTATTAGAAATAAAACACAACACAATTAGTGACTCCATCTTTATTGAAACAAAGAACCCCCCTCCGCAGTAATCCTGGGTCAAGGGTCCCGCGCCGTCCAATCCAGATCCAATATCATCTGATCGGTTTGTTGGAAGGCAAAGCGATCAGTTGATGTGTCAGGATCAAGTGCCTGAATCACATCACACATCAGCTGATTGTATAAAAGCCGTTTATACAATCAGCAGATGCATCGGTGCAAAAAAAAATAAAAAAAATAATACTCACTTATGTGCTGATTACCGGCAGGTCCTGCAGCGATGGGGCGGGAGTCTGATCCCGTCCGATCGCTGCAGCAGCTGCCGGTAATCAGGGATGAAGTCTCCTGACGCATCCGCTGATACCGGCCGGGCGCCCGCGTCACCGCGATACTTACGATCACCTGATGCGTCAGGTGACTGCATCAGGTGATCCATCGCCAGGTCCTGCATCCATCGGAGGTTTCCCGGCCGTCTGCACACAGCCGGAGCGGCGATACCGTGAGAGGAGATGGGAGCGGGCATGGCACCGGGAGGCTGCAGACAGGTGAGTATAACTTTTTTTTTTCTACTGTTAACTTTTGTTTTCCCAGCCGCTTCCACCTCCCGCCCAGACATGGCGCCGCACGGCAGCATACATGCACAGGACGGGAGATGGAAGCGGCGGTGACGGTACCGGGAGGATTCACGCTTCTGTATATACTGACAGAAGGAATCCTCTTCCTGTACACGTCACTTTACTACCCACCTCCTGCGTTTATAGCTGCGTTTTTGGTCTTAGAAACGCACCAAAACGCACCAAAACGCAGCTATTTGCGTTTCTCATTGCGTCTTTCAACATCCCATTGAACTCAATGGATGAAAAACGCGGTGAAAAACGCTGGAATAATTGACATGCTGCGCTTTTGTGGTCACCACAAAAACACAGCTGAAAAAAAACGCTGTGTGCAGACAGCAAAAATGAAAACTCATAGACTTTGCTGGGGAAGCAAAGTCCTGCAGTTTTGAGGCCAAAAACGCACCCGAAAAACGCGCAAAAACGCCGAGAAAAACGCACTGTGTGCACATAGCCTATTCCTGTCTCCAAGCTGGAATTTTGTCTCTGCTCACTGATTGATGCGATGGGTCATCATCATACAATTGCTCCAATCAGTGATGCCACCGTTGCCTACCTCCAGCCTATGATCAGTGCTGTTGCGTCTTGAGCTGACATATTTAATTGTACCTATTGTGGGTAGATGGGATGTTTTGATCACCTATGATTGCATTTTAACCCCTTAGTGACGGAGCTAATTTTCACCTAAATGACCAGACCAAATTTTGCAATTCTGACCAGAGTCACTTCATGAGGTTATAACTCTGGAACGCTTCAACGGATCACGGTGATTCTGAGATTGTTTTTTCGTCACATATTGGACTTCATGTTAGTACTAAATTTAGGACAATATTTTTTGCGTTTATTTATGAAAAAAATTGAATATTGGCAAAAATTTTGATAATTTAGCAATTTTCAACTTTTGAATTTTTATACCGTTAAACCAGAGATTTCTGTGACACAAAATAGTTAATAAATAACATTTCCCACATGTCTACTTTACATCAGCACAATTTTGGAAACAAAATTTTTTTTTGTTAGGAAGTTAGAGGGGTTCAAAGTTTATCAGCGATTTCTCATTTTTACATCAAAATTTTTGAAACCATTTTTTTAGGGACCACATCACATTTGAAGTGACTTCAATAGGCCTAGATGACAGAAAATACCCAAAAGTGACACCATTCTAAAAATTGCACCCCCCAAAGTACTCAAAACCACATTCAAGAAGTTTATTAACCCTTCAGGTGCTTCACATGAACAAAAGCAATGTGGAATGAAAAAAAGCAAAAATTCAATTTTACCTAAAAATGTTGCTCTAACCCAAATTTATTCACTTTTAGAAGAAATAACACAACAAAATGGACAACAAAACTTGTTCCCCACTTTCTTATGAGCGCGCTGATACCCCACATGTGGTCAGAAACCTCTGTTTGGACAAATGGGAGGGCTCGGAACAGAAGGAGCAATATTTGAATTTTGGAAAGCAAATTTGGCTGAAATAGATTGCGGGCACCATGTTGCATTTACAGGTCCGCTAAGGTACCTAAACAGAAGAAACCCCTCACAAGTGACACCATTTTGGAAACTAGACCCCTAAAGGCTTCTATCTAGGGCTATAGTGAGCATTTTAGATCCACAGGTACTTCACAGATTTTGTTAACGTTACGTTGTCATATTGAAAATTTTAATAATTTTCTCAAAAATGTTGCTTTAGCATCAATTTTCTCACTTTTTCAAGAGGTAAGTCCAAAAATTTGACCTCAAGGTTTGTTAACCACTTTTTTATGAGCGCGGTGATACCTGACATGTGGTCTGAAACCTTTGTTTGGACAAATGGGAGGGCTTGGAACGAAAGGAGCAATATTTGAATTTTGGAAAGGAAATTTGGCTGAAAAAGATTGCGGGCACCATGTCACAATTGGAGGACCCCTAAGGTACCTAAACAGCAGAAACCCCACACAAGTGACCCCATTTTGGAAACTAGGCCCCTCAAGGAATTTATCTAGATGTTTGGTGAGTACCCTGAACCCCCAGGTGCTTCACAGAATTTTATAACGTTGAGCCATGAAAAAAAAAAAAAAAAAATTACCACAAAATTGTTATTTCAACCAGGTAGCTTTTTTTTTACAAGAGTAAAAGGAAAAAAATCAGCATAACATTTATTGTGCATTTTCTCCTGAGTTTGGCAATACCTTAAATGTGGTGGAAATCAACTGTTTGGGCGCATGGCAGGGCTCGGAAGGGAAGGAGTGCCATTTGACTGCAAAATTGGCTGGAATCAATAGTGGACGCCAGGTTGCATTTGGAGAGCGCCTGAGGTGCCTAAAAAGTGGCGGTCCCCCACAAGTGACTCCATTCTGGAAACAAGACACCTCAAGGCTTTTATCTAGGTGTATAGTGAGCAGTTTGAATCCACGAGTACTTCACAGAATTTGATAAGCTTAGGTTGCCATATTGAAAATTTTCATTTTTTTCACAAAAATGTTGCTTCAGCATCAAATTTCTTACTTTTTCAAGAGACAACAACAAACCGTGGACCCAACAGGTTGTTATCCAATGTCTTATGAGCACAGGGATACCCCACATGTGGCCAAAAACCTCTGTTTGGATAAATGGGAGGGCTTGGAATGGAAGGAGCACCATTTGAATTCTGGAAAAGTTGAAATAAATTGCGGGCACCATGTCAGATTTGCAGGGCCCCTTGGGTACCTATACAGCAGAAACCCCCCACAAGTGACCCCATTTTGGAAACTGGATTTTATTCAGGAGTATAGTAAGCATTTTGAATCCACAGGTACTTCACAAAAATGTTGCTGTAGCAACAAATGTCTCACTTTTAGGCTATGTGGCCATGATCCAGCGACACGGCGTCTAGTACACAGTGTCAGCCTCCTGCAGAGATGTGAGTGTTGTCCACGGGAGAATGCAGCTGCCCGTGCCCACGATTTGGGTTCAGGCCGCTGTGGAGCTCTAAGCTACCTGCAGAGAACACTCTTGTCTCTGCAGCATAAATTGACATGCTGAGGCTTGGGAAGCTGCACCACAGGTCAGTGTATGCTGCGGAGAAAAGAAGCACATTGGGCAAGCACATTGGGCATGGGATTTCTAAAAATCCTTCCACTGTGCTTCTACTGCACATTGCAGCGCTATGGACGCAGGGAAAACACTCTGCGCCCAAAACGCTGCAAATCCCGATTGTGGGCGCACAGCCTAAAATGCTACAATGGATGAATGGATAGATGTCAAACATATATAACGTCCCACCCCCTGCATATTCTAAGCTGGCGCCCTTTAGTGCCTTTCATGTGGCACTAAAGGGTGCCTAGCCTTGTATTTAGCCCCCCAAAAAATTAATAATTAAAATAAATGACGTGGGGTCCCCCTTATTTTTGATAGCCAGCTAGGGTAAAGCAGACAGCTGTAGCCTGCAAACCACAGCTGACAGCTTCACCTTGTCTGGTGATCAATTTGGAGGGCTCCCCAGGCGTTTTTTTTTTTTAAAAAAAAAAGTGGGCCCCCCCCCAAATTAGATCACCAGCCAAGGTGAAGCGGACAGCTGGGGTCTGGTATTCTCAGGGTGGGAAGAGCCATGGTTATTGGACTCTTCCCAGCCTAAAAATAGCAGGCCGCAGCCACCCCAGAAGTGGCGCATCCATTAGATGCGCCAATCCTGGCGCTTCGCCCCAGCTCATCCTGTGCCCTGGTGCGGTGGCAGACGGGGTAATATATGGGGTTGATACCAGCTGTAATCTCACCTGGCATCAAGCCCTGGGGTTAGTGATGTCACGGCATCTGAACAGATACCCGACATTACTAACCCAGTCAGTAATAGAAAAAAATAAAGACAAAAAAAAAATTTATTTGAAAAAACACTCCCCGAAACATTCCTCTTTCACCAATTTATTGAAAATAAAGAAATTCCGGTCACTGTAATCCATTTTGGAGGTCCCACGCCGACTCTGGACCTTCTAGAATATGGGGGGCACGTTCAGGGAACGTATCCTCCATTTTCTGGAAGAGCAAGCTCTCCATGAGCAGTGTGGGTGCAGTAATCTGAGAATACTGCACTCACACTGCCCCGGTCCAACTTAGGGCAGAGTGACCTGCAGTAACCTCATTCCAGAATATGAGGGGCACGCTCACAGAACGTACCCCCCATTTTCTGGAACAGCAGTCTCTCCATGTGAGGAGTGTGGCTGCAGATTACTGCACTCACTCTCCCCCGGTCCACAGTGGAGCAGCCTGTGCAGCAGCGACGTCAGCGTCCCTGCTTGCAGGGATCCAGCTGACAGCTACTGTCTGCGCATGCGCCGCCAGCATTCAAGAAGGAGGCGGCGTGATCGCGGGACGGATCACCAGCCAGGTAACGTAAGACCAGGGGCGGATATGGGGGGATGGCGGGAGACCTAGCGGGACCTGGGGGACAACTTTCTGTCACATGTGACGTGTCACATGCGGCAGAAAGAGCAGGATGAATGCGGCCGAGCGCTACTGTGCGCTGCGCGCCGCCATCTTTCACGCTCCGGAGGGGGGAGGGGGGCGGCTCTGGAGAACCGGAGGGGGCTCCGGTGACCAGAGAGCTCTGGTGTACCGGAGGAGAGGTCAGGGGAGGACATTTCCCTCCGATCTGAAATGTTTGATCATTTCAGATCGGAGGGAAATGAATGCAGAGCCGCCGGCAGCGGCAGTTTTCTGTGCGCTTCGGCGTCATTTTGACTGCTCCGGAGGGGGAGTGGGGGTGGGGGGGGACTCTCCGGTACCGGGGGCTTTGGGGGCACTAGGGGTTTAGATTTCTTTCTCATCTGACATGTTTGATCATGTCAGATGAAAAAGAAATCAGTTTTACCGGCCATTTCTTTTTTTTTTTGTGACCGTCGGTATACGGTGTATACTGCCGATCACATTATCGGGGTCCAAAAAAAACACCCCGATTCATAATCTGGGGGGTCTCAGCTACCCCCGGTAGCTGAAACCCCCGAGATTTTCAGTCGCTGGGGGGCGCTACAGGGTTTTTTCGGGCCGCCGCTTTAAAGCGGCGGAAACGAATAGGTACCCTGTTTTGCCGCCGATTTAAGTCGTACGGCCGTCGTTATGAGGTTAATGCAATGTTGCAGAGACCAAAAAATGTAATTCTGGCATTTTAAGTTTTTTTTCTTACTACGCTCTTTACTGATCAGATTAATTGATTTTATATTTTGATAGATCGGACATTTCTGAAAGCAGGCATACCAAATATGTGTAATTTTTTTTAAAAAAAAAATCATTTTTTATTGATTTTTCTAGTCCCTCTAAGGGACTTTATGCCTGCACTGTCCGATCGCTTCTGCTGATCAGAGCAATGATTCAGAACCGCTCTGATTAGCAGACATGCTGATCTTCTGTGAATACCAACGCTTTGACAGCATTCACAGGAAGCACTTCATGACAATGACAAGGGTCATTAGCTGACCCTGCCCGGTTGTGACAACTCATTGGTGCCCAATGATCATGTAACAGGGCAGCCGATGGCGACGGTGATCAGGGCGATCCTCACTGCATTGCATTAGATTGCGCTGTCAGAGTCTGACAGCGTGATCTAAGGAGTCAACCAGCATGGGTGAATAGCAAATTCACCCACACTAGTTAGCTACACATGTCTGCTGATCAGACATGTGCCGCGCAAGCCCGCATTAAAGGGACAGACACAGCCGAAGACATATATGGAGCCTAAATCACAAAAATGTAGTAATTCAATTTATTCCTATATATTCATAATTTGAATATATGCATTTTAAGGGTTTAAATATTATTTAGACACACTGTCTCTACCTTGTAGTAATCTTTCACCAGTTCCTGATTGAGAATCCAATTAATAACACATCAAGACACTAATAGAGCCTATTAGTTAAGTGGAAAAGAAATATTCATGAAGTTTCCCTTATTAGTAATTTTAACTTTACAAATATTTATTAGTCTTCAGAGTCTTTGGAGCTGTAAAATTAGATTAATAGAGTATTGGATTTTTTTGCCCCCACACTGTTTGGAACTGAACACCTTGAGGCGGGAAACAAACATATTGATCCTGTACGTCTCCTTATTTTGACATCACATAAAATAAGGTCACACCATAATTCTACAGCTTTGAAGGAATGATTTGCCAATCATGAAATGTAAACTTCATTTCTCATTTGGATGCTATGAGAATATGCAGCAAACCTCGTGCCAGCAAACAGTGAAATGCACAATCATAGCACAGTTGGTGGAAACCAGAATGCTATCTGCCCACGACATGTGTTTCCTTAATTTTATTCATTTTAATAGATCATGCCAATTTAGGAGTAATAAAGAGAAACAAGGCTTTAAAAATGTATTTATTAAGACAATTTAATTAGCTGTGACTCATGAAAATAATAGTAAAAAAATGATCAGAGCTGTGTATGTAAAGGGAGCACATCACATTAAGAAAGAAGGGGTGGGAAGGATTTATGCTTCAATTATCCCATAATCTAGAGGTTGGAAACAAATGCTTTCATCAAACTTTTACGAATTTTCTGTTGCTTGTCCTCAGTCCTCTCCCTGTTTTTTGACAGCAGCAGCTGTATACTTGGTAGTACGGTATATTCTTTATTACTCGTATTTAGATAAACCACACAAGTGTTTATATATATATATATATATATATATATATGGATAGTTTTTCTGCATTAGCAATTCGATTTTGTTCTTCAAAACATAACCGTAATATTATAGTGTATAAAATTTTTGGGCAGAAATGTGACATAAAGAACACTCTGTAGAAAGCTATAGCTGCGTAAAAATTGCAAGACGCAAAGGTTTATAATTAGGTATGAGCGACGGTATTCACCACTACTCGGTATCCGACGGATAATGGGGTATTCGAGGTATTCGGTATCTGACGGCTAATATGGTATTCGATCCGGTACTTTCATTATCATTTCTGGACTTCCTGGTGCCTTTTTCCAGCCAATGAACACATCTGACGTTGCTTGCCCTCAAAGTAAAGCCGCAGCCATCTTTGTTGTGGTGTTACTGTGATTGGCTTGGCCGCACGGAGTCATAGGGGCTATATAAGACAGCCTCCATTTTGTGTACACGCATTCATTCCGATGTAGCAAGACTGTACTGTGTGCGGTATAGCATTTTTCCAGCCAACTAATACTAGTCCTTCTAAGGGCTGAAGCTATTTAGCATTAGCTGTTAGCGACTGTGTAAACCATAGAAACAGGTATAGGGACAGTGCAGTTTGTTCCATGAGAGTGTTCCTGCTCAGAATCCAAAATAGTCCTTTTAAGGGCTGAAGAGACTGTCCACTGTGCTAGCAGCTGTGAACATCATAGAACTGCTGCAAAAAAAAAATCCTCTTATTAGTGCTGCAGACGGTCTGTTATTGCAGTGTGTGATATAGTGACGGCAGGGAGAGATTTAAAGCTGTCCTGACATCTGCTAATAATAATAATCAACAATCTCGGCACTGCTACATCCCTTGTGTCTGTTAGACTAGCAATAGGTATTACAACTTGCAAAAAAGGTCCCAAAATTGTAAAACCAAGGGGTTCAGGTGTAGTGTAGTGCCTGTCAGCCACCATCTCAATTCACAGTCTGAGTGTTACCAAATTTTTATTAATACTAGGTGTCAGTGGCACAACTTCTGCCTCAAGACCAGTACCTTCCTACAAGCAACCTAGCATACTTTTGGGGGCTTGCTGCAACTAACACATAGTCTCAGTGTTACCCAATTTTTATTAATACTTGGTGTCAGTGGCACTACTTCTGCTTCAAGGCCAGTACATTCCTAGCAACAAGCTAGCATATTTTGGGGAGCTTCATATCTTACAGCACCTAAATAGTGGCTTTCTGCAACTAACACACAGTCTCAGTGTTACCCAATTTTTATTAATACTTGGTGTAAGGGGCACAACTTCTGCCTCAAGGCCAGTACCTTCCTACCAGCCACCTAGCATTCGTTTGGGGGCTTGCTGCAACTAACACACAGTCCGAGTGTTACCCAATTTTTATTATTATTTGGTGTCAGTGGCACTACTTCTGCTTCAAGGCCAGTACATTCCTAGGAACAAGCTAGCATATTTTGGGGGCTTCATATCTTACAGCACCTAAATAGTGGCTTTCTGCAACTAGCACACAGTCTCAGTGTTACCCAATTTTTATTAATATTTGGTGTAAGGGGCACAACTTCTCCTTCAAGGCCAGTACCTTCCTACAAGCAACCTAGCATTCTTTTGGGGGCTTTATATCTTACAGCACCTACATAGTGGTTTGCTGCAACTAACACACAGTCTCAGTGTTACCCAATTTTTATTAATACTTTGTGCCAGAAGCACAACTTCTGCCTCAAGGCCAGTACCTTCCTTCAAGCAACCTAGTGTAATTTTGGAGGCTTCATATCTTACAGCACCTACATAGTGGTTTGCTGCAACTAACACACAGTCTCAGTGTTATCCAATTTTTATTAATACTTGGTGTCAGGGGCACAACTTCTGCTTCAAGGCCAGTACCTTCCTACAAGCAACCTAGCATACTTTTGGGGGGCTTCATATCTTACAGCACCTACATAGTGGTTTGCTGCAACTAACACACAGTCTCAGTGTTACCCAATTTTTATTAATACTTGGTGTCAGGGGCACAACTTCTGCCTCAAGTCGAGTTCCTTCCTAGCAACAACCTAGCATACTTTTGGGGGGCTTCATATCTTACAGCACCTATACAGTGGCTTGCTTCAACTATCACACAGTCTCATTGTTACCCAATTTTTATTAATACTTTGTGTCAGGGGCACAACTTCTGCCTCAAGGCCAGTACCTTCCTTCAAGCAACCTAGTGTAATTTTGGAGGCTTCATATTTTACAGAACCTACATAGTGGCTTGCTCTTACTAAGACACAGTATGAGTGCCAAAAACCAATACTAAAATAAAAGTGTTGCCAAACACTGTTTTCTTTTGGAGCTGAAAGACATTCACAACATCTTTTTCGACTCCTCCAAGTGGTAGTTTGTCCTATAAAGTTACCTTTTGGTTTTTAGACTTACAGAAACAGCAATCGTGAGAAACTATTAACACAAGTTTAACAACCCGGCATAAGTGTTGTTCCACTGCCTGTAGAAAAGGTCACTTTACAGTATTCATCTTCAAATAATCAAACCAAAAAAATCGAAAAAAGAGGGGGTAAGGGCCATGGACGAGGTGATAGTGACAGTGGTGGTTGCCCAAGCAGTGTGATCGAGATAAAGAAAAAGGTTCCTGCTTTATCTACCTCTGCCTTCCTATCCCAATTTTCTTGTCCACATGGAAAAGCATTCTTGCGCCCTGAAGAGTGCAAACAGGTAATGAGTTGGCTAGCAGAAAATGCCTCCAGTTAGTTGTCGAGTAGCAAATCCCAAGCGTCCACACAGACAGACTTGAGTAGCCCAGAGGCTGGCCCATCGAATCCTCAGCCTGGTCATCCTTCCTCACAGCATCAGTATTCTAAGGAAACATATGACACCAAAGCAGGTTACTCTGAGGAACTGTTTACGGGACCCTTTGACCTTTCTTGCCTCTCACCGCATAATACCACCAATGCAGGTGAGGCCGTGGTGTGCAGTGATGCACAGATCTTTGAGCACCCAAGTCCAGAAGAAAGCCATGTTGTTGGCCGTGAGATGCTGGGCAATCAGGTGGAAGTGTTGGAGGATGATGAGCCACAGTTGCCCTCAGGTCAGCCTGAAACCTCCATTCCCGAAGATATTGACCTTCAGGAATTTTGATCGATGATGAGGTGACTGATCCAACATGGACGGGTGGCATGGATTGCGAGAACAGCAGTGCAGAGGATCATGTGCCCATAGTCCGCAAAAAGGCTGTAAGACATAGGGTTTCGACCACTGGCAGAGGTTAATCAACTGTGCACATGACACTACCACCTGTGGCATCTCAGAGTCCAAGGGTCCGTGGTGCGATTGTGTGGGAGTTTTTTCCAAGAGTCCTTCGGACCAAACGGTTGCCATTTGTCAAATTTGTCAGACCAAGCTTAGCAGAGGAATAAATACTTCTATCTTGGGCACCTCCAGCATGAGAAACCATATGTTAGCCAAGCACACCACTCGGTGGTTGACAGCTCTAGGTGAAAAACATGATTTCCAGACTCAAAACTCTGCCACTTTCCCTGGCCTGCCTGCTTCCCAAACTGCTGTGCAAGAAGGTGGTGCTGATGCCTCCTTCTCCCAACCTGATGTTGGCCAAACGACACAGCTTTGATGTCCCAGCGTTCCGTTCAGTTGTCCTTACCACAGACCTTCGAAAAGAACCGAAAATACCCCGTTATGCACCCAAGGGCAGAAACCATAACTGCACACATTGCACGATTAATAGCCCTTGAGATGTTGCTGTATCAGCTTTTGGGTACAAAGGCTTTCCGCAACCTTTTGGCGGTGTTAGAATATCAGTACTCTGTGCCTAGCCGCCACTATTTTTCTCGTTTTGCCATCCCCGCTTTCCACAATCACGTGTCCGTAAACATCAAACGGGATCTCACCAACGCCGTAACAGGGAAGGTCCACTTAACCACAGACACGTGGACAAGCGGAAGTGGACAGAGACGCTACATCTCACTGATGGCACACTGGGTGAACCTGGTGGCGGCTGGTACAGAGTCTGGGCTGGCAACATCCCATATAGTTCCCACACCCAGAATAGCGGGGCCCACTTCAATCACAGTTTCAGTAGCCTCCTATACAGCAACAACTCCCTCCTCCTCCTACTCTTCATCTAGCTCCTGTTCATCCTCCTCAACATCCACCGGTGTCAAACCGTCAACATCATTCTCTAGCTGGGATCTTGGCAGCATTTCCTCGGCTAAGCGGCAACATGCTCTACTGAAGCTCCTCTGTATCGGCGACAAATCGCACATGGCACCTGAGCTTTTGAAAGCAATAACTGAGGAGACAATTGAGTGGCTTGAGCCATTGGACCTCCGTCCAGGGATGCTAGTGTGCACTTTCTGAAGAAATACCCTGGGATACCAGACCTACTTACCAAGGTACGACGAATTGGCGCACATTTCCGCAAGTCATCTCCTTCTTTTGCTGGCCTGGCAGTGCTGCAGCAGCGATTACACTTGCCTCATAACAGACTAATATGTGACCTCCCTACGAGATGGAATTTAACCTATCATATGTTGGCCAGGATCCTTGAGTAGCAGAGGGCAGTATCTCCATTCCAGCTGGAACATGCCCGTCAGACACATCTGCCAGACATAAGTACTGCTGAGTGGGTGTGGATTGCAGACATTTGTCAGGTCTTGGAAAATTTTGATTACTGTACCAACATTGTGAGCAGTGAGGATACTGTTATCAGCATTACAATTCCACTGATTTGTTTATTGAAACGCTCTCTGGATGGTCTGACTGACCAAAGTGTTCATGCACCCGAGTTGTCTGTGGACCCAGACTTCCCAATGGTTGCTAGTAATCCGCACAACTTTGGCCAACAACCTCAGGCCACCTTTGCTTAGCATCATGAGGATGAGGAGGATGATGAAGAACAGGAATGCTTTGAAGTTGGCAACCAAAGGATTGACAACCCAAGCTTCAGGGCTGTCCAGCATGGAAGGCCTGAGGAGGAGCAGGAGGAGGAGAGAGAGACTGAGGAGGGGAGGAGGTTTAGGGAGACAGAATGTATTCTTAGCAGTGACACACAAAGGTTTCCAGTTCGGAGTCTGGGACACATGGCACAGTTCATGTCACACTGCCTTTCTCGTGACTGTTGGCTAGTCCACATTTTGGCAGAAAACAAATACTGGTTATGTACCTTCCTTGACCCATGCTACAAAGACAAATTTGCTTCGCTACTTGTGGAGGCAAATAAGAATTGTAGTACAGAAACATTCAAGAGGGCTGTAGTGGAGCAGTTGATGAAACGATTACCCTCAGATCATGCTGGCATCAGGGGTAGCGTGTCATCTCACGCAACAGGATTACAAGAGAGGGCTACGCATAGTAGGAGCAACACAGGCGGGAGACTAAAATGCCAAAACTGGTCCATTTTCCACAAATCGTCAACTGCGAATCAGATACCGGTTGGGGGAACGATGTCAAAGAGGGAACAGTTAAGTAAGATGGTGAGGGACTATAAGTGACCATATCAGTGTGCTTTTAGAGTCTACTGTTTCCTTTAACTATTGGATTTCCAAGCTCAACACTTGGCCAGACCTTGCATTATATGCTTTGGAAGTGCTAGCTTGCCCTGCTGCGAGTGTGTTGTCTGAGCATGTTTGCAGCTCAGCGGGGTCAATGTACCGCCCTGAGAGGGGCCCGGCCGCTTCTTCCGCTTGCTCGGGCTGAGCCGCTCGAGGTCCGGGCTCAGGTTGTCGGTGGCACGAGCGCCTCCGGACTGGGGGCCACGTCACTCTGTTAAGGGGAGGCAGTGAGGTGGTGGTGAGGTGGGACGAGGCGCGCAGCCGGGCAGGGCCGCGCGGTCGTCTAATGGGTCGTGATGCCACCCACGGGTCATGGTGACGGGGTGCACCACTGCTGCGGCTGGAGTGAATGCGGGCTCATCCGGGATCGGTGTTGCGGCCGCAGCCTAGATGTTAGCCCCTCCGCGGGTAGGGGCGGTGTGTCCCGGGGCCCGGTGGGGAACTGAAGCGCTGATGTTGTTGTCGGGGTGCAGGGTCCCGTGCTGTGGCGCAGTGTCGTGCCCGGATGGCATTGGTGTACTCACGATTAATTCACACTCAGAGTCACTGGTAAACCAAAGTTCGGGTATGGTCGGGTCCCACAGCCGGCTGGTGATGTCCCCTGTGGGGTTGATGGTGGCCCCTTTTCCCTTGCACCTCTTGTTGTGGTTTTTCGGCTCCCCTGCCTGGGCAGTGGTAGCCCGCTTTCCGGCGTTGAGCTGCCGGAGAGGAGCCCTCTGTTGCCCGCAGGCGCTGGCCTGTCGGGTGTTTGGCCCTTGGCGGTGGCACTCACCCGGAATCGGTGGGCTTTTGCCCTCATTTGGGACTTTGGGTGTGGATGAACCCGTGAGGTCCAGCCAGCAATCAGTCAATTTGCCTAAACTCAGTGGCTTCTAAGGTAGGACGGGGTCTGAGTACCCGGTTTTTGGTGCTCCGGTACACGGTTGACTCCCCGGTTCAGGACCGGCGGGCTCCAACCCAGGCCCGGTCTCTACGGTTCCGCCGGTTGCTCTACCGGTACTCCTGCAGACGGCCACCACCATCTGCCTGCCTGACGTTTCAAGGGTCCCAGGCTCCTACCCGGGTCCCTGACAGCTGCTCCACTACCACTCACTGTCAACTCCAAAACTGTTCTTCTTGTATTTCCTGCCTCAGGGCAGTAGTCTCCTCGGTGGGCGTGCCTTTTTCGCCTGACTCTGCCCACCTGGTGTGCCCTACTGGCCCTGAGAGAGGCATCAGGTCTCCCTCTCGGGTGGCGGGTGTGTCCTCACAGGGGGGTGGGGGGGTGTGTAATGTGGTAGGTGTTATTACCTGTGACCCCTGGGGTCCAGGGCATCACATCAATAATAACAGATAGTCACACACATCTATCCACGGAAAGTCCAGACAATTGACGATTATCAAAATGAACCATAGATGGATTGCCCCAGAGTATCTCAGGCCGCATGTTAACAAAACCCAATAATAAGTGTATCCCCAGAATTTGGATTTCTTAAGTTCAAATAAATTTCATTGTTTCTCATTCAAGAGACTATCTTGTCTTCTATCATCTAATGACACCGCATGACTAATCTAACTTGTTAAGCTGCTGCGATGTAATTGTTTTGCTCAATCACCCAGGGCAATATTTTTCAAGCCTTTGTACATTATGCACCAGCACAAGCACTGTCGAGGCTACACTGTCTAGAACAATTGGTCAGGCAGTCTCTATTTGTGTTCTTTATTGATGCTGTGCTCCACGGTGTGTTACACATGGCCCCCTGCAAAATCAGATTTTTTTTTTAGCTCCTTGGCATGTTATGCCCTGTTGCAAATCCTACCAATTTTTTTAAAAGAAGCTCTTGGGAGCTGTTAGGAGTACCTACTGATGCAGTGCTCCATGGTGTCTGAACCATTATTCCCTGGGGCAACTGAATGTATTAAACTCTTTGGCATGTCATGCCCTGTTGCTTATCCTATACCAGTTCCAAATACTAAAGTAGATATTATATTTAACCAGGATCTTCACTACGTTTTATAAAAAACCATATACTTTATTATATCAAATGCACATACATACATAAATATAGTTAAAAACAGGAGGGAAAAAGGAGGATAATTAACCCTACCCTTTTCCTACCTCAACTACGGGGGTCGGCGTCCTAATTATAAAGACGCCCCCGTTCCACGACGGCTGACCCTGAAAATGCCCTCCCTACTAGTTTACGAGTGAAATCCCTCTCAAGAATGAAACAACCCCAACAGTAGTAACACCACAGTGAGGAAGAGGTGCTCAGTCAATAATGGCTAATTTGTCTGTATCACCAATATGACCTGTAGGGATTTGGGGCCTTAGGGTCAGAGACTGTCAATAGGTCTGTGTTCTCAGTAGCAGATATAGATAGATAATATGATTATGATGTTTTGCTATTCAAGAAATGCCCAACGATTAGCTATTTCAAGGACTGCCCCTACTGTTGGTTATCCTACCAATTTTTTTAAAAAAAAGCTGTTGGGAGTACCTTGTGTTGCTTTGCTACATGGTGTCTGAGTCACTACACCCTAGGGAAACAGAATGTATTAAACTCCTTGGCATGTTATGCCTTGTTGCGTATCCTACCATTATTTTTAAAGTAAGGTGTTGGGAGCTGTTGGGAGTGCCTTGTGATGATTAGCAACATGGTGTCTGAACCATTATCCCCTGGGAAAACTGAATGCATAAAACTTCCTGGCATGTTATGCCCTGTTGCTTATTCTACCATTTTTTTTTAAAAAAAGCTGTTGGGAGTACCTTGTGATGCTTAGCTACATAGTGTCTGAACCATTTTCCCCTGGGGAAACAGAATATATTAAACTTCTTGGCATGTTATGCCCTGTTGCATATTCTACCAATTTTTTTTAAAAATTGTTGGGAACTGTTGGGAGTACCTACTGATGCAGTGCTCCATGGTGTCTGAACCACTACACCCTATGGGAACTGAATGTATTAAACTCCTTGGCATGTTATGCCCTTTTGCTTATCCTACCATTCTTTTTTTTTTTTTTAAAAAAAAAAAGCTGTTGAGAGCTATTGGGAGTACCTTCTGATGTAGTGCTCCATGGTGTTTAAACCATTCCCCCCTGGGGAAACTGAATTTTTTTAAATCCTCGGTGTTAGCTAGTGGAATAAAGCCTGAGTTCCAGAGTGAAACAACTGCCACTTCCCCTGGGCTGCCTGCTTCCCAAACTGCTGTGCAAGAATGTGGCGCTGGTGCCTCCTTCTCCCAACCTGATGCTGGCCAAACTCAATCATCAACGACATCAGCTTCGGTGTTCTAGTGTTCCGTTCAGTTGTCCATACCACAACCCTTCAAAAAGAAGCAAAAAAACCCCGTTACGCACCCAAGGACAGAAACTATAACTGCACACATTGCACGATTGATAGCCCTTGAGATGATGCCATATCGGCTTGTGGGAACAGAAGCTTTCTGCGATCTTTTGGCGGTGTGAGAAAATGAATGTTTTAAACTCCTTGGCATGTTATGCCCTGTTGCTTGTGCTACCATTTTTTTTTAACTAAGGTGTTGGGAGCTGTTGGGAGTACCTTGTGTTGCTTTGCTACATGGTGTCTGAACCACTACACCCTAGGGCAGGGGTCGGGAACCTATGGCTCGCGAGCCAGATATGGCTCTTTTGATGGCCGTATCTGGCTTGCAGACAGGGCTCCTACCTGTCTATGGGAAGGATCAGGGCCGGCGCCAGCACACGGTAAACCCGGTCAGCTGCCGGGGGGGCCCACTCGCGGTGGCAGGAGTGGCGCACCGCTACTCAGGGGGGCCCGGTGGCCGCGCTGTCACCGCCCCCCGCCGAGAATCGAGCTTTCAATTGCATCGGCATCGCAGGTGCCGATACAATTGAGAGCAATGATGAGAGAGTGAGCGGCGCGCTCTCTCTCTTATCATTCTCCCCGCTGTGACTGTCGGCGTTCTTCTGACAGCTCTGCAGCGAGCGCGGTGACGTCATCACTGCGCGCCTGCTGAGAGGTCAGCGAGCGACAGCAATGGACGATGCGCCGAGGAGACCGGATCAGCGGGGGAACGAGAAGTGAGCCGCCCCTCTACTGACACTGGGCTCCCCTGACTCACAGGTCAGCCACTACACAGCGGCACTAGTACACATAGGGGCCCAGCAGCCGCTCTGCGTCTATGTGTAGTACTGCTGTGTAGTGGCCGAACTGTGAGTCAGGGGAGCCCAGTGTCAGTAGAGGGGCCCCTGACCTGGAGAGGCCACCAGCCATGTCTGAGCTGCAGGAGTGCTAGTCCTGACCTGCACAGCAGACGGAATCTCCATCCTGCAGGACCTGCGATGATGTCACGCCCATGTGACTGTGTGGGAGGAGACACAGGTTTGCCGGGCAGAAAGCAAGAGAACTGAATCCTGAAGGAGATATGGACACATGACTGGTAATAAGAAAAGAGGGGACATGAGGGTGAGGGGGGCTGCAGGGTGAGGGGCATATGAGGGCTGCAGACTGTGACAGAAGCATGTGAAGGGGTGCAGAGTGTTTGAGAGGGGTAAGTTGGGGTACAGGCAGGGTGAGATATGTGAGCAGGGTGTGTGAGATATGGGGGTGTATTGTGTGTGATATGGGGGGTGCAGGCTGTATGGGAAGCAGGGTATGTGACATATGGGGGTGTAGTGTGTGAGATCTGGGGGGTGCAGGCTGTATGGGAAGCAGTGTGTGTGTGTGTGTGTGGGATATGGGGGGTGCAGGCCGTATGGGGAGTAGTGTGTGTGTGTGTGTGATATGGGGGGTGCAGGCTGTATGGGAAGCAGGGTGTGAGAGATATGGGGGTGTAGGCTGTATGGGAAGCAGGGTGTGTGAGATATGGGGGTGTAGTGTGTGTGATATGGGGGTGCAGGCTGTATGGGGAGCAGGGTATGCGACATATGGGGGTGTAGTGTGTTGGATATGGGGGGTGCAGGCTGTATGGGGAGCAGTGTGTGTGTGTGATATGGGGGGTGCAGGCTGTATGGGAAGCAAGGTGTCTGGGCCACTGACAGATACAATTGCTCCAGCGGTCACTTAGTACACAAAGGAGTGTTCCTCTCTGCTGCACTAAGCCACCGCTGGACCTAAACAATAATTCGCTGTAAAATAATAAAATAGATAATTGACATAACTGACAATGCGTTGTGTGACATGTCCAATATTCCAGCTTCTTTCTTCTGCGAATGCCTCAAAGCTGGCATTCTCTCAACATCAGGTGGGAAGAATGCCAGCTTCCAGTCATGCGCAGGAAAAAGAAGAAGCCAGACTGCTGGACTGATGTCATGCATTGCAAGTTCACAATGTAAGTTATTTATTTGATTTTTTTACTGCTAATTACCATTGTTTCAGTCCAGTTGTGGCTTTATACAGCAGGGAGGAGCATCCCTTGCTGTACTAAGTGAACATTGGAGCGATTGATCTGTCAATGGCCCTTTAAACATATTGTACGGCTCTCGCGGAATTATATTTCAAAATATGTGGCGTTTACGGCTCTCTTAGCCAAAAAGGTTCCTGACCCCTGCCCTAGGGGAACTGAATGTATTACATTTCTTGGCATGTTATGCCCTGTTGCTTATCCTACTATTTTTTTTTTAAAAATAAGCTGTTGAGAGCTGTTGGAAGTAACTTCTGATGCTGTGCTACATGGTCTTTGAACCATTTACCCCTGGGGAAACGGAATTTTTTGAAACCTTTGGAATAAAGCCTAAATTACAGAGTGAAACAACTGCCACTTCCATGGTGCTGCATGCTTCACAAACTGCGGTCTAGGCAGCAGGCGATGATGCCTCCTGCTCCCAACCTGCTTTTGATCAGATGCAGTCATCATCTGTGGCGCCCTGGACGAGCCAGGACGTCACAGGTACTGCAACAACACACCCCGGCTAGGCACACCAAAGTCAGACAAAAATCCTTGTTGCCTCCCTCCAGGGGCTGATGTCCACACCAGGGGGTGGAGCCAGGCGGTTGGCCCCACCCACCGAGGAGTTCACAGTCCTGGAGGCGGGAAAAGGAGGAGAGAGTAGAGTTCAGTTTGGAGAGTGGAAGAGTGAGGTGGGAGTGGAGCAGACTGACAGTGTCATATTTAATTGATTATTAATATTAAAAATACAATAAAATTGCAGACAGTGCTTCAACAGTGAAATGATAATATCTCAACCCAAGGGACACAGGCTTAAGGCCGCTTTACACGCAGCGACATCGCTAAAGCGATGTCGTTGGGGGTCACGGAAATCGTGACACAGATCCGGCCTCGTTAGTAATGTTGTTGCGTGTGACACCTACGTGCGATTGAAAAAGGATGCAAAATCGTGCAAAATAATTAATCGTTGACATGCTCCCCTATTCCCAATTATCGTTGCTGCTGCAGGTACGATGTTGTTCGTCGTTACCTGCGGCAGCACACATCGCTATGTGTGACACCGCAGGAATGAGGAACCTCCCCTTACCTGCGGCTGCCGGCAATGAGGAAGGAAGGAGGTGGGCGGGATGTTTGTCCTGCTCATCTCCGCCCCTCCGCTTCTATTGGGTGGCCGCTTAGTGACTTTGCTGTGACGCCGCATGCCCCCCCCCTTAGAAAGGAGGCGATTCGCTAGTCACAGCGACGTCGCTAGGCAGGTAAGTAGTGTAACGGGTCCGAGCGATGTTGTGCGCCACGGGCAGTGATTTGCCCGTGACGCACAACCGATGGGGGCGGGTACTCACACTAGCGATCTCGCTAGCGAGATCGCAGCATGTGAAGCGGCCTTTAGGCAAAATAACCTAGTATGCAGCTGGTAGAATACCTAAATTTCCACCATCACTAGTATAGTGAAACCAGGTAGGGCATATAATAAATTTATATATATGTATCACAGGTCATCACCCACAGAACATTGCTACTTATACTGGGTTAATGGAATGCATGCCAGAACGGCAAATGCGCTAGTCTCCTTATAAACCTACAGATTAAAAACAACAGCAGTGATGATGGTTTATTATAGTATGGATATAGCTCATAATTACCTTGGTTCACAAGACCTGCACAGCCAGCGTTTCAATATCCCTTGTTTACCAATTTAACAAAAAAAAAAAAAGCTCCACTGTAATCCATATGAAGGTCCCACGACACTCCCCAAAAGCAAACCTGAAAGACAGAAAATTTAATTAGTAAAGAAATAAAGACTATAGATACCTTTGTTCACCAATATACAGTATATCCCCGCAAAATACCTAATCCAGATCCACCATAATCCACATGAAGGTCCCACGACATTCCTAGACTCTGTGTTTCAGCTAATGAAACTAAAGAACATAATGTTTCCTATTGGCTGAGACAGCAGCCACTGCAACATCAAAGACTGTGCTGCTTGAGAACCATGGTTGTGAACTACAATGACCTCATAAGGTCTCCGCGGGCCACAGTATATAAGTCACACAGTAGCGTGTGACCCGCCGCAGGCAGTGATGAGTGGTGACGTCATGCCTGCAGCAGTTCTAGCACGAGGAATCTCAAGAGCTGGTCGTTGTGATATGCAGTGACGTCATAAGTTCCCCACAGTTCATTGCTGCTGGCTCTCGTGATACTTCATGCAAGAACCACAAAGGGCAGTGAACTGAGTAGAACTCATGATGCCACAGCTCGTCACTGCATGCGGCAGATCACATGCTACTGTCCCAGCCATTGGGAAATGTTCTGTTCTTCATTGGCTGGGACAAGAAATCTGGGAACATTGTGGGACCTCGATATGGATTACAGCAGATCTGGTTTAAGGATTTGGCTGGAAAATAATTGGTGAATGAGGGTGTGTCTTGTATTGTCTTGTCTTTATTTCTTTACTAATTTTCTCTTTTTTTGTCGTTCAGATTCACTTTTGTACAACACCATGGGACCTCCATGTGGATTATGGTTTACCTTTTTTTTTTTTGCTAAAATTTTAAATAAATTTGTGAACGAGGGCTGTAGTCAAGGGGTGTATGTGTAAATAATTTTGATTTCTATTTACAACTACTGGATTAGTAATGGTGTGTCTGATAGATGCCCACCCATTACTAATAGGAAGGCTTGATGCCAGCTTTCAATTCACAGCTGGCATAAGCACCATATATTACCCCATTTGCCACCGCACCAGGGCAACAGGAAGAGCTGAGTACAGCGCCAGATTTGGCACATCTAATAAATGTTCCACTTCTGAGGTGCTGCGGGCTGCTATTTTTAAACTTTGAAACGCCAACTAACTATGGCCCTTCCCACCCTAATATTATCAGTCCCCAGTTGTCTATTGTCCCTTTGCTGGTTTGGAAAAAAAGGGGGTGATCATACTCCTTTTTTTTAAATAATTTTTTTAAATATTTTTCAAAACCATCATGATATAGATGACATCTAAGTGTTGCAGCCTGCAGCTGCTGCTGTACCAGTACTGGTTATGAAAATTAGGGGGAACCCCACATCACACAGATGTCCATACAGATGTCCATACGGATGTCCATACGGATGTCTGATGTTTACTTAGTGTAAACTGGCCTGTGGTGCACTTGAAATCTGCAACATGTCACTTTCTCTTGAGTGTACACTGAATTTTATGTGCAGATTTTTCTCATGGACTTTTGTTAGATGTGGGAAATCAGCAAGTAAAAATATTCCACAGGGAAAATGCATTGAAAACGCATGTAATGCGTGCATAGGTATATCAATAAAGTTTAGTCAAAGCCAAATATCATGAAGTCCTAATTTACATAATAGGTGAAGAAATGGTGCAGAAAATCTGCAGCATTAAAAAGTCACCAAAAGCTCATTATAGGAATTTTAGATGTCAGATTTGGCACATCTAATAAATGTCCAACTTCTGGGGTGCTGCGGGCTGCTATTTTTAAACTTTGAAATGCCAACTAACTATGGCCCTTCCCACCCTAGTATTATCAGTTCCCAGTTGTCTATTTTCCCTTTACAGTTCCAGTAAAGTAGATGGGATTTATAAGAATGTCCTGCCCACTGTACTTCAATTTTACTTTGTGTAAACCAACCAGTAGTGTGGATTTCAAATCCCTATCATGTCAATTTCTCTTTTGGTTAAGCTGAGTTTTATGTGCAGATTTTTTTCATAAACTTGGATAAGATGTGAAAAATCCACAGGTAAACAAATGCATGTTTTTAATGCGCAAAAAAGGTATGCACTTATTTTACCAGCAGAAACGCGCCAAAAATGCATGGAATCCACAAATGTGTACATCAATAAAGTTTTGTCAAAGCCAAATACCTAGAAGTATCAAAAGCAAAGCAGCTTTGTTTAAAATATGACATAAGAACAAGAGACAAAAAACACAGCGTCAAAAACACGTTAAAAAAAGCATGTAAAAAAAAACTGTGAAAAAGCAAGTAACATAAGTTACTTAATAGGGGCAGACATGGTGCAGAAATTCTGTAACATGAAAAACTCACCAAAATCTCATTGTGGGAACATAGCTTTACGGGCACTTTGCACACTACGACATCGCAAGCCGATGCTGTGATGCCGCGCGCGATAGTCCCTGCCCCCGTCGCAGCTGCGATATCTTGGGATAGCTGCCATAGCGAACATTATCGCTACGGCAGCTTCACATGGACTTACCTGCCCTGCGACGTCGCTCTGGTCGGCGACCCCCCGCGGGCAGGTCGTGCGGCATCATAGCGACGTCACACAGCAGGCGGTCAAAGAAGCGGAGGGGCGGAGATGAGCGGGACGTAAACATCCCGCCCACCTCCTTCCTTCCGCATAGCCGCTGGACGCAGGTAAGGAGATGTTCCTCACTCCTGCGGCTTCATACACAGCGATGTGTGCTGCCGCAGGAACGAGGAACAACATCGTAACATCGGTCATTCCCAATTCATGGAAATGACCGACACGTTTGCAATCATTAATCGTATCAAAAATGCTTTCCACACTACGATATCGCCTGTGACGCCGGACGTGCGTCACTTTCAATTTGACCCCACCGACATCGCACCTGCGATGTCGTAGTGTGCAAAGTGCCCCTTAGGCTATGCTCCCAATATGATTTTTTAGGGAGTTATTGATGTTGCAGAATATCTGCATAATTTCTATATCTATTATGTAAAATAAGTTATTTGTATTTTTTCCATTGCATTTTTATTGAGTTTTTTACTTTTGGCTCTTTTAAATCTCTTTTTGGTATGTAATGTCTTAATTGAAGCTGCTTTGTTTTTGATATTCCCTTGTATTTGACAGAACTTTATTCATACATTTGCAGATTGCATTACATTTTTGGTGCATTCCCTCAGAAGAAACTCACTAAAGAGGCGTTTACATTTTTAACTGTGGATTTTCCGCATCTAATGCAATGCTATGGAAAAAATCTGCACTGAAAACTCATCGTACCGCAAGAGAAATCTACATGTTGCGGATTTAAAACACACACCACAGGTTAGTTTATACAAAGTAAAATTAAAGTACAGTGGGCAAGAGATTCCTATAAATCCCATCCACCATGCTGGATCCGTAAGACGTGAAAGTACACAGTGTCGAAAACTCACCAAAAGCTCATCGTGAGCACACAGCCTAAAGATTTGCATACTTTTGCCACTCATAGACACAATTTAAATAATTTTCCTCATTTATAAAGTGTCAAAGTCTAATATTCCTTTTTTTACTAATTTGTTTTATTTATGTGAAAATCTGTTGTAGTTTTAGGTCAAATGTAAGAAGAATTATGGAAAATTCTGAAGAGTTCACAAACTTTGAAGTACCATTTTATAATTAAAAATCAATAACCTTGGCACAGATAATACAATTATTTTGTTGAACAATTGTGCTTGGGTCATTAAAGAAAAGGATAACTTTAACCTCTTAAGGATTTTTTTATATTGGTTGTTTAATCTGTAATACTCATATAGAATCGTTCTCTGACGATGATTAAAAAAGAAATCTACATCCAGAACAGAGAATGTGGCTTAAATCCTTGACACAATGTGTTAAATTTACTAAGCTACATGCACCAAAATAGTTATTGATGCCAAAATGTATCACACCAGATCCATCGCTTTGACAAATTTGACACACTTTGCTGTGTTTTCTATAACACAAATTCTTGCTCTATTCAATAGTTTTGATCAATCTCCCTCATTTTTTACATCTTAAATACAAATTTTCTATTCTCTCAGAGGCAACATTGCTATGGTTGTGTCATAGCTTTGTTGAAATAAGAATATCATAAGATCTTGGAACTAATTAGTTATTTCTACAAATCATTATACTGTAGTAATCCAGCAAATTAAGTCATTTAGCTAGTGCACTAGAAGTCATGATGCCAGTCTTCAATACATGACGTTATGATCGCCTAATGCTCTCTGTTCAATAGCTAATTGCTACATGTTGTAATTAGTTAAAGCAAGGAGAAAAAAGTGAAATAACAATGCATAAAACGTATAAAGTTTATTGAAACATGAAGTCATAAAACATATAAGCATAATGAAAATGGGTGAAAAATATACAGGAGGGCAAAAATTGCCCCAAAAGAGTGATCACAATAATGTAACAGTCTTATCACAAGGAAATACAAATAGAAGAAAAAAGGTTTTTGTAAGTTACAATAGCAAGTGCATATACGTAATAATAGTGCCTTGATGACTATGGGACAGCGAGGAGCCGGGGCGCCTAAACGGTCCCTCAAGCTAAGGGGCCCTATGCAATCCCTAACCTCAGGGATACTCCTGAAGGTAGAGATGCCCGAGTCTCCTTCCTGGTCTTGCTTCTGAGCACTCTTGATCTCATTCCCCCTCACCCTTCCCCCAAGGGAGGGATGGGACAGGAGTGTGATTAAACCCACAGATAAAGACTCACAAAGGAAAACAAAAACTGACACACAGCATATACAAACAAAGATTAAGACAAAAAGAGATTCAGGAGGAAAAACAAGAGCAGGAAGGAGGCTACAAAACTACAGGGGTAAACTGCACAACTGCACCAAGCAATAAACACATTTTTCACCAGAAAGTCTGGGACATGCCACCTCACAGACCTACAAAGACAAACTATAGCTGGCGTGGGTGGAAGGATTCAACCAACATAAATAGGAGGGTAGCAAATGTGATAGGCCTCCCCACAACGTGTGAGTAAAGGAGCAAGCAGACCAGCAGAGATGAATTCTTGCTAGCCTGCCTATGAATTAACACACAGTCAGGTGATACCCAAGTCTTCTTGTGTTGATCCCAGACACCAGAGAAACCATCGGGCAGAGTGTCAGAATCTGCAATCTGAACAGAGCCCGATGCTGCCATGACAGTTGGCAAAGTTTGTGCAAAAATCCGTGTGACAAATAGTCACTGAGACAGTGGTAGAGCAAAGCATCACCCCAAAAGACAGTAGTGATAAGATCTAATATACATAATACCTGTAAAAGCGCTTATATTGCACTGATGCCCGGTGAGAAAAAACCCTTATGCACATTTTGTATGTATTGTCTGCCTCTTTCTCAAGGGGAGATCTGTGTGTGGTGTGCTTCTGCAAGGACCTATTAGACATGTGACCACAGTCACATATTCCGACAACCATGAAATGTAAAACAATATGTCAGCACATATGTGGCACCCCTGAGGCTTCAGTCGCCACAGGGTACTGCACTTCACCAGAGGTGCAGTATTCATCCCGGGTAAGGATGAGGTCATTGCCGGTAAACCACCACCATCTACCAAAACACACAGTTAGATACCCTCTCACTGGGACTGGGCTGTGGTAGTGACATTTGGGGTTGGCCATCACTAATATAGTGGACCCTCTGCTCATTAGTTCAGGAACCTAGGGATAGGAGCTTGACAACGCGGAGCAAGGAGACACACACACTTATAGTGGCAGACATGGCACAAGTGATATGGAGGAGAACACGGTCGCTGAGGGGAGAGCTGCGCCATAGGTCCCTCAGGACTGAGCGCACAGACGAGGGTGCGGAGGTCTAGGCTGGTGGGCACTTTACGTCCTGCCAGCAGAATCTGCCGGGCAGAGGATCACAAGTCTTCTGGCCCACACAAAGTGCCCGGGGCTCAGCAGCATATAGAGACAGGAATCATGACAACAGAGCGGAACCAGCAAAGGACTCACGCTGCCTGCCATACGGGACAAGAACAGGGCCCATTCAAGGACTCGAGTCCCAGTGTAGTTTCAAGTCGCAAGGGATGCACACAACACGGCGCAAGTAGGAAGCACTCACATCTAGAAACACTGGTTCTGACCTCCGAACTATCCGGGATTAGCTAGGGCCCATGACAGCAGAGTCCGGCAGTTCAAAGGAGGCAACCTTTCAGTGAGTAAATAACTTAAACTGCAACCCCTGTGTCATCCAATCCTTCCCGTGCCCTGCGCTCCTTTAATAGAGTAGACTACTACTCCCATCCTCCCTGTGGGCCTGAGCTCTGCCTGTGGAGAGCTGTACCAACCTAGCTGCATTACCACTGGCCCTCAGAGGAAATCTCTTGCAGCAGCAGCTCCCATTATAGTAGCACACCACAGGTGGCGTCACGAAAAACTCCCATCATCCCCATCATTTTGCATTTATTGACACCGCCATAGTCACGGAACCATTCCTAGCCGCTGTGACATCCCTCTCCCCATACGGGCCCGGTGATGAGTAACCCCCCAGACCCCGTGGGTGAATCACATACACACCAGGTGGCCGCACTGACCAATTCACCCCAGCATCAAGGTGCACTGCGTATGCCTGAGAGCAGAGGCACATTGGTGTTGCTCTCAGACATACACACACACACTACTGAGATGCAGGGCAGAGAAAGGGTAGACATGCAGCCACACTGTAGCCAAGTGAACATTGGTTTCAAGGGGACAGCATGTGCACAATAGGAAAATTAATACATATAGTCAGTGGACATTATTGACATTATATACAAATACAAGGCACTTTCACAATATGATTATAATCCAAAGTTGTTTTCTAGACTTCCTCAGCCATAACAATATCCATAACTGACAATATAATGGCAAGTGACAGGTGTTAATGAAAGATTATAGCAGAAAGAAAAAGAAGAAACAATAAAACAATTACATATGCAAGACAAGAATATAGACGTACTAAAATAGCTAATAAAACACACAAGATTAAAAAATGGTATTGGAAGAAATCTAAAGGAAAGGGGCAAAGCTAAGTACCTTATTTTGTCCATTTGGGACCATGGTGAGCAAAGAAACAATGCACCTTGTTTCTTTTTGGTCCATTATTTTTTCAGATCTCCATCTCCATTATTTTTAGAAGGCTTGTAGCCAGCCCTCACTTTATTTTTAGAGAGATAGCAGCCAGCCTTCACTAATAATTTTTAGAGAGCCAGCATCCAGCTCTCATTCATAATTATTAGAGGGCTAGCAGCCAGCCCTTATTCATAATTTTAAGAGTGCCAGCGCCCAGCCCTTACTCATCATTTTTAGAGGGCCAGCAGCCGGCACTCATGATTTTTAGAGGACTAGCAGCCACTCCTTATTCATAATTTTAAGAGTGCCAGAAGCAAGCCCTTACTCATCATTTTTAGAGGGTTAGAAGCAGGCTCGCACTCAATTTTTAAAGGGCCAGCAGCCATCCCTTACTCATCATTTTTAGAGGGTCAGCAGCCAGCCCTTACTCATAATTTTTAGAGGGCCAGAAACTGTCCATTGGTATTTGTTCCCCACCTGCCACTATTTTTCAGTGTGCCTTCCCTGCCTTACACCAACACGTGTCCCATAACATCACCCTTGCCCTCACCAATACAGTTACTGGGAGTATCTACTTAACCACCGACAAGTGTATAAGTGCTTGTGGCCATGGATGCTACATTTGCCTGACGGCTCACTGTGTGAACCTTGTCAAGGGTGAGACAGAGTCGGGCCCTGAGATGGCACACGTGCTACCGACACCGAGGATTGCGGGCTTTAGTTCCATCAGGGTTTTCCCCACCTCTTATACTAGTTTCTGCACTCCCTCCTCCATCTACAAATGGTCATCTCCTAGCATGTTCATATCTGTCGCAAGCTGTAAGAATTGCAGCACTGTATCTGCAAAGCGGTACAGTATTTAGTGAAATTAATTTCTTTAGGCGGGAAACAGCACACTGCTGCAGAGTTGTTGAAAGGTATAACAGACCAGACAGAACTGTGACTCTTGCCACTTAATCTACAGCCAGGCATGGTCGTGTGTGGTAATGACCTAATCTGATAGCGGCTCTGAAACTTGGCAAGCTCGCACATGTACCAGGCCTGGCTGACGTGGTGACTTAGTGGTTTAGTGCTTTCTGAA
The DNA here is from genome assembly GCF_048569485.1 of Anomaloglossus baeobatrachus. Classification (NCBI taxonomy): domain Eukaryota; kingdom Metazoa; phylum Chordata; class Amphibia; order Anura; family Aromobatidae; genus Anomaloglossus; species Anomaloglossus baeobatrachus. The sequence goes on from NC_134353.1 coordinate 499,740,259, forward strand.
AACATACCCAAATTTTCCTGAGATACTTGTAAAGGTATGCTGCATGGGTGCCCCATTTATGTCCCGCAGTCTTTCTTGTGTCCCTCACATTATACTCATTTTGACCAACACTGATTACTGGTTGTTCATCATTCTCGAACAATTCTACAAGGGGAACTTGACATGTCTCCTTTCTGAAGTGGAGAGGGCTAGTAAAATGAGACAATGCCAAAAGGTCCTAATTGAACAATTCCTACAAAAATTTCCCATCTGACAACACTGGCGACAGAGGTCATAGTTCCTTTTGCAACCAAGGAGAAGACGTGAGGGAGACAGACACCAGGTCCAACAGTGACAGGGGAACACTATCAAAGGTCTCGGAAATTTTAATTAGATTCTCCCAGTGCCCGGGCCCTGATGCATGGGGTAGTCTGACAAGGAGGGAGTGTTTTGTCAGCGCATGTTTTTAGTGCTGCCAGGGGCATAAGAACTGATAACTGGAAAATGCTGACAGTCTGTCTGTTCTCAAAATGAACAAGGCCTGGATTGGACCCAACTTCTCGATCCCAGTGAATGACAGCAGCAGAATATAAAACCCAAATCAAATGTTCCTTTTTTCCTGTTGTATGCCCATGCATCCTTTCCCAGTCAAAAAAGGGTATATGATTCATGTTCTTTTTTCTTGCTCTCCTCTTCCTCCTTCTCCATATCTTTAAATACTATAGAAGGGAAAGAAAAGCGCAATAGGGTCTTACCCGGTATGAGGGTAGAAAGAAATAAGGAATGTTACACTCACCTGGTGAGATTGTGCCAGTCACAACCCCTTATGATCGCTTGTGAGTGTCCTGGTGGTTCAGCAGTGGCCCCGTAGAGGCATATAATATATAGTTAAAAAATAGAAAACGGGTTTGATGCCTCGCTAAAAACCACAGATGCTGTATATTTAAAATTTCTCTTTTATTTCACAGTTCTACGCGTTTCAGGGACATCTCCGTCCCCTTCTTCAGGAAAAAAGAAATCATGCTGACACAAGGAGACTGACGCTATATAAAGGCGTCCAGACTGCCACGTAGACATTTATGACATCATCAGCCCATATGGTTCAGAGTAGTGACTCATTGCCAATTAAATGAATAATAAACCATTTTTAAAAAGAATAAAATGTGTGTATTCTTGTGTAAAAAAAACGGGTTTTTTGGAAAAAGGAAAAAAAGGAGAAAAAAGGACCGTTTGCGAACCTAGGGAAGTTTTGGTGAAGTGGAACAGGTGAAAAAGACCATCACCTATCCACTACTCCAGCTAGGGTATTAATGAAAGTGAGCAGTTCAAAGGAGCTCCGGAATAATAAATGCAGTATTTTTACTTTTAAGACTATACTTCCAAAGTAAAAAAAAATGTATTTAGAAAAGTGAAAGTGAAAAAAGCTTTTTTTAATACTAATGTGATTTTATTATGAGAATAACTGGAAAAAACTTCAGCATAAAAAATCGTCATAAAGCACAGTGAAACATGGCACTGCCCGTCAGTGGTAGTGCGGGAAAATTAATTTCTGTACATTAGAAAAAGAAAAAAGGTTCCCTGAAAAGCATCAGAGAGGCAGTTTAAAAGCGGAGATCGCAAAACCCTAAGGCGCATGCGTGAAAGGTGAAGCGAGTGCTAAGCACTAGAGGTGATGAGAGTTCAGACCGTGGGAACCAAAAACAGTGCGCATGCGTGCGGTGTGCAGGAAAATAGTGAAGCTGTAGCATGTTACGGGGAGAGATTACAAGGATGCAAACAGAAAAACTATAAATAAGGGGCTGAAAACAACATTTTTACATGCTGATGGATAAATATACACTTATGATGAAGATTTTTTTTTATCTATTTGTCCTATTCTTATCACAGTTTTTAAATTTGTTGAAAAAAGAGTGTTCATTTCCTTTTGAGCATTTATCAAGTTATATGTTACATATATGTTTACTTTTTAAGCTCTCTGTTCTCCCTTTCCCCCACCATCCTTAATATTTTTAATTATGATCTATAGCAGTCATGGCGAACCTTTTACAGGCCAAGTGCCCAAACTGTAGCCCTAAACCCAATTTTTTTTTCGAAGTGCCAACCAATCCTATTATGTAAATAATTAATTGTAACCTTACCTTTGCCGTCTTCTCTTCAGTAGAGGGCATCACGCTCATTCGTGCTTACCACACACTGAAGCTGAGCCCCTGCCCTTTCCAGACACAGCAGTTGGATTGATCTTTCTGGAATAAATTGCCGCATATTAGACAGAGATTTTAGTCTGGAATACAATCAGCTGTCACGCTGTAATCCACATCTACATTTCAAAGTCTGAACATCTTGAAATCCCATAAAGACGTACGAGTGGCTCCCCTCCCCTTCATTGTGTAGTTATGTCCCCCTTCCTCGGCCACTTCCTGGTAAACATGTCCCCCATCCTGATATATATTTCCTACATTCTGGTATATTTGTCCCTATCACGGCCACATCCTGGTAAATGTCCTCCATCTTGGTAAACGTACCCCATCCTGACATATTGCCCATCCTTGAAAATGTTGACCCATCATGGCATGTACCCCATTCCTGGTAAATGTCCTCCATCCTGGTAAATGTTCCTAATCCTGGTTAATTTACCCCCATCCTGGTAAATGTTCCCCTTCCTGGAAAATGTACCCTATCGTGGCATGTTTCCTCCATCCTGGCATGCATGTTTTCTCCATCCTGGAATGCATGTTTCCTCCATGCTGGCATGCATGTTTCCTCCATCCTGGCATGCATGTTTCCTCCATCCTGGCATGCATGTTTCCTCCATCCTGCCATGCATGTTTCCTCCATCCTGGCATGCATGTTTCCCAATCATGACATGCATGTTTCCCCATCCTGGCATGCATGTTTCCTCCATCCTGGCATGCATGTTTCCTCCATCCTGCCATGCATGTTTCCCCATCCTGGAAAGTATGTTTCCTCCATCCTGACATGCATGTTTCCCCAACATGACATGCATGTTTCCCCATCCTGGCATGCATGTTTCCTCCATCCTGGCATGCATGTTTCCCCATCATGACATACATGTTTCCCCATCCTGGCATGTATGTTCCCTCCATCCTGGCATGCATGTTTCCCCATCCTGGCATTTATGTTTCCTCCATCCTGACATGCATGTTTCCTCCATCCTGACATGCATGTTTCCCCATCCTGGCATGTATGTATCCCCCATCCTGGAATACATGTTTCCTCCATCCTGGCATGTATGTATCCCCCATCCTGGCATACATGTTTCCTCCATCCTGGCATGCATGTTTCCTCCATCCTGGCATGAATGTTTCCTCTATCCTGGCATGCATGTTTCCCCCATCCTGGCATGCATGTTTCCTCCATCCTGGCATGCATGTTTCCTCCATCCTGACATGCATGTTTCCTCCATCCTGGCATGCATGTTTCCTCCATCCTGGCATGCATGTTTCCTCCATCCTGACATGCATGTTTCCTCCATCCTGGCATGTATGTTTCCCCATCCTGGCATGCATGTTTCCTCCATCCTGGCATACATGTTTCCTCCATCCTGGCATGCATGTTTCCTCCATCCTGGCATGCATGTTTCCTCCATCCTGGCATGCATGTTTCCTCCATCCTGACATGCATGTTTCCCCATCCTGGCATGCATGTTTCCCCATCATGACATGCATGTTTCCCCAACCTGGCATGCATGTTTCCTCCATCCTGGCATGCATGTTTCCCCATCATGACATACATGTTTCCCCATCCTGACATGCATGTTTCCTCTATCCTGGCATGCATGTTTCCTCCATCCTGGCATGCATGTTTCCTCCATCCTGGCATTTATGTTTCCCCATCCTGGTATGCATGTTTCCTCCATCCTGGCATATATGTTTCCTCCATCCTGGCATGCATGTTTCCTCCATCCTGGCATGCATGTTTCCTCCATCCTGGCATGCATGTTTCCTCCATCCTGACATGCATGTTTCCCCATCCTGGCATGCATGTTTCCTCCATCCTGGCATGCATGTTTCCCCATCATGACATACATGTTTCCCCATCCTGGCATGTATGTTTCCTCCATCCTGGCATGCATGTTTCCCCATCCTGGCACTTATGTTTCCTCCATCCTGGCATGCATGTTTCCCCAACATGACATGCATGTTTCCCCATCCTGGCATGCATGTTTCCTCCATCCTGGCATGCATGTTTCCCCATCATGACATATATGTTTCCCCATCCTGGCATTTATGTTTCCTCCATCCTGACATGCATGTTTCCTCCATCCTGACATGTTTGTTTCCCCATCCTGGCATGTATGTATCCCCCATCCTTGCATACATGTTTCCTCCATTTTGGCATGTATGTATCCCCCATCCTGGCATACATGTTTCCTCCATCCTGGCATGCATGTTTCCTCAATCCTGGCATGCATGTTTCCTCCATCCTGGCATGCATGTTTCTTCCATCCTGGCATGCATGTTTCCTCCATCCTGACATGAATGTTTCCTTCATCCTGGCATGCATGTTTCCTCCATCCTGGCATGCATGTTTCCTCCATCCTGACATGCATGTGTCCTCCATCCTGGCATGTATGTTTCCCCATCCTGGCATGCATGTTTCCTCCATCCTGGCATACATGTTTCCTCCATCCTGGCATGCATGTTTCCTCCATCCTGGCATGCATGTTTCCTCCATCCTTGCATGCATGTTTCCTCCATCCTGACATGCATGTTTCCCCATCCTGGCATGCATGTTTCCCCATCATGACATGCATGTTTCCCCATCCTGGCATGCATGTTTCCTCCATCCTGGCATGCATGTTTCCCCATCATGACATACATGTTTCCCCATCCTGGCATGTATGTTTCCTCCATCCTGGCATGCATGTTTCCCCATCCTGGCATTTATGTTTCCTCCATCCTGTTATGCATGTTTCCTCCATCCTGACATGCATGTTTCCCCATCCTGGCATGTATGTATCCCCCATCCTGGCATACATGTTTCCTCCATCCTGGCATGCATGTTTCCTCCATCCTGGCATGCATGTTTCCTCCATCCTGGCATGCATGTTTCCTCCATCCTGACATGCATGTTTCCCCATCCTGGCATGCATGTTTCCCCATCATGACATGCATGTTTCCCCAACCTGGCATGCATGTTTCCTCCATCCTGGCATGCATGTTTCCCCATCATGACATACATGTTTCCCCATCCTGGCATGCATGTTTCCTCTATCCTGGCATGCATGTTTCCTCCATCCTGGCATGTATGTTTCCCCATCCTGGTATGCATGTTTCCTCCATCCTGGCATATATGTTTCCTCCATCCTGGCATGCATGTTTCCTCCATCCTGGCATGCATGTTTCCTCCATCCTGGCATGCATGTTTCCTCCATCCTGACATGCATGTTTCCCCATCATGACATACATGTTTCCCCATCCTGGCATGTATGTTTCCTCCATCCTGGCATGCATGTTTCCCCATCCTGGCATTTATGTTTCCTCCATCCTGGCATGCATGTTTCCTCCATCCTAACATGCATGTTTCCCCAACATGACATGCATGTTTCCCCATCCTGGCATGCATGTTTCCTCCATCCTGACATGCATGTTTCCTCCATCCTGACATGTATGTTTCCCCATCCTGGCATGTATGTATCCCCCATCCTTGCATACATGTTTCCTCAATCCTGGCATGTATGTATCCCCCATCCTGGCATACATGTTTCCTCCATCCTGGCATGCATGTTTCCTCCATCCTGGCATGCATGTTTCCTCCATCCTGGCATGCATGTTTCTTCCATCCTGGCATGCATGTTTCCTCCATCCTGACATGAATGTTTCCTCCATCCTGGCATGCATGTTTCCTCCATCCTGGCATGCATGTTTCCTCCATCCTGACATGCATGTGTCCTCCATCCTGGCATGTATGTTTCCCCATCCTGGCATGCATGTTTGCTCCATCCTGGCATACATGTTTCCTCCATCTTGGCATGCATGTTTCCTCCATCCTGGCATGCATGTTTCCTCCATCCTTGCATGCATGTTTCCTCCATCCTGACATGCATGTTTCCCCATCCTGGCATGCATGTTTCCCCATCATGACATGCATGTTTCCCCATCCTGGCATGCATGTTTCCTCCATCCTGGCATGCATGTTTCCCCATCATGACATACATGTTTCCCCATCCTGGCATGTATGTTTCCTCCATCCTGGCATGCATGTTTCCCCATCCTGGCATTTATGTTTCCTCCATCCTGTTATGCATGTTTCCTCCATCCTGACATGCATGTTTCCCCTTCCTGGCATGTATGTATCCCCCATCCTGGCATACATGTTTCCTCCATCCTGGCATGTATGTATCCCCCATCCTGGCAAACATGTTTCCTCCATCCTGGCATGCATGTTTCCTCCATCCTGGCATGCATGTTTCCTCCATCCTGGCATGCATGTTTCCCCCATCCTGGCATGCATATTTCCTCCATCCTGGCATGCATGTTTCCTCCATCCTGACATGCATGTTTCCTCCATCCTGGCATGCATGTTTCCTCCATCCTGGCATGCATGGTTCCTCCATCCTGACATGCATGTTTCCTCCATCCTGGCATGTATGTTTCCCCATCCTGGCAGGCATGTTTCCTCCATCCTTGCATACATGTTTCCTCCATCCTTGCATGCATGTTTCCTCCATCCTGGCATGAATGTTTCCTACATCCTGGCATGCATGTTTCCTCTATCCTGGCATGCATGTTTCCTCCATCCTGGCATGCATGTTTCCTCCATCCTGGCATGCATATTTCCCCCATCCTGGCATGTATGTTTCCTCCATCCTGGCATGCATGTTTTCTCCATCCTGGCATGCATGTTTCCTCCATCCTGGCATGCATGTTTCCTCCATCCTGACATGCATGTTTCCCCATCCTGGTATGCATGTTTCCTCCATCCTGGCATGCATGTTTCCTCCATCCTGGCATGCATGTTTACGCCATCCTGACATGCATGTTTCCTCCATCCTGGCATGCATGTTTTCTCCATCCTGGCATGCATGTTTCCTCCATCCTGGCATACATGTTTTCTCCATCCTTTCATGTATGTATCCCCCATCCTGGCATACATACTCCCTCCATCCTGACATGCATGTTTCCATATCTTGGCATGTATGTTTCCTCCATCCTGGCATACATGTTTCCTCCATCCTGACATGCATGTTTCCCCATCCTGGCATGTATGTATCCCCCATCCTGGCATACATGTTCCCTCCATCCTGGCATGCATCTTTCCTACATCCTGGCATGCATGTTTCCTCCATCCTGGCAGGCATGTTTCCTCCATCCTGGTTTGCATGTTTCCTCCATCCTGCCATGCATGTTTCCTCCATCCTGGCATGTATGTTTCCTTCATCCTGGCATGCATGTTTCCTCCATCCTGGCATGCATGTTTCCTCCATCCTGCCATGCATGTTTTCCCCATCCTGGCATGCATGTGTCCTCCATCCTGGCATGCATGTTTCCTCCATCCTGGCATGCATGTTTCCTCCATCCTGGCATGCATGTTTCCTCCATCCTGGCATGCATGTTTTCCCTATCCTGGCATGCATGTGTCCTCCATCGTGGCATGCATGTTTCCTCCATCCTGATATGCATGTTTCCCCATCCTGCCATGCATGTTTCCTCCATCCTGGCATGCATGTTTTCTCCGTCCTGGCATGCATGTTTCCTCCACCATGACATGCATGTTTCCTCCATCATGTCATGCATGTTTCCTCCATCCTGGCATGCATGTTTCCTCCATCCTGACATGCATGTTTCCCCATCCTGCCATGCATGTTTCCTCCATCTTGGCATGCATGTTTTCTCCGTCCTGGCATGCATGTTTCCTCCACCATGACATGCATGTTTCCTCCATCATGGCATGCATGTTTCCTCCATCCTGGCATGCATGTTTCCTCCATCCTGGTATGTATGTTTTCCCCATGCTGGCATGCATGTTTCCTCCATCCTGGCATGCATGTTTCCTCCATCATGACATGCATGTTTCCTCCATCCTGGCATGCATGTTTCCTCCATCCTGCCACGCATGTTTCCCCATCAAAACATGCATGTTTCCCCATCAAAACATGCATGTTTTCTCCATCCTGGCATGCATGTTTCCTCCATCCTGACAAGCATGTTTCCTCCATCCTGCCATGCATGTTTCCTCCATCCTGGCATGCATGTTTCCTCCATCCTGCCATGCATGTTTCCTCCATGCTGGCATGCATGTTTCCCCATCCTGGCATGTATGTTTCCTCCATCCTGGCATGCATGTTTCCTCCATCCTGGCATGCATGTTTCCTCCAGCCTGACATGCATGTTTCCTCCATCATGACATGCATGTTTCCTCCATCCTGGCATGCATGTTTCCTCCATCCTACCATGCATGTTTCCTCTATCGTGGCATGCATGTTTTCCCCATCCTGGCATGCATGTTTCCTCCATCCTGACATGTATGTTTCCTCTATCCTGGCATGCATGTTTCCTCCATCCTGGCATGCATGTTTCCTCCATCCTGGCATGCATGTTTCCTCCATCCTGGCATGCATGTTTCCTCCATCGTGGCATGTATGTTTCCTCCATCCTGGCATGCATGTTTCCTCCATCCTTGCATGCATGTTTCCTCCATCCTGGCATGCATGTTTCCCCCTCATGACATGCATGTTTCCTCCATCCTGCCATGCATGTTTCCCCATCCTGGCATGCATGTTTCCTCCATCCTGGCATGCATGTTTCCTCCATGCTGGCATGTATGTTTCCTCCATCCTGACATGCATGTTTCCCCATCATGGCATGTATGTTTCTTCCATCCTGACATGCATTTTCCTCCATCCTGCCATGCATATTTCCTCCATCCTTGCATGCATGTTTCCTCCATCCTGGCATGTATGTTTCCTCCATCCTGGCATGCATGTTTCCTCCATCCTGCCATGCATGTTTCCTCCATCCTGGCATGCATGTTTCCATCATCCTGGAATGTATGTTTCCTCCATCCTGGCATTCATGTTTCCTCCATCCTGGCATGCATGTTTCCTCCATCCTGGCATGCATGTTTCCTCCATCCTGGCATGCTTGTTTCCTCCTCATGGCATGTATGTTTCCTCCATCCTGGCATGCATGTTTCCCCATCCTGGCATGTATGTATCCCCCATCCTGGCATGCATGTTTCCTCCATCCTGGCATTCATGTTTCCTCCATCCTGACATGCATGTATCCCCGTCCTGGCATGCATGTTTCCTCCATCCTGGCATGTATGTTTCCTCCATCCTGGCATGCATGTTTTCTCCATCCTGGCATGTATGTTTCCTCCATCCTGGCATGCATGTTTCCTCCATCCTGGCATGCATGTTTTCACCATCCTGGCATGCATGTTTCCTCCATCCTGGCATGCATGTTTCCTCCATCCTGGCATGCATGTTTCCTCCATCATGGCATGCATGTTTCCTCCATCCTGGCATGCATGTTTCCTCCATCATGGCATGCATGTTTCCTCCATCCTGGCATGTATGTTTCCTCCATCCTGGCATGCATGTTTCCTCCATCCTGCCATGCATGTTTCCTCCATCCTGGCATGCATGTTTTCTCTATCCTGGCATGCATGTTTCTCCATCAAGACATGCATGTTTCCTCCATCCTGGCATGCATATTTCCTTCATCCTGGCATGCATGTTTCCTCCACCCTGGCATGCATGTTTCCTCCATCCTGACATGTATGTTTCCTCCATCCTGGCATGCATGTTTCCTCCATCCTGGCATGCATGTTTCCTCCATCCTGGCATGCATGTTTCCTCCATCCTGGCCTGCATGTTTCCTCCATCGTGGCATGTATGTTTCCTCCATCCTGGCATGCATGTTTCCTCCATCCTGCCATGCATGTTTCCTCCATCCTGGCATGCATGTTTCCTCCATCCTGGCATGCATGTTTCCTCCATCATGGCATGTATGTTTCCTCCATCCTGGCATGCATCTTTCCTCCATCCTGCCATGCATGTTTCCTCCATCCTGGCATGCATGTTTCCTCCATCCTGGCATGCATGTTTTCCCCATCCTGGCATGCATGTTTCCACCATCCTGGCATGCATGTTTCTTCCATCCTGGCATGCATGTTTCCTCCATCCTGACATGCTTGTTTCCCCATCCTGGCATGCATGTTTCCTCCATCCTGGCATGCATGTTTCCTCCATCCTGGCATGCATGTTTCCTCCATCCTGGCAAGCATTTTTCCTCCATCATGACATGCATGTTTCCCCCCATCCTGGCATGCATGTTTCCCCATCCTGGCATGCATGTTTCCTCCATCCTGGCATGCATGTTTCCCCATCATGACATGCATGTTTCCTCCATCCTGGCATGCATGTTTCCCCATCAAGGCATGTATGTTTCCTCCATCCTGGCATGCATTTTACCCCATCCTGTCATGTATGTATCCCCCATCCTGGCATGCATGTTTCCTCCATCCTGGCATGCATGTTTCCTCCATCCTGACATGCATGTTTCCCCGTCCTGGCATGCATGTTTCCTCCATCCTGGCATGTATGTTTCCTCCATCCTGGCATGCATGTTTTCTCCATCCTGGCATGCATATTTCCTCCATCCTGGCATGCATGTTTCCTCCATCCTGGCATGCATGTTTTCCCCATCCTGGCATGCATGTTTTCTCCATCCTGGCATGCATGTTTCCTCCATCCTGGCATGCATGTTTCCTCCATCATGGCATGCATGTTTCCTCCATCCTGGCATGTATGTTTCCTCCATCCTGGCATGCATGTTTCCTCCATCCTGCTATGCATGTTTCCTCCATCCTGGCATGCATGTTTCCTCTATCCTGGCATGCATGTTTTCCCCATCCTGGCATGCATGTTTCCTCCATCCTGGCATGCATGTTTCCTCCATCCTGACATGCATGTTTCCCCATCCTGGCATGCATGTTTCCTCCATCCTGGCATGCATGTCTCCTCCATCCTGGCATGCATGTTTCCTCCATCCTGGCATGTATTTTTCCTCCATCATGACATGCATGTTTCCCCCATCCTGGCATGCATTTTTCCTCCATCATGACATGCATGTTTCCCCCATCCTGGCATGCATGTTTCCCCATCATGGCATGTATGTTTCCTCCATCCTGGCATGCATGTTTCCCCATCCTGGCATGTATGTATCCCCCATCCTGGCATGTATGTATCCCCCATCCTGGCATGCATGTTTCCTCCATCCTGACATGCATGTTTCCTCCATCCTGACATGCATGTTTCCCCGTCCTGGCATGCATGTTTCCTCCATCCTGGCATGTATGTTTCCTCCATCCTGGCATGCATGTTTTCTCCATCCTGGCATGCATGTTTCCTCCATCCTGCCATGCATGTTTCCTCCATCCTGGCATGCATGTTTTCCCTATCCTGGCTTGCATGTTTCCTCCATCCTGGCATGCATGTTTCCTCCATCCTGGCATGCATGTTTCCTCCATCCTGGCTTGCATGTTTCCTCCATCCTGGCATGCATGTTTCCTCCATCCTGCCATGCATGTTTCCTCCATCCTGGCATGCATGTTTCCTCCATCCTGGCATGCATTTTTCCTCCATCATGACATGCATGTTTCCCCCCATCCTGGCATGCATGTTTCCCCATCCTGGCATGCATGTTTCCTCCATCCTGGCATGCATGTTTCCCCATCATGACATGCATGTTTCCTCCATCCTGGCATGCATGTTTCCCCATCAAGGCATGTATGTTTCCTCCATCCTGGCATGCATGTTACCCCATCCTGTCATGTATGTATCCCCCATCCTGGCATGCATGTTTCCTCCATCCTGGCATGCATGTTTCCTCCATCCTGACATGCATGTTTCCCCGTCCTGGCATGCATGTTTCCTCCATCCTGGCATGTATGTTTCCTCCATCCTGGCATGCATGTTTTCTCCATCCTGGCATGCATGTTTCCTCCATCCTGGCATGCATGTTTCCTCCATCCTGGCATGCATGTTTTCCCCATCCTGGCATGCATGTTTCCTCCATCCTGGCATGCATGTTTCCTCCATCCTGGCATGCATGTTTCCTCCATCATGGCATGCATGTTTCCTCCATCCTGGCATGTATGTTTCCTCCATCCTGGCATGCATGTTTCCTCCATCCTGCTATGCATGTTTCCTCCATCCTTGCATGCATGTTTCCTCTATCCTGGCATGCATGTTTTCCCCATCCTGGCATGCATGTTTCCTCCATCCTGGCATGCATGTTTCCTCCATCCTGACATGCATGTTTCCCCATCCTGGCATGCATGTTTCCTCCATCCTGGCATGCATGTTTCCTCCATCCTGGCATGCATGTTTCCTCCATCCTGGCATGCATTTTTCCTCCATCATGACATGCATGTTTCCCCCATCCTAGCATGCATGTTTCCCCATCCTGGCATGCATGTTTCCCCCATCCTGGCATGCATGTTTCCCCATCATGGCATGTATGTTTCCTCCATCCTGGCATGCATGTTTCCCCATCCTGGCATGTATGTATCCCCCATCCTGGCATGTATAAATACCCCATCCTGGCATGCATGTTTCCTCCATCCTGACGTGCATGTTTCCTCCATCCTGACATGCATGTTTCCCCGTCCTGGCATGCATGTTTCCTCCATCCTGGCATGTATGTTTCCTCCATCCTGGCATGCATGTTTTCTCCATCCTGGCATGCATGTTTCCTCCATCCTGGCATGCATGTTTCCTCCATCCTGGCATGCATGTTTTCCCTATCCTGGCATGCATGTTTCCTCCATCCTGGCATGCATGTTTCCTCCATCCTGGCATGCATGTTTCCTCCATCCTGCCATGCATGTTTCCTCCATCCTGCCATGCATGTTTCCTCCATCCTGGCATGCATGTTTCCTCCATCCTGGCATGCATTTTTCCTCCATCATGACATGCATGTTTCCCCCATCCTGGCATGCATGTTTCCCCATCCTGGCATGCATGTTTCCTCCATCCTGGCATGCATGTTTCCCCATCATGACATGCATGTTTCCTCCATCCTTGCATGCATGTTTCCTCCATCCTGGCATGTATGTTTCCTCCATCCTGGCATGCATGTTTCCTCCATCCTGCCATGCATGTTTCCTCCATCCTGGCATGCATGTTTCCATCATCCTGGCATGTATGTTTTCCCCATCCTGGCATGCATGTTTCCTCCATCCTGGCATGCATGTTTCCTCCATCCTGGCATGCTTGTTTCCTCCTCATGGCATGTATGTTTCCTCCATCCTGGCATGCATGTTTCCCCATCCTGGCATGTATGTATCCCCCATCCTGGCATGCATGTTTCCTCCATCCTGGCATGCATGTTTCCTCCATCCTGACATGCATGTTTCCCCGTCCTGGCATGCATGTTTCCTCCATCCTGGCATGTATGTTTCCTCCATCCTGGCATGCATGTTTTCTCCATCCTGGCATGTATGTTTCCTCCATCCTGGCATGCATGTTTCCTCCATCCTGGCATGCATGTTTTCCCCATCCTGGCATGCATGTTTCCTCCATCCTGGCATGCATGTTTCCTCCATCCTGGCATGCATGTTTCCTCCATCATGGCATGCATGTTTCCTCCATCCTGGCATGTATGTTTCCTCCATCCTGGCATGCATGTTTCCTCCATCCTGCCATGCATGTTTCCTCCATCCTGGCATGCATGTTTCCTCTATCCTGGCATGCATGTTTCTCCATCAAGACATGCATGTTTCCTCCATCCTGGCATGCATATTTCCTTCATCCTGGCATGCATGTTTCCTCCACCCTGGCATGCATGTTTCCTCCATCCTGACATGTATGTTTCCTCCATCCTGGCATGCATGTTTCCTCCATCCTGGCATGCATGTTTCCTCCATCCTGGCATGCATGTTTCCTCCATCCTGGCATGCATGTTTCCTCCATCCTGACATGTATGTTTCCTCCATCCTGGCATGCATGTTTCCTCCATCCTGGCATGCATGTTTCCTCCATCCTTGCATGCATGTTTCCTCCATCCTGGCATGCATGTTTCCTCCATCCTGGCATGCATGTTTCCTCCATCCTGGCATGCATGTTTCCTCCATCGTGGCATGTATGTTTCCTCCATCCTGGCATGCATGTTTCCTCCATCCTGGCATGCATGTTTTCCCCATCCTGGCATGCATGTTTCCTCCATCCTGGCATGCATGTTTCCTCCATCCTGGCATGCATGTTTCCTCCATCATGGCATGCATGTTTCCTCCATCCTGGCATGTATGTTTCCTCCATCCTGGCATGCATGTTTCCTCCATCCTGCCATGCATGTTTCCTCCATCCTGGCATGCATGTTTCCTCTATCCTGGCATGCATGTTTCTCCATCAAGACATGCATGTTTCCTCCATCCTGGCATGCATATTTCCTTCATCCTGGCATGCATGTTTCCTCCACCCTGGCATGCATGTTTCCTCCATCCTGACATGTATGTTTCCTCCATCCTGGCATGCATGTTTCCTCCATCCTGGCATGCATGTTTCCTCCATCCTGGCATGCATGTTTCCTCCATCCTGGCATGCATGTTTCCTCCATCGTGGCATGTATGTTTCCTCCATCCTGGCATGCATGTTTCCTCCATCCTGCCATGCATGTTTCCTCCATCCTGGCATGCATGTTTCCTCCATCCTGGCATGCATGTTTCCTCCATCATGGCATGCATGTTTCCTCCATCCTGGCATGTATGTTTCCTCCATCCTGGCATGCATGTTTCCTCCATCCTGCCATGCATGTTTCCTCCATCCTTGCATGCATGTTTCCTCCATCCTGGCATGCATGTTTTCCCCATCCTGGCATGCATGTTTCCACCATCCTGGCATGCATGTTTCCTCCATCCTGGCATTCATGTTTCCTCCATCCTGATATGCATGTTTCCCCATCCTGGCATGCATGTTTCCTCCATCCTGGCATGCATGTTTCCTCCATCCTGGCATGCATATTTCCTCCATCCTGGCATGCATTTTTCCTCCATCATGACATGCATGTTTCCCCCCATCCTGGCATGCATGTTTCCCCATCCTGGCATGCATGTTTCCTCCATCCTGGGATGCATGTTTCCCCATCATGACATGCATGTTTCCTCCATCCTGGCATGCATGTTTCCCCATCCTGGCATGTATGTATCCCCCATCCTGGCATGCATGTTTCCTCCATCCTGGCATGCATGTTTCCTCCATCCTGACATGCATGTTTCCCCGTCCTGGCATGCATGTTTCCTCCAACCTGGCATGTATGTTTCCTCCATCCTGGCATGCATGTTTTCTCCATCCTGGCATGCATGTTTCCTCCATCCTGGCATGCATGTTTCCTCCATCCTGGCATGCATGTTTTCCTCATCCTGGCATGCATGTTTCCTCCATCCTGGCATGCATGTTTCCTCCATCCTGGCATGCATGTTTCCTCCATCATGGCATGCATGTTTCCTCCATCCTGGCATGTATGTTTCCTCCATCCTGGCATGCATGTTTCCTCCATCCTGCTATGCATGTTTCCTCCATCCTGGCATGCATGTTTCCTCTATCCTGGCATGCATGTTTTCCTCATCCTGGCATGCATGTTTCCTCCATCCTGGCATGCATGTTTCCCCATCCTGACATGCATGTTTACCCATCCTGGCATGCATGTTTCCTCCATCCTGGCATGTATGTTTCCTCCATCCTGGCATGCATGTTTCCTCCATCCTGCTATGCATGTTTCCTCCATCCTGGCATGCATGTTTCCTCTATCCTGGCATGCATGTTTTCCCCATTCTGGCATGCATGTTTCCTCCATCCTGCCATGCATGTTTCCTCCATCCTGACATGCATGTTTCCTCCATCCTGGCATGCATGTTTCCTCCATCCTGACATGCATGTTTCCCCATCCTGGCATGCATGTTTCCTCCATCCTGGCATGCATGTTTCCTCCATCCTGCCATGCATGTTTCCTCCATCCTGGCATGCGTTTTTCCTCCATCATGACATGCATGTTTCCCCCATCCTGGCATGCATGTTTCCCCATCCTGGCATGCATGTTTCCCCCATCCTGGCATGCATGTTTCCCCATCATGACACACATGTTTCCTCCATCCTGGCATGCATGTTTCCCCATCATGGCATGTATGTTTCCTCCATCCTGGCATGCATGTTTCCCCATCCTGGCATGTATGTATCCCCCATCCTGGCATGCATGTTTCCTCCATCCTGACATGCATGTTTCCTCCATCCTGACATGCATGTTTTCCCGTCCTGGCATGCATGTTTCCTCCATCCTGGCATGTATGTTTCCTCCATCCTGGCATGCATGTTTTCTCCATCTTGCCATGCATGTTTCCTCCATCCTGCCATGCATGTTTCCTCCATCCTGGCATGCATGTTTCCTCCATCCTGGCATGCATTTTTCCTCCATCCTGGCATGTATGTTTCCTCCATCCTGGCATGCATGTTTCCTCCATCCTGGCATGCATGTTTCCTCTATCCTGGCATGCATGTTTTCCCTATCCTGGCATGCATGTTTCCTCCATCCTGGCATGCATGTTTCCTCCATCCTGGCATGCATGTTTCCTCCATCATGGCATGCATGTTTCCTCCATCCTGGCATGTATGTTTCCTCCATCCTGGCATGCATGTTTCCTCCATCCTGCCATGCATGTTTCCTCCATCCTGGTATGCATGTTTCCTCTATCCTGGCATGCATGTTTTCCCCATCCTGGCATGCATGTTTCCACCATCCTGGCATGCATGTTTCCTCCATCCTGGCATGCATGTTTCCTCCATCCTGACATGCATGTTTCCCCATCCTGGCATGCATGTTTCCTCCATCCTGGCATGCATGTTTCCTCCATCCTGGCATGCATGTTTCCTCCATCCTGGCATGCATTTTTTCTCCATCATGACATGCATGTTTCCCCCATCCTGGCATGCATGTTTCCCCATCCTGGCATGCATGTTTCCTCCATCCTGGCATGCATGTTTCCCCATCATGACATGCATGTTTCCTCCATCCTGGCATGCATGTTTCCCCATCATGGCATGTATGTTTCCTCCATCCTGGCATGCATGTTTCCCCATCCTGGCATGTATGTATCCCCCATCCTGGCATGCATGTTTCCTCCATCCTGGCATGCATGTTTCCTCCATCCTGACATGCATGTTTCCCCGTCCTGGCATGCATGTTTCCTCCATCCTGGCATGTATGTTTCCTCCATCCTGGCATGCATGTTTTCTCCATCCTGGCATGTATGTTTCCTCCATCCTGGCATGCATGTTTCCTCCATCCTGGCATGCATGTTTTCCCCATCCTGGCATGCATGTTTCCTCCATCCTGGCATGCATGTTTCCTCCATCCTGGCATGCATGTTTCCTCCATCATGGCATGCATGTTTCCTCCATCCTGGCATGTATGTTTCCTCCATCCTGGCATGCATGTTTCCTCCATCCTGCCATGCATGTTTCCTCCATCCTGGCATGCATGTTTCCTCTATCCTGGCATGCATGTTTTACCCATCCTGGCATGCATGTTTCCACCATCCTGGCATGCATGTTTCCTCCATCCTGGCATGCATGTTTCCTCCATCCTGACATGCATGTTTTCCCATCTTGGCATGCATGTTTCCTCCATCCTGGCATGCATGTTTCCTCCATCCTGGCATGCATGTTTCCTCCATCCTGGCATGCATTTTTCCTCCATCATGACATGCATGTTTCCCCCATCCTGGCATGCATGTTTCCCCATCCTGGCATGCATGTTTCCTCCATCCTGGCATGCATGTTTCCTCCATCCTGGCATGCATGTTTCCTCCATCCTGGCATGCATGTTTTCCCTATCCTGGCATGCATGTTTCCTCCATCCTGGCATGCATATTTCCTCCATCCTGGCATGCATGTTTCCTCCATCCTGGCATGTATGTTTCCTCCATCCTGGCATGCATGTTTCCTCCATCCTGCCATGCATGTTTCCTCCATCCTGGTATGCATGTTTCCTCTATCCTGGCATGCATGTTTTCCCCATGCTGGCATGCATGTTTCCACCATCCTGGCATGCATGTTTCCTCCATCCTGGCATGCATGTTTCCTCCATCCTGACATGCATGTTTCCCCATCCTGGCATGCATGTTTCCTCCATCCTGGCATGCATGTTTCCTCCATCTTGGCATGCATGTTTCCTCCATCCTGGCATGCATTTTTCCTCCATCATGACATGCATGTTTCCCCCATCCTGGCATGCATGTTTCCCCATCCTGGCATGCATGTTTCCTCCATCCTGGCATGCATGTTTCCCCATCATGACATGCATGTTTCCTCCATCCTGGCATGCATGTTTCCCCATCATGGCATGTATGTTTCCTCCATCCTGGCATGCATGTTTCCCCATCCTGGCATGTATGTATCCCCCATCCTGGCATGCATGTTTCCTCCATCCTGGCATGCATGTTTCCTCCATCCTGACATGCATGTTTCCCCGTCCTGGCATGCATGTTTCCTCCATCCTGGCATGTATGTTTCCTCCATCCTGGCATGCATGTTTTCTCCATCCTGGCATGTATGTTTCCTCCATCCTGGCATGCATGTTTTCCCCATCCTGGCATGCATGTTTCCTCCATCCTGGCATGCATGTTTCCTCCATCCTGACATGCATGTTTCCCCATCCTGGCATGCATGTTTCCTCCATCCTGGCATGTATGTTTCTTCCATCCTGGCATGCATGTTTCCTCCATCCTGCCATGCATGTTTCTTCCATCCTGGCATGCATGTTTCCTCTATCCTGGCATGCATGTTTTCCCCATCCTGGCATGCATGTTTCCACAATCCTGGCATGCATGTTTCTTCCATCCTGGCATGCATGTTTCCTCCATCCTGACATGCATGTTTTCCCATCCTGGCATGCATGTTTCCTCCATCCTGGCATGCATGTTTCCTCCATCCTGGCATGCATTTTTCCTCCATCATGACATACATGTTTCCCCCATCCTGGCATGCATGTTTCCACATCCTGGCATGCATGTTTCCTCCATCCTGGCATGCATGTTTCCCCATCATGACATGCATGTTTCCTCCATCCTGGCATGCATGTTTCCCCATCATGGCATGTATGTTTCCTCCATCCTGGCATGCATGTTTCCCCATCCTGGCATGTATGTATCCCCCATCCTGGCATGCATGTTTCCTCCATCCTGGCATGCATGTTTCCTCCATCCTGACATGCATGTTTCCCCGTCCTGGCATGCATGTTTCCTCCATCCTGGCATGTATGTTTCCTCCATCCTGGCATGCATGTTTTCTCCATCCTGGCATGCATGTTTCCTCCATCCTGGCATGCATGTTTCCTCCATCCTGGCATGCATGTTTTCCCCATCCTGGCATGCATGTTTCCTCCATCCTGGCATGCATGTTTCCTCCATCCTGGCATGCATGTTTCCTCCATCCTGACATGCATGTTTCCCCATCCTGGCATGCATATTTCCTCCATCCTGGCATGCATGTTTCCTCCATCCTGGCATGCATGTTTCCTCCATCCTGGCATGCATTTTTCCTCCATCATGACATGTATGTATCCCCCATCCTGGCATGCATGTTTCCTCCATCCTGGCATGCATGTTTCCTCCATCCTGACATGCATGTTTCCCGTCCTGGCATGCATGTTTCCTCCATCCTGACATGCATGTTTCCCCATCCTGGCATGCATGTTTCCTCCATCCTGGCATGCATGTTTCCTCCATTCTGGCATGAATGTTTCCTCCATCCTGGCATGCATGTTTCCTCCATCCTGGCATGCATGTTTCCTCCATCCTGACATGTATGTTTCCTCCATCCTGGCATTCATGTTTCCACATCTTGGCATGTATGTTTCCCCATCCTGGCATGCATTGTTCCCAACCCTGGCATGTATTGTTCCCCATCCTGGTATGCATGCCCCCCCCCATCCTGGCATGCATGACCCCCCCATGCTGGCATGCGTGTTCTCCCACCCCATGCTGGCATGTGCGTTCCCCCTCCCCCACCCCATGCTGGCATGTGCGTTCCCCCACCCCCACCCCATGTTGGCATGTGCGTTCCCCCACCCCCACCCCATGCTGGCATGTGTGTTCTCACCCCCCCCCATGCTGGCAAGCATGTTTCCCCCCCATCCTGGCATGCATGTCCCCCCCCCCATGCTGGCAAGCTGTTTCCTCCCCATCCTGGCATGCATGTCCTCCCCATGCTGGCATGCGTGTTCTCCCACCCCATGCTGGCATGTGCGTTCCCCCTCCCCCACCCCATGCTGGCATGTGCGTTCCCCCACCCCCACCCCATGCTGGCATGTGCGTTCCCCCACCCCCACCCCATGCTGTCATGTGTGTTCCCCCACCCCATGCTGGCATGTACGTTCCCGCACCCCATGCTGGCATGTGCGTTCCCCCTCCCCCACCCCAAGCTGGCATGTGCGTTCCCCCACCGCCACCCCATGCTGCCAAGTATGTTCCCCCCCACCCCACGCTGCCATGTGCGTTCACCCCCACCCCACGCTGCCATGTGCATTCCCCCACCCCACGCTGCCATGTGCGTTCCCCCACCCCATGCTGGCGCTGCCCCCCCCCATCCCCACCTTGGCGGAGCCGCACACGAGTTATAAAAAAAACAAAACAAAGCAACACACAACTTACCTGCACACGATCCCCCGCTGCACGCTGCTGGGTCCTCAGTTCCCACGCGGCCAGCAGACGGCGCCGGTGTCGCTCTCTGACGCTCCTCCGTCTCCTAGGCAACACACCTGCAGCCTGGGGAGGAGGAGTGTCAGAGCGGAGGAGAAATGTCCAACACAGATTTGATCTGCCGGCGCGACTGCACTAGCAGACCAAAGCTGCAGGGTTGGGCGACAGCACGCGTGCCAGCAGAATGGGCTCAGCGTGCCCCTGGTTGCACGCGGGCCATAGGTTTGCCATCACTGATCTATAGGATATTTTAAATATTTTTTGAGCGCGTTTTTATATATGTGTCTTCATCGTGTCTTGACCTTCATTTTTTTAGAGTGTATATTTATTAGTGATGAGCGAGTACTAAAAAGCTCGGGTGCTCGAAGCTCGGGCCGAGCCTCCCAAGATACTCGTGTACTCGGCCCGAGCAACGAGCCCAATGTTATCCTATGGGAGACCCGAGTATTTTTGTGAAATGACCCCCCGGCACCATGTAGAAACCCTAAAAATGTCACAAAAGTCTCAGAAGAGTGCTCAAATGACATGGGAACAGCATGGGGAAGACCCCTTGAAGCATTTATCACTCAAAAGTCACAGCTGTGAACAATTTTGTCCGCGTTTCACGCCATTTTTACGGACTCACCAGAAAACCTTCCAAAATGACCCCAAAATGATTTTTCATGGCAGAAATGTTAAGGGCACATACCCAATAGTGAGATAGAGCTGGTGTATGTTACTTTTTGAGATTAATACATGAAAGATTTTACGTGAAAACATTGTGTGGCACTCCAATGTCCCTGAGAAGAGACGTACATGAAGGCCTCTTGAGTCTAATGTGCCCATTTTGAGGAAGTGAGTCTTTGTAGTATTTTCCTTTGCCAGGGCAGTCCAAAATTGTGAGGTTCACCAATGCCCCTGCATACAGACGTGCATGAGGGCCTGTAAACCTGAAGTGCCCATTGTAAGGAAGTGGGTCTATTGTAGTATAGCCCTTAGGCAGGGCAGCCAAAAATTGGGAGGCTCCACATTGTCCCTGGATAGAGACGTGCATGATGGCCTGTAAACCTGAAGTGCCCATTGTCAGGAAGTGGGTGTATTATAGTATAGCCCTTAGGCAGGGCAGCCAAAAATTGGGAGGCTCCACATTGTCCCTGGATAGAGACGTGCATGATGGCCTGTAAACCTGAAGTGCCCATTGTAAGGAAGTGGGTCTATTGTAGTATAGCCCTTAGGCAGGGCAGCCAAAAATTGGGAGGCTCCACGTTGTCCCTGGATAGAGACGTGCATGAGGGCCTGTAAACCTGAAGTGCCCATTGGAAGGAAGTGGGTCTATTGTAGTATAGCCCTTAGGCAGGGCAGCCAAAAATTGGGAGGCTCCACGTTGTCCCTGGATAGAGACGTGCATGAGGGCCTGTAAACCTGAAGTGCCCATTGTCAGGAAGTGGGTGTATTATAGTATAGCCCTTAGGCAGGGCAGCCAAAAATTGGGAGGCTCCACATTGTCCCTGGATAGAGACGTACATGATGGCCTGTAAACCTGAAGTGCCCATTGTAAGGAAGTGGGTCTATTGTAGTATAGCCCTTAGGCAGGGCAGCCAAAAATTGGGAGGCTCCACGTTGTCCCTGGATAGAGACGTGCATGAGGGCCTGTAAACCTGAAGTGCCCATTGGAAGGAAGTGGGTCTATTGTAGTATAGCCCTTAGGCAGGGCAGCCAAAAATTGGGAGGCTCCACGTTGTCCCTGGATAGAGACCTGTTAGGTTCTTAGTGCCTCCGTGCTTGCATTTAAAAACCGCACGTGTGTGCCTGTTGGTGGCAGCTTTCCGCTGCATTTGTGTGAGTTTTGCAAAAACTTGGATCTAACGCACAAGTCTAGTGAATACACATCAGCACAGCATTGCAAAATGCGCAAGGGCGTTGTCAACGAACAAGGAAGTGGACGTGATGGTGGTGCAGGCAGAGACCGAGGTTGTGTGCAAGCTCTAATTTCGCCACAACAAAGGGCCACATCTAGTCGCTCGCACGTCCTGTCCCAAATTCTTGGGGACCGCAGCAGTACACCGCTCTTGAACCAAGACCAGTGTCAACAGGTTGTTAGTTGGATAGCGGATAATGCTTCCAGTCAGATTGGCACCACCACAAACACTCTGTCTTCCACACGGTCAAGTGTCAGTAGCCGTGATACTGCACCGCACATTTCAGAACCTGATCCTCCTTCCTACCACCAGGCCGAGTACACGTCCACGGACATTACTGATCCCACACTTGGACACTCGGAAGAGCTGTTCGTTCACGTTTCCATTCACAAATTCTGGCCTCTCGCCAGCTCCTGTTGAAGTGGGCCATGACGAGATTGTATGTACAGATGCCCAAATATTTGAGCAGCCACGTTCTCACGAAGTTGGCAACGTGTCTCAACAAGGGGTGGACGATGATGAGACACAATTGTCAGGAAGTCAGGAGGAGGAGCAGGGTGCTGAAGAGGAAGACGACGTGGTGGATGATCCAGTAACTGACCCAACCTGGCAGTAGGATATGCAGAGCGAGGACAGCAGTGCACAGGGGGAGGGAGGCGTAGCATCCCAACAGGCAGTAAGAAGCAGAGTGGTGGCCCCAGGCAGACGTCAGGCAACTGTTCCCCGGAACAACACGACACAAGGTGCCTGTACAAATGTTAGGTCTTCCCGAGTCTGGCTGTAATACTATTGTATGTATTGAGGATTTCGATTGCGTTAGGGCAATGACAACCAGAGACGAGTTCTTGGTGCAAGACGTTTATAATATGCAACCAGCAAATATGTACATAAACGGAACAAAAACACAGTAGAACATAAATACAGGAAATACCTTCCAGGGACGGAGCGAAAGGGAATTCCCGGGACCGCGCACCGGACTCCCCCAGGGAGACCACCAAGAGCGAACCCCTATACAGGGACTGTCTGGCAATCACCCCAGAAGCCCTAAATGCGCAGCAGCCGGGACACAAAAGGGCAATAGGTAAGTCCAAAAATGTCCGTACGTGATGTGAGTCCAGAGTGGTATTAAACGGAAGGAACCGGGCAGAAGTGCCGACCAAAGACGGCAAACGGAGTCCGGGCACAGCTAGATGATACCAGATGAAGTCCAGAGTCGGTGTCGGTTGTTTTCCAAGAGGATCCGAATAACAATCAGGAACCAAAAGCAGCAGGGCAGGAGCACACAGGAAGCAGTATACTCAGGCACTGGACTAAGCTTTAGGGGCGGCTTTTAAACAGATGGACAGGAAGTAGGGCAACAGAACAGAAAACTCCATGTTAACAAAGGGCAAGCTCTTTCAAAAGAAAACTGGAAAACCCGGAACTCTGACACTGGCAGTTTTTTAAGTTGGCTCCAGATGATTCTAAAAAGGCAATTTGCAACACCTGCCATGCCAGCATCAGCAGGGGTACCAAAACTAGCAGCCTGACCACCACCAGCATGATCAGGCACATGTCAGCCAAGCACCCGACTTTGTGGGAAGTACAACAGAGTCGAGGAGCAGTGCTTGCTGATGTCACTGCTACGTCTTCGCTGGTTGTGCATGCGAGCCAATCCCCTGTCCATGCTGCCTGCGAACAAGCCTCCTCCACTCCTGCACCTGCAGTTGCCTACGCAGAAAGAACACCATCATCAAGCACGTCCTTGTCCCAGCGCAGCGTTCAGTTATCCATTCAGCAAACCTTTGGACGCAGGCGCAAATACACTGCCAACACCCCACATGCCACAGTTCTAAATGCTAACATTTCGCGACTGCTTGCGCTGGAAATGTTGCCTTTTAGGCTGGTTGAGACAGAAGCATTCCGCGACCTGATGGTGGCAGCTGTCCCACGTTACTCGGTCCACAGCCGCCACTATTTCTCCCGGTGTGCCGTCCCCGCATTGCATAACCACGTGTCACAAAACATCACACGTGCTCTGAACAACGCTGTTTCAGCCAAAGTCCACCTAACCACAGACACGTGGACAAGTGCATGTGGGCAAGGCCGCTACATCTCGTTGACGTCACACTGGGTTAATATTGTGCAAGCTGGGACCCAGTCTGAGCGAGGGACGGAACACGTCCTTCACACACCAAGTTTTGCAGGCCCTACCTCAGTCAGGGTTTCACACACACTCTACAGCTCCGGAATGTCATGCTCCTCAGCCTCCTCCTCCTGCGCATCCTGATCCACTTTACCCTCCACACCAGTCCCAAGCTGGAAGTGTCGCGGGCGGAGGAGGGGACGGTGCGCTCTCCCACTGCTCGGGTCCGGCTGACGCTGCTCTACGGCTGCTGCTGCTCGTTGGCTCGAGTGATGGCCGGATCCCGGGGACTCGAGCGGCGCTACTCGCCCGTGAGTGAAAAGGGGTGGTTTGGGTTTTGGGGATATTGTCCGTGACGCCACCCACGGTTGTGGTGATTGTGTGGACACCACCGCTGCTCTGGACGGGGATCCCGGGAGCCTGTGACAGGGAGCAGCTTTGTTGTTATTTCTCCCCTCCGTGGGTAGGGGGGTTGGTTGTCCCGGGGCCTGGTGATGGGGTAGAGATGGATGACAGGCGGGTTGCGGGGCCTGATGAGGTGCAGGGTCGCAGGGGCAGCGCTGTGCCGCACGGCACGGAGGTACTCACTCAGCCCAATGATGATGACACAGTTCACGGTAAAACAAGTGGCTGGATGGACGGGTCACTCGGACGGCTGCGGTTGTTCCTCCCTGCAGGTGAGTGATGACTGTCTCTCCCTGCACCTAAGTTAAGTGTTGGTAGTGATGGTTTCCCAACGGTAACCCGCTCCCCGACCTGGATATGGGCCGGAGGAGCCCCTTTTGCCCACAGGCGCTGGCCCTGGGAGACGGTTGCCCTTGGCGGTGGCGGTGTCTCCCCTTCACGGTTGTACGGTTGCCTTCTATCTGGACTTGGCTGTTTGGAAACCCTGAGGTTCCCTTCACTAACGGATTTGGCAAATTCACGGCGACACCAAGCCTTGCCGGGATCCGAAAGTCCTCTGCCAATGGTGCTGGCTTCTCTTTGTATACCGGTCCGGTACGGCCGGGTCACCACCCGTCCACGGTCCTTACGGCAGACTCCAATCGGCCTCCACTGCAGACGGTCACCACATCCTGCCAACCTTGCTGTCCTGTCCGGGCCACGCACCCGGACCAACTTCAGGCTCTTTGCTGTCACTTTTCTCCTTTCTACTACTTTCCTCCTTCCACTTCCTTAGCTTAACTCTCACTGCCTGTGTTTTCCCTCCTCCTCGGTGGGTGGAGACCAACCGCCTGGCTCCACACCCTGGTGTGGACAACAGCCCCTGGGGAAGGCAACAAGGATTTTGTGTTTTGACTATGATATGCCTGCAGGGAGTGTGGGGTGTGTAAGTGTTGTGCTCTGTGGCCCCTGGCTTGTCCAGGGCGACACAGAAGCACTGCAGCACTGCCTCAGCGAAGCGGCAACAGGCAGTGCTGAAGCTAATCTGCATAGGTGACAAACCCCACAATGCAGAAGAGGTGTGGACAGCTCTGAAACAGCAGGCAGATCACTGGCTCACAACTCTGAACCTAAAGCCAGGAAAGGTCGTGTGTGACAATGGCCGGAACCTGGTGGCGGCTTTGAGGCGAGGCCAGCTGACACATGTTCCATGCGTGGCCCATGTGCTCAACCTCGTGGTTCAGCGGTTTCTAAAGTCATACTCAGAGCTGTCTGATCTGCTGGTAAAAGTTCGCCGCCTGTCTGCACATTTTCGAAAGTCACCTACTGCTTCAGCCGGCCTTGCCGGCTTAAGACGCCGTTTGCATCTTCCGGCACACAGACTGGTGTGTGATGTCCCCACGCGTTGGAATTCAACTCTGCACAAGTTGGTCAGGATATGTGAGCAGAAGAGGGCAGTTGTTGAGTACCTGCATCACCTAAGCCGTCGGGAAATGGGTCAAACTCCACACATAACACCTGAGGAGTGGAGATGGATGTCCGACCTATGCACCATCCGCCAAAACTTTGAGGACTCCACCAAGATGGTGAGCGGCGATGACGACATTATTAGCGTCACCATACCGCTTCTCTGCCTTCTAAAATTGTCTCTGCTCAAAAAACAACCATGATGCATTGCAGGCGGAGCACGATGAGTTTGAGCAAGAAACAGTAGTGGGTGTGGGTGATGATAACACACAGCCCAGCCTCGTCTCATCACAACGTGCAGTGGAGGACTATGACGAGGAGGAGGATGAAGACATGGAGCAACTCTCTGGCCAAATTGAGGATATGACATGCAGTCATATCCTCGGTTCAGCGTGGCTGGCCAGAGGACAGGGTAGATGATGAGGAGGAGGAGGAGGAGGACAGCATGTTCAGTCATCGTGTTGGTCAGGATACTGAAGTGATGGCTGTTAAGAGTCTGGCACACATGGCTGACTTTATGGTAAGCTGCCTGTCTCGTGACCCTCGCGTTAAGAACATCTTGGCCGACAATCATTACTGGTTGGTAACACTGTTAGACCCACGCTAAAAGGAGAACTTTATGTCTCTTATTCCCGAGGCGGAGAGGTCAGGCAAAATGCAGCAGTTCCAGAAGGCCATAGTCACGGAAGTAGGCAAAGCATTCCCCTCACAAAACGCTAGCGGCATAGGTCAGGAATCAGTGGACAACCAAGGCGTACAGCCGAGAGGGGCACAAGTCCAATCCGCCAGAGGTAGGGGAACAGTCTTTAAGATGTGGGACAGTTTTCTCAGCCCCTCACATACCACAGCCCCTGAGGTGAGGGGTAGTGCCACAAGAAATCCTAAGTTTGGCCAGATGCTCAAGGAGTACCTTGCAGATCAAACAACTGTACTCCGACATTCCTCTGTGCCTTACAATTAATGTGTATCCAAGCTGGACACGTGGCATGAATTGGCTCTCTACGCCTTGGAAGTCCTGGCCTGCCCTGCCGCTAGCGTTTTGTCAGAGCGTGTTTTTAGTGCCGCAGGTGGAATCATTACAGATAAACGCACCCGCCTGTCAACTGTAAATGCTGACAGGCTGACTCTGATCAAGATGAACAAGGGTTGGATTTGGCCAGACTTCACCACACACACCAACAGCAAATTACAGCGGAATTTAAAGTTTGTAACGGGAATTTGCCATGTACCTCCACTCACCCATGGTAACACACTTCTGGACTTTGGCTAATCGCTGGACTGCTCCTCCTTCTCCTCATGCGCCATCATGGTGACCGTTACAATAGTTAAGCCGTTGTTTCAGGTATACCCCCAGTGGTAAATTTTTTCGCCCATTCTTTCTGAATGGGCATTACAATGACAGGAGACCCGCTCCTTTGCAATGGGAACAATGTTTTGAGGCCCTCATGCACATCTCTATCCAGGGACAATGTGGAGCCTCCCAATTTTTGGCTGCCCTGCCTAAGGGCTATACTACAATAGACCCACTTCCTTACAATGGGCACTTCATGTTTACAGGCCATCATGCACGTCTCTATCCAGGGACAATATGGAGCCTGACGCTGCCACCGACTGCCACACACATGCTGTTTTTAAATGCAAGCACGGACGCAATAAGAACCTAACTGGTTTTTAGGAGCGACAATTACTGAGAAGTCTGACACTATCAGACACTGCTGACTGACGTGTATTATACACTAGACTTGGGCGTTATATAATAGTTTGTGCAAAACGCGCACCTGTACGCTGCCACCGACAGACACACACGTGCTGTTTTTAAATGCAAGCACGGACGCAATAAGAACCTAACTGGTTTTTAGGAGCGACAATTACTGAGAAGTCTGACACTATCAGACACTGCTGACTGACGTGTATTATACACTAGACTTGTGCGTTATATAATAGTTTGTGCAAAACGCGCACCTGTACGCTGCCACCGACAGACACACACGTGCTGTTTTTAAATGCAAGCACGGACGCAATAAGAACCTAACTGGTTTTTAGGAGCGACAATTACTGAGAAGTCTGACACTATCAGACACTGCTGACTGACGTGTATTATACACTAGACTTGTGCGTTATATAATAGTTTGTGCAAAACGCGCACCTGTACGCTGCCACCGACAGACACACACGTGCTGTTTTTAAATGCAAGCACGGACGCAATAAGAACCTAACTGGTTTTTAGGAGCGACAATTACTGAGAAGTCTGACACTATCAGACACTGCTGACTGACGTGTATTATACACTATACTTGTGCGTTATATAATAGTTTGTGCAAAACGCGCACCTGTACGCTGCCACACACGTGCTGTTTTTAAATGCAAGCACGGACGCAATAAGAACCTAACTGGTTTTTAGGAGCGACAATTACTGAGAAGTCTGACACTATCTGGACTGTTTTACACTGTGTACACCAGCCCCAGATATGATGAAGGCTGGTATACGGTCACCACTAGGAATGGCTATATACCCTGCCTGCCTGCCTGCCTGCCTGTATACTGCTACAATAGTCCTGACAAGGACTCTTCTGGTCACTAGCCTGTATTCCGCTATACCCTGCCTGTATATAGCAACAATAGTCCTGAGAAGGACTCTGCTACTGTACTCCGACCTGGCTATACCCTGCCTGCCTGTATACAACTAGAATAGTCCTGAGAAGGAGTTTTGGTCACACTGTTTGCAGCCCTGCAACTGAAAAAGCTATAAAGGGCCGCAAAGCTTTCCCTGAATCAGCGACACCCTCCCTGCACTGACTGTCTGGATAGCTGTGAGCAGAGCACAGCGCGCCGGCCGGTATAAAGGCTCGGTCACGCTGTGCAGGCCGGCCAATCACTGCAATTCCACAACTAACAGGGCTGTGGCATTGCAGTGGTCTGCCAGCCAATCCCTGCATGAGGGCTGGCTCTCAAAAGAGCGCCAACATGCAGAAATGAAGACCACGAGTACAGCACGAGTATCGCGAGATTACTCGGTCCCCGCCGAGCAGCCCGAGTACAGCGATACTCGTGCGAGTACCGAGTAGTTACAAGCATGCTCGCTCATCACTAATATTTATCCATCAGCATGTAAAAATGTTGTTTTCAGCCCCTTATTTATAGTTTCTCTGTTTGCATCCATGTAATCTCTCCCCGTAACACGTGTGAGGTAGCGAGGTCGGCTGCGCAGCAGAAGACATGGGATCCAGGCATTAAGGTTCACAGCACACGGTTTAATGTCCAAAACAAAAGTCCATAACACAATAAATGTGCCTCTCCAGCAGAAAAACTCAGGGAGTTGTGTTCACTCCCTCACACCCGGCACACCTGCCCTTGTTCCTGATTCTATTTAACCCTTCCCTCAGCCTGTAGGGAAACAGCATTAACCCTATAGTGGATTCACTTCCTATCATGGAGTGAGCACAACCGGGGCGAGACATACCGGCCGTCATAGATAACCCCGGTCACAGTCTCACATACCCCCCCCTCAGTTCAAGCGTGCGGGGTTGAACTCCAGCCATCAAACACGGGCCGCGGGACAAGGCATCGGCGTTGCCCTGCAACCTACCGGCCCGGTGTTCAACCGTAAAACGGAAGTTCTGCAGAGAAAGGAACCACCGGGTAACCCGGGCATTCCGTTCCTTGGCGGACCTCATCCAGACCAGTGGAGAGTGATCCGTCACCAAGCGAAACTGCCGTCCCAGCAGGTAATAGCGTAGGGACTCCAAGGCCCACTTGATCGCCAGGCACTCCTTCTCCACTACGCTATAATTCCGCTCGGGAGGGGTGAGCTTCCTACTCAAGAAGGTGACAGGGTGTTCCTCCCCCTGAACCACCTGAGACAGCACTGCCCCCAGGCCGACCTCCGAGGCGTCAGTCTGTACAATGAACTCCTTCCGGAAATCAGGGTTGACCAGAACGGGCTGTCCGCACAGGACCTCCTTCAGGGCCCGGAAGGAGTCCTCGGCCTGCGGAGTCCAGCGCACCATGACGGACTTCTTGCCTTTGAGAAGGTCCGTCAAGGGGGCTGATAGTCCCGCAAAATCCTTTACAAACCTCCTGTAGTACCCCACGATACCCAGGAAGGCCCTAACCTGCTTCGTGGTCAGGGGTCTAGGCCACTTCTGGATCGCCTCAACCTTGTTAATTTGGGGCTTAATCACTCCTTGGCCTATCACGTAGCCCAAGTAGCGGGCTTCCGTGAGTCCCAATGCACATTTCTTGGGATTGGCTGTCAATCCGGCTGTTCGAAGCGCGTCCACCACCGCTTGTACCTGTTCCAAGTGGGTCTGCCAATCGGAGCTGTAAATAATGATGTCATCAAGGTACGCCGATGCATACGCCTGGTGGGGTTCCAGCACTAAGTCCATCAACCTCTGGAACGTGGCCGGAGCGCCATGTAACCCAAAAGGCAAGACAACATAGTGGAAGAGACCCTCCGGCGTAACAAAAGCGGTTTTCTCCTTGGCGGACTCTGTTAGTGGCACCTGCCAGTACCCCTTGGTCAGGTCGAGCGTGGTAAAATATCGCGCCTGTCCCAGCCTATCAATCAGCTCATCCACCCGGGGCATGGGGTAGAGATCGAACTTGGATATTTCGTTCAATCTCCTAAAGTCATTGCAGAACCTTAAGGAGCCATCGGGTTTTGGTATTAGGACAATCGGACTAGCCCATTCACTCTGGGATTTTTCGATGACCCCCAGGCGTAACATTGTCTTTACTTCCTCCGATATGGCTTGTCGTCGAGCCTCCGGTACCCGGTATGACTTCAGGCGTACCTTCAGGTGGGGCTCGGTGACAATATCGTGTCGTATCAGACTGGTCCTACCGGGCAGCTCGGAGAAGACATCGGGGTTCTGCTGAACCAACCGTCTGGCCTCTCGCCTCTGTTGCTTGGTGAGGGCTTCTCCAATCCTTACTTCCGGTTCGTTCTCTCCGGAGGTCGCTGGAGCCGGATGTGAACGACCCGAAGAGGAGGGGAAAAAACAGCCATCAGGCTTTCCCGTTCCTGCCAAGGTTTTAAAAGGTTGACATGGTATATTTGTTCAGGTTTCCGCCTACCGGGCTGCAATACCCTATAGTTGACCACCCCGACTCTTTCCTTTATCTCGTAGGGGCCTTGCCACTGAGCCAGGAATTTACTCTCCGCTGTGGGGATTAATACCAACACCCGATCCCCGGGTTTAAAGGTCCGCACGGTGCCTTGTCTATTGTAGCGGCCGCTTTGCGCGGCCTGAGCCTCCTGTAAATGCTCCTTCACAATTGGCATGACCGCGCTTATGCGGTTCTGCATACCTAAAATGTGTTCGATCACACTTTTATGGGGGTGGGCTCTTGTTCCCATGTTTCTTTTGCCAGGTCCAACAATCCCCGGGGATGTCGCCCGTATAACAATTCAAAAGGCGAAAACCCCGTGGATGCCTGTGGCACCTCTCGTATGGCAAACATCAAATAGGGAAGCATCATATCCCAGTCTTTCCCGTCTTTTGAGATCACCCTTCTAAGCATGGTTTTCAGGGTTTTATTGAAACGCTCGACTAAACCGTCCGTTTGAGGATGATACACAGACGTACGCAACTGCTTGATCTGGAGTAGCCGACATAGCTCTTTGGTCACTTTAGACATGAATGGGGTCCCCTGATCCGTAAGGATCTCCTTGGGCAACCCCACCCGGCAGAACACAGCAAACAACTCCCGAGCTATAAGCTTTGCTGCAGTATGTCTGAGAGGTATCGCCTCGGGATACCGGGTGGCATAGTCAACGATCACTAGGATGTATTGGTGCCCTCGAGCGGACTTTACGAGGGGTCCCACCAGATCCATCCCTATCCGTTCAAACGGGACTTCTATAATGGGTAACGGTACCAACAGACTGCGAAAATGGGTCAGGGGTGCGGTAAGCTGACACTCCGGGCAGGTTTCGCAGAACCATTTTACCTCCCCAAAGACCCCGGGCCAATAGAACCTTTGCAATATTCGCTCCTGCGTTTTCTTGACCCCTAGGTGGCCACTCATCAGGTGTTTATGAGCCAAGTCGAGGACCCGCCGGCGATGCGGCTGGGGCACCACCAACTGTTCTACCCCCACGCCCCGTATTTCATCTACCCGGTAGAGTAAATCCTGCTTAAGAGCGAAATGGGGGTACCTTACCTGGGCACCGGGCATCTGTGCCACCCCGTCAACTACTGTCACCCGACTCCGGGCATGTATCAACGTAGGGTCCTGGAGTTGGGCTGTCCCAAACGTATCCGGGGACGCCTCCAACTCCGGGATGGGCTCGACCGTCTCAGCCTCTCCTGCCAATACCTCTAGGGGTGACCTACCGGGTTCACACTCTGTCCCTATCATGGTGACCCCTACGGCAGGTGTCCCGGATTCAGGATTGTAGGGCTCAGGTCCCGGACCAACCAATATCTGAGGGGACTTAGGGGGTCCCCTCCACAAAGTCCAAAAATAGGGCAGATCCCTTCCTAGGATCACGTCATAAGGAAGAGTGTTAAGAAGTCCCACCTCATGTTGCACCTGCCCGCAAGGTGCTGTGATGGTGACAATCCCCGTGGGATAGTCGCGGCGGTCCCCATGTATGCAAACCACCCCCACGGTGCGTCCTGTGGTCTTTACTTTAGCCCTCAAGGTGGATCGCACAAGGGTCACTAAGCTTCCGGAATCCAACAATCCTGTAACCGGACATCCATTCACCTGTATTTGGCACAAGTGGGGCTCCGTCTCTGGGGAGACCCGGTCAGCGGTACACACCACTGAGCATACATTGAACCCCGCCGGGTAACCCCACAATCCATGGGCTCCGTGGTGAGTGGACACTGGGCTTCCATATGTCCCACCCGCTGGCACCGCCAACATCTAATGGGGACGGAAACCCCCTTGACGGGTTGTCGTTTAGGATACAGAACCTTCCGGACCTCAGGAATGGTGGCCGCGGCCTCAGATGGGACGGTAGGGGACTCCTGCACCGTTGTCAGCGGTGGGTCCTTGGCCCTAGGCTTGGAGGGGCCGGACCGACGGGCGGTACGCAAAGTCTCAGTGTCCCGTATCAAGTCCTGCGTAGCCACATGCCGCTCTACCAGGGACACTAATTGGTCCAGGGTACTTGGGTCACCCTGTCCGACCCACCGTTGAACGGTGACGGGTAAAGTGCGCACAAAACGATCCACTACTACCCTTTCCACCATTTGCGCCGGGCTCAGAGTGTCAGGCTGCAACCACTTTTTTACAAGATGCAACAAGTCATAGGCCTGGGAGCGTACGGGTTTGGCTTCCTCAAAGAACCACTGATTTACCCGCTGAGCCCGTACATAGGTATTCACACCGAGCCAGTATTTCGGCTTTCAGGGTCACATAGTCAATGGCGTCCTCGGTACAGAGGTCCAGGTACGCTTTTTGGGGTTCCCCCGTCAGATAGGGCGACAATACCTCAGCCCACTGCGGGGTCGGCAGCTTTTCCCGCTCGGCCACCCGCTCAAACACCGCCAGGAACGCTTCCACATCATCACCCGGGGTCATCTTTTGCAACGCTTGTCTCACCGCTTTCCGGACGCTGCCGTCGTCATCCGGTCCCGGGGTTGTTGCTGCCGGTCTGGCACGGATCGACTTGGCCAGGAGAACCATCTGTTCTTGGTGCCTTTTTTCCTGCAATTGCAAGGCTTGCTGCTGACGTGCATTGGCCTGCTCCATCTGTTCTTGGTGCCTTTTGTCCTGCACTTGCAAGGATTGCTGCTGACGTGCATTGGCCTGATCCATCTGTTCTTGGAATTTTTTTTCCTGCATTTGCAAGGATTGGAGCAGGTGTGCATTGGTCTGTTGCTGCTGTGCATTAGCCTGTTGCTGCTGTGCATTAGCCTGTTGCTGCTGTGCATTAGCCTGAGCCAAATGCTTTAGTATGTCCTCCATGGCGTCGCCGGGTTTGGGCTGTAGTATAGCCGCTCGAATCCAGGACATGTGCTACTGGGTCACCAGGAATGGATGCTACACCTCACCGGCTGTCATGCCCGCCGATTCTCCACCATATGTGAGGTAGCGAGGTCGGCTGCGCAGCAGAAGACACGGGATCCAGGCATTAAGGTTCACAGCACACGGTTTAATGTCCAAAACAAAAGTCCATAACACAATACATGTGCCTCTCCAGCAGAAAAACTCAGGGAGTTGTGTTCACTCCCTCACACCCGGCACACCTGCCCTTGTTCCTGATTCTATTTAACCCTTCCCTCAGCCTGTAGGGAAACAGCATTAACCCTATAGTGGATTCACTTCCTATCATGGAGTGAGCACAACCGGGGCGAGACATACCGGCCGTCATAGATAACCCCGGTCACAGTCTCACACACGCTACAGCTTCACTATTTTCCTTCACACCGCACGCATGCGCACTGTCTTTGGTTCCCACGGTCTGAACTGTCATCACCTCCAGCGCTTAGCACTCGCTTCACCTTTCACGCATGCGCCGATTTTGCGATCTCCGCTTTTAAACTCCCTCACTGATATGTTTTTCAGGGAACCTTTTTTCATTTTCTAATGTACAGAAATTAATTTTCCTGCACTACCACTGACGGGCAGTGCCATGTTTCACCGTGCTTTATGCCGAAGTTTTTTCCAGTTATTCTCATAATAAAATCACATTAGTATTAAAAAAAGTTTTTTCACTTTCACTTTTCTAAATACATTTTTTTTTACTTTGGAAGTATAGTCTTAAAAGGAAAAATATCGCATTTATTATTCCAGAGCTCCTTTGAACTGCTCACTTTCACTTATACCCTAAGGGCGGCTTTGCACGTTGCGACATTGCACGTGCGATGTCGATGGGGTCAAATCGAAAGTGACGCACATCCGGCGTCGCAGTCGATATCGCAACGTGCAAATCCTTTTTGATACGATGAACGAGCGCAAAAGCGTCGTTATCGTATCATCGCTGCAGCCTCCGACATTTCCATAATGCCGGTGCAGCAACAGGTACGATGTTGTTCCTCGCTCCTGCGGCAGCACACATCGCTGTGTATGAAGCCGCAGGAGCGAGGAACTTCACCTTACCTGCCGCCGGCTGCAATGAGAAGGACGGAGGTGGGCGGAATGTTTACATCCTGCTCATCTCCGCCCCTCCACTTCAATTGGCTGCCTGCCGTGTGACGTCGCTGTGATGCCGCACGACCCGCCCCCTTAGGAAGGAGTCGGGTCGCCGGCCAGAGGGACGTCGCACGGCAGGTATGTGCGTGTGAAACTGCCGTAGCGATAATAATCGCTACGGCAGCTTTCACTAGATATTGCACGTGCGACGGGGGCAGGACTATCGCTGCAGCATCGGTAACACATTGTTACCGATGTCGCAGCGTGCAAAGCCCGCCTAAGGCCTAGATGGAGTAGTGGATAGGTGATGGTCTTTTTCACCTGTTCCACTTCACCAGAAATTCCCCAGGTTCGCAAATGGACCTTTTCTCTCTCTTTTTTCTTTCTCCAAAAACCCCGTTTTGTTACACAAGAATACACACATGTTATTCTTTATAAAAATGGTTTATTATTCATTTAATTGTTTATTTCTCTCAGCTTGATTTCTTTATGTATTATGTTTGTAATGTTTTTTTCTTTGATGACGCTGTCTCTCTCTACGTGTCAATGAGTCACTACTCTGAACCATATGAGCTGATGATGTCATAAATGTCTACGTGGCAGTATGGACGCCTTTATATAGCGTCAGTCTCCTTGTGTCAGCATGATTTCTTTTTTCCTGAAGATGGGATCGGAGATGTCCCTGAAACGCGTAGAACTGTGAAATAAAAGAGAAATTTTAAATATACAGCATCTGTGGTTTTTAGCGAGGCATCAAACCCGTTTTCTATTTTTCAACTATATATTATACTCCTTCTCCATATCAACAGTCATCATGCAGCAGCCAGTCCCCAATCAGTTTTTAGAGGGCCATCAGCTGGCCCTCACCCATAATTTTTAGAGGGCCAGAAGCCGACTCATACTGAGTCATACGTCATACGTGGATAATTTTTGAAGGGTCAGCACGTGGCCCTCAATCAATTTTTAGCGGGCCAGCAGTCAGCCCTCACTCATAATTTTTAGAAGGCCAGCAACTGGCCCTCACTCAAATTACAGAACTATGAGGAATTAAGATGGTGAGTGGCTATGATGCCATATCGGAGTAACCATTCTGCTTCTGTGTCTACTCAAACCCTCGATGTTCACAATTAAAGAGGAAGCTTTGCATGTGGACCCTGTGGAGATAGAGAAAATACACAGAGTGCTACATGCTTGTATATCCTGACTGTTTGCCCTAGAAACCATGCCGTTTAGGCTTGTGGACTCTGATACTTACAGCAACCTGAAGGAGGCAGCAATCCTGCGGTACTTGGTCCCCAGCTGCCAATATATTTACTGGTTTGCTATCTTCACCTTGGATCTGCACGTGTCCCATAACAATACCCAAGCCCTGACCAATGTAGTTAGGTTGCAGCAGTAATATTTTATACAGTGTATCAATTCAATAACTGTAAAGCAATATATCCTGACTATATCCCTCTAAATAAAAAATATCCCTTTTTCAACAGCTATCCCTAGAATGATTGCAGCTATTAGCGATATTAATAGGGAGAAGAAAAGATGTAGGCATGAGAAGGCCTTTTGATTTTAGGTTGCAGCAGCAAGGTCTGTACAGCTAGATTCCCTGCCTACAGGCCTCTAATACACTATTCAATCTCCATCAGCTTGCCCTATACTAAATTCAGTTAAAAGAAGTATTATTAAAGAATAGATTTTCTAAGTAACAGCAGCAAGGTCTGTAAGGCTGGAATCACTGTCTAAAGGCCTCTAATAAGCTATCCCTTCTCCAGAAGCTTGCCCTACACTAAATGCAGCTAAAAGTGGTGTTATCATAGAGTTAGCCTTGAAAAGGACTGTTGATTTAATGCTGCACCAGCAGGTAGTGCCACTCTAAGGGGTACTTTGCACGCTGCAACATCGCAAGCCGATGCTGCGATGTCGCACGCGATAGTCCCCGCCCCCGTCGCAGGTACAATATCTTGTGAAGCCGGCGTAGCGATAATTTTCGCTACGCCGGCTTCTCATGCACTCACCTGCCCTGCGACCGTCGCTCTAGCCGGCGACCCGGCTCCTTATTAAGGGGGCGGGTCGTGTGGCGTCACTGCGACGTCACACGGCAGGCGGCCAATAGGAGTGGAGGGGCGGAGATAAGCAGGATGTAAACATCCCGCCCACCTCCTTCCTTCCTACGAAAGCCACGGTGACGCCGGTAGGAGATGTTCCTCGCTCCTGCGACTTCACACACAGCGATGTGTGCTGCCGCAGGAGCGAGGAACAACATCGGACCGTCGCGTCAGCGTAATTATGGATTACGCCGACACTGCACCGATGATACGATTACAACGCTTTTGCGCTCGTTAATCGTATCATCTAGGCTTTACACACTGCGATGTCGCATGCGATGCCGGATATGTGTCACTTTCAATTTGACCCCACCGACATCGCACCTGCGATGTCGTAGTGTGCAAAGCCCGCCTAAAGCACACTGTCCCATCTCCAGGAAAACCTCCCCCTACACTATTTTTGGATATAGTGTGCCAAACATGGCGTCACTGGGTCTTATATAAACCTGATTATGCAATGCAGCCGGCCAATCACAGTAATGCCAGTAGCCAACATGGCTATGGCATTTCCTTGATCGGCAGGCAATCCCTGCATGTTTAGTTGCTGGAAAAAAAGCCGCAAAACATGCAGGGTAGGGACTCAAGCATGACGCCGAAATACCAGTGTTATGTTTACCGGGCGAGCAGAGATATTTAGTGAACCCACTGGGCCAACGCCATGGAGGACATACTAAAGCAGCTGGTTCAGGCCAATGCACGTCAGCAGCAAGCCTTGTAATTGCAGGAACAAAGACATCAAGAACAGATGGTTCTCCTGGCCAAGGCGATCCGTGCCGGACCGGCAGCAACAACCCCGGGACCGGGTAACGACGGCAGCGTCCGGAAAACGGTGAGACAAGCGTTGCAAAAGATGACCCCGGGGGAGGATGTGGAAGCGTTCCTGGCGGTGTTTGAGCGGGTGGCCGAGCGGGAAAAGCTGCCGACCCCCCAGTGGGCTGAGGTATTGTCGCCCTATCTGACGGGGGAGCCCCAAAAAGCATACCTGAACCTCTGTACCGAGGACGCCATAGACTATGCGACCCTGAAAGCCGAAATACTTGCTCGGTTGGGGGTGAATACCTATGTACGGGCTCAGCGGGTAAATCAGTGGTTCTATGAGGAAGCCAAACCCGTACGCTCCCAGGCCTATGACTTGTTGCATCTGGTAAAGAAGTGGTTGCAGCCTGACACTCTGAGCCCTGTGCAAATGGTGGAAAGGGTAGTGGTGGATCGCTTTGTGCGTACCTTACCCGTCACCATTCAACGGTGGGTAGGACAGGGCGACCCAAGTACCCTGGACCAATTAGTAGGTCTGGTGGAGCGGCATGTGGCTACGCAGGACTTGATACGGGACACTGAGACTTTGCGTGCCGCCCGTCGGTCCGGCCCCTCCAAGCCTCGGGCCAAGGACCCACCGCTGACACCGGTGCGGGAGTCCGTTACCATCCCGTCTGAGGTCGCGCCCGCCGTCCCTGCGGTCCGGAAGGCTGTGTACCCTAAACGACAACTCGTCAAGGAGGTATCCTTCCCTATTAGATGTTGGCGGTGCCAGCGGGTGGGACATATGGAGGCCCAGTGTCCACTCACCACGGAGCCCATGGATTGTGGGGTTACACGGCGGGGTTCAATGTATGCTCAGGCGGTATATACCGCGGACCTTGTCTCCCCGGAGACTGAGCCCCACTTGTGCCAAATACAGGTGAATGGACGTCCGGTTACAGGCTTGTTGGATTCCGGAAGCTTAGTGACCCTTGTGCGATCAACCCTAAGGGCTAACATAAAGGCCACAGGACGTACCGTGGGGGTGGTTTGCATACATGGAGACCGACGAGACTATCCCACGGGGGTTGTCACCATCACAGCACCCTGCGGACAGGTGCAACATGAGGTGGGACTTATGAACTCTCTTCCCTATGACGTGATCCTAGGAAGGGATCTGCCGTATTTTTGGACTCTATGGAAGGGGCCTCCTAAGTCCCTTCAGGTATTGGACCGTCCGGGACCTGAGCCCGACAATCCCGAAGCCGGGACGCCTGCCGTAGGGGTCACCATGATAGGGACAGAGTGTGAACCCGATAGGTCACCCCTAGAGGTATTGGCAGGAGAGGCTGAGATGGTCGAGCCCATCCCGGAGTTGGAGGCGTCCCCGGATACGTTTTGGACAGCCCAACTCCAGGACCCTACGTTAATACATGCCCGGAGTCGGGTGACAGTGGTTGACGGGGTGGCACAGCTACCCGGTGCCCAGGTAAGGTACCCCCATTTCGCCCTGAAGCAGGATTTACTCTACCGGGTAGATGAAATAAGGGGCGTGGGGGTAGAGCAGTTGGTGGTGCCCCAGCCGTATCGCCGGCGGGTCCTCGACTTGGCTCATAAACACCTGATGAGTGGCCACCTAGGGGTCAAGAAAACGCAGGAGCGAATATTGCAAAGGTTCTATTGGCCCGGGGTCTTTGGGGAGGTAAAACGGTTCTGTGAAACCTGCCCGGAGTGTCAGCTTACCGCACCCCTGGCCCACTTTCGCAGTCCGTTAGTGCCCTTACCCATTATAGAAGTCCCTTTTGAACGGATAGGGATGGATCTGGTGGGGCCCCTCGTAAAGTCCGCTCGAGGGCACCAACACGTCCTAGTGATCGTTGACTATGCCACCCGGTATCCCGAGGCAATACCTCTCAGACATACTGCAGCAAAGCTTATAGCTCGGGAGTTGTTTGCTGTGTTCTGCCGGGTGGGGTTGCCCAAGGAGATCCTTACGGATCAGGGGACCCCATTCATGTCTAAAGTGACCAAAGAGCTATGCCGGCTACTCCAGATCAAGCAGTTGCGTACGTCTGTGTATCATCCTCAAACGGACGGTTTAGTCGAGCGTTTCAATAAAACCCTGAAAACCATGCTAAAAAGGGTGATTTCAAAGGACGGGAAAGACTGGGATATGATGCTTCCCTATTTGAGGTTTGCCATCCGAGAGGTGCCACAGGCATCCACGGGGTTTTCGCCTTTTGAGTTGTTATACGGGCGACATCCCCGGGGATTGTTGGACCTGGCAAAAGAAACCTGGGAGCAGGAGCCCACCCCCCATAAAAGTGTGATTGAACACATTTTAGGAATGCAGAACCGCATAAGTGCGGTCATGCCAATTGTGAAGGAGCATTTACAGGAGGCTCAGGCCGCGCAAAGCGGCCGCTACAATAGACAAGCCACCGTGCGGACCTTTAAACCCGGGGATCGGGTGTTGGTATTAATCCCCACGGCGGAGAGTAAATTCCTGGCTCAGTGGCAAGGCCCCTACGAGATAAAGGAAAGGGTCGGGGTGGTCAACTATAGGGTATTGCAGCCCGGTAGGCGGAAACCTGAACAAATATACCATGTCAACCTATTAAAACCTTGGCAGGAACGGGAAAGCCTAATGGTTGATTTTTCCCCATCTCCCTCCTCTTCGGGTTGTTCCACCCCGGCTCCAGCGCCCTCCGGAGAGGACGAACCGGAAGTAAGGATTGGAGAAGCCCTCACCAAGCAACAGAGGCGAGAGGCCAAACGGCTGGTTCAGCAGAACCCCGATGTCTGGTAGGACAAGTCTGATACGACATGACATTGTCACCGAGCCTCACCTGAAGGTACGCCTGAAGTCATACCGGGTACCGGAGGCTCGAAGACAAGCCATATCAGAGGAAGTGAAGACAATGCTACGACTAGGGGTCATCGAAAAATCCCGGAGTGAATGGGCTAGTCCTATTGTCCTAATACCAAAACCCGATGGCTCCTTAAGGTTCTGCAATGACTTTAGGAGATTGAACGAAGTATCCAAGTTCGATCTCTACCCCATGCCCCGGGTGGATGAGCTCATTGATAGGCTGGGACAGGCGCGATATTTCACCACGCTCGACCTGACCAAGGGGTACTGGCAGGTGCCACTGACGGAGTCCGCAAAGGAGAAAACTGCTTTTGTTACGCCGGAGGGTCTCTTCCACTATGTTGTCTTGCCTTTTGGGTTACACGGCGCTCCGGCCACATTCCAGAGGTTTATGGACTTGGTGCTGGAACCCCACCAGGCGTATGCATCAGCGTACCTTGATGACATCATTATTTACAGCTCCGATTGGCAGACCCACTTGGAACAGGTACAAGCGGTGGTGGACGCGCTCCGAACAGCCGGATTGACAGCCAATCCCAAGAAATGTGCGTTGGGGCTCACGGAAGCCCGCTACTTGGGCTACGTAATAGGCCAAGGAGTGATTAAGCCCCAAATTAACAAAGTAGAGGCGATCCAGAAGTGGCCTAGACCCCTGACCACGAAGCAGGTTAGGGCTTTCCTGGGTATTGTGGGGTACTACAGGAGGTTTGTAAAGGATTTTGCGGGACTATCGGCCCCCTTGACGGACCTTCTCAAAGGCAAGAAGTCCGTCATGGTGCGCTGGACTCCGCAGGCCGAGGACTCCTTCCGGGCCCTGAAGGGGGTCCTGTGCGGACAGCCCGTTCTGGTCAACCCTGATTTCCGGAAGGAGTTCATAGTACAGACTGACGCCTCTGAGGTCGGCCTGGGGGCAGTGCTGTCTCAGGTGGTTCAGGGGTAGGAACACCCCGTCACCTTCTTAAGTAGGAAGCTCACCCCTCCCGAGCGGAATTATAGCGTAGTGCAGAAGGAGTGCCTGGCGATCAAGTGAGCCTTGGAGTCCCTACGCTATTACCTGCTGGGACGGCAGTTTCGCTTGGTGACTGATCACTCTCCGCTGGTCTGGATGAGGTCCGCCTAGGAACGGAATGCCCGGGTTACCCGGTGGTTCCTTTCTCTGCAGAACTTCCGGTTTACGGTTGAACACCGGGCCGGTAGGTTGCAGGGCAACGCCGATGCCTTGTCCCGCGGCCCGTGTTTGATGGCGGGAGTTCAACCCCGCACGCTTGAACTGAGGGGGGGGTATGTGAGACTGTGACCGGGGTTATCTATGACGGCCGGTACGTCTCGCCCCGGTTGTGCTCACTCCATGATAGAAAGTAACTCCACTCCGGGGTTAATGCTGTTTCCCTACAGGCTGAAAGGAGGGTTAAAAGGGAACAGGAAGATGGGCGTGGTCGCCTAGTGTGTGAGGGAGTGAACACAACTCCCTGAGTATCTGCCGGAGAATCAAGTGTATGCTGTATTGGACTTGTGATTTGTGCAATAAACCGTGTGCTGTGACCCTTGGTGCCTGGATCCCGTGTCTTCTGCTACGCAGCCGACCACGCTACCTCACAATATATATTTAGTTTTCTTACATTTTGTGTTATATAGTATGCTATAAAGGTAAATCTGCTTAAATCTGTCAGATGTTGATACAGATCATGGTGCATGTTTATGCTGATTTGCTTTGCTATGTGTGGATTGGTTTTGAAAACTCAATCCACAAGTTTTGTACAGTACTTCCTTAGTATTTGAAATTGGAATGGGGCATAAGCTTTTTAAACCTGCATAAACTTGTCCACATTTCAATTTGGCGATATGCACTTATATTTAGTTTGGTCCTTGTTAATCTACTTGCTTTTTTGATAGCACACTGGCAGTAGTATTTTATACTGAGACAGGGAAAAATATCGTCTTTCTGTTATGTAAAGCACCACTCCAGCATTGTTTTTTTCAACACTGGCATAGTACTCTTAATCTAAGGGCACTGCCGCTGCTCTTACTGCTCACTCACACATATACATTGGGCGAGTGCTATCCGATGTTTTATCGAATAGCACTTGCTCAAATGTTATACTATGGCACAGTATTGACCAGCGCTTTTGACACGCCCACCAGGGCCGTTTGAGGGCACTCAGAACCCGGCCGGTTCAGTATTGGGGAGGTCACGGCGGCAGGGACCGACTCCGTGACCCTGGCAGTGTCGTTTAATTGAAAAGGGGAATATTAACAGGAGATAATGAATCGTGACGCCACCTGTGGTCTTCAGCCAGGTATGGCTGACGCTGCTGGATGAGACACAGGTGGAGATGGGCACCAGGGCAGCCATAGGCAGTGGTTAGCCGATGAAGTGTTTTGAATAGCGCGGTGCTGGCGGCGCAGACAATGAATCCAGGACACAGCGGGATGCAGTCATTAGCTCTTTTAGTCACAGTTGGCAGTTCCAGATTATCACGGCTGGCCAGTCAAATACTACCCTTGGAGTGCTGAGTCCTGCAGTGAAAGGATCCAGTCGATCCCCAGGTAATTCAGAGGCACAAAACCAATGTCCCTTTCTGTATCCCTTTCTTAGTCATCTTCCTGCGCTGGCTTCGCCCTCCTGCCCTACGCTTCACACACAGTACCTCAAGCCGCTGTCCATGGGCCTTGTATGGGAGGCTCCTCTGCCCTATCCCTTAACCCTCTGTGGTCACCTTTTCAGTGGATTCGTGTGTGGCTGCAGCTTCGGCACATGAAGATACCTCAGCCTCCGGTTTGCTAGCTGAGCCTGGTTGTTCTCCATTAGTCTATGGGCCGGTTCCCCTTTGCGGCCTAATCCCTCCACACCGGTATGTCGGATGTGGATGTGACTCGGGGACCACTTCTTCCTTTCTTTCTGATCTTCCACCGTGTTTGTCCTAGGACGAGATCCTCCGGCTCCAGTCCTCAGGACCTCTCTTCTATGTATCGTACTTCGTTCTGCACTTCGTTCTATTGTGTTTCACCCACTAACTAACTCCACCTCCAGACTGGCTACGGTGCTGTGCTCT
This sequence comes from Anomaloglossus baeobatrachus, assembly GCF_048569485.1. Classification (NCBI taxonomy): domain Eukaryota; kingdom Metazoa; phylum Chordata; class Amphibia; order Anura; family Aromobatidae; genus Anomaloglossus; species Anomaloglossus baeobatrachus. Next base: position 499,784,688 of record NC_134353.1, read on the forward strand.
CCCTTAGGAGCGATCTTGCCCTAACCCTGGCCTGAAGTGGTGTAGCTATACTAAAGGGTGCTTTACATGCTGCAACATCGCTAGCTATTTCTAACGATGTCGCGAGCGATAGCACCCACCCCGTCGTACGTGCGATATGTGTTGATCGCTGCGGTAGCGAACATTATCGCTACGGCAGCGTCACACGCACATACCTTGTCAGTGACGTCGCTGTGACTGCCGAACAATCCCTCCCTCAAGGGGGAGGTGCGTTCGGCGTCATAGCGACGTCACTGCAGCGTCACTAAGCGGCCGGCCAATAGAAGCGGAGGGCGGAGATGAGCGGGACGTAACATCCCGCCCACCTCCTTCCTTCCTTCTTTTCCGGTGGACACTGGTAAGGAGATGGTCGTCGCTCCTGCGGTGTCACACATAGCGATGTGTGGTGCCGCAGGAATGACGAACAACATCGCTATTCACCAGACAACGATATTTGGTTTTTGGACGACCTCTCCACACCAACGATTTTTACCAGTTTTGCGATCGTAGAAGGTCGCTCATAAGTGTCACACACTGCGATGTCGCTAACGACACTGAATGTGCGTCACAAACACCGTGACCCCGACGATAAATCGTTAGCGATATCGCAGCGTGTAAAGCCCCCTTAAGAGTGTATGTGTGAACAACGGCCTGTGCCCTCCTCCTTACTAGGGAATGGGGTACACACCTCTGGCTGAGGTGCAGTACCTCTGTGGCGACTGGACCCTCAGAGGCACCACACTTTTTTTCTGAGAAAAACAAAATGCTGCAGGTTGTGACTGGCGGTGTATATCAGATGGCACTCTCCTATTAAACTCTATGGGTGTGTGCAAAACATTTGACTGTACTCGAATGTAATCAGAGTGCAGTCCAATTTATGCCAACACAGACTGGAGAAAATGTAGAAATTGAGTTCTCCATCTTCTTTTTACCTGTGCTCCGATATTCGCATGTGAGAGAATCATATCACAGTAAATGACACTCTGCTTAAACTGTGATCAGAGTTTCAGTTACACGTCATTTGCATAATTGGCCAGATTCTCTCACATGAGAGAATCTATGACTATGTAACACCAGCCTTAGGGTGGCGTCACACGCTACGATATATCGAACAATATGTCGTCCGGGTCACAGATTCTGTGATACACATCCGGCATCATTTGACATATTGTAGCATGTGACAGCTACGAGCGACTGTTAACGAGCAAAAATACTCACCTTATCGTTTCTCGCTGACACGTCGCTCATTTTCATAAAATCGTTCCTCCTTCTGTGCGCCGGTTGTTCGTCGTTCCCGTGGCAGCACACGTCGCTCCGTGTGACACCCCGGGAACGACGATCACAGCTTACCTGCGGCCGCCGGCAATGCAGAAGGAAGGAGGTGGGCGGGATGTTACGTCCCGCTTATCTCCGCCCCTCCGCTTCTATTGGGCGGCCACTGTGTGACGTCGCTGTGACGCCAAACATCCCTCCCCCTTCGGGAAAAGGATGTTCGCCTCCCAGAGCGAGGTCGTTCGGGAGGTAAGTACGTGTGATGGGGTTAACGACTTTGTGCAACACGGGCAACAAATTGCCCGTGACTCACAAACGATGGGGACGGGTGCGATCGCTCATGCGATCGCCCGATATATCGTCCCGTGTGACGCCGCCCTCATACTAAAAAAAAATACTAGAGTGGTGCTGTTGTTATGCAGATTTGGTAACTCACATGGGAAAAGTGGGCATATTTCTAAACTACTGCATCTGACCTAACTGGTTCCTTTATAGACTAAAGGACCCGTTACACGCAACAACGTATTTAACGATATATCGCCGGGGTCACAGATTCCGTGATGCACATTTAGCATCGTTAGCAATTTCATTGTGTGTGACACCAATGAGCGGCTGTTAACGATGGAAAATACTCACCAAATTGTCCATCATTCACACGTCGGTCATTTTCAAAAAATCGTTGATTATTGAGGACGCAGGTTGTTCGTCGTTCCCGAGCAGCACACATCGCTATGTGTGACACCTTAGGAACGACGAACTACAGCTTACCTGCAGCCACCGGCAATAAGGAAGGAAGAAGGTGGGCGGGATGTTACGGCTACTCATCTCCGCCCCTCCGCTTCTATTGGGCGACCGCTTAGTGACGCTGCTGTGACGCCGCACGAACCGCTCCCTTAGAAAGGAGGCGGTTCGCCGGCCACAGCGACGTCACTAGGCAGGTAAGTATCTGTGACGGGTGTTAGCGATGTTGTTTTCAACGGGCAGTGATTTGCCAGTGACGCGCAACCGACGGGGGTGGGTGCTTTCACCAGCGACATTGCTAGCGATGTTGCAGTGTGTAAAGCCCGCTTAAGGTTCCTAGATGCACAATCCCTGGTGGCACCTGCGCGGTTTAGAATAACCCTAACAGCAAACTGTGAGTTGATAACACAAACCTCGCTGCCTAAAAGGCCGTTGAGTGTTCCTTGTACCTCCTTAGAAACGAGAGAGATATGCACAGTAATATAGCTCTAAAAAAAGGAAAATGTGAAGAGATTCAAAAGTGTGAAAACATGAATACAAAATGGAAAAAGTAAAGTACTTATTGCAAGAAAGAATAGCCTCCTATTACCTAACTATCTGGTGTCTCGTTCAGACATCGGGCAGTGGAGACCTCGTGAAATGACCCAGCTCTTTGGAGTTAGTTTTGCCAGAAACTTTCTAGCCAGATTAAAAACATAATGGCTTATACTCTCTTCCTGTTGTCTCTGAATAAAGCTATGTTATTGGCTGTTTGGAAACACGTCAAAGGGATAAAGGCACATTTAAAAGTGTGTTAGTGACGTCACCTTTCATTCAGTAGACACAGGCGAACCTATGCAAATTGGGGCCTACAGAGAGTCCAATGAGGGAAGTGAACTTCGTGCACTTGCTTGTTTTTGTTTGTTTGTTCTCATGAATAAGAAGAAGGGATTTTAATGTGTAAAGATGCAGGTTCTAAGAATCTGAAATTATGGCTTGTGCATATATCTGTTCTTTTCCTGAACCAAGTTTTGAATCATAGTCTCACTAACTGAAACTTTATCAGGACCATCATAATTGAGACCAAGAGCAGAAAAAAAGCATTAACAGAGGACTGAACTGGAGAATTCTCAGGCAAAGTAAATTCCCAATCCTAAGGATCCCCACGAAGCAAAGACAGAACAATACCCACTTATTGACGTTCTTCAGAGGAAACAGGATGGAGCCGAAAATACAGTTTACATGAAGAAAGAAAAATCAAAACTTACTACGGTTCCAGTCAAAGCAGTCTGGTAATTTTACCTTAGGCTCATAAGAAATCTTCGGAAGGGCTGAAATCTCTGTAGCGATGGAAAGTGCATGTTATTGGTGCAGCTTGATATCTGCCACTTCCAAAGATAGGGACCATAGCTGTGCGGTCTAGATGTCCACAATATCAAAATAGCAGCTGCACACAAGTAGAGAGAGGGGAAAAAAGCAAAGAGATGTATATAGTGAACAATGGAATGTGAAAATGCACTACTGCAAAGAAAACATGAAAAATGTGATAAAAAAAATATGGGAAAAAATGATTTATTTTGCAAATATAATTGGCCAAGGTTAATTGAGCCCAGTTACGATGCCAAAAGAGGTCAGGAATGACACGAAAAGAGGCAGAAATTTAGATTAGGACCTGACCACTGAGGAAGGATTCTCCGGTCGTGATGGTTAGTATACCCAACTTAACCTAATAAATAATACACCGACTGCATGCGACTTGGTTAAACAAATTGGCCACAGCAGCCTTTATTACCTATTATTAACATTCTAACACAAGGGGGCGCCGTCCAACGGGCGACCCCAAACCAATAATAGGTAACACATAAATAATAACTGTACATGTAACCCCATGTAGGCCCGGTCCAGAAACCACTTCCTCCACCAATATCCCTGGCCGCAACACTCCGACCCAGAGATGAGGTATTAATCACCCCGTGGATTAATACCCCCCAAACTTTGCAGAACCCCGTGCCTGCAATTTACCGGAACCCGGAGACACCATACCAAGACAGTGCCTCTCAGTCCAGCCACCAATCCCTTACAACCGCCTCTGGACCAGACCTACCCCCGCTGCTGCGACAGAACATACGACTCTTTCTAACCTGTATTCCTTTTTTTTTTTTTTTTTTTTTAAAAAACTGCATCATTCCATTTTCTCATTTTGTTTTCTTTGTTTTTTTTTTTTTTTTTTTTTTTTTTAAAAAAACAAACCAAAACATAGCCAAACGAACTCGCAAAACACAAGGGCGGGTGGGCGGGAATCCTTTGCAGTCCAGAGTCACAAGGAAGGTAAGACCCCTCCCCTATAATTTATATACTAGCCCCCTCCCCACCCTACAGTGACCCTATTCCACCAATCCCCTAAAAGGGCCCATAATGCCCTTTAATTCACTTTATTAACCCCTCACTCCCTCCCTTCCCTCTGGTCATGTCGCCCCTCCCCCCTATGGGGTCCATGGCTTTCTTACTTGAGAGTTGTAACTTGGCATGGTAACTGGGCTCAATTAAACTTGGCCAATTTTAACTCGTTTTTTTCCCATAAATTTTTTTCACATTTTCATGTTTTCTTTGTAGTAGTGCATTTTCACGTGATGTAACAAAGCAGAAACTTTCAGTGCACCACAGAGGCTGTGTGCTCTATTTGGATTTCTCCAAGCGCTTGTAAAAATTATCTTATTAATTTGGAGTTCCAATGGCATAGAAGAGTGTATTTTTCTCACATAGCTGCACCCATAATGTTAATGGTCTAAATGACAATTGAAAACAGCTGTTGATCGAAAAGAATGAAACAAAGGTTAAAGATAATCTGCACTCAGATAGACAGAGATGGAACCTACTATGGCTCAGCAAAGAAGAAAGTCGATCACATAGCACAGGATGGCTGGATCAAATCGTGAGGCATGACACATGCCTTACCCCCATTTTCCTTTTTCATTTTTTCCTGCCTTTGTTCTGAGAGCCGTAACTTTTTATTTTTCCGTCAATATTTCCATATGAGGGTTTATTTTTTGCAGGATGAATTGTATTTTGAATTAAATTATTAGTTAATTAGTTTTACCAAATAGTGTACTGGAAAATGGGAAACAAATTCCAAGTGCGGTGAAATTGATAAATAAGTGCAATTGCACCATTGTTTTTGGGCTATTTTTCACCGTATTTACTATATGGTAAAACTGATGTATAAGTATGATGCCTCAGGTCGGTGCAAGTTTGTTGATACCAAACATGTATTCTTTTACTTTTATCTGAGGTGTTAAAAAAATTGAGGAGTTTGTCCAGAAAAAGCTTTTTGAGCCTATTTCGGAGACCCGTAGTGTTCTCATTTGTTGGGATCTGAGTCTCGGTGATGGGTTATTTTTTGTGTCTTGAGCTGGCGTTTTTAATCATATTATTTTTGTGTGAATGCTCTATTTTTATTGCCTGTTATTGTACCGCCCCCGCGACAGCCGACGGGCTGCTCGGATCCAGATCCACAGTGGCTCGAGGGGTCTCCGGACCCGAGGCAGGGTCGCGCGGCCTCTCGAAATAAAAAGGGGGATTTTGGATAGGGTGGATTGGATATCATGCTGTCACATTTTGACCGCGTGATCTAAGGGATTAACATTTACGGGGGATCGCAGATCTACCCGCGCCTGTTAGCCTCATATGTCTGCTGTTCAAATCGGCAGACATGTGCAGGGATCACCGCTCACCGTACCAGTGCGTCCTTGGTCATAAAGGGGTTAAAGACTAAATGATGTAAGCATATTTTGATAAGGTCTAAGGTGTGCATGCATTAATATGTTCCTGAGATGCATAAAGTGCATTAGTCCAAACATACAACAATTACGTTCAGCTGTCAATTTCTTGTTTTATCTTTTGCATTTTGTAACATGGCAACCAGACAGGTCCTCAAGGAGAAATACAGTATGTCTTATCGAGGTTGGTAGGCTTGGTGATATAAGCCGGAAATAGGCTCTAGAACGTATAGTGCTGAAATAATTAATAGGGCGTGTAAGGGCCTTTTAGTCAGAGAGGTGGGTGGGATTGACTGCTCACATATATCCAACCATGAGGCATGATACAGCAGGTAAAATGGAGACCAGTTGTTGCATTCAGTGTGTGTAGAGGGGTGCAGACTGCAAGTGTTGTTTGTCTTTGCAAAGAGCTGGACATTAACGCGAGTGGATGAACCCTCTCTAATGTATAGACTATTTTCTGTTATGATCCGGAACCATGGAAGACCACCATAAATCATTGGTAAAAGGTGACAAGAGCATTGGCAACTAATCTGGCCGCCATCCCCTTACTAACCATCAACACTAGAAGTAGCCGAGGGGTGAACTAACATCCTGTGCACCGCGAACCCAGCCGGAGAACTAGCTATCCTAAAGGAAGGAAAGATGAATAACTCTCTGCCTCAGAAAATAGATAAAGAATAGCAAGCCCCCCACATTCAAAGACTGCGGTGATATAGGAAAACACAATACACAGACAGATGATAGGATTAGCAAAAGGTGAGGGCCTACTGACTAAATAGGACAGGATAGGAAAGGGACTAATGGTCGCCAGAGAAAAACCCTGCAAAAATCAAAAAACCTGATAGTACAAAAAGCCCTCAGATCGCTAGATCTCAACTCCGTCCTATACCAGGCGCTCTTGTCATAACAATGAACAGAAAGCAGGAATCATTACAAATTCAAGAATCAACAAACACATGGACTAATAGGAGCAATACTCCAAACATAGCTGCAGGGAGCTTCCCTGCTAAGCAACTGAGAGGGAAGATCCCTGCATGCAAATAAACTGAAAACAACCACAGCAAATGACAAACTCAGATAAGAGCAAAAGAACCAAACAACAAATAAAGAGCCAAGCACTTATCTGGGGTAGATGTGGTCTGGAGCAGGATGAAGCAGGCTGGTGTACAAAGAACAACTGACATCCGGTATAGCCTGCTATCAGACCAGGGTTTAAATAAGCAGAGAGTTAGCAATGGAAATGCCCATTTGTCAACACACCTGGTCTCTGACCAAACCATTCCTGGCCACAAGAGGGAGCCTCACAGCAGCAAAAGCATAACTGACATTCCCAACAATTGTCTTTAAGTTTTCCCTTTGTGCCGGAAAAGGCTGTTTTTGGTTATGGTATCCTGAATTGTTTAGGAAGTTTAAATAAAGCAGCCCGGAGATTTTACTGAAAAAGTTCCATGTGCCTACCTAAAACCGCAACTTAAGCCTGCTTTACACGAGTCGATCTATTGTGTGATAGCCCAAGCGATCGTACCCGCCCCCGTCGTTTTTGCGTCACGGGAAAATCGCTGCCCGTTGCGCACAAACTTGTTTAACCACCGTCACACGCACTTACCTTCCGGACGACCTCGCTGTGGGCGACAAACGTCCACTTCCTGAAGTGGGAGGGACGTTCGGTGCACATCGACGTCACACGGCAGCCGGCAAATAGAAGTGGAGGGGCGGAGATGAGCGCGATGTAAACATCCCGCCCACCTCCTTCCTTCCATTAAGCCGGCGGCTGCCATGGGACGCAGGTACGCTGTGTTCATCGTTCCCGTGGTGTCACACGGCGCAACATGTGATGCCACGGAAACGATGAACAAACTGCACCCATGAAAATAAACGATATGAAAGTTAACGACAAGTACACGACTCACGATTTGTGAGCGATACTGTGTCGCTCGGAGGTGTCACACGAGACAACGTTGTGCGCTATGCCGGATGTGCGTCACGAAAACTGTGACCCCGACGATATATCGCACGATATATCATCTCGTGTAAAGCCCATATAAGTGAGTAAAAACACTACAATTTGTGTTGCAAGTGCTTGCAAGGTTCCCAAGGAGCATGGGTGTCAGTGTTCCGGGATTTCCAGTTTGCTTCTGAAGGATCTTGCCCTTTGTTAACATGGAGTTTTCTGTTCTGTTGCCCTACTTCCTGTTCATCTGTTTAAAAGCCCGCCCCTAAGCTTAGTTTAGTTGCTTGAGTATACTGCTCCCTGTCTACTCCTGCCCTGCTGCTCTCGTTTCCTGGTTGCTATTTTGGATCCTGGTGAATCACCTGACACCGGCCCTGGACTCCACCTGGTCTCATCAAGCTGTGCCCTCGCTGGTCCCGGACTCTGTCTGCCGTCTCTGGTTGGCGTTTGTGCCCGGTCCCTTCCGGTACATATCCACCCTAGGACCCGTGTTCCACATCCAGTACGGACATTTTTGGACTATAACCTGTTGCCCTTCCGTGTCCCGGCTGCTGCGCATTTAGGCCTTCTGGGGTGATCGCCAGACAGCCCCTGTATAGGGGTTCGCTCCTGGTGGCCTCCCTGGGGGAGTCCGGTGCGAGGTCCTGGGATTTCCCCTTTGCTCCGAACCTGACAGGTATTTACTGTGTTTATGTTCTTTCCTGTGTACATATTGTTGGTTGCATATTATAAAACTTCTTTGCACCAAGAACCTGTCTCTGGTTGTCATTGCCCTAATTCAATCGAAATCCTCAGTTCATACAATAGTATTACAATGGGTGACTGCTGTGGTGAAACTGCATGTCCTGGGTGAAGGCGGTGAAAAAGGATGGCCAAGATCAGGACTGTTTCCTACCCTACTTTTTGTTCTCCATTAGGGAAGGTCCCTGAGCCTCCACAGCCTTCTTTTCAATTGAACTGCATTATGATTGACATCCTCATGGGCTACTGGTTCTGACAAGAGTCCTGGGAAGCTGAGACTAGAGATGAGTGAACCCCCACGGCTCAGCTCACTAAGCCGAGCAAGGCGTGTGCTCGGGAGCCTTTATCGAACCAAATCCAAACCCAAGCCTTTATACTGTTAACTTGGATGACCTACTGATGACAACCCCACAATACCTGGTAGTGCTGATGTCTTCAGAAGGTCATCTGAGTTCATTAGATACTCCGATGACCTCCTGTCACTGCATACACACTGCTGTGTACTCACCGGCCATGCTGTTGCTTCCGGGTCTGCATGTCTACATCTGCTATGGTATTATCTAAATCGCAGTAGCAAAATGGACCTTTGCTGACGTACTGCCCTTGTGACCAGATGGGCATGACTTCAGCAAAGGCCTCTGCCAACATAGCTAATATGAGGAAGCAACATTATTAATCTAAGTCTACATAGGTATGGAGTTGTTTATACAAAGCAGAGTCTGGGAGTAACACCCCAAGATGGGGGTCCGCCATAATTATGCAAGAGGGGGCTTTTCCCCCTGCACTCCCCCATCTGGGGTTCTCACCCCAAGTCCCCCTTCTATTATAAACAACTCCATGCCCATGTGGACTTAGAAAAATAATGTTTATTCTGGCTGGAAACGTCGGACTGAATTTTTAACATGCCTTTATCATGTGATAGGGGCATGTTGAAATGTTGTCATACCTGGAAGGAGTCCATATGGTTATTAGGCCTCCCAGCCTAAACCTAGCAACCTGTAGCTGCCCGAGATTGTCGCATTCATTAGATGCGACAAGCTTGGTGCTTTACTCGGCTCCTCCTGATTGCCCTGATGCAGTGGCAATTGGGGTAATGAGGGGTTAATAACAGCATACAACTGTCATCAAGCTTACAATTAGTGATGGGAAGGAGTCTTCTATGAGATCCCCCCATCACTAATCCTATAAGTAAAAAGTAATACACAAACACTGAGAAAAATCTTTTATTTGGAATAAAATGCTGATGGCGGGTGGTCCCCTGCTGGTACTGCCACTGTTAAAGTCCGGGGCGCAAACCGCCAACACTTTAATAGTGACACTGCCAACATGCAGGTGCGGGCTGCCCGGCACTATCCGGACGGCATTGTAAGTGTTGAAGGGCTGGCAGTGAGTGGGACGCGGCCCCGCACTTTAACAGTGGCAGTGCCGGCAGGGGGCCACTCTTGATCAGCGGTGATGTCACTTAGGTAAGTTACGGTCACAGCAGAAAGGTTTCCATGGTTCTCCTTCCCTGAGTGATGTCACCACTGATCACAGCTGGCCCCCTGCTGGCACTGCCACTGTTAAACTGCGGGGCCGGGTCCTGCTGCCCGCCAGCCCTTCAACACTGACAAATATCCAAAAAACTGACCCTCACATCCGACAAATGTGAACAGGTGCTAACTAAAAAAACATTGTAACTATAAAATGCATACAGCTGCACACTGAAAAGCCAAGAATGTATATGGGAAAATATGGTACTACATTAATGGAAAAGAGAGATATTTAGTTTATGTATTGGCCAATGCATGTAAGCCTGGAAACACACGGCAAGGTAATCTCTGTAATCTGGTAACCTAACTTAAATGCCACTATCTAGGTTAAAAACATCCATGTCTGGGCAAAATGCCACTATTTGTACTACAAACCTCCATGTATGGGCAGCTAGGCTCCTGCTCTAAAGATTATGAACACAGCCAGGCCTTAGGGCGGAGTGCTCAGCCAGAAAGACTCACTACAAATATCCAAAAAACTGACCTGCACATCCAACTCCAGCTCCCTGCCAGTCCTTCAACACTGACAATGCCATCCGGGGATTGCGAGGCGGCCCGCACCTCTATGTCGGCACTGTTACTATTAAAGTGTGTGGCTGTGTCCCACTCCCCGACAGCCCTTCAACAGTGACAATTCCATGTGGGGAGTGTGGGGCAGCCGCACCTCCATGCAGTAACTGTCACTGTTAGGCCATGTGCACACGTTGCATTTTTTCATGCGTTTCCATAGCATTTTGAGCTGCAGGGTTTTGATTTTCAAGCAAAGTCTATGGAAAATAGGGCTTTCTTGTGCGCACGATGCATTTAAAAACGCAGCGTTTTTGTTGACAAAAATTTGTCAAACTCTCTACGTTTGAAGAAGCAACATGTCAATTGTTTTTGCCATTTCGGCAGTGTTTTGCTAATATTGAAGTCAATGAGAATGATCAAAATGCATCCTAAAAGAAATTTCTAGCGTTTTACATGCTTTTTTGATGCTAAACGCATGCTTTTTTGACAAAATCAAAGCATGCGTTTTTGGCATTATAGTGAGGTCAAGAGGTTTCCAAATGCCCTCACATCCATTCCGACATTAAAGAAGGAGTTAAACAGTACTTTTACTTTATTATGAACATAACTATTAAATGGCTTTATTAATTGTCGGTAAATTATCATTATAGTGTATGATTTAAAAATTATTATTATTTTTTTTTAACTTTTTTCTTACTGTTTCAATGTTCAAACTTTATTTAGCTGTGTATTTGTGTTGAAAACGCATCTCAATTTAAGCACTGAAAATGCATGTAAAACGCGGTAAAACGCATCAAAAACGCTATAAATACGCTAGCGTATTTCCTGCGTTTATGTGGTCAAAACCAAATTTGACAATGACAAATTCTGCCAGAGGATGCGTTCATTTCTGCAAGTTACTGAACGCAACGTGCGCACATGGCCTTAAAGTGCTAGCGGGGTGCAGGACACAGCCCTGCACTTTAAGCCAGAGTGCGTTGGGTCATCAGAGGTCATACCGTGGAAACCCGGGTATGACTTCTGATGAACTGGGTGACGTTACTGCAGCAAGTCTAACATTGCTGCAGTCATTCCCCAGCAAAACCTATGGGTATAAAAAAATGCTGTGCGCACACTTTTTTTTTTTATACCTGCAGATTTACCCGCGGATTTTCCACTGCGGAATTAATGTGCATGTTACTTCTTTTCCGCAGGTACCTGCGGTTTTTGCCATAAATAATGGTAAAAATCCGCAAGGACCAACCTGCGGAAAAACCGCGGCAAATCTGCGGCAAATCCGCACCAAACCGTGGCAAAACCATGTGCGGATTTCGTTGTGGTTTTTAACCTCAGGTGCAGGATTCTTTAAGAGGGTCTGGATTTTCCTTGAGAAAAAGTCAATTTCTAGTGCGCACATAGCCTTAAACAGCTTTTATGAAAGGGCTGGATGATTTGCTCAGTACACATAACATTTTGTGTTATAGATATTTTAGTGATGAAATGTGTAATGGGTGGAGGAAGGTTGAACTTGATGGACCTAGATCATTTTTCAAGCTATTTAACTATGTAACTGCGTAACTATATTATCCAAGTGAAACCAGGGTAAAAAATATTCCATGATTTATGTATTATTCTTATTTAAACCTGCGCATTGTCTTCTTGTCTAGCTTATTTTTCTCTGTGCATGTTACTTTGAGATGTGTGATCTGTTTGAACCCACTTGTTTCAGTTAAAGTTCTCATTCTTTCTTTCAGGGCAAAGTATAGATTAATTAAAATCTCCATTCTCTTTGGAGCTAAATGTGTCTTCGGTGCCGCGCTCTGAAGAAGAAATAACAAACCTTTCATTGAGTTCCCATTAGTGCTTAGAAGAAATCGAACTTTGTGCTGTATTCCTAGCCTTATTCTCTGAGATTTCATCTAGGTAATAGCGGCAGGTAGACCTTTTATCATTTATGGTCAGGCCACTTTCAGATGTCAGTATTTAGTCAGTATTTGTAAGCCAAAACCACGACCAAAACCAACATAGAGATAAACACTGTAATAGAAAGAGGCAGGACTCTTTTGTGTTTTAAATTCACCTCTGGTTTCAGCTTATAAATACTGGTGCAGAATATTGAGAAAAATACTGAATATATATAAAACAAAAATACATATCTACGTATCTATCTATCTATCTATCTATCTATCTATATATATATATATATATATATATATATATATATATATATTTTGCATTGTTATAATGTAAATATATGTTATTTAAAAAAATAAAAAGGTCCATGAAGGAGCAAATCTTCAATTGTCAGTTTGTAAATGATGCTTTTTTTAACTGAGATATTGTCATTTGTCTGTTTTGTTGCAGTGCCTCTTAACAAATGGAAATGCATCAATAATGTGATTATTGAATACTCTACTAAACTGTTATTTTCTTACAGTATTTTCAGGCATGGCATATTGTTGCTGAATTTTTCGGCAGAATTGCTCGGTAAAATTTGGAACAAATTACAATGCAGTTTAACAGTATTCAGAAATACGGTACAGTTCACTTCCTCCTAAACAAATGAGAAACATACACGGAAGTCGCCCTGCTCTGATGACAGTGATTAAAGGGACCTTTGATCTTTACCAGTTAACACCTAAAAATTTCCATATACACATATATATTTATATATATATATATATATATATATATATATATATATATATATAAAAATGACAAAGGCTTCCTTTCTCTTTATATATTTGCTTTCTCAATTAACCAATTAAGTAACAAGTCCTTCTTATGAATCTGCATTGTGTTCTTACGTTGATATTCAGTAAATTTGGCAAATATAAATGATTTTGGTTCCTAATTTAACTAAAGCAGGAAAGGTTTATTCTGATTCAAAGGGTATAATCAAAAACGGGGCACCACAATTTGTTACTCCTTTTCTTATAAGCACGGCGATACCCCACATATAGTCAAAAAGTTCTGTTTGTACAAACAGGAGGGCTTAGAACAGAAGGAGCAATATTTGAATTTTGGAAAGCAAATTTGGCTGAAATAGATTGTGGGCACCTTGTCACATTTGCAGAGCCCCTGAAGTACCTAAATAGCAGAAACCTCCCACAAGTGATCCCACTTTGGAAACTAGACCCTTCATACTTTTTTATCCAGGGGTATAGTGAACATTTTGAACCCACAGGTGCTTAACAGATTTTCATAAAATTAGGTTGTCAAATTGAAAATTTTCATTTTTTTTCACAAAAATATTGCTTAACACCAAATTTCACACTTTTACAAGAGGTAACATGAAAAAGTGGACCAACAGTTTTTTACCCACTTTGTTATGAATGCGGCAATATCACCAATGTAGTAAAAAAGTTCTGTTTGGACAAATGGGAGGGCTTGGAACAGAAGGAGCAATATTTGAATTTTGGAAAGCAAATTTGGCTGAAATTGATTGCGGGCACCATGCTTCATTTGAAGGGCCTCGGACAGCGAAGCTAGGGACAGGTGAGTAGAAAGTTCCTGTTCTCCGTGTGTTATCACGGATAACACACGGAGAACACACGTGTGCCATACACACGGCTCACCAAGGGCAATACGCACTTTTGATATGTCCGTGAAAAAAGTGCATGATTTTAATGGACATGTGAAAGAGGCCTAAGACCAAGCTTATGGCTTGGTCTTACAAGTCACTGTACCGTTGCATCATCAGATGACACCATGGTATCATGGCAACGATCAGCACCCGCGATTATATTTGCAGGGGGCCAATCTTAACCCCCATATAACCACTTAGATTCCAATGTTAACAGCAGTATTTAAGGGGTTAATCTGCTCCAATAGGTTACAAAACCAGTTGGGACCAATGTCCGTGGTGTCAGCAGTCATATACAGCTGACAGCCACGTGATCTCCATTGCGCTATTTACTTAATCATCAGTGTTGAGTAATAAGTATCTTGAATAGACCACCACTAAAAATGTGTATTGGTGGTCATTAAGAGGTTAAAAGAAACAGAAAAGAAAAAATTAATGGCACAAACAAAAAAAAGTGTCGACACAAACTCGGCAAAAAATATGCAAATGGTATGATGAATCCAAAGAGGCTATTCATTAAAATTAATGCAAGCTAGTCTAAAGCGCAACAATCACCAGGATTTTCCAATATAACCTAAAGCCAGTGCTATACTGGCACTATCAGGCTGATTCTATACATACCTTTTCTTGTGAGATCGGATGTATAGGTTTTGGAACACAAGCAGGTAAAGCTTGTAAAAGGAACAGTTTATTAATTGGCAGCAGATGCTGAGCAGCTAATAGCTGGGGTGGGGTTTGATAGTGATTCCTGCCCACTGCCTGTCTGTCCTCCCCTTATCTATTATTTATGCTAATTCCATTATAGAAGGTTGTTGCTAAAAATCATGGTGGCTAGAAGGACCTTGCTGACGTCATACCCATGGGACCGGAAGGGTGGCGTCTCAGCCGACAGAAAAAAATATTGCTTCCTAGTATCAGCTATGTTGACTGAAACCTCGCCCCTTCTATTCACATGGGTATGACATCGGCAAGGTAATTCTAGCCACCATGATTTATAGCAACAACCATTACTAAAACACCTCTATAATGGAATTAGCTTAAATAATAGATAGGGGGAGGAAGAACAGGGAGGGGAGCGGGAATCACTATCAAACCCCACCCCAGCTGTTAGCTGCTGCAGCTGTTGTCAATCAAAAAACTATTCATTTCACAAGATTTACTTGCTTGTGTTTCAAAAACTATACATCCGAGCTGACAACTAAAGGTATGTATAGAATCAGCATGATAGTGCCAATATACCACTGTCTTTAGCTTATACAGTAAAATCCTGGTGATTGGTGCGCTTTAACCCCTTCCTGACTTTTGACTCACCGTTTGAGTCATGAAAGTTGGTGACTTCTTTACCTTTGACTCAACGTTGAGTCATGGCGGGATTTCGGTCCTGCAGCGCTGGTGACCAGGGTCACTGAATGTCACCAGCGCTGCAGGTACGTGAGGACCTGTAGTCGACCCTAGGGGGGTGGCTTTACCCCCCCGTGGCTATGACAACTCTGATTGGCAGTTGAAAATGAAATTGAAAGTAAACTGCCAATCAGAGCTATTGCACTGTTTTGGGCTAAAAAATGCCCCCAACAGTGCGATTCTGTGAGATCCAGCTTATGACGTGATGCAGCAGCATCAAATCATAGCTGGAGACCAGCAGACACTGCACCCCCACCCCCTGCAGCACTGATTGGAGTGATTGTGCTATGACGCACAATCACTCCATCAGCGTGCAGGGGGCGGTCTGACCCGGTTGTGACCGCCGTCCCCAGGCTTGTTTTGGCCTGGGAAGCCCTCTCCCAACATGTCTTCGTCGTGCCCGATGGTACAGTCATATGAAAAAGTTTGGGCACCCCTATTAATGTCAACCTTTTTTCTTTATAACAATTTGGGTTTTTGCAACAGCTATTTCAGTTTCTTATATCTAATAACAGATGGACTGAGTAATATTTTTGGATTGAAATGAGGTTTATTGTACTAACAGAAAATGTGCAATCTGCATTTAAACTAAACTTGACCGCTGCAAAAGTATGGGCACCTCAACATAAAAGTGACATTAATATATTGTAGATCCTCCTTTTGCAAAAATAACAGCCTCTAGTCGCTTCCTGTAGCTTTTAATGAGTTCCAGGATCCTGGATGAAGGTACATTTGACCATTCCTGTTTACAAAACAATTCCAGTTCAGTTAAGTTTGATGGTCGCCGAGCATGGACAGCACGCTTCAAATCATCCCACAGATGTTCAATGATATTCAGGTCTGGGGACTGGGATGGCCATTCCAGAACATTGTAATTGTTCCTCTGCATTAATGCCTGAGTAGATTTGGAGCGGTGTTTTGGATCATTGTCTTGCTGAAATATCCATCCCCTGCGTAATTTCAACTTCGTCACTGATTCTTGCACATTATTGTCAAGAATCTGCTGATACTGAGTTGAATCCATGCGACCCTCAACTTTAACAAGATTCCCGGTGCCGGCATTGGCCACACAGCCCCAAAGCATGATGGAACCTCCACCAAATTTTACTGTGGGAAGCAAGTGCTTTTCTTGGAATGCCGTGTTTTTTTGCCTCCATGCATAACGCCTTTTTGTATGACCAAACAACTCAATCTGTGTTTCATCAGTCCACAGGACCTTCTTCCAAAATGTAACTGGCTTGTCCAAATGTGCTTTTGCATACCTCAGGCGACTCTGTTTGTGGCGTGCTTGCAGAAACGGCTTCTTTCGCATCACTCTCCCATACAGCTTCTCCTTGTGCAAAGTGCGCTGTATTGTTGACCGATGCACATTGACACCATTTGCAGCAAGATGATGCTGCAGGTCTTTGGAGGTGGTCTGTGGATTGTCCTTGACTGTTCTCACCATTCTTCTTCTCTGGCTTTCTGATATTTTTGTTGACCTGCCACTTCTGGGTTTAACAAGAACTGTACCTGTGTTCTTCCATTTCCTTACTATGTTCCTCACAGTGGAAACTGACAGTTTAAATCTCTGAGATAACTTTCTGTATAATTCCCCTGAACAACTATGTTGAATAAACTTTTTTTTCTCAGATCATTTGAGAGTTGTTTTGAGGAGCCCATGATGCCACTCTTCATAGGAGATTCAAATAGGAGAACAACTTGCAAGTGGCCACCTTAAATACCTTTTCTCATGATTGGATACACCTGCCTATGAAGTTCAAAGCTCAATGAGGTTACAAAACCAATTTAGTGCTTTAGTTAGTCAGTAAAAAGTAGTTAGGAGTGTTCAAATCAAGAAATTGATAAGGGTGGCCATACTTTTGCACCGGTCAAATATTGTTTAAATGCGGATTGCACATTTTCTGTTAGTACGATAAACCTCATTTCAATCCAGAAATATTACTGAGTCCATCAGTTATTAGATATATGAAACTGAAATAGCTGTTGCAAAAAACCCAATTGTTATAAAGAAAAAGGGTTAACATTAATAGGGGTGCCCAAACTTTTTCATATGACTGTACTTGTAGTACCACACCGCCGTCACCCGTTCGCCGCTTCCTGATATTGCTGCCGCTGTAAGTATTGCCCCTGCGCGGTCCCGTGCTGATCCTGTGCGCTCTGAATTTGCCACCCTGACACAGCTGCTCGCTGAGCTGCCTCCTCGCCCGCCGATCTGCCCCAGATGCCTGCCGATCTGCCCCCCTGCATTTGTGACGCCCTAACCTATCAGGTTGTCACAAGGGTGCCATGCAACCTGCTCTTCTGCATGGTACCTGCTCCTCCTTGGTTAGGGGTCTTGTCAATTTGGTGTTGCTACCAACAGGTGTACATAAATCCTGAGGAACACTCTGCACTATACCCATCAGACACCCATTGAGCAGCCTGAGGGGAATAGGGCCACCCAGATGGGGGGATGGAAGAGGGAGGGCCGAGATGTCAGTAGTTGAGTAGAGTTGAGCAGTGAGACAGCGGTGACAGTGCAGGTCACGCTGTGGAGCTGGGCTCCTGTAGCCGTCCCAGTGGCCAAACGTTGGCCTGGCCAGAAGGAGCTGGAACCCCGGTCGCAGGGGGTAGTGACTGGGGGTACAGTGCTGCTACAGAAAGCAGGCCAGCTGCCTTGTGCTACAACCGGGCAGGGGCCAGGGCACGACGGGGTACGCGGACCCTAGGCTGGGAAGTAGCTTCACGCAGCCCAGTAATTCACCCAACGGGAATGGAGTCTTCAGGAACCGTTCCCCACCCGCTCAAGAATCATGGTACTAGCGCAATAAGGGGGATAGGACTTCCCAAAATTGTACAGAAAATCTCAAGCATGAACCCTGAGAGCAGGCTCACCTTGCTAGCCATGCAGGTGAGTGGAACCCGAGTAGTCTTAGGTGAAAGGGATGCACCAAGTTACACACAGTGCCAAGGGACAAGGCTTCAGACCAACCAGCAACACCAAAGGGGCACGGACCCAGCATGCTCAACCAAGAGAAACAGAGCATTCAAGAGTTTGGTTTACCTGGTGTCAGCATCAGTGACTTTGGACTGTGTGAGTACCCAATATCCCTTCACCCCGATGGGTTCCCTACTCCATCCATCACCGGGCCTCGGGACACCAGGCCCCTACCCACGCAGGGGTTAAAACATTCTGCTGCTTCAACATCGTCACCGGGCTCCCCAATAGCAGTGGTGGTCTCTCCCATTACCACGCACCGTGGGTGGCGTCACAAACATTATCCCATTCACCACCCCAAAACACAAATCCCCCCTTTTTATTTCCAAGGTAGCCGCGCAACCCCGCCTCGGATCCGGAGACCCCTCGAGCCACTGCGGATCCGGGTCCGAGCAGCCCATTGGTTGTCACGGGGGCGGCACACATTCTCTTCTCCTGCGGTCAGTGCGATCCTTCCCTTCGGCTTCTGCTGTCCACCGGGTCTCCAATCAGTGTGCAGGGGGGCAGTATGACCTGGTTGTAATAATAAGGAATAACGTTTGGAACACCATTCTAAGTCTGAACTGGGTGCAAAAACCTAAAAAAAAATCACTATGGGGAGATAAGGTATGCACACCAGTGACTATGTAAGGGGAATACATGAAATAGCAGAAACTGCTGTGTGAATACTGACTTGAAAAATCCAATAGCTATATGTAAGAGTGAAAATATGAAAAATGGAATCTGCATTACTGCCATGAACATATGAATCAAGAGAAATTTAGCTACTGAATTGATCAATGCAATAGAGCCCCAACACTACGCCAAAGTATTTCTCTACATTGGGGTCCCTAACTTGTGTGTGTCCTCTCATGCAGTTAAAAAACTTACCGTGTATGGGAAGCTGAGACCCAGGCTATTTATGCGTATGATATGGATTGGCAATAGGTGTGGTTGGGGAGATAAGGTATGCACACCAGTGACTATGTATTGCCAATCCATATCATACGCATAAATAGCCTGGGTCTCAGCTTCCCATACACGGTAAGTTTTTTAACTGCATGAGAGGACACACACAAGCTAGGGACCCCAACGTAGAGAAATACTTTGGCGTAGTGTTGGGGCTCTATTGCATTGATCAATTCAGTAGCTAAATTTCTCTTGATTCATATGTTCATGGCAGTAATGCAGATTCCATTTTCACATTTTCACTCTTACATATAGCTATTGGATTTTTCAAGTCAGTATTCACACAGCAGTTTCTGCTATTTCATGTATTCCCCTTACATAGTCACTGGTGTGCATGCCTTATCTCCCCATAGTGATGTTTTTTTAGGTTTTTGCACCCAGTTCAGACTTAGAATGGTGTTCCAAACGTTATTCCTTATTGTTAGTAGTTTTTCGTTTGTGAACCCTCCCCAACCACACCTATTGCCAATCCATATCATACGCATAAATAGCCTGGGTCTCAGCTTCCCATACACGGTAAGTTTTTTAACTGCATGAGAGGACACACACAAGCTAGGGACCCCAACGTAGAGAAATACTTTGGCGTAGTGTTGGGGCTCTATTGCATTCATCAATTCAGTAGCTAAATTTCTCTTGATTCATATGTTCATGGCAGTAATGCAGATTCCATTTTTCACATTTTCACTCTTGCATATAGCTATTGGATTTTTCAAGTCAGTATTCACACAGCAGTTTCTGCTATTTCATGTATTCCCCTTACATAGTCACTGGTGTGCATACCTTATCTCCCCATAGTATGACCTGGTTGTGACCGCCCTCCCCAGGCTTGTTTTGGCCTGGGGAGCCCTCCCCCAACATGTCAGTGCCGTGCCCTGATAGTACTTGTAGTACCACACCGCCACAGACTGATCGCCGCTTCCTGTCTTGCTGTCGCTGTAAGTATTGCCCCTGCGCGCTCCAATGCTGACCCTGCACGCTCCCAATTTGACACCCTGCCATAGTTGCCCGCCAATCTTCTCCCTCGCCCACCAATCTGACCCCCCCGCCACCGATCTGCCCCAGACACCCGCCGATCTGCCCCAGACGCCTGCCGATCTGCAATCCCTCACCCCAACTTCCGCTGTCCACCTCCGATGTTCCCTGCCTGCTGCCACCGGGTCATAGGAGGTCTTCTGCGTACGACATCCTTCCTTGGTTTTCGCAGGGCTGTCTACTTACTGCCTGCTCCTGTAATAAAAGTCCATCTTTCTGCCGCCTATAACTTCTGCAGTTCCTCTGTTCAATGATCCTCCTGCTAATACTCTAGCCCTGTGAGTATATATTTTTTTTTTTTGTCTGTATCCCACATCGCTTTGTAGACCTCATCTGTCCGTGTGGCCGAGCGCTAATCGGGATGCACAGCACGGATCTGCATCCATGCTCAATTTTGGGCACAACTTTTTTTTTTTGTGTGTCTGTATCCCATTTAGTTTTTTGTACTCCATCCATCCGTGCGTCCTGCAGCGGCCGAGCGCTAATCGGGATACACATTATGGATCAGCATCCCTGCTCAATTTTGGGCAGGACTTTTTTTTTTCGTCCCAATCCCTCGTCGCTTTTGCACCTCATCTGTGTGAACATCACTGCACGGCATATGTGTGTTTGAGAAGTCATATAGCACTCCTTCTCTTCTGAGCCCTGATGTACACCCAAACAATTGATTTCCACCACATATGAAGTACCTGCGTACTCAGGAGAAATTGCACAATTAATTTTATGGTGCATTTTTTCCTGATGCCCTTGTGAAAAAAAAGCTACCTGGTTGAAGTAACAATTTTGTGGTCATTTTTTTTTTTTATTTTCACGGCTCAACATTATAAACTTTTGTGAAGCCCCCAGGAGTTCAAAGTGCTCACTCTGAAATTGCTGATGAACTTTGACCCCTTGTAACTTTCTAACGAATTTTTTTTTCTTCGAAAACTGATGTAAAGTAGACATGTGGGAAATGTTATTTAGTAACTATTTTGTGTGACATATCTCTCAGATTTATGGCCATAAAATTGCAAATTTTGAAAATTGCAAAATTTTCAAAATTTTCACCAAATTTGCTAAATTTTTACAAATAAAACGCAAAAAATATCGGCCTAAATTTACCACTTTCATGGACTACAATATGTCATGAAAAAACAATTTCAGAATCTCGTCAATGTCTTGTAGTGTAAATAATGTCTTAGTTCTTTTGTATATAATATGTAATGTGTCATGTGCATTGTATTATGATATAGAGTGTGATAAGCCTTAATAATGTGATATGTATAATGTATAGTGTAACATGTAGCAGTGTTGATACTGCTAATGTAATGTATAATGTGAGGTATAATGCATAGGGTATAAGATAGAGTAATATAGGATGTGATAATAATGCAGAGTATTATAATGTTAGTGTGCTAAAAATGTAAAATTTAGGTGTAAGGTTATGGTCTCCCAGTAACAGACAGCAGGGACAGACAGAGTTAATGTTGGGACTTGCCCACCCTAGGAGAGGTCAAGCTAAAGGAAAGGTGACTGTTCCTAATGAAAAGTATGAGCTTAGAGTAGTAGCTATTAGTGATCAATTGTGAAGTAACATCGGACGATTAATCTCCTGGCTGTCAAGGCCAGGTGTGTCTGGAACTTGACCCAATCATTGTGATGCTCTTTGACGAAATGCCGCAGGAAGCTCATCAGGATCTGATTCACCTGTTCCACTTGGCCATTCGACTGTGGATGGTAGGCCGATGAGAAGTCTAAGTAGCTTGCAGGTGGCCCTCCAAAATCGCGAGGTAAACTGGACACGTGTGTTAGACACATTGTGGAGCAGTAGACTGTGCAGCTAGAAGATATGCTAAATGAAGTGCTCAGCGAGCACTGGCGCAAAGGGCAATCTGGTCAGTAGCATGAAATGGGCGATTTTTGCAAATCTGTGCAACCGGAGGACTTTGGCAGGTTGGTGATAACGTCCACCTCCATATGCTGTCAAGGGGCAGATGCCACTGGGCAAAGGAAGCAGTGGACACTCAGGAAGTTTCTTCTGGCTCTTGTTGTAGACGCATGAGGGACAGCCCAAAACAAACTCCAGGACGTCTTGTCACAGAGTAGACCACCAATAAGACAGAAAGATCAGCTGTCAAGACTTCTTCAGTCCTGAGTGGCCGGCCAGACAAAATAGCATCTTACCGGGAGGAACCTGTGACACATCTATAGGAGCCACTGTCACCATCCTAGTAGGTTCAATAATGTGCTGAGGTTCCTTCTCCTGATAGGCCGACATAAACAACCGTAACAGCGCATCAGCCTTGACGTTCTTCTCACCTGGATGTGTGACGCCCTGGCCTATCAGGTCATCACAGGGTATTGTGCAATCTGCCCTTCTGCACAGTATCCACTCCTCCTTGGTTACGGATACTGGTCCTTTGGTGTTGCTAAGAGCAGAGCCAGTTAAAATCCTAGGAACACTTTACACCAGACACACCATTGGGGGGCCTGAAGGGAATAGGGCCGCCCACTTGCGGGATTGGTAGGGGAAAGTGAAAAAGTGAAAAAGAGAGGAGTGTTGTGTTGGAGGTGAAAGAGAGAGGAGGTCAGGAGCAGGGCTCCTTGAGACTACTAGGTGGCAGACATTGGTCTGGGCCTGGTAGGAGCTGGAACCCCGGTCGCAGGGAATCGTACCAAGGGGCACGGATTGCCGAGGAGGGCAGCCGGCGGCCTTGAGCCATCTCCGGGCAGGGTCCAAGGCACGACGGGGTACGTGGACCCTAGGCCGGGAAGTAGCTTCAAGCGTCCTGACAATTTACCCGACGGGGGTGAAGTCTTCAAGATTAACCCCTCACCTGCTTCAAAATCAGGGTACTAGCGCAACAAGGGGATAGGACTTTTCCCAAAGAACAGTCCACCAAATCCCAAGCGTGAACCCTGAGAGCAAGCTCACTCCGTTAGCCATACGGGTGAGCGAGACCTGATTAGTTCCATACTATAGGGTCCATCAGTGAGAAGGTGCCACGGAAAAGGCCACAGGCTAACAAGCAACACCAAGGGCATGGATCCACGCGTGCTCCCTCCCTGCTGCAGTGGTGCTCAAAATTCTGGTTTACAAGCTGTTGGTGTCAGTTTTCTTGGACTGAGTGAGTACGCAGAAACCCTTTCCTTTCCCAACAGCACCCCGTCACTACCAACACCACCGGGCCTCGGGGCACAACCCCCTGCCCACGGAGGGGTTAAACACCTTGCTGCCATACCACCGTCACCGGGCTCCCCAATAGCAGTGGTGGTACTCCGTATTACCACGCACTATGGGTGGCCTCACGAACTTCTAACTCCCCTGTTCATACTCCCCTTTTCAAACTCGAGTGTCCGCACGAATCCCCGGGTATGGAGACCCCTCGAGCCACCGCGTTTCCGGATCCGAGCGGCTCAGCCGCTGGCACGGGGGCAGTGCAGATGGAAATGCAGAACAAAGTCAAAGCAGGCGAGGAACAGCGACCACCGGGCTTGGCGTGGGTTTAACCTCTGAGCCGACTGGAAAAAGGCCAAGTTCTTGTGGTTGGTGAAGATGATGACTGGATGCACCGCCACTCCTCTAAGGCCAATTTGATCGCCAGCAATTCTCGGATGCCAATCAAGTAGCTTCTTTCAGCTGGAAAGAAGACCTTGGAAAAGAATCCGCAAGTTACAGTCTTACCCGTTACTGACTTCTGAGAGAGGACTACACCGGCACCAGAGAATGAATCATCCACCTCCAGAATAAACTGCGTGCTAGTCTCTCGTTTATGCAGTGCCGAAGCCAAAGAGAAGGTCTACTTGAGGGAGATAAAGCCGTCTTCTGCTTCTGCAGACAATGCTTTTGGATTTGCCCCTTTGTGGGTCAAGAATGAGATGGGAAAGATCATGGATGAGAACTGTGAGCTGAACTGCCTATAATAAATAGCAAAGCGGAGAAACCACTGGATTGCTTTCAGACGATCTGGACGAGGCCACTTCAGTGCCGCTGATAACTTGTCCAGATCCATTCTCAGCCCAGTATCCAAGATAATTGTTACCCTCACCGAGGGGCGGCAAGTGTCTGGGGGTGGACCCACTGGACCGTGCACCGGACTTTCTTGAGGAAGCGACCAGCAGTGAACCCCTATACAGGGACTGTGTGGTGCGTTCCCCAAAGGGCCTAAATGCATGGCAGCCAAGGACAAGTAGCGACAGTCTCTTAAGGCCAGGTACAGTCTCTTAGACATAAAGCATCCATTATTGTTAGAAAAGTTATCATATTTTATATTTACAATACAAGTTTATTTATTGCTGGTACTCACAAAAAATTAAAAAATCTACCCCATAAAAACATGCAAAAAGCAATCTGGTGCAGTGTGGAACAGCCAAAATGTTCATCTAGATGTCAATACATATACATGAATAACTCCCTGGGTATTAATAAATATAAACAACCCTATGATTACCTTTAAAAACATGGTCTTTGGGCTGCATAACTGGTTGACATCTAGATGGACATTTTGGCTGTTCCACACTGCACCAGATTGCTTTTTGTATGTTTTTATGGGGTAGATTTTTTAATTTTGGATGCTTTATGAATTATTGAATAATTACACCTGCAGAACAAACCTTTTTTCGGTTGTATATTTGACAAATATGGTGGGATCTGCACTATCAAATTTCTAGACAGATATGGATCTTTATCTTTGTTTTTGGTTTAACAGTCTCTTAGACGTCTGATGCCGGTGTTTCCTGATGAGGCACAACAGAGATGATACCGATGCGACGTCACAGCAGGTATGACTCAGGTATGGGGTCCACAGCAAGTATGACATGGGTATGGCACAGGTGTGGCGTCCAACACAGGTATGACACAGGTGTCGCACAGGTATGGCACAGATGTGGTGTCTACAGCAGGTATGGCACTAGGACGAGACACAGGTTAGGAATGGGCAGCAGATGCAATGATACAATACAATAGTACACAGGGGCCTGAGTACTAGCAACACACTAGAAACAGCATTGCTCGGGTGCCATCTGTCAGGGAAGGTGAACTTATGTACCTTTTAAGTAACAGGTGACCTCTGAGGTCACTTCCAGGCAATGGGATGCTATCACTTTAAGAAAGGGGGCGTGGCCTCGCACACAGCCTAAGATCACTTACTGGAGACCTGCGTGTGGCCTGCAAGCAGGAAGAAGCTTCAGCAGACCCAGGAGCAGAACCTGAATCAGGAGCAGAGCCTGCAGAGCCGAGGGATAGGTAAGAGGAAGGACGCTGCCACCGGAGGCTGGAAGCAGGAGTGCATGTGGGGGCCACGCTGGGGCTGAGCAGGTGAGAGAAAGAGCGCCCCCTTCGGGACCTGGCGGGGACGGGCATTACAATAATGTAGCCTAAGAAAGGCAGAGAGGATTGCTCAAAAAGGAATTTCTTGTATTTGGCATATAAACTGTCCTCCTCTGCAGTACCTGATGAACATTTCTCCTGTGTGTAGGCAGGTCTAGTGAGAATACAAGAATGTCATCCAGGTTTACCACCACACATCTGTAGAGCAAATCTCGGTATATGTAGTTGGTGAATTCTTGGAAGACCGCCGGGGCAGTGCTAAGACCAAATGGCATCACCCAATACTCATAGTGGCCGTCACGGGTGTTGAAGGTCGTCTTCCATTCGTCACCCTACCATATCGGGACCAGGTAGTACACACCACGGAGGTCAAGCTCAGAGAAAATCCTGGAACTGTGGAGTCGGTCGAACAATTTCATTATAAGCGGTAGCGAGTATTTGCTCATTACTGTGATTGAGGTCTCTGTAATTGATACAAGGCAATAGGGACCCTTTTTTGTTCTTGACAAAGTAGAAACCGGCTCCAGCTGGTGAGGAAGACATTTGGATGAAACCTCTTGCCAGATTCTCTTTTATATACTCAGAGATAGCTTGAGTCTCAACCTGAGACAGAGGGTAAATACAAAAACGGGGAGGAGTAGACCCAGGGAGTAAGTCAATAGGTAGTTGTTCTGTCTGTGTGGCAGCAGAGTTTATTCTGCTTTCTTGTCAAAGACATGCACATAAGCCTAGTAGGCGGACAGTAGACCCAGGAGGTTAGAGAGTCTCACAGGGCAAGCAGGTTGCATAGAAACAAGACAGCTTTCATGGCAGGAGTGACCCCACCTGAGCAGATCCTCAGTCCAGAACTGGTTCATGCTTCCAAAGCCAGTGCAAAAATAGATCAGATGCGTGGAACCTCCACAGTAGAAACACCCCTCAGCGGTGCATCAGCCTTCACGGGGCGACTTGCTCAGTGTACTTGATTATATATTAAATATGGCACTAAAAGCACCACAACCCAATTCACCAATGTTATGCAACATATCTTTGTATTAGAAGTTAATTATTTGTTTGAATTTCACATTACTTTTTGTGGGTGACAAAACTTTTGTGTTGCCAAAATCTGACCTTTCTGTGTTCATTAAATGATCAATATTTCAGTTTTGCAGCAACTTTATTTTCATAACCTAAACCAAATTTGGGAGAGTTTCAGCTTTTAATAGAGTAATTTATGAAACCAATGGATGAATTTAAAGTCAGGTTATAAGCTTTTATTAACATAACATGGATAAGCGACAGAACTTCGGTCAGGGACTGTATTGATCTTGTCTAGTAAACAACTGTTGCAGAATAAGAACTGTTTGTCTCTTAGATTGTTTATTGCTCAGTGTCAGCCAAGAACTGTGACAGCATGCAGCCTGTGTCTTTACATGACCCACACTACCGAAGTCCACACATTTAGCCAAGACCAATTCTTTTATGTATAGTGCTAGGGCGTTCGGAATAAATCCCTTGCCCTTCACTATTGTCCCATGCCCTACTACATGCACTTAATGTATTAAGAGGTGTATGTCTCTTAATGAATTAGGCTTATCTTACAAATATTGTGCACTTCCATCAGAAACATTACTCCAGTTAGGGACTAGAGTACATTTTGAGTAAGCTATGTTACTAATGTGGCGTAACTTTTTATGAATTTGACATGCATGATTGTATATACTCCATTCCGCCCATGTTATGACTGTATGGGCGTAACTGACCAGAAGTGATGTGAAAATGTGAAAATTCACAATATTTTAGTGTATCCTCTGAATTGTGCAAAAATATTGCAACTTACTAAATTGCAATACCTCTGGAGTAAATAGCATGATGAAGAGGACCCATCATTTTTCTCTCTGTAGGCTTCATCCCTGATTTTGGCTTAAGGCCCTGTCACACACACAGATAAATCTGTGGCAGATCTGTGGCAGATCTGTGGCAGATCAGTGGTTGCAGTGAAATTGTGGACAATCAGTGCCAGGTTTGTGGCTGTGTACAAATGGAACAATATGTCCATGATTTCACTGCAACCACAGATGTGCCAAAGATTTATCTCTGTGTGTGACGTGGCCATTAGGCTAGACTGCATATCAATTTTTTATTTGTTAGTATGAGTGTGCCCTAAGAGGAACATGTACTATACTCAATTGTTTCTATGCAGTGCCTCTATTAGATCACCAACTCTTATGCCTCTGTGTCCTGTACAGATAGAGGGATCATTGTTTTGTTCGCCCGTATGCTTTTCAATTAATTAAATATAACAAATCCAGTTATTGTACCCTAGAAATAATGCTTCAAACAGGAAAGTCTGAAACAAATTTCTAAGTGAAGCTCTAATCTTGCACTTTGTTTTTTTTGGTTGGAACCAGCAGGATTGTTTTATTAATTGGTTCCATGTATACTTTTCTTCACACCTGGCCCTGACTGAATAGCACATTGAGGAGTGAAGCCGTGGAAATCATCAGGGCTGGAAACTGCTTCTCTTTGTCTCAGTATAATTAGGCGAAAAAAATTCAGCAAGTTTAAAAAAAGCAAATGACTTTTTCAACAGAGATTATTTAGGAGAGACCCAATTAACAAGATTAACTTTGCCTGCTGCATGAGCTAATGTTTCTGTTTTAGATTATATGGAAGATAGTATAATAGATGTTAGCCATTAGAAGATCAATGTGATGCTTGTTATGCTCCATGCTGCTTTATATGAGGATGCTATCCACCGGACAAGAATAAAAACCTTCCTCAAGGTGATATCATTAAGGCAACAAGTAGGTTATTGCCTAGAAATAATGACAAATTTCATGTAACTATTTGTATTTGTAATTAATATATAGTAATAAAGCATACATATGTTATCTTTTAAAAAATGAGAATAGCAAGGAGAACCAATCTCAAAATAATTTTATAACTGAAAAGATGTAAAATATTTGTCTACATGGCCAACAAATGGCAGCCTAAATGTTTTGTCTGTTAGGGCTCTTTCGCAATTTGGTCCAATGTCGGATCACAATGCATGGGCTGGCTGCGGCTCTCCTTAAACAAGTGTGAAGATGTCATGCTTGGCTTGGGAGAGCATTGATGTTCAAAATTGGACCAAATTGCATGAATGTCTGAAAGAGCCCTTATTTCTGAAAATCTATGACAAGGCCTACCTTAGTAACAGTAGTTATCGGCACAGAACGACTGTAGAAACCAGGTATTTGTTTTTTAGTTAAACCCTCTTTTACATCACCCAAGTATTTGTTTTTTGGTTAAATCCTTTTTTACATCATCCAAGTAGTTGTTTTTTGGTTAAAACCTCTTTTACATTCCCAGGGTTTTCTTTCACTAGTATGACACATTTTTCCTGTTTTGCTTTTTTTTTGTTTGCCTCAGTGTGTCTTATATTTAGTGGTGTCTTATAATCTGAAGAATACAGTTATCACCAGCAAACAAAAGCCAGAACAGGGAATGAACAATAAACAGGCAATACAGGTCAGGAATCAGGATGGTTTCCCTTTATATATGCTTCCAGTCCTGATGTCCACTTCTTTTGTGAGTTACCTTAGCAATGCAGTAACCTGAAACAGCATCAGAACACAGGAGCTAGAGGGGAAGAAGAAGCACAAGCCGATTACTAAATACTATATATAACTGATACAATGTGTAAACAAGGTATACTTGTTTTCATTAGAAACAATACTGCTAGGCATTGGCGTAACTAGAGTTCGATGGGCCCTTGTGTAAAGTTTGAGCCTGGACCCACCCTGCATACTGGTTAGATGTATGGGCCCTTGAAGCATTCTAAATCCTATCAAGATAATAGGAATTGCCAAATTTTCCCCTTCATTATATAGTAAAGTCCAATATCCTGTACTAATGTCCCCCATCCTGGGCCACTTCAAGGTATATTTGTCCTCATCCTGGTATATATGTCCCCCATCCTGTTATATATGTGTCACATCCTGGTATACAAGTCTCCTATTCTGGTATATATGTTCCCCATTGTATCGCAAATATAAAAATGGCTATTTTTGAGTCCATACATTATGTTAAGTTAAAAACATATTGTTGATTCAGAAAGACAAAGTGTACATGGTTACAAAATCTTGTGTATACTTAAGGGTTTCTGTGTGTTCGTCTTGAATATATAGACAGACAATATATCCATTGTAACAGAAACGTTATGATTTACTTAGCTTAACGATCTGATGTTTTATGTGTTTGTTATATACACAGACAGACAAGATATCCATTGTAAAAGAAACTCTGATTTACCTAGCTCAAATATCTGATGTGTATTCTTGGGAGATTTGAAATCTGTGGGTTTATTACCCCATTGTCTGATGTGTGTTCTATCTCAGGTTCATCTATGCCCAAAGACTGCCCATCAATGGGCATGGACCAATAAGACTAAAACACATTAACTCTAATGCGGGCTTTACACGAGACGACCGATCGTGCGATTTCACGATCGATCGTACCCGCCCCCGTCGTTTGTGCATCACAGGCAAATCGCTGCCCGTGTCGCACAAAGTTTTGAAACACCTGTCACATGTACTTACCTGCTGAGCGACCTCGCTGTGGGCGGCGAACATCCTCTTCCTGAAGGGGGAGGTATGTTCGGCGTCACAGAGACGTCAAACAGCCGCCAGCCAATAGAAGCGGAGGGGCGGAGATGAGCGGGACGTAAACATCCCGCCCACCTCCTTCCTTCCGCATAGCCACCGGGAGCCGCGGGATGCAGGTAAGCTGTGTTCATTATTCCCGGGGTGTCACATGGAGCAATGTGTGCTACCCCGGGTACGATGAACAACCGGTGCCATTTTAATTAAACAATTTTTTAAAACTTAGCGACGAGTACACGACTCATGATTTGTTAGTGATACTGCATCGCTCGGAGGTGTCAAACGAGACAACGTCGTGAACGATACCGGATATGCGTCACGATAGCTCATCTCGTGTAAAGCCCGCATAAGGCTTGTAATTTTTGTGCAAACCTCTATTTAAGATCAGATGAAATATAGCAAAGACAGAAGCTCATGTACCTGCACTGTGAGACGTCCGGTCAGTGATTTCCAGGAGTTCTGTCTATGTCATGCTTCTCTGACTTCTAGACAGATGATGTTCTAAAGCTCCTTGGTGATGTAAGTATTTAACTGTACTTAACCTTTGTATGTTGAATATACAAAAGTGTACGCAATATCATACTTTTCCTTTAAGTTTGTATTTCATATTAACCTTTATAATAAAATTACTTAATTGCCTTCTTTAAAGTCGTATCTGAACCTTAGTGTTAAAACAATATAGCAAAACACCCATCCTGGTATATATGTCTCACATCTTAGGCCCCGTCCTGGTATATATGTTTGCCATTCTGGCATATATGCCCTCCATACTAGTATATATGTCCTTATCCTGGTATATATGTTCTGCACCCTTTTATATATGTCCCTCATCCTGGTATATACTGTATGTTCTCCATCCTGGTATATATGTCCCCATCCTGGGCCCATCCTGGAATATATGTCCCCATCTTGGGCCCTCCTGGTATATATGTACCCATTCTGAGTCCCCTTTATGATATATATGTTTCCATCCTGGTATATGTGTCCTCATCCAAGGCCCATCCTGGTATTCATGTCCCCCATCCTGATACGTATGTTCCCCATCCTGGTATACAGTCATATGAAAAAGTTTGGGCACCCCTATTAATGTTAAACTTTTTTCTTTATAAGAAATTGGGTTTTTCCAACAGCTATTTCTGTTTCATATATCTAATAACTGATGGACTCAGTAATATTTCTGGATTGAAATGAGGTTTATTGTTCTAACAGAAAATGTGCAATCCGCATTTAAACAAAATTTGACCGGTGCAAAAGTATGACCACCCTTATCAATTTCTTGATTTGAACACTCCTAACTAATTTTTACTGACTTACTAAAGCACTAAATTGGTTTTGTAACCTCTTTGAGCTTTGAACTTCATAGGCAGGTGCATCCAATCATGAGAAAAGGTATTTAAGGTGGCCACTTGCAAGTTGTTTTCCTATTTGAATCTCCTATGAAGAGTGGCATCATGGGCTCCTCAAAACAACTCTAAAATGATCTGAAAACAAAGATTATTCAACATAGTTGTTCAGGGGAAGGATACAAAAAGTTGTCTCAGAGATTTAAACTGTCAGTTTCCACTGTGAGGAACATAGTAAGGAAATGGAAGAACACAGGTACAGTTCTTGTTAAACCCAGAAGTGGCAGGCCAAGAAAAATATCAGAAAGGCAGAGAAGAAGAATGGTGAGAACAGTCAAAGACAATCCACAGACCACCTCCAAAGACCTGCAGCTTCATCTTGCTGCAGATGGTGTCAATGTGCATCGGTCAATAATACAGCGCACTTTGCACAAGGAGAAGCTGTATGGGAGAGTGATGCGAAAGAAGCCGTTTCTGCAAGCACGCCACAAACAGAGTCGCCTGAGGTATGCAAAAGCACATTTGGACAAGCCAGTTACATTTTGGAAGAAGGTCCTGTGGACTGATGAAACACAGATTGAGTTGTTTGGTCATACAAAAAGGCGTTATGCATGGAGGCAAAAAAACACGGCATTCCAAGAAAAGCACTTGCTTCCCACAGTAAAATTTGGTGGAGGTTCCATCATGCTTTGGGGCTGTGTGGCCAATGCCGGCACCGGGAATCGGGAGTCTTGTTAAAGTTGAGGGTCGCATGGATTCAACTCAGTATCAGCAGATTGTTGACAATAATGTGTAAGAATCAGTGACGAAGTTGAAGTTACACAGGGGATGGATATTTTAGCAAGACAATGATCCAAAGCACCGCTCCAAATCTACTCAGGCATTCATGCAGAGGAACAATTACAATGTTCTGGAATGGCCATCCCAGTCCCCAGACCTGAATATCATTGAAAATCTGTGGGATGATTTGAAGCGTGCTGTCCATGCGCAGCGACCATCAAACTTAGCTGAACTGGAATTGTTTTGTAAACAGGAATGGTCAAATATACCTTCATCAAGGATCCAGGAACTCATTAAAAGCTATAGGAAGCGACTAGAGGCTGTTATTTTTGCAAAACGAGGATCTACAAAATATTAATGTCACTTTTATGTGGAGGTGCCCATACTTTTGCACCGGTCAAATTTTGTTTAAATGCGGATTGCACATTTTCTGGTAGTACAATAAACCTCATTTCAATCGAGAAATATTACTCAGTCCATCAGTTATTAGATATATGAAACTGAAATAGCTGTTGCAAAACCTCAAATTGTTATAAAGAAAAAAGGTTAACATTAATAGGGGTGCCCAAACTTTTTCATATGACTGTATATGTCCTCATCCTGAGCCCATCCTGGTATATATGTCACTAATACTGATATATATGTCCCCATTCTAGGCCCCATCTTGGTATATATGTCCTCATCCTGGGTGGGCCCATCCTGGTATATATGTCCTCTTTTTGGTATATATGTTACCCATCCTGGTACTGTATATATGTCCCCATCCTGAGACCCATCCTGGTATATATGGTTCCCATTCTGATAAATATGTTACCACTCCTGGTATATATGTCCTTATCCTGGTATATTTAGTACCCATTCTGTCTCCAACACATATAGAAAAACTCCAAAAACATTGTACTCACCTCCCTCTGCTCCCACTTTGCAGGCAGCGTGCAGGCACCAGCAACCAACATTGTAGTGTGTGCCAAGGCGCATGACATCATTGTCATGCACTGCCCCCAGTTATGGTACCACTTGCATAAGCTTTCGGCCTCTGTTTTTCCTATAGCTTATATTGTAGTGCAGGCACCTGACTGGTTTCTGTGACACCATGCATTTCAGCTGTGTGTGTGTGTCCTCGGATGCACGTCCAGATGAAGCAGGCACTGGAGTCAGCGGTCCTTCAGGACTACACATCCAACTAAATTTAAGTATGCCTGTCAACAGGGTTTTGCCCTGAGGGGATATAGACCGCATGGCATGCTATGAGGGATAAAGTAATAGCACCTGGACTTAGATGTGTCTGGCGGGAGCATGGCAAAAGATGCCCATTACAAGAAGTATTTACCTGAGTCCGGGGGTGAAAAGGCCCGACGCACGTTTCGCGGCACTCTAGCAAATCTCTGGCCACTTCATCATGGGGGAGCATAAAGGGTGAATGAATGAAGAAGCATGAAGCGGCCAGCGATTTGCTAGAGTGCCGCGAAACGTGCGTCTGGCCTTTTCGCCACCAGACTCAGGTGGACATTTTTTGCCACGCTCCTGCCAGACACATAATCTAAGTCCACGTGCTAATACTTTATCCCTCATAGCATGCCATACGGTCTATATCCCCTCAGGGCAAAACCCTGTTGACAGGCATACTTAAATTGCTTAGGGACTTTCTGATTTTCACCTGGTGCTTTTCTTTACCTTCATTGTCAGGCAATATGTGAGCCTTTTTGATTATAGCATTTCCCTTTCTCTGTACCCAGCATTTGATTTGTATATACTATGTCCCCCATCTTCCTCCTATACCATCATATGTCCTTAACTATGTGTTATGTTTTGCACTATGCACCTTAATAATATTGTCTTAAATAAACATTGATTATTATTCAGCATTTTGCTCAAGTTCCTCTTTTATATCATGTATCTATGAGCTGCTGTTAACCTGGTGTGGATCCTCCATGCTAGTTTTTCTTTTTGTCTCTCTAATGGAATTTAATATTCTCATCAATTGATTTTTGGAGTACAAAATTGACTTGATTAGATAGTAGACACCATGTTGCATTTGCAGAGCCCTTGATTTGCCTAAACAGTTGAAACCCTCCACAAGTGACCGAATTTTGGAAGCTACACCTCTCATGAAATGTATCTAAAGATGTGGTGAGCACCTTGATCCTGCAAATGCGTCACAGAATTTGATAACGTTGAGCCGTGAAAATAAAAAAAAAAATGAATTTTTCCCACAAAAATGTTGCTTTAACACCAAATTTTTCATTTTCACAAGGGTAATCGTAGAAAATGGATCATACAGTTTATTGTGCTATTTCTCCTGAGTACACCAAGACACCATATGTGGTGGAAACTACTGACTGGGTACACAGCAGGGCTCGGAAGAGAAAGAGCACCACATTGTCATTTAAATTTTGCTGGAATGGCTTGAGAGTGCCATGTCACATTAACATAGCCTCTCAGGTGCCAGGAAAGCAGACCTCCCTATAAGTCATGAGATTTTAAAAATTAAACTCATCAATGAATTCATCTAGTGGTGTAGTGAGCAAATTGATAGTACAGGTGCTTCACATAATTTTATACTATTCGGTGGTGAAGAAAAATAATTACATTTTTTTTACTAAAATGTCGTTTTAGCCCCAAGTTTTTAATTTTTAAAAGGGCTAATAAGAAAAAAATGGACAACACATTGTAGTGCAATTTCTCCTGAGTATACCATACTGTAAATTACTTTTCAGGAACAGTGCAAAGCTCAGAATGGAAGGAGCGCCATATTATATTGCATATTTGCTAGAATCGGTTGCAGGTGCTTCATAAAATTTAATACCACTGGGCGGTAAAGAAAACATATTACATTTTTACCACTAAAATGTTGTTTTAGCTGAGATTTTACATTTTTACAGGAGACAATAAGAAAAAATGAAATAAAAATTCGCTACAGAATTTCTGCTGAACGTGGCAATACCCCATATATAGCTTTATAGTACTGTTTGGCTACAAGGCAGGGTTTGGAAGAGTAGGAGCGCCACTTGACTTTTGGAGCACAGATTTTCCTACAATATTTTTCAGACTCCATTTGCAGAGTCCTTAAGTGCCATGAGTGAAGACTGCCCCCTCAAGCGACCCCATTTTGGAAATTACACCCCTCTAGGAATTCATCTATGGGTATCCACTTACTGCAATCAGGCAGCAGAGATACTTTCGACTGTCTGACCTCTGTTTGGCGGTGTCAGTCCTTCTTTTCAGAAGTGTATAAGCCTGTGGTCAACTGTTCTTTTATGTGCACTTAAAAAGACAGACACCATATCATATCATAGGCAAACACAGACCCAAGTGACTCCGTCTGCTTCATTATAGTAAATGTTCTGTCAGATGTATTGTCCGAATCCCGTATATTTCAGAGATTTACACGTAAACCCCATTGTAAGTGCTCAGCATAGAGCGCAAGATAAATGTGAGCTGAGCCTTAAGGGGGCTTTACACGCAACAACATCGCTAACGAGATGTCGTTGGGGTCACGGAATTCATGACGCACATCCGGCCTCGTTAGCGACGCCATTGCATGTGACACGTACGAGCGACCACTAACAATGTAAAATACTCACCAAATCGCTGATTGTTGACATGTCGTCCATTTCCCAAATGTCGTTGCTGCTTTTGGACGCAGGTTGTTCGTCGTTCCTGAGGCAGCACACATCGCTACGTGTGACACCCCAGGAACGACAAACAGCAACGTACCTGCGCCCTCCGGCAACGAGGTGGCCGTGTCTTTCATGCGGCTGCTCTCCGCCCCTCCACTTCTATTAGACGCCTGCCGTGTGAAGTCACTGTGCGCCGCATGGACCGAACCCTTAGAAAAGAGGCTGTTTGCCGGCCACAGCGACGTCGCTGGGAAGGTAAGTCCGTGTGACGGGTACTAGCCATATTGTGCGCCATGGGCAGCGATTTGCCCGTGATGCACAAAAGACGGGGACAGGTGCGAGCGATGTCGCTGCGTGTAAAGTGACCTTTAGGCCCTGTGTGCACGAGAAAAAGGATTTTTCTCAAGAAATTTCTTGAGTCTGAAAGATTAGCGCACTAGCATTCAAAAAACAAAGCAATAATGCACCAAAAAACGCAAACGCTTTTACCACGTTTTTGTGCATTTTTTATGCGTATTTGATGTGTTTTTGATGCGTTATTTCTGCAGGTTGGTCCCTGCGTTTTTTTACCATTGCCTACGCAAAAAATGCAGGTACCTGCAGAAAAAAAGTGACATGCTCATTCTTTTTCTGAAGAAGAAGAAATTCTGAAGAAAGAATTTGATTGGTAACATATCACAACCTTCAGAGATCCCAGCAGCTGTGAACTTAAGGAACTTTATAGGTTTTCTTAAAGGCTCCCTTAAAGTTTTCAGGTTGACAACTGCTTCGAGACCTGATGCCTGTCAGCTCTGGTAATCTAACGGTTATCGGAGCTCACAGACACCGAGTCACCTGGCAGCTGTTAGAGCCTTTAAGAGAGCTAAGTTTCTTGCAGTTTCCAGCTGTTGGGGCACCTGGCAGCTTTGAAATATGGTACCAGTTTACAGCTTCCATATGTCCCAGCAGCTGGGAACTCAAGGAACATTAAAGGCTCTCTTAAAGGCTCCCTTAAAGTTACTGGATTGACAGCTACCACGAAACCCTGAGGCTGTGATCTCTGGTAACCAAAAGGTTACCAGATCTCACAGCCACCAGGTCTCTTGGCAGCTATGAGGCCCAGAAACCTTAAAGGAGGCTTTAAGAAAGCCTTTAAGAGAGCCTTCAACATTCCTTTAGTTCCCAGCTGCTGGGACATCTGGAAGCTGTGATCTGTTACCAAAGTTCACAGCCTCCAGGTGTCCCAAAAGCTGAGAACTCCCCAATCTCACAGATGCCAAATTGCCGTAGTGGCGGCAGCAATCCAACTATCTGGCAGTAAGGTCACACTAGGGCTCCCCGCTGCTCTCAGTGAAAGTGGAAGCCGCTGCTGGATTGTGGGACATGGCCCATGGCAATCCGGCAGTGGGTTTTAAATTTAAATTTTAATTTAAAAAAAAAAAAGGATTTTTCTATTCATGTTTTCTTTTCTTTTGACTTACAGGTTTAGTAAAAGGGAAACCATAGACACCTCACCATAACTAATCCAGGGCTTGATGACAGCTGACAAATCACAGTTATCGTTAACCCCTTATAATACCTCGATTTCCATCACGCCAAGACAATTGGGATGAGCTGGATAAAGAGTCGGGATTGTTGCATCAAATGCGACATTTCTGGGTGGATGTTATTTTTAGGCTGGGGATGCCCAATAACCATGGGCCTCCTAAGCCTAAGTATACCAGGCTCAGTTGTCAGCTTTATCTTGGCATGATATCAAAATTGGGGGGACTGCAAGCTTCTTTTTAAATTATTAATTTAAATAATTTATAAATGGGGTCCCTTTTAATATGATACACAGCCAAGATAACGTACACAGCTGGAAGCTGCAGCCTGCAGTCATTAGCTTTATCTGTACTGGTTATCTATATACAGAGGGACCTTGCAACATTTTTTTAATTTGTTTATTTATTTTTGCGCGCCATTAGGTGACCCAGACAAATACTGTGAGGGCAGCTAATCAGAGATGCTAACACCCCGGCAGTATGACTACAGTCATCACAGATGCCGGCAAAGAGTGTGGGTGGGGGAAGCAGTGCATATGTATGAGATCTAATGAGTGGACCTGGAAGTAGTGTGACAGCCATGTGGAATCTCAGTAAGTCATTTTTTTTTTCACTGTGCCTCCCAATCACAGAAATGCCAGCAACAAGGACGGCTACGACATTACTGTGTTTGGAGGGCAATGCCAGCATGCTCAATAGCTGAAAATCAGGCTCCAAACATGCTGGGATGGGTTCTAATCTCACGAGGCGACTACCAAAATACTTGGTGAGTAACATATTTTGTGAATAGCTTAATATTTGTGCAAGCAACAAATAGTACCTAGTATATTCGCTCATCACTAGCTCTCTGTGTGACATGGGCCAGAATAAATGTATTTTTAATTATGTGCAATGATAAAGAAATGTGTAGATAGATAGCTAACAGATTGGCAGATAGCTAGATGGATAATGACAGAGTCGCCGGGTCACCAGATCACTCCCGGTCATGTTGCACTATGTGTGACTTGGCAACTCTGATGCGTGGTAATTTTAATGATGTGACCGATATTCAGAGGTGCTGAGTCTTACGCAGCGCAGCTTGATCCAGAATCATCTGGTGACCCGATAACCCTGAACAGCAGTAATGT
This sequence comes from Anomaloglossus baeobatrachus, assembly GCF_048569485.1. Taxonomy (NCBI): domain Eukaryota; kingdom Metazoa; phylum Chordata; class Amphibia; order Anura; family Aromobatidae; genus Anomaloglossus; species Anomaloglossus baeobatrachus. Next base: position 499,823,463 of record NC_134353.1, read on the forward strand.
TAATGTAGTGCCCCTGAAGCCATCAGGGAGCTGTAAGGTACTACATCCCCACCACGATGTAGGGCCTACCCCCGGGACCCAAAGGACCAGTACTGGTAACAACAAAAACATTCCAGTTAATCCCTGTTTTTACCCAATTTCCCCAAAGACTGGTGCCAGACTAGGGTTGGATCTAATGGATGGCCACCTAGGGGTGGAGCCGATCCAGTCCACTAGATGACCAGGTGGGAAGGGCAGACAGTGGACAGTTAAGGGTGCTTTACACGCTGCGACATCGCTAGCGCTAGCTAGCGATGTTGTGTGCGTTAGCACACACCCCCGTCGTTCATGTGACATTTGGTGATCGCTGCCGTAGCGAACATTATCGCTATGGCAGCGTCACACGCACATACCTTTTCAGCGATGTCGCTGTGACCGCCGACTAATCCCTCCTTCAAGGAGGAGGTGAGTTCAGCGTCATAGAAATGTTACCTCGGCGTCACTAAGCAGCACCCAATAGCAGAGGAGGGGCGGAGATGAGCGGCCGGAACATGCTGCCCACCTCCTTCCTTCCTCATTGCCGGTGGATGCAGGTAAGGAGATGTTCGTCGTTCCTGCGATGTCACACATAGCGATGTGTGGTGCCGCAGGAACGATGAACAACCATCGGCATGCACCACCAACGATATTATGAAAAAGAGCGACGTGTCAATGATCAACAATTTTTGACTCTTTTGCAATCGTTGATCATCGCTCCTTGGTGTCACACGCTGCGATGTCGCTAACGGCGCCGGATGTGCGTCACTAACGACGTGACCCTGATGATATATCGTTAGCGATGTTGCAGCGTGTAAAGCACCCTTCAGAGTCAGAGAGTATTCGGCGACAGGATGAGCGAGTGGAAGCACTGACAGGAGTGTGACGGTGACCTGAGGGCCTAGGCATGTGGTTGCCGGTGGAGTACTGTGAAGTACTACCGGAACCATAGCACCAACGAGGTACAGAATCCTAAGTCAGACAAACGCTCCAGGCAGTCCTGATAAAATCTGCACAGTGAGGAGACCATCAAGGACCTCACAGACCTTGAGTTCGGGACACAGTAGCAACGGGAGAACCGGGGAACAGGACCAGAGACTCTGACCCCACAGGGTTCATGCTACCGTCATAAGCCTGCTTTACACGCTACAAGATATCTTATGATGTGTCGGCGGGGTCACATCGTAAGTGACGCACATCCGGCATCGTAAGGTACGTTGTAGCGTGTGACAGCGACGTGCAATTGCCATTGAATGAAAAACCGTTCATCGCATGCACGTCGTTCATTCCTGACGAATTGAACGTCAGATTGTTCATCGCACCCGGGGTAGCGCACATCGCAGTGTGTGACACCCCGGGAACGATGAACAGATCTCACCTGCCTCCTGCGGCTCCCGGCCCACAATGCGGAAGGAAGGAGGTGGGCGGGATGTTTACGTCCCGCTCAGCTCCGCCCCTCTGCTTCTATTGGCCGGCTACCGCGTGACGTCGATGTGACGCCAAATGTCCCTCCCACTCCAGGAAGTGGACGTTCGCCGCCCACATCGAGGTCGTATGGAAGGTAAGCATGTGTGACGGGGGTTAATCGTTTGTGCGGCATGTTCAACAAATTGAACGTGCTGCACATATGATGGGGGCGTGGCAAATCGCATACGATATCGTATGCGAAATTGCAACGTGTAAAGTAGGCTGTACGGAATACCATTGAGAGACTACCAGAAGGGGACCCCCAGATGCTCCAGCCACGGGGTCCCACCAACCAGAGACAGGTGCAGGGGAAAGAAGCCACCAGGTCACTACACCGGCACTGGGACTAATGGGACCCATGGTCAAGACCAGCCTTCCTAGGGTGACCAGTTTGCAACAGACTGTGAGAATTTGTATTATGGCAAGAAAAAAGCAGCTAAGTAAAGAAAAACGAGTGGCCATCATTACTTTAAGAAATGAAGGTCAGTAAGTCAGAAAAATTGGGAAAACTTTGAAAGTGTCCCCAAGTGCAGTGGCAAAAACCATCAAACGCTACAAAGAAACTGGCTCACATGAGGACCGCCCCAGGAAAGGAAGACCAAGAGTCACCTCTGCTGTGGAGGATAAGTTTATCCGAGTCATCAGCCTCAGAAATCGCAGGTTAACAGCAGTTCAGATTAGAGACCAGGTCAATGCCATACAGAGTGTAAAGCAGGCTATACGGATTACCATTGAGAGACTACCAGAAGGGGACCCCCAGATGCTCCAGCCACCTGGTCCCACCAACCAGAGACAGGTGCAGGGGAAAGAAGACACCAGGTCACTACACCGGCACTGGGACTAATGGGACCCATGGTCAAGGCCAGCCTTCCTAGGGTGACCAGTTTGCAACAGACTGTGAGTAAAGGCACCATAAGTTTATCCGAGTCATCAGCCTCAGAAATCGCAGGTTAACAGCAGTTCAGATTAGGGACCAGGTCAATTCCATACAGAGTTCTAGCAGCAGACACATCTCTAGAACCACTGTTAAGAGGAGACTTTGTGCAACAGGCCTTCATGGTAAAATAGCTGCTAGGAAACCACTGCTAAGGACAGGCAACAAGCAGAAGAGACTTGTTTGGGCTAAAGAACACAAGGAATGGACATTAGACCAGTGGAAATCTTTGCTTTGGTCTGATGAGTCCAAATTTGAGATCTTTGGATCCAACCACCGTGTCTTTGTGAGACGCAGAAAAGGTGAATGGATGGACTCTACATGCCTGGTTCCCACCGTGAAGCATGGAGGAGGAGGTGTGATGGCGTGGGGGTGCTTTGCTGGTTAAACTGTTGGGGATTTATTCAAATTTGAAGGCATACTGAACCAGCATGGCTACCACTGCATCTTGCAGCGGCATGCTATTCCATCCGATTTGCGTTTAGTTGGACCATCATTTCTTTTTCAACAGAACAATGACCCCAGACACACCTCAAGGCTGTGTAAGGGCTATTTGAATAAGAAGGAGAGTGATGGGGTGCTACGCCAGATGACCTGGCCTCCAGTCACCAGACCTGAACCCAATCGAGATGGTTTGGGGTCAGCTGGACTGCAGAGTGAAGGCAAAAGGGCCAACAAGTGCTAAGCATCTCTGGGAACTCCTTCAAGACTGTTGGAAAACAATTTCCGGTGACTACCTCTTGAAGCTCATCAAGAGAATGCCAAGAGTGTGCAAAGCAGTAATCAAAGCAAAAGGTGGCTACTTTGAAGAACCTAGAATATAAGACATATTTTCAGTTGGTTCACACTTTTTTGTTAAGTATCTCATTCCACATATGTTAATTCATAGTTGTGATGCCTTCAATGTGAATCTACAATTTTCAGAGTCATGAAAATAAAGAAAACTCTTTGAATGAGAAGGTGTGTCCAAACTTTTCGTCTGTACTGTATATTAATGAATATGGGAATATGAACATGCATTACTGATAAGAAATTCATATAAAAATCGAGATATTTAGTAAATAAAAAAGGCCAGTTTTATGTGTGCCCAACAGCCAATGTCAAGGCGTATCTCTTATTGTTGGGACCCTACTTTGCTCTAATGCCTCTGTTTGAGTTAAAAAACCTCCAATTTATGGGTGTATGAGAATCTGCTAATAAAAAAATAAAATCTTTCAAGGCTGATGTGAAAGAGTGCTCAATCATAAGCCATGATCCCATAATCTAAGAAAAAAGACTGATGTTACTTCCTAACATGCAAGTGTGAACAGGTGCATACTTAACATGTGATATATTATAACAAAAAGAGACAGTTGCACTCTGAAATGCTATGCTATGTTAACAATGAATATAGGAATATAAACATGCAATATTGCTATGAAAATGCATATTAAAATTGAGATACTTAGCATATAAAAATATACTATCTCAATTTTTATATGCATTTTCTTATTTATTTGAGTAATAGCTGTAAATCCTATCTATGTATCTACCTATCTATGAAATTTTAGCCCAGGAGAGGCATGATATTAGGGTCTGCATCTGTGAGTTTGCTACATACTGCTGTAAAAAGAAATCATTTTTAAAAAATGGACATAGGCTCCGGCCATATTTTGATAGCCTGCTCTGGTAAAACAGCAACTACCGGCTTCAGTCCACACCTGTGAGCTTTACCATGGCTGGATATCAAAATAAAGGGGTAAAAAAAAGATGTAGGGTCCCCCAGTTTTGATATCCAGCCAGGGTAAAGCAGACAGATGGGGGATCATATTATCAGGATGGGAGAAGCCAAAGATATTGGCCTCCCCCCAGCCAAAAGAATTAATCCATTAGATGTGACAATGTATGCTCTTCACCTGGCTCATCCCGATTGCCCTGAGGTAGTGGCAATCAGGGTAATATAAGGGGTTATAAGCTGTGATTTATCAGCTGCTATCAAACCCTACTATTAGTAATGGGATGGATATATGAGACTCTCATTACTAATCATGTAAATGAAAAGAAATAAAACACGAACACCAAAAAAGTTCTTTATTTGAAATAAAATACACACACCCTTTTTCACCCCTTTAATAACCCTCAAAACACCCTTGTTGATCCAATGTAATGTAAACAAAGTCCCACAATGATCCTGGATCTGCAACATACTGAAGTCGTAGTTCGCGGACATATTAGCATACGTGACCATCACTGTGGTTTTGATTAAATATTGATGTGGATATCTTTACTCGGTATCAAAATTGGGGGGGGAAATGCACGCCGTTTTTTAAAATAATTTATTTAAATTAACAATTGCCGCAAGAGGTCCTTCTTATATTGATACACAATCAAGATATTGCGCTCAGGTGGGGGCTGCAGCCTGTAGCCATATGCTTTATCGGCACTGGGTATCTATATCTGGGGCACTAAACGTCATTTTTTAAATTTATTTATTTTTACACTTCAGACAGGCAACCTTTGTGAGGGCAAACAAAAGACGCTGCAACGCTGGCAGTGTGACTGCAGCCAATCACAGATGCTGTCACAGACAGTGGGTGGGGAAAGCAGTGAATATGTATGAGATGTAATGAGCATACCCGTAAGCATTTTAACAGCTGCGCTGCTGAGACTATAAGTATGTCCTGCTTTAACTATTTTGTTTCCCTTTTTTTTAACTGTGATTTCCCTGGCATTGCTGTGATGGATCCAGAAGTGCACAGAGCCTAAAAACTTGCCGATAGGCTGCTCTGCAATCTTTCAACAAGCTTTATTTGGGTGACAAACCTGAACAGGAACCAGACTACCAGACTTAGTCAAAAGTTTGTGTTCAGATTCGCTTATCCCTAGTCACATGTGCAAACAGACGGCACATGGATAGCACACGATGACACATATCTACACATGGATGGACACACAAATGGTCAAGTAGATCATGCCACAGATAAGTTTTTTTAAAGCGGACATGTGAAGTGGGCTTAAGAAATAGGTAAATGGAGAGCTTCTGCTGAGAATACTTCTGCTGAGAAATGTACGCAAGAAACCAAATAAAGTAAAAAAACGGCTTTTAAAGTATGTTTTTCTCTGTAACGCCACTGTGTTTTAGTCTCTGGGTTAGACTTTCTTGGCTGTGATCATACAAACAGTATCTGATTCATTCTACCCATGAATTGGTCAGCTATATCAGCTGACAGGTTCACTTTATCTACTCTAATGATTTCTTGGGAAATTTTAGAGTTTTACAAAAAATGGTTGAAATAAGAAATCTATTATTCCATAGCTGGCAGATTGATGGTGGTAATTAACTATTGCTTTGTGTAAGAGACAAGAAAATGAGATATGTAGTATGTATACAACCTCTGGTCATCTTACATCTTTTTCTTGTAAGCAACAAGTTCCTTTAGAAAGCTTGAGTGGCAACAGTGTATTACTGTTTCAAGTACATTACTGATTAGATTGCTTGTGAAAATTGGCACCTGTACATCTACTTTGTGTAGCACGTGCATACTGATCATGAAAATCAATTTTGCCAGCCCCCCACCTATGTTGGTGAAAGGAGATAATTATTAAGACTTAGCCTTTTGCCCCATTCCAAATTGAGATATAATGACAAAGTGAACTACCGAAAACAATGAAAACATAAATCATTGGAAGTAATGATTTAGTGCATGCTTCAGTAGATATCAGGCTTCAATAAAGACAAGAAGTAACTAATTTATTGTTAATAATTACATTTCTGGCAGTATATCATTAATCAAGTGTTTGAACTAAATGAGGGGAATATGGTATATCATGACAGGGTCAAAGGTAAATTCACTCAGATACGAACATTGTTTAAAATGTATGCCAGTTACAATAAAAAATGAGTATTTAGCAATAGTGCATATATAGAATACTGTATATGCAGGAATGCACTGTTCACAAGTGCACTGTGTTTGCACTGGTCAAAAGAATTTTTGTCATTAAATATACAGTACATCTACTTGTATAAAAAGAGTATTGGCTACTACCTAGTATTCACATTAAAGTATACACTGTATATATTGAAACACCAAGAAGAAAAAAAATGGAATTATTAAAATAACATTATTGATAACCATGTTAAAGATATGTAAATGATAGAAAAATGGAAACAACATTTTCAAAACATCTCTATTTATTCAATATCAACTTTAAGTGTCAAGCTCAGAAAAACATTCACTTGCACACTTTGGCATGCAATATATAAGGTTATTAATGGTTGTCTGAATAATGGCTTGTCAGGCTAAATACACTTTGGTACGTAAATCATCAAGATCCACAGCCAGATCCCATCGCAATTGCTGACCAATGATGTGAAAGATCTGCCTAATAGAAGACAAGTCTAGAATTGCTGCAGGCCATGGTAGCACGTTTAGGCCATCTAGATTGCTCACATTAGCATAAGCAACATGCCGCCTGGTTTTCTTGTGTTGAGAAACGGTTCCTAGTAAACTTTCACATTTGAGAAGGCCTCTTCATGGCATTTCCCATGTAGTCTCCAGACCAATCTTTGGCTATCATTGCTTCCAAGACAAAAGTGAGACTCATCACTGAAGAGGATACACCTCCATTTCAGATCCAGTTGTATTTTGCTGACTGCTGGCCCTTTAAACCTGCACTTCTACTGCGAATATAATGATCACGGGGCGAGCAAGGGGTAAGTGGATCAACTGGACCTAAGACACCGATCACTGACCTGGAGGAGAGGTCCTGAATGGGTACCAACTAGTCATCGCTAAAGCCACTGGAGATAGAGATAGGTAGGTAACCGACAAGAGCCAGAGAAGTACGGTGCACCAGCAGCTGTCTCCATGGGTATTTACACAAATAGTCTCTGATAGTGGGAGCAGCAGAAGCCAGTATCGTATGTTCAGCCGACATGGGTAGATGCAACAGCAGCGGCCGAGATGGGTAGTTGCAGCAGCAGAAGCAGCTCGCATGGTAGGACTGGTGAATGTGGACAACTGCAACAGCAGCAGTAGTAGTTATGGATAGCTGTTGCAGCAGCAGCAGCAGAGTCTTCATGCACTGGAGCACAGAAAAGCATCAGCAATACAGCACACAACAAAATAACAGCAGCGCAGCACCAAGGGACCTGAGAACTAGCAAAGTTAGAAACACGTTACACAGGCAGCTCCCTATAGGGGAGGGAGCCTTAATTACATGATGCCTTCTATCAATAGGCTGAGAGGTACTTCTGGGTTACCGCGTACTGGCCCTTTAAGAAAAGGGGCGTGTCTGCATGCACACTCTAAGAACACTTCCAGGAAACCTGCATGGTGTGTACACCCTCCAGGGAACAGTACCAGGGACCACGAATGGGTCAGCGTGGCTGGGAAGGTGAGAGTGCTGGCGTCTCCGCCGATGGGAGGCACAGGACAGTGTAGGGACGCCGGTATGGTTGTTACACCGAGCATGCATACGCAGCAAAGTTCATCTGGGGGCGGAGTTAGTGTGCAATGCGATCCTGTCCCCAGATGAAGAGAGGAGCATCAGCCTCAGTGTCACTGAGTGTTGTAAGTGCCCCTAGTAATGTGTATTCCCCCAGTAAAATGTATGCCCCCAGTAACGTGAATGCCCCTTTGTTAATGTGTAAGCCCCCGAGTAATGTGTATGCCCCCCAGTAATGTCTATGTCCCCCCAGTAATGTGTATCCCCTGTAATGTGTATGACCCCCAGTAACGTGTATTCCTTTTCAGTAATGTGTATGCTCCCAGTAACGTGTATGCCCCTCCAATAATGTGTATGCCCCCCGTAATGTGCATTCTCCCCAGTAAAGTGTATCCTTCCCTGTAACCCCAATGCTTTTTATGTCCCAACCAGTCATGTGTATGCCCCACAGTGCTGCCTATACCCAGCTCTGTCCTGTGATGTATGTACTGTAGCCCCCATGTCTTCTGTGATGTATATACTGCAGCTCCCATGTCTTCTGTGATGTATATACTGCAGTCCCCATGTCTCTTGTTTTATCTTGAAAACGGAACGAGATAGAGAAAAAAAAGTGAATTAAAAAATTGTAGGGCATCATCAATTCAATACGAATCGTCACCTTGCATACAGAAATGCTATGATATGAAACCCATGAACCCCCCAAAACATTGATTGCTGGTCACGCATATGGCGCTCATTTAACTTTGATGCTCAAAATGGCCACCGTCAGCTGTAATGCACATCTGGACTCTGGACAGCATACTGTATCTTGCTGCACTTTGGGAAATATGGTATGTGACATGTTTGCACAATCTGTGATATGTCATTGTAGGTTCTGCAATGTTGGTGGAGGGGTCGCATACACCTGCTGTTTGTTGTGACCTCACAGAAAGAAGTCCAATGGGGTCAGGTCAGGTGAGCATGGAGGCCACTCCACGCAGCCACCATACCCAAAAAAAAGTGAATTAAAAAATTGTAGGGCATCATCAATTCAATACGAATCGTCACCTTGCATACAGAAATGCTATGATATGAAACCCATGACCCCCCCAAAACATTGATTGCTGGTCACGCATATGGCGCTCATTTAACTTTGATGCTCAAAGTGGCCACCGTCAGCTGTAATGCACATCTGGACTCTGGACACCATACTGTATCTTGCTGCATGTTGTGCAATATGGTAGGTGGCATGTTTGCACAAGTATCTGTGATATGTTGTCGTAGGTTCTGCAATGTTGGTGGAGGGGTCGCATACACCTGCTGTTTGTTGTGACCTCATAGAAAAAAGTCCAATGGGGTCAGGTCAGGTGAGAGTGGAGGCCACTCCACTCAGCCACCATACCCAATGATTTGTAGGAAGGTCTCCATGAGGTATCGCTTCACGTCCGCAGCCTTGTGAGTTTTACACGTTCTAATCATAGCATTTCTGTATGCAAGGTGTCGATTCGTATTGAATTGATGATGCCCTACAAGTTTGTAATTCACTTTTTTTCCGCTATCTCGTTCCGTTTTCAACATAAAAATGCTAACTCCGTTGTTTTCCACCAGGTGGCGCTATAGGTGGTTTCATTGCTACTTTACTATACCTAGACACTACTTCTATGCCTATAGCTGCCGCCGTTCTCAAGTTAATGGCGGAGGACAGGATATGGGATTGACAAATTGTATAGATATATATATATATATATATATATATATATATATGTATATATAGTGAAAGAAATAATCATTTGATTCCTTGCTGATTTTGTACGTTTGCCCACTTACAAAGACATGAACAGTCTAGAATTTTAAGGGTAGGTTAATTTTAACAGTGAGAGATAGAATATCCAAAATAAAATCCTGAAAATCACATTGTTTAAATGATATAAATTAATTTGAATTTTGCAGACAGAACTAAGTACTTGATCCCCTACCAACCATTAAGAATTTTAGCTCCTACAGACCACTTAGAAGTCTACACGTGTTACAATTCCAGTATTTGTCATGTGGAGAAAATCTTATCAGGAAGAACTTTTTTTATCTTTAATGTCACCTATCTGTGTACAATTTAATTAAAATATAAACTGAAATCTTTTCTGAACTAAAATAATAACATAATATTTAAAATAATGTGTGGTTAATGTTTTCTCAGCAGTCAGTCTTTTTAGATTGGAGTCTAGCAGTATGGCGCATGTAGAATTGACAAGACAATCTTTGCACACGTTTGTTGCCTGCAATGCTCTGCCGCACACATGCCCACAATGCTCTGCTTCATGTGTGGTGCCCTGGACTAGCCAGGTCGTCACAGATAACACACAAACACCCCCACCCCCATTAGACAGTAACATTAGCCAAACACAAAACCCTTGTTGCCTCCCTCCAGGGTCTGATGTCCACACCAGGTGGGGCGGAGCCAAGTGGTTGGCCCCACCCACCGAGGAGATCACAGGCCTGGAGGCGGGAAAAGTGTCAGAGTAGTTTTGGAGTTTGAAGTGTGAGGAGTAAACACTTGTGTGTCTTGGTTTGTGGCCCAGGCACTGACAGCAAGGTTGGCAGACGGTGGTGGCCGTCTGCAGGAGAGGTGAAGCAACACGGAACCGTAGGACCGGGGTCGGGCGTTGGCCCGCCGGTACCGACTGGGGAGCGAAGTGAAGCCAGCACACACAGGCAGGGCCATCGGACCCCGACCAGGCTTGGAGCCGCCGATAATAGTCAAATCTGAGTGTGACCGGAACCCCAGGGGTTTCCTAACAGCCAAAGACCCGATAGAAGGCAACCGCCCACACCGTGAGGGTATACAGCTACCGCCTAAGGCTAGAGATCCAAGGGCCAGCGCCTGTGGGCAAACGGGCTTCTCTGGTATCCATACACCGGGGAGAGGACTACCGTTGGGGATCCATCGTAGTCAAACAAGTACATCAAGGTGCAGGGAAAGACAGCCGCCATCACCTGTCCAGGTAGAGACACTGCAGCCAGCTGCGGGACCCATCCATCCAGCCGTTTGGTTTACCGAGGACTTTGTGCATCTCTTGCTGAGTGAGTACACCCGTGCCATCCGGCACCGCGCCCCGCTGCCCCTGCAACCCTGCACCTCACCAACCCTGCCTCCCTGTCACACCACCGGGCCCCGGGACCACCAACCCCTACCCACGGAGGGGGAAAACAACATCCCAGCTGCTCCCTACCATCACTCCCGGGATCCCCCTCACCAGCAGCGGTGGTGCTCATCTTCACCACAACCCGTGGGTGGCGTCACGGACTAAATCCCCCAAACCAACCACCCTTTTCACTCACGGGCAAGGAGCGCCGCTCAAGTCCCCGGATCCGGCCCACCGCTCGAGCCACCGAGCAGCAGCAGCCACAGCAGCGCCGGACCCGAGCATTAGCGAGCCACCAGCAGCAGAGGCGGCGTCCTCCCCGCCCACGACACGTCCGCAATGCTCTGCCTCACACCTGCAATGCTATGCCGCACGCACGCCCGTATATAAATCGCTCCTCAGTATATTCTGCTCTGTTGAGCGGAGGCCCGAGGTGAGCACACGAGAGCGGGGGGAGAGGCTGCTGCGGGGAAGCGGCGGGAGGAAGGTAGAGGTGGAGGTGGGGGGAGTGGCGGCAGCGGGGAGAGTGGCAGGGGGAGAGTAGCAGAACCAGCAGGGAGGGCAGGGGGGAAGGTAGTGGCGGAGGGGAGAGCAGGAGGAGGGTTGCGGTGGCGAGAGCAGGGGGGAGGGTAGCAGCGGTGGCCCATTACCAGTACTCACACATCCCTGGTGACAGAGGGAAAGTGCAGCATACACAGTAAGCGCCACAAAGATGGCACCTATCTCCTCCCTCTGCTGTGATCTTGACAGCCTAGGGGCCGTGTCCAGCTCACAGTAGGGTGATCTTCGTGTTAACTCTAGGGGTCAGATCGCGACTATGAGATCCAATGCCCTGGGCACTCCATAAATGCGGTGAGTAACTATCGTTACACACAGCAGATCAAAGATGGCAGCGCCCAGTGTTTCAGTAATACTAGAATTAAATAAAACCTGCGACACCTTAACTTTAAAAGTATGGTTCCAGCACTTTTGTGCTCTAAAATGATTGTAGTGAGGACTAGGGGGCTGCAAAACAAAGTAAAATGGGGATACTAAAAGGACAATTGTACCGCAAACGAATTTGGAAAGGGAAATTACTTAAATGGGTTTTGTCACCATAGAAATCATGGTTAAATAGAAAGTAAATGAGAATAAGAATGCCCCCACAGAGCCTGTTTTTAGAGTTCCCCACAGAGCCAACATTTTAAAAGTGCCCCCAAAGGGACTGATGTCAGAGTTTCTGCATAGTGCCAAACTTTCAAGAGTGCCCCCACAAAGACTGTTTTAAGAGTTCATCCACAGAGCCAAAATTTTAAGAGTGCCAAAACAGAGTATGCTGCAGAGTGGCCACACAAACCCTTTATTAAAATTCCGCCCACAGATCCTTTTATTAGAGTACCCCCACAGAGCCTGGTACAGAGTGGCCACACAAATCCTTTATTAAAATTCCGCCCACAGACCCTTTTATTAGAGTACCCCCACAGAGCCTGGTGCCGAGTGGCCACACAAACCCTTTATTAAAATTTCGCCCACAGACCCTTTTATTAGAGTACCCCCACAGAACCTGTTGCAGGGGTCTACACAGACCCTTTATTACAATTCCCGATCACAGGCTTTCATTAGAATACCCCTACAAAGCCTGGTGCAGAGTGGCCACACAAACCCTTTACTAAAAGTCTCCCACAAACCCTTTTATTAGAATACCTCCACAAAGACTGGTGCAGTGTGGCTACACAGACCCTTTTTAAATAAAGTACACCATCAGAACCTTGTGGAGAGTGGTCACGCAGAGGTTTTTTAACAAGTACCTCCATGGTGCAGAGTGGACACAGAGCATTTTTTAAGGGTACCCACTTTGCAACCTAGGATTGCCCTTTTCTCAAGCAGTGTCTTGTCCCTACACTAGTTACAAGGGAAAAAGTTTGGGTACCGCGTTAGCCAGTTGAAAAATGATTGATTGCTCTGAGTGAGAGAAATTTGTAGTTGTAATACCTTTTAATGGCTAACTAAAATAAAATAAAATGGTGTTACAAAGCAAGCTTTCGAGACATCTCAGGTCCCTTCTTCAGGCATGGTATGAAAAAATATCTGAAGAAACACAAATATATGCACAAACAGAGCAGAGGGATGGCATAATAAAAGGACATTGAAATAAACAAACACTGAGCTTAGAGAGTGAATCCTTAATTAACTTTGATTAGCTGTGTGAAAGGTTTATTGTCCCAATATCCATTTAAGATCAGAGGCATGGTGCCCTAGCAGTCTCTGGAACAGACTCCTCAGATTTTGTAGTGGGACATAAATCCTCCTGACAGGTTGAATCCTGTTGAGTCCTCAACGTGTCAGGACATAACTTTCAGCAATGAGATCCCTTTTCTGTATTGTAAGCTGTTAACAGACCATGCTTCTTGCTGTATAATACAGCAAAAAAAAAAAAAAATGTAATAATATTCCTACTAGAACAGCTGAAGTTTATTTAGGGTTAATCAGAATTATTTTAAATGTTGATAGCTGTGTACTGACTACTATTTAACATGAGTGTAATTGTGATTGGCTTATTTTGAATACTACCACATTCACAATTATAAGGGAGTGTTCACACTTTTGCAGCCACATTATTTTAGCTATAGTTTTTTCTTATCCCCCCCCCTTTAAATAATTTTAGATTATTTCACAATTACAAATGGGTAACAGTGTTTTGAGCTTTCTTGACTTTTAGGCTCCTAATCTCACCATCCACTACAGTTTCAAAAGTGAGTCTGCCTTCATTTTATAGACAATCATCTTGGCTATCGCATACAAAAATTTGACTCGCACCTATTTAGCAAATTATTAGTTATGCAGATTCTTGTCATGTTTCTGCATTGCTACTGTTTTGCTCCTAAAAAAATCTAAATTTTAGTTTGTATTATTTTGTTAGTATTTTGTAAATCCACCATTGTCTTTCAACCTGGCCTCAATCCTTGGTGGCATGCTTTCGATTAGAATCCAGCAACAGGTTGTAATTTGTAGTATATTGGAAGAAAAAGATTTTCCACTAGGGATGAGTAGACCCACAGAAGTTTGGGTTCACCGGGTTTGGCTGGACTTTAGCTAAAAGTTCAGTTCAGAACCCGAACTTTACCCGAACTTGACTCTGGACTGCGAATCCCATATAAGTCAATGGAGACCCAAACTTCTGTGCTGTAAAATGGCTGTAAAATGGTCGTAGTAAGGGCTAGGAGCTGCAAATTTAAGCAAAATTCGGGCAATCACCCTGAAAATAAATGTGGATAGAGAATAAAAAAAAAAATAACATGGAGTCCACCCTATTATTGATAACCAGCGCATGTAAAGCACACAACTGCATGATGCAACCCTCAGCTTTCAGCTTTACTTTGAATAGTTATTAAAAATAGAGTGGACCCCACTTCATTTTTTAAAATTATTTAAATAAATAATTAAAAAATTGCCATTAACTCCTTATTACCCTGATTGCCACCGCACTAGGGTAATCGGGATGAGCCGGGTAAAGTCCTCAGACTTTTGCATCTAGTGGATGCGGCAATTCCGGGCGGCTGCTGGCTAATTTTTAGACTAGGGGGGCAACTTAAATATGATAGGCCTCCCCAGTTTGAGAATACCAGCCAGAAGGTGTGAGGCTTTATCTTGGCTGGGTTTAAATTGTGGGTGGATCGCACGTCGTTTGTTTTAATTATTTATTTTACTGCACGATATAGGCCACCTACTGGCGACTGTGATTGGTTGCAGTGAGACAGCTGTTATTCAGCATAGGGGTCCCTCTGACTTCAACATAGGCACCGGTGGGCGGGGGAAGCAGTGACTACGAGATGAGCCTAATGAGCGGCTGGCACTTTCACAAGCAGGAGAAGCCGTGGGAGCAGTGTGACAGTCACGTAGTGCCGCGCTGGTGATCAAAGATCGGTGAGTATGAAGGAGGGAGAAGGGGGTAGAGAGGGAGAGACCGAGACCAGCAGAGACTGACCGACACCAACAGAGAGAGAGTGAGAGAGATAGACCAACACTGACAGACAGAGAGAGAGAGATCGAGATCGATAGAGAGGGACCGACAGAGAGAGAGAGACCGAGAGACCTGCGTTTTTGTTAACAAGAACGCACTCAAAATGCAACCAAAATGAAGTGCAAATGCTCAGCTAACCATTTTGGTTGCGTTTTGACACACCTCATTCATTTCAATGGGTGGAAAATGCAACCAAAACGCAATGAAGTAGTGACATGCTGCTTATTTTTATGCAACCATTTTGACAAATATTTGTCAAACAAACCGCTGCCGAAAAAAAAGCAACGTGTTAATGGAATTTTGTGACTTCTCATAGACTTTGTTGGGGAAGCAAAACGCATGCATTTTGTCATTGACACGGTGCAGTTTAAAACGCAGCCAAAACACAAGAAAAAAATGCAACATGCACATATGCCCTAATACTTTTGTGGTTGATGTCTTCTGTAAATTGACAGCATCAAGCCCAGAGGTTAGTAATGGCTAGGCATCTATGAGACACCCCCATTACTAACCTGGTAAATGTAGCGTTATTTCACCAGTTAATTGAATAAAAAAATCTCCGAAGGTCTGACGTAATCCAGTTAGGGAATAAAGATTCCCCCACATTCCCTCGTTCACCAATTTATTGATTAAATAAAATCCTAGAAGTTCCAGCGTAATCCAATGGTGTAATGTAATCTGACGACCATTGATTCTTATGGAGCTTCATTCTGAGAACGTTCTCAGAATCAGACTCCATATGTCATTGCTGGTCATAGGCTGATCTGGAATTCGTATAAGAAATTCCGGGTCTGCTGCGATTACTTCAAAATGCGCAAACTGATGGCTTTACAATGGCCCTTCCAGTCCCCTGATCTGAACATCATTGAAAATCTGTGGCTAGACCTCAAAAGAGCAGTGTATGCAAGACGAGTCAGGAACCTCACAGAACTAGAAGACTTTTCTAAGCAAGAATTGAGGAAAATGCCTCAAACAACAATTGAAAGACTCTTGGTTGGCTGCAAACAGCGTTTGCAAGCTGTAATATTTGCCAAAGAGGGTGCTACTAAGTACTAACCATGCAGGGTGCCCAAACTTCTGCTCATTTTCCTTTTTTTATTAATTTAAAAATGTAAAAAATTTAAAAGATTATTTTTGTTTTTTTGTGGGGGCTAAATTACAAAGGTAATTTGTCATCTTTAACATTATGGTTTTTAGAGATCATTTAATCTTCAACTTGCTTAACTGTTCACAATAGCAGTAATTTTGACCAGGGGTGCTCAAACTTTTACATGCCACTATATATAAATACAGTGGAAATGAGAAGTTTACATACACTATCTAAAAAGACACATATGCGTGTTTTTACTCACTATCTGACAAGAAATCAGAATAGGCTGAATAATTGCACGGTCCTGGGGAGCGCTAAGGAGGAGATCTCCATACTGGCGTCTGGGTGTACTGCCCAGCTCCACAACCAATGCTCTAACCGAGTTTGTGGAAGGTTGCACAACCTCTCCAGGTGAGCGGTTTAAATAGCCTCCTTAACATCTTATTCCTGAAATAGTTCACATGCACTCCTCTCTTTTCGTGTACTTAAGAAACCAGAATAAACCTTTCCAGATGTAGGTAAATTAGGATTGCCAAAATTATTTATACCTGTATTTGACAAATGCCAGAATAATGAGAGAGAATAGAATGTTTTAAGGCATTTTTATTACTTTCTGCAAAGTCAAAATTTACATATATACTTTTATTAGTATTTGGTACAGTTGCACTTAAACTGTATGATTTGGGTCAAACATTTTGGATATCCTTCCACAAGCTTCTCACAATAGTTGGTAGGAATTTGGGCCCATTCCTCCTAACAGAACTGGTGTAACTGAGCCATGTTTGTAGGTCCCCTTGCTCGCACCAGCCTTTTCAGCTTTGTCCATAAATTTTCAATAGGATTGAGATCAGGACTTTCTGATGGCCACTCCAAAACATTGACTTTTTTTATCCTTAAACAACTTTGTAACTAGTTGGGCAGTATGCTTTGGATCATTGTAAATTTGGAAGGCCTATTTCCGGCCAAGCTTTAAGTTCCTGGCTGATGTTTTGAGATGTTGCTTCATTATTGCCACATAATTTGCTTTCCTCATGATGCCATCTATTTTGTGAAGTGCACCAATCCCTTCTGCTGCAAAACAACCCCATAACATGATGCTGCCATCCCCATGATTCAATTTGGGATGGTGTTCTTAGGCTTCAAAGCTTCTCCCTTTTACCTCCAAACGAAGTGATAGTCATTATGGCCAAACAGTTCAATTTTAGTTTCGTCAGACCACAGGACATGTCTCCAAAAATTAAGGTCTCTGTTTGTGGGTGCATTTGCAAACATTAATCTGGCTTTATTATGTTTCTTTTGTAGTAATGGCTTCCTCCTGGCAGAGTGGCCTTTCAGCCCATGTTGATACAGTGCTCTATTCACTGTGGATAATTAATGACACATTCTTACCATCTTCCACCAGCATCTTTACAAGGTCTTTTGCTTTTGTTCTTGGGTTGATATGCACATATCTGGTCAAAGCACATTCATCTCTGGTACACAGAACCTGTCTCCATCCTGAGCAGTATGATGACTGGACATTCCCATCTTGTTTGTACATGCATATACGTGTTTGTACAAATGAATGAGGTACCTTCAGGTATTTGGAAATTGCACCCAAGAATGAACCAGACTTGTGCAAGTTCAGAATTCTCTTCCTTGATCTTGATTGATTTATTTTGACTTTTCCACAATGCTACACAAAGAAGCAGTCTGGTTCAGGTGTGCTTTAAAATACATCCAGGTCTTTTAATTAAAGACAGGTGTGTCTCTAATTAATAGAGTTGAGCGATGTTCGAGGTTCGCCAATTTCATGTTCGAGTGATTTTAGGGGGTGCTCAAGATCGAACTCGAACCCAAGCTTTTTGCTAAAAGCTCGACAGTTCGAGTTACGTTCGAGAACGGTTCGATCACCAAAAGCAGGGCTTTTACAGCTACAGTGTGCAGGGAGCCATTGCTGGCAGCCTGCGTCAGCTGGTAACCAATGTAAATATCGGGTATCCGATATTTACCCTGGTTACGTGTGCAGGGAGCCGACACTTCCCCGCTCGGCTCCGCTTCCTCCTGCACTTGGCATGTACACGCACACACACACTCACACTCACCTGTCCCCAGCCATGCAGTCCCCGACACTGACGTCCTCAGCGCTACATGGCCTCGCTAGGCTCCACTCACCTCGCACTCCGCTGCCTGCACACATGGCCCTGCTAGGCTCCACCCACTTCGCACTCCGCTGCCTGCACACATGGCCCCACTAGGCTCCACCCACCTTGCACTCCGCACACATGGCCCAGCTCGGCTCCACCCACCTCGCACTCCACACACATTACCCCGCTTGGCTACACCCACCTCGCACTCCGCACACATTACTCTGCTTGGCTCCACCCACCTCGCACTCCGCACACATTACCCTGCTTGGCTCCACCCACCTCGCACTCCGCACACTTTACCCCGCTTGACTCCACCCACCTCGCACTCCGCACACAATACCCCGCTCGGCTTACCTGCGGTGATGAAGTCGTGCCCTCACGACCTCAGCGCTGTCACTGTCCTCCACGGCCGCCGCTTATCACATCCCCTCCTCTCGCTGCCCACCCGAGACTGTGACTAGCGGTGACGTCAGGCTCCCGCGATACTTGGCTGTGAAGGCGGCGGTCATTGAAGTCAGTGACAGCTCTGTTATCAGCAGTGCAGGAGATCGTCACCGCAGGTAACGTACCTCGCTCCTGACAGCAGCACTTGTCATCCCCTGCAGTGACCTGGGCTGACCTATTGATGTTAGCTCAGGTCACTGCATTGCTCTCCCAGCCAATAGGGAACATTCTGTTCTTCATTGACTGGGACAGTGAATATGGTATGGATCGTCATGGGAACCCCTTGGATTACAGCAGACCTGGATTTGTTTTTCTTTCTAATAAATTGGTGAAAGAGGGAATGTTTTGGGGAGTGTTTTTTCAAATAAAAATGTGTTTGTCATCTATTTTTTTTTATTACTGACTGGGTTGGTGATGTCGGGTATCTGATAGACGCCTGACCTCCCGAACTCCAGAGCTTGATGCCAGGTGACATTACACATCTGGTATTAACCCCATATATTACCCCGTTTGACACCGCACCAGGACAACGGGATGAGCTGGAGCGAAGCACCAGGATTGGCGCATCTAATGGATGCGCCACTTCTGGGGTGGCTGCGGCCTGCTATTTTTAGGCTGGGGAGAGTCCAATAACCATAGACCTCCCTAGTCTGAGAATATCAGACCCCAGCTGTCCGCTTTACCTTGGCTGGTGATCCAATTTTGGGGGGACCCCCACGTTTTTTTTTTTTAATTAGTTATTTAATTTAAAATAACAGCATGGGGTTCCCTCAGTTTTGGATTACCAGTCAAGGTGAAGCTGCCAGCTGTTGTCTGCAGGCTGCAGCCGTCTGCTTTACCCTAGCTGGCTATCAAAAATAGGAGGAACCCTACGTCATTTTTCTTTTTAATTTTTTTTTTGGCTAAATACATATGCTAAGCACCCCTTAGTGCTACATAAAAGGCACCAAAGGGTGCAAAATTACAAAATGCAGGAGAGTGAGACATGATGTGTCTTTCTGCCATTATAATGACAGAAAAGACTGATATGAAGTGTACAAGCACAGGAAAATCACCAGAGCACTCTACGCTTAGAAAAGCAATAGAAAATGGCACTGGAGTGAACATGTGACCGCGTCATGTAGGTTGAAGCTATGGATCCTGGGTAAATTTATGTATTTTCCCTCCTTCAGTTTTTTTGCAGTATGCAAAAAAAACGGAAGGCACATGGATGACAAACAGATGACATACGGACCGTATACGGAACGGAAACGGATGCCACACGGATGCACCCGTGAAAAAAATGGACCGTTTTTTTGTGGACCGCAAAAACGGATCGGTCATGTGAATGTAGCCTTATTCTAATCTTCCCTTTATAAACAGCAGGCAGAAATAAGTGAATAGCGCCCCTCAGCGTCAGAAAATCCCAGGGTTCCAGGGGTAGCGGAGACCCTGGAGATCATAATCCAGGCCGGTTTTTCCGGTCCCCGCTCACGTGATCACAGGTATACACCGTATACCGACGATCACGTTACAGTAAATGACAGCGCCGGTAAAAAATTATTTATCTCCCATCTGGCATGAACAAACATGTCAGATGGGAGATAAATCTCCTTCCCGGTCCCCTCCGGTCCCCCGGTGTCACCAAAGTGCCCCCCCCCGACCCTCTCCCGGAAATCCAAGATGGCCGCGCGCACAGCAGCGCGCCGGCCGCATTCAGAAAACTCCTCCCCAGGCCCTGCCAGGTCACCCCCTATAACCCCACCGGTGTTCCCCGGTGTCACATGGTACCTGTGCAGCGTTGATCCCCCGTGGACCCTCCTTCACAACCTTCACAATAGACGCTGCCGCATGCACAGAGCGGCTGTCAGCTCAGCTTCCTGTGTTCAGACACAGTGAGTGGCGGTAACCATGCATCTGTAAGTAACTGCAAAGCCCTGCTCATGAGGTAAGGAACATAGTTGATCAGGAGAGCTATACTATATTTCCAAATGGAGGTATTTGATTTTATAGTTGCCCTGCTGAACAACTACCAAACATGAGAGTCCGTTATACGCCACAAGAAAACATGTCTAAATAGCGAGCTCTGTTGTTTAGTATTCATTCAACTGGATAACTGGACTTAAAGGGGTATTCCATCTCCAAGATCCCATCCCCAATATATTGTAGGTGGAATAGCAATATTATCAGCAAATACCAATATTTGGAAATGTAGAATAGTTCTCCTGATTAGGCATGCCCTTACCTCATGAGCAGGGCATTGCAGCTTTGGTAGCAACAGTTACGACATGGACTCTGCTGCTGTGGACCCGGGGAGAGTGGGTGCAGATTCATTGCACCCACACTCCTGACATGGAGGGTCTGCACTCCTAGAAAATGGGGGATACGTTCCCTGAGCATGTCCCCCCCATATTCTAGATCAGGGGTCTCAAACACGCGGCCCACGGGCCGCATGCGGCCCCTGAGGCTGTTTGTTGCGGCCCGCAGACCCCGTGACAATCGCGGCTCTATGCTGAGGGTCGGCGCCGGCAGGAACTTTACTGCATTTGAATCCATCTGCGGTGCCGCGCAAGGAGCTGTCAGTTCTATCCCACTTGCTGCTGCTGTCTGCCAATCAGATGCAAGGAGGTGACGTCATACAGCGACGTCACTTCCTTGCAACTGATTGGCAGGCAGCAGCCATTGGTCCAGACACAGCTCCTCTGCGCTGCACCGCCATGAAGTTCCTGCCGGCGCCAACCCTCAGCACAGAGCCGCGATCGTCACGGGCCGCAACAAGCAGGTAAGGTACGTGCTCAAGATCAGGACCCGCTGCGTGCTGGACACAGCGCGTCCTGATCGGCGGGGCCACAAGTCTACTCCTTAGGAGACCGCAGCTACCCGTGCCTGCGATCAGGGGTTCGGGCCGCTGCGGTCTCCTCGCTGTGCTCTGCCTAGGAAGGACGCTTCCGACTCCGCAGCATAAATTCACATGCTGCGGCCTCTGGAAGCCACACCGCAGTTCCGTTTTCACTGCGGGCTGTACACGCACAGTGGGCATGGGGTTTTTAGAAATCCCATGCCCACTGTGCTTTTACCATACATAGCAGGGTTTTTGACGCAGCTGAAGCATGCTGCATCCAAAACTCTGCAAGTACTGATCGTGGGCACACAGGGAACGAAGGAAAGGTGGGGAGAAATTTTGTTTTGTTTGCGTATTACTAAAGGATGGGCAGAATACTACAGGGATGGCCACAATACTACAAGGATGGGCAGAATATTACAGGGATGGCCACAATACTACAAGGGTGGGCAGAATACTACAGGGATGGCCACAATACTACAGGGATGGCCACAATACTACAGGGATGGCCACAATACTACAGGGATGGGCAGAATACTACAGGGATGGGCAGAATACTACAGGGATGGCCAGAATACTACAGGGATGGCCAGAATACTACAGGGATGGCCACAATACTACAGGGATGGGCTGAATACTACAGGGATGGGTTGAATACTACAGGGATAGCCACAATACTACGGGGATGGCCACAATACTACGGGAATTGGCAGAATACTACAGAGCACAATACTACAAGGATGAGCACAATACTACAAGGATGGGCACAATATTACTGGGCACAATACTACAAGGATGGGCACAATACTACAAGGATTGGAACAATATTACTGGGCACAATACTACAGGGCACAAGGATGGGCACTATACTACTGGGCACAATACCACAAGGATGAGCACCTTACTACAGGGCACATGGATGGGGACATTACTGCAGCATGGGCACATTACTACAAGATTTTGGCTAAGATTACTATATGATGCTGCTAATTGTAAAACAATTACAAGAAGGTGATAAAATGTAAAAAAAAAAAAAAATCCTAAAGCATGACATTTTTTTTATTTACATTAAAAATGCTTTTCTGTATATAAACTTAACAAAAAAAGTGCACGTTTGTTATAATAAACAAGCGAAAAATGTTTACAAAAGTGATCCAAGATGTATAGAAAAAAAACCATGGATTCATTAAAAATGTTCACTTTGTCCTGCAAATAATGCGGCCCCCCTCATTTTTTTTTTCTATATGCGGCCCATACACCCAGCTGAGTTTGAGACCCCTGTTCTAGATGGTCCAAAGTCGTCGTGGGACCCCCTTATTTTTTTTTCCTTACAATAAATTGGTGAAAGAGGGAATGTTTTGGGGCATGTTTTTTGAAATACATTTCTTTTGGTTTATTTTTTTTGTTAGTACTGACAGTTTGTGATGTCGGGTATCTGATAGACGCCATAACATCACAAACTGCTGGGCTTGATGTCAGGTTACCTTACAGCTAGTATCAACCCCATTTATTACCCCATTCGCCACTACACCAAGGCACGTGATGAGCTGGGGTGAAGCGCCAGGATTGGCGCATCTAGTGGACCTGCGGCCTGCTATTTTTAGGCTGTGAAGTGCCAATAACTATGGACCTTCCCACCCTGAGAATACCAGACCACAGCTGTCTGCTTTACCTTGGCTGGTGATCCAATTTGGGGGACCCTACTTTTTTTGTAATTATTATTTATAAAATAATTATAAAAAAAGAGCCTGGGCTGACCTCCACATTGGATCCCCAACCACGGTAAACCTGCCAGCTGTGGTTTGCAGGCTACAGCAGTCTGCTTTACCTGGCTGGCTATCAAAAATGGGGGGACCCAACGTCATTTTATTTTTTAACTATTTTTTTAAATAAAAAAAATTAATGGGCTTCCCTGTAGTTTGATTGCCAGCCAAGGTATCGCCAGGCATATGGGGGTGGCATCCCGTAGCTGTCTGCTTTAACTGCGCTGAGAATCAAAAATACTGCGGGGAGCTACGTCATTTTTTTTAATGATTTATTTTTACAGCACTGTCATGTCAGGCAATCAAAATACAGGGAAGCCCATTTTTTTTTAGTTATTTAAATAAATAATAAAAAAAAAAAACATATGGGCTCCCGCTGCATTTTTTGTATTGCTAGATAAGGGTAACCCAAGCAGCTACTGGCTGCTTACCCCCACTGCTTGGTGTTACCTTCACTGTCAATGGAAAATCCAGGTGTAATGCTGCCACCAGGGGGAGCCAGAGCTCTGTAGCATAATACACTACACAGAGCAATGAGAACCAGGAAGTGAATTCACAGCGTTCTCATGCATTACCTCAAAGCACAGCTGAGAAGCAGAGCTGCAGAGCATGCAAGGAATAGTCACACAGGCTGGGTCAAACACCGTACGGGCAGAAGCAGGACCGGAGGGACGAGCAAAAGCGGAGTCAAAGTCAGGCCAAGGTCAGTACCGAGGAAGCAACTGAGTGGGGAAATAGGAGAGGGGACAGAGGACAGGAGGGACGACCAGGGGATGGAACACAGACAAGGGCACGGGGGCACAGGAACAGACAGATCAGGATATCACTCACAGGACCAGCAATCACAGGCAAAGCAGTGCTAAGCTTATAGCCGGCACTGGTTCACTGGAAATGCCAGCTTTTAAGGCATCCAGGGTCTGGAAGTGAGCCTCGAGAGAAGGCTCCGCCCCCTAGCCATGTGGACAGGGAGGCGAACCATGACAGTACCCCCTCCTCAAGGGGGGGCCACCGGACCCCCAGGCTTCCCAGGATACTTTCGGTGGAAATCCGCAATTAACCGATCGGCTTGCACGGATCGAGCCGGCACCCAGGACCGGTCCTCCGGACCGTAACCCTTCCAATGAATCAGATACTGGAGGGAACTACGAACCCAACGAGAGTCGATAATACGCTGATTTTCGTACTCCTCCTCGCTGTCCACCAGTATCGGAGCCGGAGGGGTCTGAGAATCCACCACCGAAGGAACAAATGGGTTAAGCAAGGAGGTATGAAACACATTGGGAATACGCAAGGTCTGGGGCAGTTGCAACCGAAAGGCCACCGAGTTGATCACTTCGATGATCTCATAGGGCCCTATAAACTTAGGACCCAACTTAGCAGACGGAACCCTGAGCCTGATATTCCGAGTGGACAACCACACTTTGTCCCCCACCTGAAAGGGGGTCCCAGAGAACGGCATTTGTCCGCTTGGCGTTTCTGGGACTGTTGAGCCGTCACGATGCACCGCTGTACCTCCTTCCACACCTCCCCCAGATGCTGAACGATGGAGTTGGCCCCTGGACACCCCGAATCCACTCTAGAGAAGGTCCCGAAGTGAGGGTGAAACCCGTAATTACAGAAGAAGGGAGAAGTTCCCGTAGACTGATGGACTCTGCTATTGAATGCAAACTCTGCAAGGGGCAAAAACGTACACCAATCCTCCTGCTGAGCAGAAACCAAGCACCGCAGGATTTGCTCAAGGGTCTGATTTGTCCTTTCTGTCTGCCCATTGGACTCGGGATGATAGGCGGACGAGAAGGACAACTCAATTCCCAACCGCCTGCACAAGGCCCTCCAAAACCGAGAAATGAATTGTACCCCCCTGTCAGACACAATATTCAGGGGCAACCCATGTAACCGAACCACCTGGTCAATAAAGTGGTTGGCAAGGGCCGCAGCAGAAGGTAGACCGGAGAGGGGAACAAAATGTGCCTGTTTACTAAAACGATCCACCACCACCCAGATCACAGTCATACCATTTGAGACAGGGAGGTCCGTAATGAAATCCATGGACAAGTGGGTCCATGGTATTTCAGGAACAGGTAATGGAACCAGTTCCCCAGCCGGCCGGTTACGACATACCTTAGCATGGGCACATGTAGCACAGTCAGACACAAACCGAGCAACATCTGAGTGAAGAGATGGCCACCAAAACAGTCGAGCAACAGCCCTGCGAGTGGCTGTAACTCCAGGATGGCCACTAAGTACGGACTCATGGAACTCTTGAAGTACCCGTAACCGGAGGTGCAAAGGGACAAACAGTTTAGTGTCTGGAGCGGAAGATGGCGCTGAGGACTGGGCCTCCCTGACCTCAGCTTCCAACTCGGATGACAAGGCAGCGACCACCACCCATCGCGGAAGAATGGAGGAAGGAGGCTCTGGAGGTGACACCGGGTCCAAACTACGAGACAGTGCATCTGCCCTCACGTTTTTAGACCCCGGCCGAAAAGTAATACAAAAATGAAATCTAGAAAAGAAAAGAGCCCACCTCGCTTGTCGAGGCGTCAATCTCTTGGCGGACTCGATATACGCGAGGTTTTTATGATCAGTGATGACAGTAATACGGTGAACAGCACCCTCCAAGAAATGCCTCCATTCTTCGAATGCCAACTTTACCGCCAATAATTCACGGTTACCCACATCATAGTTCCTCTCAGCCGGAGTGCATTTCTTGGAGAAGAACGCACATGGTCGCAGATTAGTCAGAGTAGCAGGGCCCTGAGAGAGAACAGCTCCCACCCCCAGCATTGAGGCGTCCACCTCCACAATAAACGGCGCCTCGAGGTCAGGCTGTACCAGGACCGGGGCGTACATCAACTGGTCCTTTAACTCAAGAAAGGCCTGGACAGCCGTTTGCGACCAGTTCTGCAGATCTGCCCCTTTCCATGTAAGGTCAGTCAATGGCTTGGCAATTTGAGAGAACCCCTTAATGGAACCTTCGATAATAATTTGCGAAACCCAAAAAGCGTTGTAGCGCCTTGATATCCCTGGGTTGCACCTAATCCACGATAGCCTGCACCTTTCCTGGGTCCATTTTAAAACCGTCACGAGAAAGGAGTAACCCAAGAAAGGCTATTTCCTGAACAGAGAAAACACATTTTTCAAGCTTGGCAAACAGATGGTTATCACGTAATCTCTGTAATACTGAGCGAACATGCATAATATGCGTATCTCTATCGGCAGAATAAATCAAAATGTCATCGAGCTAGATCACCACAAACGACCAAGAAAATCAGAGAAGATATCGTTGATGAAATTTTGAAACACCGCAGGGGCATTTGTTAGACCAAAAGGCATCACCAAATTCCCTCTGACTTCAGAAAGGCCGTTTTCCACTCATCCCCTTCTCTAATACGGATAAGATTATAGGCCCCCCTGAGATCTAGTTTGGTAAACCACCGGACTTCAGAGAGTTGGTTGTAGAGATCAGGGATGAGTGGAAGCGGATACGTGTTTTTCACAGTAATTTTGATAAATTCTCGGAAATCGAGACATGGCCTTAATCCTCCATCTTTCTTCTTTACAAAAAAGAACGCAGCAGCCACAGGGGAAGAAGAAGGACAGATAAGCCCTTTACGTATACTACCAGATATGTATGATTTCATAGCAGCCCTTTCTGGACCCGAGAGGTGATATAAACGGGCCTTGAGCAATTTGGTATTGGGAAGTAAATTGATGGCACAGTCATATGGGCGATGAGGCGGCAAAACCTCGGCCTCTGTTTCCGAGAATACGTCTCCGTAGTCCCTCAGGTATTCCAGAAGACCCTCAGGACTTACGGAGAACACAGGTACAGATTGTAAACACCTTTTATGACAAGCAGGACTCCATTTGACTATGGTACGACAATCCCAATCAATAACGGGATTATGTAACCTTAACCATGGATACCCCAACACTAATCCAGCAGGGAGATTGGCCATTACAAAACAAGAAATAGTTTCAGAATGCAGAGACCCGATCACCAGAGTAAATGTTTCTGTAGCAAACCGAATGAGGTTTTGAGGCAGCGGTGTTTTAGCAATTGCCAGGAGTTGAATGAGTCCTTCTAACCTCATTGTCCCTAAAGGTCCAGTCACACTAAGCAACTTACCAGCGATCCCAACAACGATAGGGATTGCTGGTAAGTTGCTAGGAGGTTGCTGGTGAGATGTCACACTGCGACGCTCCAGCGATCCCACCAGCAACCTGACCTGGCAGGGATCGCTGGAGCGTCGCTACACGAGTTGCTGGTGAGCTCACCAGCAACCAGTGACCAGCCCCCAGCGCCGCGTGGAAGATGCTGCGCTTGGTAACTAAGGTAAATATCGGGTAACCAACCCGATATTTACCTTGGTTACCAGCGCACGCAGCTACACGTGCAGAGAGCAGGGAGCAGCGCACACTGAGCGCTGGCTCCCTGCTCTCCTAGTTACAGCACACATTGGGTTAATTACCCGATGTGTGCTGCAGCTAAATGTGCAGGGAGCAGCGCACAATGCTTAGCGCTGGCTCCTTGCTCTCCTAGCTGCAGGACACATCGGGTTAATTAACCCGATGTGTCCTGCAGCTACATGTGCACAGAGCAGGAGCCGACACTGACAGTGAGAGCGGCGGAGGCTGGTAACTAAGGTAAATATCGGGTAACCAAGGACAGGGCTTCTTGGTTACCCGATGTTTACATTGGTTACCAGCCTCCGCAGAAGCCGGCTCCTGCTGCCTGCACATTTAGTTGTTGCTGTCTCGCTGTCACACACAGCAATCTGTGCTTCACAGCGGGACAGCAACAACTAAAAAATGGCCCAGGACATTCAGCAACAACCAACGACCTCACAGCAGGGGCCAGGTTGTTGCTGGATGTCACACACAGCAACATCGCTAGCAACGTCACAAAAGTTGTTCGTTAGCAGCGATGTTGCTAGCGATGTTGCTTAGTGTGACGGGGCCTTTACTCTAGTCTTTGGACCAACTCAGAGTCAATGAAGTTCATAGCGGACCCACAGTCAACAAAGGCAGTAGCAGACCAGACCGACTTCTTGACCCGGAGGTCGACATTCAGAAGTATCTTATTGGAGGAGAGGAAAGGTACCTGATAGTCTGGGCAACCTCCTCGACCATTACCCATACTTAGAAGTTTCCCGACGACTGTTTAGCGGAGGGGCAAGCCGGGCAGTCTTTCCTCCAGTGTCCATGGTGTCCACAATAGAAGCACAGCTTGAGATCCCGGCGTCTTCTCCTCTCCTTCTCATCTGGACTGATGGCTCCAACTTCCATCTGTTCCATAGCTGGCAAAGAAGGTGCCCTAGGTAGAGGGGGCGGAATCTCACGCATGGTTCCCCTTCTTTCCCGTAATCTGCGATCCATACGAACTGCCTCCGTCATCGCATCATCTAAGGTGCTGGGAGGAGGGTGCAGAGCCAAAGCGTCTTTCAGGGAGTCCAAAAGACCTCTCCGGAATTGGCACCTGAGTGCAGAATCATTCCACCGTACCTCAGTGGACCACTGCCGAAACTCAGAACAATATAGCTCAGCAGTGTGGTTTCCCTGAGTGAGACACATGATCCTGTCCTCAGCCACCCGTACACAGTCTGGTTCGTCATATATCACCCCGAGGGAGTCAAAGAAGAGGTCAACCGAATGCCGTTCCGGGGCCGAAGGGGGTAGGGAAAATGCCCAGGTCTGGGGACCCTCTCTAAGTAACGACATGATGATCCCCACCCGCTGGGTCTCATTCCCTGAGGACCGAGGCCGGATAGTGAAGAGAAGCCTGCAACTCTCCCTAAATGTCCGAAATAGGTTTTTCTCCCCCGAGAATTTATTGGGGAGCATCACCATGGGTTCGGGGGAGGTCAGTTGGACATCAGTGGGACTATGCTGTCCTACGGTTTGTGAGGTAACTGCCACCGAGGTGCCCCTCGCAGAAGCAGAAACCTCACTCTGCAGAATGTTGTGTGAAGCTACCAGGGTGCGATGCTCTGCAGCCAAATCCTGCACCAGCTGCATAAGGTTGGCTACTTGCTCACACAAGGTACTGAGTGGATCCATTACAGTCTTTTATGCTGTAAAGTTGGATCCCACTACAAAGAAATAAATGTCTTTTTTTTTTTCTTCCTATGGGAGATAAAGCCTATAGAGGCCGGCTATACTGTAATGCTGCCACCAGGGGGAGCCAGAGCTCTGTAGCATAATACACTACACAGAGCAATGAGAACCAGGAAGTGAATTCACAGCGTTCTCATGCATTACCTCAAAGCACAGCTGAGAAGCAGAGCTGCAGAGCATGCAAGGAATAGTCACACAGGCTGGGTCAAACACCGTACGGGCAGAAGCAGGACCGGAGGGACGAGCAAAAGCGGAGTCAAAGTCAGGCCAAGGTCAGTACCGAGGAAGCAACTGAGTGGGGAAATAGGAGAGGGGACAGAGGACAGGAGGGACGACCAGGGGATGGAACACAGACAAGGGCACGGGGGCACAGGAACAGACAGATCAGGATATCACTCACAGGACCAGCAATCACAGGCAAAGCAGTGCTAAGCTTATAGCCGGCACTGGTTCACTGGGAATGCCAGCTTTTAAGGCATCCAGGGTCTGGAAGTGAGGCTCGAGAGAAGGCTCCGCCCCCTAGCCATGTGGACAGGGAGGCGAACCATGACACCAGGGAAGCATTTTTTATTTTTTTTCCCAAAAAACTAAAAAAAAAAAAAAATGACGTGAGCTTTGCCATATTTTTGTATGCTAGCCAGGTGCAGCAGGCAGGTACAGGCTGCCCCCAACCCTCAGCTGCCTATTTGTACCCGGCTGGGAACTAAAAATATAGGGAAGCCCTTTTTTTTAATTATTTCTTGAATTTCATGAAATAATTAAAAAAAAAAAACCGACGTAGGCTTCGCCCCATTTTTGTGTCCAGCCGGGTACAACTAGGCAGCTGGGGATTGGAATCTGCAGCACAGGTTAGCCCGAGGTTTCTGGGTGCCTCTGCTGCGAATTGCAGTCCGCAGCCTCCCCAGAAAATGGCGCTTTCATAGAAGAGCTATCATCTGGCGCTGTATCCAACTCTTCCAGCTGCCCTGATGCCAGTGGCTCGCTGGGTAATTATGAGTTAATACTAGCTTTGTTTTACTAGCTAGTATTAAGCTAGAGATTCTTAATGTCAGGCAAGTTTGACCCGCCCATTAAGAATCTCCAATAAAGGGTTAAAAAAAAAGACACCACACAGAGAAAAAATACTTTAATAGAAATAAATACACAGGCACATTAGAGACTCCATGTTTATTACTCCCTGTTACCCCTCCACGATCCATGGTCTTCTGTCTTCTTTCTCCTTCAACCCATGCAGCTCTGCTATATCAGGCTTCACTGCATGGGAGAAAGACGCTGCTGCCCCGTGCAGAAATCACTCAGTGAGAGTGACCACAGGCTGCCGGCTGTTAGCGGGGACTTCACCGCTCACAGCCGGGTTACCATAGCAACAGTGCTCCGATCACGTGATTCCCTGTGCCGCTATTCACCGGCTGTGACAGCCAGTCCTTGCATGTGGGCTGACTCTGTAAAGAGTGCCCCATGCAGGAACGGGGAGTTGTCCATGTGCCAGAGCATGTCGCCGGTACACGGAGATACACAAACGATCACCGCGCACTGGAGAGATGCACTGACAGGACCTAGGACATGACATGAAGTCTAGCCATGTGACCAGTCTGTAGCCAATGAGATAATAGACACGTGACTGGTCACATGGCTATTTTGACGTCACGATAGGTCCTGTCATCACTGCTGGTTACCGGGAGGACGCAGCGATTACCGATGGAAAAGCTGCGGGAGAAAGAGTGCAGGACGCATTGCGGGCACCGGTAAGTGTTATGGCAATGTTTATTAACTGTATGTGTACATTTATAATGTGTTTTTATGTGTTTGTGATTGCTTTCAATGGGTTTCCAGAGGTTCGTTGAACGGCTCGTCGAACGGCTCGTCGTTCGACGAACCGAACTTGAATGCTAGGGGGGTGGCTCATCTCTACTAATTAACTCAGATGTTGCCAATAATCCTATCAAAAGCTTGCAAAGTCATGACATCACCATATGGGTTGTCCTATATTGTTTAAAGGCATAGTACTCTTAGTTTATATACATTTTTGACTTTGCAGAAAGCAATAAAAATTCCTTAAAACATTCTCTCTCTCTCTCTCATTATTCTGGCATTTGGCGAATATAAATAATTTTGGTTCCTAACTGACCTAAAAGAGGAAAGGTTTATTCTGAGTCATGTCAGATAGTGAGAAAAACATGCAGATGTGTCATTTTAGATAATGTATGTAAACGTTTGGTTTCAACTCTATCTATCTATCTATCTATCTATCTATCTATCTATCTATCTATCTATCCTGTATATAAATATATAGCATTCTTGATGCTGCAGCAAGTAACTGGAACCCCCTTTGCTTTGTATGCCTGACTATCTCTTTAGTCATTAGCAGCCTTTCAACCCTGTTGCCAAGTCATTTGCTGTAACCAGGGCTGGGACTGTGGAGGGAATGGATTACTGCTGTTGTCATTGCCATGGCCTTAACTGAGGAATCTATCACCAGTATTTAATGTGCCTTGAAGAGAATATCTTTGTGGATACAGCAATAGCTGGAAATATATACAAATGAATTATGTGGTTTAAGAAACGGCTTATACCCTCATGGGATCCCCAAAGGGCAAGATGGCACAACTGCACATGAAAGCAGAAGGACAATGGGGCAGAGGAGCTGCTTGCTGATGTAGATACATTTATCAAATGTAAAAATAACTGTAGCACAGGGATCTTGAAGTAGCTGGTGTAATTTAGATAAAAGTGGGAGAACACGACAAGAAAATGGCAAAAGCTTTACACTGAATTTATTTAATGCAATTCTTCAAGATCTTCTTTTAGACAGTATGCAATGTATAACAAAACATACATACATAGGAAAACTATATTCTTCCATGTGAAATTAAAATTCATTCACTCTGACAATGATAGGTATCAAGTATTTCATAAGGATAGAAAATATTTAGCATTCGTTCTTTGGTTGACAAATCTTAAAAATGTGGTCCCAGTTTGCCGGCAGTGTAATGTTCATGGTCTGTGGCTTGTCCTGCTGTCCATCCTGTCTTGAAGTAAATGAGGATCGACCTTGTTTTTGAATTGTCTATTGTGTTTACCCTCAAATGAATGGCACCAGATGTGTCATACGGTCGCTCAACCCACCTCCATTCAGACACATAACAATCATGTTCCCCTGAGACGATTTGTTGTAATCACATCATCAGTAATCAGTAATCATTTTAGCCGGGGTTCACATACTGTACAGTGTTTTGCACGGCATTTTTAATATTTATTTACAATTTTTTCTGTCAGTAGGTGTTACATTAAAGTCTGCAGTTCAATATAAAAAATTACTACAGATAACACTGTACTTTTTGGTGCTTTTTGTAAGTAAGGGCCGCTTTACACGCTGCGACATCGCTAGTATTTGCTGGCGATGTCGAGCGCGATAGCACCCGCCCCCGTCCTACGGCCGATATGTGGTGATCGCTGCCGTAACGAACATTATCGCTACAGCAGCGTCAAACGCACATACCTTGTCAGTGACATGGCAGTGACTACTGAACAATCCCTCCCTCAAGGGGGAGGCGCGTTCGGCGTCACCGCGTCGTCACCGCAACGTCACTAAGTGGCCGGCCAATAGAAGCGGAGGGGTGGAGATGAGCGGGACGTAACAACCCGCCCACCTCCTTCCCTCCTCATTTCCGGCGGACGCAGGTAAGGTGAGGTTCCTCATTTCTGCGGTGTCACACATAGCGATGTGTGCTGTCGCAGGAACAACGAACAACATTGTACCTGCAGCTGCAACGATAATTGGGAATGGACCCCCATGTCACCGATTAATGATATTGAACGTTTTTGCAACGATTCAAAATCGCTCATAGGTGTCACACGCAACGACATCGCTAACGCGGCCGGATGTGCGTCACAAATCCCGTGACCCCAACGACATTGCTTTAGCAATGTCGCAGCGTGTAAAGCGGCCCTCAGTGATGTTTTTTCAAAATGCAGTATGTTTTTTTTCCACCTTATTTTCCAAAGAAAGAAAAGAAAAAAAGTTAAATAAAAACAGCAACACACAACAAACAAATCAATAAACAGACCTATAAAAAAATTGTTACATTAAAAAAAACACATGCTGTAAAAGGACTCAGTGTGAATGAAGCTGTATTGTTGTAAAGCTTTTAGTTTAGTTTTCCTAAAAGATGTCAGCTATTCTGTACTTTTAGACCTCTATGGCTTCATGGCGGCTCCATTTCAGATGCCATTTTAGCAGCTTCTAAACACTGATCTAACAATCTTGGTTTTCTCTTGCCTCTAGCTTTAAACTAATATGATTCCCAGAGCAAACCATTCTAAAACAATTCACCTTTAGGCTACTTTCACACTTGCGTTGAACGGTATCCGTTGCATTGCGTTGTGTAACGGATGCAACGGATGTGTTGCATATAGTGACACAACGGATGCAACGGATGCTGCAAAACAACGCAATTCGTTTTGATTTTTTTTTTTTTTTTTTCCCGGTTTTACCAGCGGCAGACTATAGTGAACGATCAGCTGATCGTTCCCTGCAGCCGGCCGCTGGGTGATCAGCTGATTGCTCCCAGTAGCCGGCCGCCGGGTGATCAGCTGATCGCTCCCGGCTGCCGGGTGATCAGCTGATCGCTCCCTGCAGCCGGCTGCCGGGTGATCAGCTGATCGCTCCCGGCCGCCGGGTGATCAGCTGATCGCTCCCGGCCGCCGGGTGATCAGCTGATCGCTCCCTGCAGCCGGCCGCCGGGTGATCAGCTGATCGCTCCCTGCAGCCGGCCGCCGGGTGATCAGCTGATCGCTCCCGGCCGCCGGGTGATCAGCTGATCGCTCCCTGCAGCCGGCCGCCGGGTGATCAGCTGATCGCTCCCTGCAGCCGGCCGCCGGGTGATCAGCTGATCGCTCCCTGCAGCCGGCCGCCGGGTGATCAGCTGATCGCTCCCGGCCGCCGGGTGATCAGCTGATCGCTCCCTGCAGCCGGCCGCCGGGTGATCAGCTGATCGCTCCCTGCAGCCGGCCGCCGGGTGATCAGCTGATCGCTGTCACTTGCCGGCGCCCGGGCATGCCGGCGGGCGGGCGCTCAGCTGAGCGCTGTGACTTGCCGGCGGCCGGGCATGCTGGTGGCCGGTCATTCAGCTGAGCGCTGTCGCTTGCCGGCAGCCGGGCGCTCAGCTGAACGTTCGGCCACCGCGAGCCAAAATAAAGTTTGATTTAAAAAAAAAAAAAAAAAAAAAAAAAAAAAAAGAGCATGCGCAGTGAAATCCAGAGGATTCCGCTGCTCAAAATAACGTTACATGCTGCGTTGCTCCCGCTGGGCGGAAGCAACGGAGCGTCGCCCAGCGGAAGCAACGCAGCTCCTTTTGGTACAATCCGTCAACCATACAAGTCTATGGGAAACAGCGGAATCCGTTAACGGATTCCGCTGTTTCCCAAAAGGGCGGATTGTAACGGAAGGAAAATAACGCAAGTGTGAAAGTAGCCTTAACTCCATCTTTTCTTTTATCTGGGAGAAAATGTAACCAAACCGTTTTGTTTGTTTTTTCAATATATTGCATCTAAGTCCTTAACTTATTAAACTGTAAAATCTCAAATAACCATAAATATAGAGACACTTGAAAGACACTACAAAACCATGTCATTTACCAATTTATTGAGTGCAATCTGAAAAGTCTCTATTTATGTCATGGATATTACAAAGTTGCATGCCAACAGATTCTTGCCGTTGGTATACTGTGTGTGTATATTTGGAATGGTTAATAGAGCTTCACTGGAAATCAATTGCATGGATTAATGCAATAATGCAAAGGAAATTTTGACTGGCATAATCAGTATTAGGGTACTGTCACCAAAAATTACATTGAACTCGCACCAATGTTAAACAGTAGAGTAGAGCACATCTGCTAGTTTTTCCTCTGAAAAAATTCTGCGTGTGGGGCAAATCGCAGTATGCACCTCAAAAGCAAAGGATCTAAAATAAACATTTTTTAATACAAAATGGAATTACGTATATGACTGCTGCGCTAATAAAGGAAATACAGTGAGAAGGGAATTGGATAAAATATGTATGAATATATAAAAATTAAAAATATTTTGGATACCTGCAGTTTTGGAGGTTGATTGAGTGATCTTTAAGGAGGTAATGTAGATCCAAAGTAGTATGCAGAGTTTCACTAGTATGGCAAAAACAAAAAGGTTTAAAATGAGAACGAAACAAAAAAGTGGGGGGGAGGGGAGAGGGTGAGAGGGTAATGGAGTACAGTGGGGTCATAGATATAAACTTGCCTTTTTGGGTTCCCGGATGGAGATAGGGTTTGTAGTTCCCTAGATAGTGGACTCTGAAAGGGCAACAAGGGTGTATGGGTGACTGAATGTTGCCTAAGGGAATAAAATCAGTGAATCAGGGAGGTTAAGATTAGGTAATACTGTTACAAGTCATGATTTCATAAGTATTGGTGTATCTATTTGATCTACCTATTTAAAAAAGAATCACAGAAAATGAAATAGCCATTATCAACACAAGGTCAGTTTACCAATGCATTAGCAGGATGCAGTAGGCCCCCATGATAAATGTGGGAGCAGAACAGGTGCAAAATACTGATGAAACACCTACTACATAACCTACCAATTCATGGAGGAGGTGGCTGATAGTATTAAGGCTCGCATAGGGCGCCAGTCACACAGATGCATGGCATTCAGTGTCCAACTTATTGATATTGATGATGCCCATGCTATTAGATCAAGTGCACCACAGGACAGACACTGAAATTCACCAAACCAACACTAAAAGGTCTGGGCTGCATCCTACATAAAAATGGAAATGTGCAATAAAAAGTATGTAAATATAAAAAATACACAAGGTTTTGTTCCATTTTTTGAACCAAATAAACCCATATCTGTCTAATTGAGGTAATTGCAGGAATACTTATATGGGTAATATTTATATATTTATATAACTGGACCCGTGGAAGCTAAGTTCTAGCGAAACGGCACGCCGTCGTCCGGCGTTGTATGGCTTGTCTCACCCTCCCCACCGCTTGTACCCTCATATTTCCCCTGCAATAAAGACGGAGTGATATGGTGATCATCTGGAGTGCGACTTTCTTTCTCCTTTGGATTTATATATTTATATCATCATCATAATAGGATTATGTAGGGCAGTGTAGAGCCAGACGTTGAAAAGAATGGGTGCCACTAATGATTACTCTGTAAGGTGCCATCCTCTGTGGCTAGGCAGTTGATGTGTTTAGGACATATCATTTAGGGCTTCCAGTGCTACTTGGTGTTTTTTGGCTGATATCACATCCTGGGACACTGGGTAATCCACATTTATGTTGTTCATTAACAGGGATGAGCAATCCTGAACTGTAAAGTTTGAGGTTTGTCCCGAATACCTTGTGTATGATGCTGAACCCTGAACACGGACTTTTTACTGTATATGAGGTTCCTGCTTGGTTTTGTCGTCAGAATAAAGCTTGTTGAAAGGCCGCAGAGGAGCCAATTAGCAAGCTTTTCTGGTTTGGGCACTTTCTGCCCCATAATGGCAAGTATTGGCATGGCTGTGATTGGCTGGCATATCACTGTAAAAAAAATAAATAAACAATGTTCCTGTCCTGTGTTTGATTACAGGTAAAGCAGCAGCTACAGGCTGCAACTCCCAGCGGCCTGCTTTACTCGGGCTTATTATAAAAAATAGCAATCTAAATAAGACATGGGGTTCTCCCAATTTTTGATAACCAGCTATGGTAAAGCTGATAGGGCTTGTATTATCAGTGTGGGAAGAGCCATGGTCATTGGTCCCTCCTAGCCTAAAAAAAAATAGCTCACACCTGCCCAAGAAGTGGTGCATCCATAAGATGCCCCAATTCTGGCACTTTGTCCTTCTCATCCTGCTTGCACAGGTGTGGTGGAAATCAGGGTAATATATGGGGTTGATGACAGCTGTGATGATGTGGTCAAAAAAAATAAACACAAACACTGAAAAATTCTTTATTTTATATAAAAAAAACCCACTCTCTTTCACTTCTTTATTAACTCCCAAAACACCGACGTAATCTACATGGCAGTTCATTACAATTCTAGCTCTGCTACATCCAGTGATAGAAAATGTGACCATTCTCTGCAGCTTCTCAGACACACTGATAGCCACAGGGGATCCGGCTGTGAGCAGCAGTGACATCTCTGAGTTTACTTACAAATGACCACTAGTCACTATTACACGTATCAGGTCTAAAAATTAGACAAGCACATATATGTAGAAAAGGTTATATAGCAAATCTTTATTTATATCCATTATGGTTAGAACACACAAATAGTCAGACAGTGTTAATTAAATTCATGTGCAAGTCTGTGCATAAAAACTTACCAGGGCAGTGTGGTCACTTATGCAATCTAGATCTGTAATTATATGGCTGGGCAGGTATGCAACATAGTCACATTACAATTGATATAACAACATCACAGAATAGCCTGATCACAATGCAAATGTACACATATGAAATACTTGTATATATACATTTCATGATACACTATATTCATAGAAACAATGCAGTAGAGGAAAAGGTTAATTTCACCCACACAGATAATACATGTGATTTGAATGCATTGATAAGTTTTCCAAGCTTCAGAAATATACAGTCATAAGGATCAGGGTGACAAGTTTGGAGAGGACTTCATAGAGCAGGTGATCTGACCTGTGCTGCACGTTTATAATAATCCCACTGTCAATAATGTGGTTGTATATAAAAGGGTGACTGGGCTAAGTAAGTCCCCTCAGGTAACCCGTTAGTCAGTGGGATCAATACAATGAACATCAAGACAGTCATCACCATGCATATGTAATCAGATCATCCCGACCCGCTGTTGCCATAAAGGTCATGACTACACTGCCCTGCACCTCAACGCGTTTATCCGCAGGCTTCGTGTTTGAGATTTGATGTTCTTTGCCAGTTTGTCCTGAGGAAGGGAGCTGAGTCTTCTGAAACGCGTTGGCCTGTGCATTAAATAAAGCAACATTAATCTTAAAACCTTCATGATCATCTGGTCATTGGCGCGGCTTTGAAACCCATCTCTACTACTCTCTGTTATCTGCCTACATGGGGACCGCTGCCGTGGCTTGTAGTTACATGCTTTTACAGGAGTTGTGACTTTCACAACCCCTTTTGGTGAGTAG
This sequence comes from Anomaloglossus baeobatrachus, assembly GCF_048569485.1. Taxonomy (NCBI): domain Eukaryota; kingdom Metazoa; phylum Chordata; class Amphibia; order Anura; family Aromobatidae; genus Anomaloglossus; species Anomaloglossus baeobatrachus. The sequence continues at coordinate 499,861,955 of NC_134353.1, forward strand.
ACTGCTGATTTCTAAAACCCCGTATCTATTGGGGGTTACCCCTATTTGCGCTCCTTTTTCCACAGTTTCTCTCACTTAAAAAAGAATTATGGGATCCCCTCATCCTCTCTATTTTTTATAACCCGCCACGGTAAAGCAGACTGCTAGGGGATTCAGCCTATAGTTGTCTGTTTTACAGAATCAAAAATATGGCGGGAGCCTATGCAAATTTTTTAAACATTTTTTCTTTTTACACTACTATGCAGGAAACTCATCTGCAACAATCACAGAATCTGGCGCAGAGGGAGTGTTGGTCTTGTTGGGGTTGGGGAAGCAGTGATAATTCATAAAGCTTAATGAGCAGGCCTGGAAAAGAGTTTGACTGCAGTGTTGTCTTCAAGGAAACACAGTATGTATTAGGCCGGCTTCACACTTGTGATTAACTCGCACGAGTGCAATGCGAGAAATTCTCGCATTGCACTCGGACCCATGTTAATCAATGCGGCAGCTCCGATCTGCTATTTTTTTCTCAGTCCAAATCGTACTGAAAAAAAAAATCGCAGCATGCTGCGTTTTGGTCAGTTTCTCGCGCGAGTCTCTCCAATGCAACTCTATGAGAGCGGGTAAATAAACGGATGTCACACGGACGACACACACACCATCCTAGGGACATCCGCTTTTCTAAATACATTTATCGCATGTTTCAGAAAACACTGGAAATGAGTGAGGTCTTACAATGTCGGTCAATCTCTATGTCTGTCAGTCGGTCTCTCCCTCTCGGTCTCTATTCTCTCTCTGTCGGTCGGTCTCTCTTTCTGTCTCTATCTCTCTCACTGTCCATGTCGGACTATCCCTCTCCCCTCCTCTTTCATACTCTCTGATCCCCGATCACCGGCGCGGCGCTGCACGACGTTCACACTGCTGGCGGCTTCTCCTCTTTTGAAAAAGCCGGCCGCTCATTATTCTATCTCGTATTCCCTGCTTTCCCCACCCACCGGCGCCTATGATTGGTTGCAGTCAGACACGCCCCCACGATGAGTGACAGCTGTCTCACTGCAACCAATCACAGCTGCCGGTGGGCGGGTATATATCATGAAGTACAATAAATAAATAAATAATTAAAAAAAAATGACGTGCGGTCCCCCCCAATTTTGAAACCAGCCAGGGTAAAGCCACACGGCAGAAGGCTGGTATTCGTAGGATGGGGAGCTCCCCATTATGGGGAGCCTCCCACCCTCAAAATATCAGCCTGTAGCCGCCCGGAATTGCCGCATCCATTAGATGTGACAGTCCCAGGACTGTACCTGGCTCATCCTGAATTGCCCTGGGGCGGTGACAATCGAGGTAATAAGGAGTTAATGGCAGCAGCCCATACAGTTAGGTCCAGAAATATTTGGACAGTGACACAATTTTCGCGAGTTGGGCTCTGCATGCCACCACATTGGATTTGAAATTAAACCTCTCCAACAGAATTCAAGTGCAGATTGTAACGTTTAATTTGAAGGTTTGAACAAAAATATCTGATAGAAATTGTAGGAATTGTACACATTTCTTTACAAACACTCCACATTTTAGGAGGTCAAAAGTAATTGGACAAATAAACCAAACCCAAAAAAAATTTTTATTTCCAATATTTTGTTGCGAATCCTTTGGAGGCAATCACTGCCTTAAGTCTGGAACCCATGGACATCACCAAATGCTTGGTTTCCTCCTTCTTAATGCTTTGCCAGGCCTTTACAGCCGCAGCCTTCAGGTCTTGCTTGTTTGTGGGTCTTTCCGTCTTAAGTCTGGATTTGAGCAAGTGAAATGCATGCTCAATTGGGTTAAGATCTGGTGATTGACTTGGCCATTGCAGAATGTTCCACTTTTTTGCACTCATGAACTCCTGGGTAGCTTTGGCTGTATGCTTGGGGTCATTGTCCATCTGTACTATGAAGCACCGTCCGATCAACTTTGCGGCATTTGGCTGAATCCGGGCTGAAAGTATATCCCGGTACACTTCAGAATTCATCCGGCTACTCTTGTCTGCTGTTATGTCATCAATAACCACAAGTGACCCAGTGCCATTGAAAGCCATGCATGCCCATGCCATCACGTTGCCTCCACCATGTTTTACAGAGGATGTGGTGTGCCTTGGATCATGTGCCGTTCCCTTTCTTCTCCAAACTTTCTTCTTCCCATCATTCTGGTACAGATTCATCTTGGTCTCATCTGTCCATAGAATACTTTTCCAGAACTGAGCTGGCTTCATGAGGTGTTTTTCAGCAAATTTAACTCTGGCCTGTCTATTTTTGAAATTGATGAATGGTTTGCATCTAGATGTGAACCCTTTGTATTTACTTTCATGGAGTCTTCTCTTTACTGTTGACTTAGAGACAGATACATCTACTTCACTGAGAGTGTTCTGGACTTCAGTTGATGTTGTGAACGGGTTCTTCTTCACCAAAGAAAGTATGCGGCGATCATCCACCACTGTTGTCATCCGTGGACGCCCAGGCCTTTTTGAGTTCCCAAGCTCACCAGTCAATTCCTTTTTTCTCAGAATGTACCCGACTGTTGATTTTGCTACTCCAAGCATGTCTGCTATCTCTCTGATACATTTTTTCTTTTTTTCAGCCTCAGGATGTTCTGCTTCACCTCAATTGAGAGTTCCTTAGACCGCATGTTGTCTGGTCACAGCAACAGCTTCCAAATGCAAAACCACACACCTGTAATCAACCCCAGACCTTTTAACTACTTCATTGATTACAGGTTAACGAGGGAGACACCTTCAGAGTTAATTGCAGCCCTTAGAGTCCCTTGTCCAATTACTTTTGGTCCCTTTAAAAAGAGGAGGCTATGCATTACAGAGCTATGATTCCTAAACCCTTTCTCCGATTTGGATGTGAAAACTCTCATATTGCAGCTGGGAGTGTGCACTTTCAGCCCATATTATATATATAATTGTATTTCTGAACATGTTTTTGTAAACAGCTAAAATAACAAAACTTGTGTCACTGTCCAAATATTTATGGACCTAACTGTAGCTGCCACTAAGTTTTAGGTTATTCATGGCAGGCATCTCCCCAAGATACCTTCCATGATTAACCTGTTAGTTAAAGAAAATAAACACACACATCCAAAAAATCCTTTATTTGTAATAAATGACAAAAAACAACAACCTCTTTCACCATTTTATTAAAGTCCCCAAATACCCCTCCAGGTCCGACGTAATCCACAGAGGTCCCACGACGCTTTCAGCTCTGCTACATCAGAAGTTGACAGGAGCGGCAGTAGAACACGACCGCTCTCTTTGAGAGGGGAGCAGCGATTGAAGTGAGTCGCGCTATCAGCGATGACGTCACTCAGGTTACCCGCGGCTACAGATCTCAGCGGGAGGACTTCTACTGTTGCCACGGGTAACCTCAGTGACGGCACCGCTGATAGTGCAGATCACTGCAGTCACTCAGGGGATCTGCGGTCACCGGTGAGACCTTCACCGGTGACCGAAAATCAGGCCATGCCACTCAGACAGAGCCGCATGAAGTCGGGTGAAGTTCATCCGACTTCATTCTGATCGCGCGGCTCTATCTATGTCTGCTGTCAGCAGCCATTCAGCTGTGCTACATGGGTCTGTCTGTCTTCTGCCAGCGGCCATGTAGCAGAGCTGAATGGCAGATGCCATAGCTGCTGAGAAAAAAAACGGATTCCGTACGCAGATTTCACGCAGACTACAATCAATTGAAAAATCACAGATTCGCATTGCTGTTGCATTGCACACTGATCATAACGTGAACAGAGCTCATGCTTCTTTCTAGTATGAGACTCGGACCGATTTTACACGCATAAGTGTGATTCCAGCCTAACTGTCCTGCTCTTAAGGGGGCTTTACACGCTACGATATCGCTAATGCGAAGTCGTTGGGGTCACGGAATTTGTGACGCACATCCGGCCGCATTAGTGATGCCGTTGCGTGTGACACCTATGAGCGATTTTGCATCGTCGCAAATACGTGCAAAATCGCTCATCGGTGACATGGGGGTCCATTCTCAATTATCGTTACTGCAGCAGTAACGAAGTTGTTCCTCATTCCTGCGGCAGCACACATCGCTCCGTGTGACGCCGCAGGAACGAGGAAGCTCTCCTTACCTGCCTCCCGGCTGCAATGCGAAGGAAGGAGGTGGGCGGGATGTTCGTCCCGCTCATCTCCGCCCCTCCGCTTCTATTGGGCGGCGGTTCAGTGACGCTGCTGTGACGTCGCTGTGACGCTAAACGAACCGCCCCCTTAGAAAGGAGGCGGTTCGCGGGTCACAGCGACGTCGCCGGGCAGGTAAGTACGTGTGACGGGTCTGGGCGATGTTGTGCGGCACGGGCAGCGATTTGCCCGTGTCGCACAACAGATGGGGGCGGGTACCCACGCTAGCGATATCGGTACCGATATCGCAGCGTGTAATGCGGCCTTTACCCCCATTTAGCTTCCTTTTGAAGCCCCCTAGCCCTTACTTTGACCACTTTACAGCACAGAATTTCTCATCCCCATTGGCTTGTAGGGGGTTCATTATCCAGGGTCAAGTTCAGGTCAAGTTTGGCTCTCGAACCCAACTATTTTTAGTCCATGCAGATTTGGTGAACCTGAATATACACGGGTCCGCTCATCACTATTTATTACTAAATGGGTGTTTTTAATGCTTTCAAATGAGGCAGAAAAAGACTGATGCAGATTCCCTTTAAGGTCTATATTTTGTGTGTTATGGAGGAATCTATGGTAAAACTTGGGGTCTTGAGTTTTTAAACATAGCCAGAGCAAAATATCCATGAATATGCTATTTTTTTATGCTGTTTTAGATTTAATGAATTTTCTCCTGATACTCAGGTACTTTAACAACAGAAGTAGGGAGCTACCAAATGGCAATTGTAACTGCTAAGTTCTGGCTAGGTGAGCTATAGTTTTTGTGATACTATAAGTGTTAAGGATGCTTTACACGAGACGAGCTATCATCCCATGCATCATCGGGGTCACGGTTTTCGTGACGCACATCCGGCACCGTTCACGACGTCGTCTCGTGTAACACCTCTAAGTGACGCAGTATTGCTCACAAATCGTGAGTCATGTACTCGTTGCTCAGTTTCAAAATATTGTTTATTTAAAATGGCGCTGGTTGTTCATCGTACCCGGGGCAGCACACATCGCTCCGTGTGACACCCCGGGAACGATGAACTCAGCTTACCTGCGTCCCGCGGCACCCGCCGGCTATGCGGAAGGAAGGAGGTGGGCGGGATGTTTACATCCTGCTCATCTCCGCCCCTCCACTTCTATTGGCTGGCTGCCGTGTGACGTCGCTGTGACGCCTAACGTCCCTCCCACTTCAGGAAGTGGACGTTCGTCGCCCACAGCGAGGTCGTCCGGAAGGTAAGTGCGTGTGACAGGGGTTAAACGAGTTTGTGCGCCCCAGGCAGCGATTTGCCCGTGACGCAAAAACAACGGGGGCGGATAAGATCGCTCGTGCTATCGCACGATAGATCGACTCATGTAAAGCAGGCATTAGGGTCATTTAATACTTCAATATTCACATACAAGTACATTCCACAATATCTGTTCCAATTACAGGTCTCCTGATCAAAACTTAACTTTCACATAGTTATATATGAGGTTGCTGCTCAGTTTGGGTCTGGATTAGTGATTGGACGAACCCGAACTATAAAGTTCTGGGTCCGTACCGAACGCATAGTGTTCGTGCACCCGATCCCGAACACGAGCTTTCTGAGAAGTGTTACAGTTCGGGTCCAGTACAGGTCCAGGGGCTGTAAAAAAGCACATTATTAAAAATATTTTGATTATACTTACAGGTCCTGTGACGCATCCTGCAGACCCTGTCTCGCGGCCGCTTCTGCTTCCGGGTCAGATCATTAACTTCCTGGGGTATTCACTGCACTGATCGTCACTTGGCAGTCTTCGGCTGTTTTGCCACATGCCACATCACATGACAAGTTACGTCATACCTGTCAGGAGCCTGTACATTCTAGCATCTACCTAAGCTTTATGACTGTGTGCCGAGCCCGCGTCAGCAGCTGGGCTGCTCGGATCTGGATCCGCGGTGGCTCGAGGGACCTCCGGACCCGGGAATCGGGGTCGCCCAGCCACTTGGAATAAAGAGGGGATATTTACACGGGATGTTTTTGATTGAAGTTCATGACACCACCCATGGTGTGTGGTAAGGTGGAGTACCACCTCTGCGTTTGGGAGTACCCGGATCTCAAACATGCCGCCCCCAGCCCCTGCAGCACTGATTGGAGCGATCGTGCTATGACGCGCAATTGCTCCAATCAGTGTGCAGTGGGACGGTCTGATCTGCAGGTAGCCGCCCTCCCCAGGCCTGTGCTGGTCTGGGGAGCCTCCCCAACATGTCTGCAGCGTGCACTGGCTGATACTTGTGGTACCACGCCACTGCTGCCGCTGCTGATGTCACCGTTTCTGCTCCTGCCCAACGTGAGTATTCCGCTCCCCTTGCAGCCTGTGCGAGCTCCCGTTATGGCCCCTGCGTGCTCCCGTGATGGCCCCTGCCCGTGCCCCCCGCAATCTGCCCCCCACGCCCCGATCTGCCCCCCGACATCCCGATCTGCTCCCGCCGCGATCTGCCTGCCTCCTCTGTCATCTCTATTCTGCTTCCTTCCTTCTTTGCTTCTCCAGTATCCCCCTCTGCTGTCCCGCGTCCCCCTCTGCTCTCCCCCTCCCCTCGATGTCCTCTTACCTGACTTCACCGGGTTGTCCGAGGTCTTCACTGGCCCGATCACATCTGCCTCCATCTCTGGGTCCTTCTCCCTGGGTCTTCTGCTGATCTGTCCAACGTCCTGCCTGCTGCTCCTGCACAGCTGTCTATCTTGCTTGCCTTTTGTTCCTCCTGCAGTACTTCTGGTAAGTGATCCTCCTGTTAATCCTATGGGTACTGTGAGTATAACTTTTTTTTTTTCCCTGTATCCTGTCCATTTTTACACCTCATCTGTCCGTGCGTCCCACCGAGCACTGATCACGGATGCAGATAATGGATCTGCATTCGTGGTCAATTTTTGGCATGTCTTTTTTCCGTATCCCCGACGCTTTTTGTATCGCATCTGTCCGTGCGTCCCGCCGAGTGCTGATCAGGGATGCAAATAACGGATCTGCATCGCTGCTCAATTTTTGGCGGGACTTTTTTCCTTATCCGCGACGCTTTTTGTATCGCATCCATCCGTGCGTCCCGCCAAGCACTGATCAGGGATGCACATAACAGATCGGCATCCCTGTTCAATTTTTGGCGGGCCTTTTTCTTTTTTTACGTATCCCCGACGCTTTTTATATCTCATCCGAACGTGCGTCCTGCAGGGGCCGATCAGTGCACCGCGTCTGTGCGTTTGAAAAGTCAAATGGCGTTCCTTCTCTTCTGAGCCCCACCATGCGCCCAAACAATTTATTTCCACCACAGATAAGGTATCTGGTACTCAGGAAAAATTGCACAATACGTTTTATGGTGCAGTTTTTCCTGATACCGTTGTAAAAAAAAGCTACCTGGTTGATGCAAAAATTTTGTGGTAAAAAAAAATATTTCACGGTTCAACGTTATCAACTTCTGTGGAGCCCCTGGGGGTGCAAGGGGCTCAACAAACATCTCGATAAATTCCTTGAAGGGTCTAGTTTCCAAAATGGGGTCACTTGTGGGGGAGCTCCATTGTTTAGGCACCTCAGGGGGTCTTCAAACCCGACATGGCATCCGCTAATGAGTGCAGCTAATTTTGCAGTCAAAAATTCAAATGGCACTCCTTGCCTTCCGAGCCCTGCCGTGTGCCCAAACATTTGATTTCCACCACATATGGGGTATCTGTGTACTCAGGAGAAAATGCACAATACATTTTATGGTGCATTTTTTCTCCATACCCTTGTGAAAAAAAGCTACCTAGTTGAAGCAACAGTTTTGTGGTAAAACATTTTTTTTTTCTTTTCCCGGCTCAACGTTATAAACTTCTGTGAAGCCCCCAGGGGTTCAAAGTGCTCACCAAACATCTAGAAAACTTATTTGAGGGCTCTAGTTTCCAAAATGGGGTCACTTGTGGGGTAGCTCCATTGTTTAGGTACCTCAGGGGGTCTTCAAACCCGACATGACGTCCGCTAATTAGTGCAGCTAATTTTGTGTTCAAAAATTCAAATGCTTCTCCTTCCCTTTCGAACTCTGCCGTGCGCCCAAACAATTGATTTTTACCACATATGGGGTATCAGCGTACTCAGGAGAAAATGCACAATAAATTGTAGGGTGCACTTTCTCTTTTCTCCCTTGTGAAAATTAAAATTTTATGGCTAAAGTAACATTTTTGTGTTTAAAAAGTAAAATTTTCATTTTTTCCTTCCACATTGCTTTGGTTACTGTGAAGCACCTAAAGGATTAATAAACTTCTTGGATGTGGTTTTGAGCAGAGTGAGGGGTGCAGATTTTAGAATGGGGTCACTTTTGGGTATTTTCTGTCACCTCGGCCTCTCAAAGTCACCTCAAATGTGATGTGGTCCCTAAAAAAAATTCTTTTGTAAATTTTGTTGGAAAAATGAGAAATTGCTGATTAACTTTGACCCCTTCTAACGAAAAAAAAAATGTTTCGAAAATTGCGCTGATGTAAAGTAGACATGTGGGAAATTTTATTTAGTAACTATTTTGTGTGACATATCTCTCAAATTTATAGGCATACATTTTCAAAGTTTGAAAATTGCGAAATTTTCAAAATTTTTGCAAACTTTCCTAAATTTTCACAAATAAATGCAAAAAATATCGGCCTAAATTTACTACTGACATTAAGTACAATATGTCACAAAAAAACAATGTTAGAATCGCCAGGATCCGTTGAAGCGTTCCAGAGTTATAACCTGTCAAAGTGACACTGGTCAGAATTGCAAAAAATGGCCCGGTCATTAGGGTGTTTTAGTGGCCGGGGTTGAAGGGGTTAATTAGACACATATCTTTAGTTGTTCAATATTTTGGACATCAGTGTTCACTTTGTTAAGAGAATCTGTCACTAGGTTTTTGCTATGCAATCCAATCTGAGAGCAGCATGATGTAGGGACAGAGAGTTGCATTAAGACAGAGTAACTGCATACAAATAAAGACCATGATGTGTCACTTGCTGGGGTGCATGCTGTAATTTTATGTTTATATATCTTTATTAAGGGAATTTTACAATAAAGAGGAAGAGAGAGAAGAATAAAATAAGACAACATGCATAATCAGTTCTAAATATAAGAAGTAATAAAGAAAAGGGAATAAAGGGGTGGAGGATTAACCAGGAAAAACCCAGGGAAAGAGGGAGGGGGAGGGAGAAGGGTGACTACTATAGGCTAAGGAGTGAGGGGGGGGGGAGGCAAAAGAGTAAGGGTCTGTGCGCACGTTGCGTTTTTTTTCATGCGTTTACACAGCGCTTTAAACTGCAGCGTAAACGCATGCGTTCTGCGTCCTCAGCAACGTCTATGACAATTAAGCAAATTCCATGTGCACGTTGCGTTTTAAAACACAGCGTTTTGACAAAATGGATGCGTTCTAAAAAGCAAGATGTCACTTATTTTGTGCGTTTTGGATGCTTTTCCCTCTTTGTGGCAGAGCAAGCATCCAGAACACATCCATTCTGCATTCAAAATGCATCCAAAATGCAACGTTTTGCATGCGTTTTGAAACGCACATGAAGTGACAAAACGCTGCGTTTGATTTGTCACGCCAGAACGCAACGTGCTCACATACCTTAAAGGAAGAAGAATAGAAAAGGACAAGGGGAAAAGGGACTGAAAAGAAAATGAAGAAAAAAGAAAAGAGGGGGAAGAACAAGGCTATGTGCGCACATTGCGCAATGTCCATGCTGAAAAATCTGCAGCAATTTAGCAGTGCGTGTGCACTTCAAATCTCTGCAGAAACACTGCGTAATGGATGCAGTGTGTTTGCAGAATACATGCCTATTTCATGCGCTCTGGATGCTGCCTCTCCCATAGACAGAGTGGGAGCAGCATCCAAAGCGCACAAAATAAGTGACATGTTACTTTTTCAGCGCAGCGATTTGGATGAAAATTTCAGCATGCAAATCACTGCGCTCTCAAACGCAACGTGCGGATGGATTATGCAGAATCTTCATAGATTGTGCTGGGGACGCAGGACGCATGCGTTTACGTTGCAGTGCAATATGCAGTGTAAACGCATGAAATTACGCAACGTGTTCACATAGCCTAAAGGCAAGTTAGGGAGGGGAAAGACAAAGGTCATCTTATCTTGTAAGACCATGGGAAGAACACTATATAATAATAGCAGCATATAATTGCAAGGAATTCGGTCTATAAGAAAAAAACAATAACATTCTTGTGAGAAGGATATTTCTGCTTGAGAGGTAGATTGGGTTCCAGGAAGACCATCTAGAAAAATAATTTGTTTAGAGTGCTATTTCTCAGGGCAAAAGATAGTTCAAAAGAGTTGTCAGTGGATATTATATTAATAACATCTGAAAGGGAAGCAACATCATAATATTTCCTCTTTGATGCAATAAGAGATTTTGTAACTGTTAATATGTGTAAGGAAATATATCTAATTTACTTGGGGAGTAATTCTGCATCAAGAGATAGGTGAAAGAGAATTTTTAACAGTGAGTTATAGACAGATGTGAGCAGACCCGTGGAAGTTAAGGTTCTCTGGGTTCAGCCGGACTTTAGTTAAAAGTTCAGTTTGGGATCCGGACTTGACCTAAACTTGCAAATACAAAATGGATACAGCTGCACACTACATGCCATCAATGTATAAGTGAACTCTGGTACTGCATTACTGCTATATGAAAAAATGAGATTTTTAGTTTATGAATTGGCCAATGCATGTAAGCTCGGAACGGCAAAGTAAATCTTAATATTCCGGGTCCCTAACTAAAATGCCACCATCTAGGTTAAAAACATCCTTGTCTGGGCAGCTAGACTAAAAAATCTAACTTGAAATGCCACTATCTGGACTAACCTCCATATCTGGGCAGCTAGGACTCCTGGTATAAGGATTATGAACACAGCCTGGTTTATAGGGCGGAGTGCTCAGTCAGAAAGAAACTCACTGCAAATATTTAAAAAAACTGACCCGCACATCCTACAAGTGTGTATAGGTGCCAGCTGAAAAAACCTAGCAAATACAAAATGGATACAGCTGCACACTACATGCCATCAATGTATAAGGGAACTCTGGTACTGCATTACTGCTATATGAAAAAAAGAGATTTTTAGTTTATGAATTGGCATGTAAGCCCGGAAACCAACGGCAAGGAACATCTCAATATTCCGGGTACCTAACTAAAATGCCATCGTTAGCGATGTCGTTGCATGTAAAGTGGCCTTTATGGTCTTTCCAATGTAAAATCGCTGACGGGCAAAAAAATTACATAAACCAGAAATTTGGATTTATAAGAGATGAAATCAGTTATCAAAAAAAATTCTTTACCAATCGATTCCCCTGTACAGTGATATATACAAAAAGGGCAATTTCCGCATTTAAAAGTTCCCCGGACTTTATTTTGCTCTAACCAAGTTTTTTCTCTAATTTTTGTGTATCTATTTTTAATTAAAAGGTCACCCAGGTTTGCACTTCTTCTATAGGAAATTAATGGACCTTTTATTTCTAAAGGCCCAGTTACACGCAACGACGTATCTAACGATATATCGCTGGGGTCATGGATTACGTGATGCACATCCGGCATTGTTAGCGACGTCACTGTGTGTGTGACACCAACGAACGGCCGTTAACGATCAAAAATACTCACCTTATCGTTGATCGTTGACACGTCGTTTATTTTCAAAAAATCATTGATTGTTGCAGGACGGAGGTTGCTCGTCGTTCCCGAGGCAGCACACATCGCTATGTGTGACACCTCGGGAACGACGAGCTACAGCTTACCAGCGGCCGCCGGTAATGAGGAAGGAGGTGGGCGGAATGTTACGGCCGCTCATCTCTGCCCCTCCGCTTCTATTGGTCGTCCGCTTAGTGACCCGCTGTGACGCCGCACAAACCTTCCCCTTAGAAAGTAGGCGGTTCGCCGGCAACAGCGACGCCGCTAGGCAGGTAAGTCCGTGTGATGGCTCCTAACGATTTCGTGTGCCACGGGCAGCGATTTGCCCGTGACGCACAAACGACAGGGGTGGGTGCTTTCACCAGCGATATCGATAGCAATATCGCTGTGTGTAAAGCCCCCTTAAATCTGCCAGATCTTTGTCTTTAGTAATCAGGTGCCAGTTTTTTTGGATACTAGTTTTTATGGTGTCAAAAAGTGGACTACATTTAAAATTAAATACACATCTACCAGTAGGGGGCATCCGATCTTATTTTTTTTATTTTTTTTCGATTTTTTTAGTAGTGTTTTTTCATAAGCCTCATCAATTATTGAGGAGGGGTATCTACATTCTTTTAAACAAAACATTAATTCCTGCACCTGCTGGAGGAATTTGTTGAAATCATTATTAATTTTCTTTAACCTTAAAAATTGCCCATATGCGAGCGCTTTTCTGGTGTGGGGTGGGTGTGCACTATTAAAATGCAACAGTTTACTGCTGTGGAAAAGGAGGGGAGCTGAGTTTTTTATGGCCGCACATAATAAATAAATGGAAGGTGCAACTATAGTAATGCAAAGTATTTATTAAGAATTACAAAATTACAAGAAGCACTATCATATTTCATAAGACAATGGTAAAACACACACAAAGTGAATGGAGATAGAGAATCTGGTGTGGGGTGGGTGTGCACTATTAAAATGCAACAGTTTACCGCTGTGGGTTTTCGGGAAATGTCCCTTATTATTGCGCCGGCCTGTATAGTTCTGTTTCACATCCAAAAATTCTAGTTCTTGCCCACCAAAAATAAATGGAAAAAACATATTGTATGTATTGGTGGTATTAAGGTAGCTGACAAAAGCCGCAAATTGCTCTTGAATCCCATCCCACACCAGAAAAACATGGCCCACATATCTTGCATATTTTTTTATGTATTTCAAAAAGGGATTCTCAATATTAAAGATCAAATACTCCTCCAGCATAAACAGGAATAAATTTGCAAAACTGCAAGCTACGTTGCAGCTATGCTTTTAATCACGTTGTGACGTGGGATCTAGATTACCCTTGAAAGGGAACGGATCTGACGTCTGGCATCACAAGACCTATTAAAGCACAAAGTTGTGCGAAACGGCTTGCCGTCATCTAGGCGCATAGCCTCTCCTCACCTCCCCCTCCACATGTACATCTCCTACACTTGGAAATAAAATACCGCAACTGAAGCTTTGGTGAGTGCTGCCATTCTTTCTCCTCTCTGGGTAGTAATGATTGAGTTTAACAGAATTCATTAGTTTGTCATAATCATCCATCAAAAAAAGCTTTAATTCTGCTCTTAAACGTAATAATTTAGAATGAGTCTCAGATGTCGGCTTAGTGTGGTGATTTTTCTCTTCTTCATTAATTTTTTGAATAGTTATTTGGTTATTTTACCTAGATTTCTTTCTATATTGAGCATTAAGTTGGATGAGAACCCCTCTAACAACTGCCTTATTAGCATTTCAAATCGGAAATGGGGATATGTAATGTGAGGAGTTTCCCTGAAACTAAAATTTAATAGCTTCATCAATTTTGTTTCTGAAGGTAAAACAGTGAAATAGAAAAGCATTACATCTCGATATTGCTATTGCTTTAAAAATTAATCTTTAAGAAAAATTTATCAGAGCATGGTCAGACCATGTAATATTACCAATTTTGATGCCCTTAAATATCTATAGAGCAATTATATTAGTCAAAACAAAATTGATTCTTGAGCAGGACTTATGTCTATAGGAATAGAAGGTATATTCCTAGATTCCCAAGATGCATAATTCAGACATCTAAAGACATCAAATCATTGTTTCTTGATAACCCAGATTTTAAAGTAAATAAAATAATTTAATTGAAGCTGTTGATTCCATACCTTGGTTGAGGATGATGTTCAAATCACCACACATGAGTACATTTTCTTTTTGGTGTTTCTGGATTTTTCTCATGAGATATAATGAGTGAGCGCGAACTGATAAGTTTGGGGTTATTACCAAACACTGAGTGTCCAGGTCTCTGACCCAATCACAGTCTTTTACGAGTACATCTGCTACCTGTTTCGGTTTGTCATTCAAATAAAGCGTGTTGAAAGGTTGCAGAGCAGCCAATCTGAAAGCTTTTCCTGTGTGGGTATTTCTGGCCCAATGATAGCCATGTCAGGTATTGACATGGCTGTGATTGGCCTGCGCACCAGTGTAAAAAAAAAAAATATGTGAGCTCCTGCCCTCTTTTTGATAACCATTGTAAAGCAGCAGCTACAAACTGCAACCCCCAGCGGTCAGCTCTACTCTGGCTGGTTTCCACAAAAGAGTGCATCCCATGCCGTTTTTTAAAATTATTAAAAAAATTACTTAGGTTCTCCCCATTATTTTATAACCAGCCATTGAAAAGCGTTCCGGTGGGGGCTGGTATTATCAGGGTGGGAAAGGCCATGGTAATTGGGCCCTCCCAGCCTAAACATACTGGCCAGCAGCTGCTCCAGAAGTGGCATATCCATAAGATGTACGAATTCTGGCACTTTACCCAGCTCATCCCGCTTTCCCTGGTGCAATGGCAATTGAGTTAATATATGGAGTTGATGACAGCTGTGATTTGTCACAGCTGCCATCAAGCCCTACGGCAGTAATGGGGAGGGATCTCCATTTCTAACCTGTAAGTAAAAAAAATAAACACAAACACTGAAAAATCCTTTATTTGAAATAAAATATACAGATACCCTTTTTAACCTCTTTATTAACCCCCAAACACCGCTGCAGGTCCACTATAATCCAGATAACATCCCACAATGATCCCGGCTCTCCAATATCTGGAGTCAGCAGTGGCGGACAATGCAACTGCTCACTACAGCCTCCGAGAAACACTGACAGGCATGGGGAGTCCATCTGTGAGAAGCGGTGATGTCACTGAGTTCATTAGATGTCACGGTACCAAACCTGCTTCCACATTGCCGGACTGCCAGATTGCAGGACAACAGTTCTACAATCCAGCAGTCAGGTCACTGGAGTTTTCACTGGGGACTTCCCGCTGTTTTCTGTGAAAGTTGAACCTGCTGCCAGATTGCCGGGCTGTTGTGTGGCTGTCTCCTGCAATCTGACAGTCCTGCAATCCGGCAGCTTGTTCAACTGAGTTCATTAAGAATAGTGGGGAGCCCTCCAATGTGAACTCTGGTGACCTGACTGTGGGAGTGTGGAACTTCTGTGCCTCCGTGTCCTGCAGTCTGGAAGTCCGGCAATGTGGCAGTGGGTTCACCAGCAGTCATACTTGTTACCTTGGGAGCCTGGCTGTGACCTCCGATGAACTCACTGACCTTACCACTTCTCACAGCCGAGCTCCATATGACTGTCAGTGTTTCCTGGAGGCTATAGTGAGCAGTCACATTGTCCACCACTCTCTGGTTGTAGCAGAGCCAGGATCATGGTGAGATTTTGTGTGGATTATGTTGGACCAGCAAGGGTGTTTTGGGGGTTAATAAAGAGGTTAAAGAGGGTGTTGTGACGACACAGCGTTTGGCCACTTGTGTGGGAGTGAATCATTCTTGATTGGGCCAGACGCATGAGTCTTAGGTGCACTTTGCACGCTGCGACATCGCACCTGCGATCTCGTTGGGGTCAAATTGAAAGTGATGCACATCCGGCGTCGGTAGCGATGTCGCAGCGTGTAAAGCCTAGATACACCGATCACCGATCGCAAAAACATCATTCTATAATTTGGAAATGACCGAAGTTGCGATGTTGTTCCTCATTCCTGCGGCAGCACACATCGCTGTGTGTGAAGCCGCAGGAGCGAGGAACATCTCCTACCTGCGTCCCGGCTGCAATGAGAAGGATGGAGGTGGGTGGGATGTTTACGTCCCGCTCATCTCCACCCCTCCACTTCAATTGGCCGCCTGCCGTGTGACGTTGCTGTGACGCCGCACGACGCGCCCCCTTAGGAAGGAGGCGGATTGCCGGCCAGAGCGACGTCGCAGGACAGGTGAGTGCAAGTGAAGCTGGCGTAGCGATAATGTTCGCTACGGCAGCTATTACTAGATATCGCACCTGCGACGGGGGCGGGGACTATCGCACTCGGCATCGCAAGCATCGGCTTGCGATGTCGTTGTGTGCAAAGTGCCCCTTATTGTTTCTTAAATCAAGGAAAATTAACCATTTTCTCTGCCCAGACTGATTGAAGCCTTCTTGTTTTTAACTGTGAATTGCCTCAGCCCCTCTGACTGCATAATTCAGAGGAAAATTATTCAGTCAGATTGAACTTACGACCAATGAGAGAGCATCCATCTCCAACCAATCTTGTAAGACATAATACACTGAATTGAGAACTGAGAGCTAAAAAAGGGCTTTGCTCCTGTCACCAAAAATAATTACTCTACATGCCCCCAGCTGAGGAACTTTGGCTCCAGCTGGGGAATCAAAGAATTTCACTAAGAGAAAGGATTCTACATGATGTCAGCAGAGAAACTTGGCCTCCAACTGAAGAAACAAAGAACTGATTCCTAAGATTGCCACTATCTCATCTCAGTGGGTGCCCGCCAAAAGCGGGGTGCTGCTGAACTGGGGTATTTGGCCCTGGCAGTTCTAAAGTCATGAAGACTCAAATCCCTGGTGAGCCAGCGGAAGAGTGAAACTCTGTTGCTTGTATCATCTTGTGTTTTGCTGGGAATGTACTATATGTTTTTGCCTGTGGTGAACTAATAAAGGCTTACCAATGTGTGTTTCACTTACCCTGTGTTGTCTGAGAAGTGTTTTGCCCATGGGAAAAGAGAGCGAGCAGTCAGTGGCATGAGCCCTAGTCTGTGCAATCTTTATAAACATAGCCAGGCGAACAAGAACAGTCACTGATCCTCATGTCTCTGAGGTGTGTATATTTTATTTCCAATAAAGCATTTTTCAGTGGTTTTATTGCTTTTGACTTACAGGTAAGTAATGGGGGTGTCTTATAGACCCCTCCCTGTCTCTAACCTAGAGCTTGATGTCAGATGTAATTTTTGACAAATTGCAGCTATCAACCACATATATTACCCTGATTGCCACCACACCATGGCAATTGGGAAGAGCTGGGTAACGTCTCAGAATTGACAGATCTTATGGATGCACCAATTCGGAGTTGACTGTGGGCTAGTATTTTTAGGCTGGGAGGGGCCAATAATCATGGCTCTTTCCACCCTGATAATACCAGCCCTCACATGTCATCCTTATTGTAGCTGGATATAAAAAATGGGGAGAACCTTACACCGTTTTTTTTAAATGATATATTTTTTTCTTTTTAAACGGCATTGGATCCCTTCTATTGTTAATAAACTTCCACAGTAAAGCAGACTGCTGTGGGTTGCAGCTCATAGCTATCTATTTTACCAGCACTGGTTATTAAAATTAGGGGGGACCCCATGCTATTCTTTTAAATTGTTTATTTCTTTTTACACTACCATACAGTAAACTGATTGCAACCAATCATAGACGCTGACACAGAGGTTTTGGGGCATGAATAGCAGTCTACAACCAATCACAGATGCTGGCACAGAGGGTGGGCTTGGGAACAGTAAATAGTCAGAAAGCTTAATGAGCAGGCCCGGAAAGATTCTGACTACAGTGTTATCTTTTGGGATCCATTTTATGTATAACTATCCTACCCCATTTAGCTTTGTTTTGAAGGCCCTAGCCCTTAGTTTGACCATTTTACAACACAGAAATTCTCATCCCCATTGAATTATACGGGGTTTGTTGTCCAGGGTCAAGATCAGATTAAGTTCAGTTCCTAAACCAAACTTTTTCTTTAGTCTGAATGGATTCAGTGAACGGGAATATCCATGGGCCTGTTCATGTCTTCTTCTGAGTTTGTTAAGAAAAGAGATCTTACCTCTATTAGGGGCATACACATTAACTAATATAAAACAAATGCAATGTTAGAGCACAAAAATGTAGATGGGAGATTAAGAGTAAGGTACTAAACTTATTAAAGCCATTTATATGCACTATCCATATCTATTAAACAGCAATGTACATGGCTATAAGATAAATGTAACACCAACAAACATAAAGACAGTCATTTTGAAAGGTAGAGGAAATAAATCTTCATTAGTGATAATTAAAATATGCAAGGTTTTCCAGGGGAAGGTGTACACAAGCAAGCACATGCCACCAGGAGGTGATAAATAACAGGTAATGTATATAAAGGCACATCAAGACATGTCTTTAAATATGAGGCACCACAAGTAACTTTGTGTTGTGAACACAAACAAAAATGAATAACTAAACCTAATGGCCAGATGATGCAACAGTGTAAACAAACCTATAAACATTAAATCCTGCTGGGAAGACGCCGGTCCCAACGTGCGTTTTGGCGTTAGTCTTCGTTGACCTTAGCCCAGGTGTTTATTTATGAGATTGTCAAACTCCATGGAGTTCCCTCTAATATTGTCTCTGAAAGAGAAACTTAGTTTATTGCCAACTTTTGGAGAGCTTTCTGCTCTCGGTTAGGTATTAAATTCTCTCATTCGCCGGTGTTCCACCCTCAGTCTAATAGGCAAACAGAACACGTGAATTAGAATTTGGAGCAATATTTGCGCTGTTTTGTTTCAGATAATCAGTGAGAGTGGTTCTCATTCCTTCCTCTCACATAAATTTCCATCAATAATCACTGTCAAGAATCTTCTGGTATACCTAATTTTTTTGTGTCTATGGTTGTAATCCCCAGTTCTGTATGTTTCAGGAGGGTCACGAGGGGCACTGGGGAGGACCAATTGGTCTCAGCATTATTGTTGACATGGGAGAGAGTTTAGCAGCATTTGCATAACATGGCCTCTAAGTATAAGTGTGTAACTAACTGAAGATGTGTGCCTGGTCCAGACCTGTGTGTGGGTGATCTGGTGTGGTTATCTACAAAAAAACATCGAGTTTAAGATACTTTCAATGGAGTTAGGATCTCAGTTTTTTAATCGGTACAAAATCTCAGCAGTCATTAATCTGGTTGTTTTCCACCTGGCGTTAGCAGCAGGGCCGGCTCCAGGTTTTTGTGGGCCCTGGGTGAAAAAGAGTCTCAGTGGACCCCATCCACACATAGACATGCACAGATACATACACATACAGGCATACGTACGCATACTTATTTAAAGAGAAATTCACAAAAACACATAAATAGACATAAATCTATACACAGTCATATATAGATACTAGTGATGAGCGAGTATGCTTGTTACTACTCGGTACTCGCACGAGTATCACTGTACTCGGGCTACTCAGCGGGGACCGAGTAATCTCGCGATACTCGTGCTGTACTCGTGGTCTTCATCCCTGCATGTTGGCGCTCTTTTGAGAGCCAGCCCTCATGCAGGGATTGGCTGGCAGACCACTGCAATGCCACAGCCCTGTTAGTTGTGGAATTGCAGTGATTGGCCGGCCTGTACAGCATGACCGAGCCTTTATACCGGCGGGCGTGCTGTGCTCTGCACACAGCCATCTAGACAGTCAGTGCAGGGAGAGTGTTGCTGCTTCAGGGAAAGGTTTGCGGCCCTTTATAGTTATTTCCGTAGCAGGGCTGCAAACAGTGTGACCAGAAGTCCTTCTCAGGACTATTATAGTTGTATACAGGCAGGCAGGGTATAGCCTGGTCGGAGTACAGTAGCAGAGTCCTTCTCAGGACTATTGTTGCTGTATACAGGCAGGGTATAGCCAGGTCAGAATACAGGCTAGTGACCAGAAGAGTCCTTGTCAGGACTATTGTAGCAGTATACAGGCAGGCAGGCAGGCAGGCAGGGTATATAGCCATTCCTAGTGGTGACCGTATACCAGCCTTCATCATATCTGGGGCTGGTGTACAGTCTAAAACAGTCCAGATAGTGTCAGACTTCTCAGTAATTGTCGCTCCTAAAAACCTGTTAGGTTCTTAGTGCGTCCGTGCTTGCATTTAAAAACCGCACGTGTGTGCCTGTCGGTGGCAGCGTACAGGTGCACGTTTTGCACAAACTATTATATAACGCACAAGTCTAGTGAATAATACACGTCAGTCAGCAGTGTCTGATAGTATCAGACTTCTCAGTAATTGTCGCTCCTAAAAACCTGTTAGGTTCTTAGTGCGTCCGTGCTTGCATTTAAAAACCGCACGTGTGTGCCTGTCGGTGGCAGCGTACAGGTGCACGTTTTGCACAAACTATTATATAACGCACAAGTCTAGTGAATAATACACGTCAGTCAGCAGTGTCTGATAGTGTCAGACTTCTCAGTAATTGTCGCTCCTAAAAACCTGTTAGGTTCTTAGTGCGTCCGTGCTTGCATTTAAAAACCGCACGTGTGTGCCTGTCGGTGGCAGCGTACAGGTGCACGTTTTGCACAAACTATTATATAACGCACAAGTCTAGTGTATAATACACGTCAGTCAGCAGTGTCTGATAGTGTCAGACTTCTCAGTAATTGTCGCTCCTAAAAACCTGTTAGGTTCTTAGTGCGTCCGTGCTTGCATTTAAAAACCGCACGTGTGTGCCTGTCGGTGGCAGCGTCAGGCTCCATATTGTCCCTGGATAGAGACGTGCATGATGGCCTGTAAACCTGAAGTGCCCATTGTAAGGAAGTGGGTCTATTGTAGTATAGCCCTTAGGCAGGGCAGCCAAAAATTTGGAGGCTCCACATTGTCCCTGGATAGAGATGTGCATGAGGGCCTCAAAACATTGTTTCCATTGCAAAGGAGCGGGTCTCCTGTCGTTGTAATGCCCATTCTGAAAGAATGGGCGAAAAAATTTACCACTGGGGGTATACCTGAAACAACGGCCTAACTATTGTAACGGTTATCATGATGGCGCATGAGGAGAAGGAGGAGCAGTCCAGCGATTAGCCAAAGTCCAGAAGTGTGTTACCATGGGTGAGTGGAGGTACATGGCAAATTCCCGTTACAAACTTTAAATTCCGCTGTCATTTGCTGGTGGTGTGGTGAAGTCTGGCCCAATCCAACCCTTGTTCATCTTGATCAGAGTTAGCCTGTCAGCATTTTCAGTTGACAGGCGGGTGCGTTTATCTGTAATGATTCCACCTGCGGCACTAAAAACACGCTCTGACAAAACGCTAGAGGCAGGGCAGGCCAGGACTTCCAAGGCGAGAGAGCCAATTCATGCCACGTGTCCAGCTTGGATACCCATTAATTGTAAGGCACAGAGGAATGTCGGAGTACAGTTGTTTGATCTGCAAGGTACTCCTTGAGCATCTGGGCAAACTTAGGATTTCTTGTGGCACTACCCCGCACCTCAGGGGCTGTGGTATGTGAGGGGCTGAGAAAACTGTCCCACATCTTAAAGACTGTTCCCCTACCTCTGGCGGATTGGACTTGTGCCCCTCTCGGCTGTACGCCTTGGTTGTCCACTGATTCCTGACCTATGCCGCTAGCGTTTTGTGAGGGGAATGCTTTGCCTACTTCCGTGACTATGGCCTTCTGGAACTGCTGCATTTTGCCTGACCTTTCCGCCTCGGGAATAAGAGACATAAAGTTCTCCTTTTAGCGTGGGTCTAACAGTGTTACCAACCAGTAATGATTGTCGGCCAAGATGTTCTTAACGCGAGGGTCACGAGACAGGCAGCTTACCATAAAGTCAGCCATGTGTGCCAGACTCTTAACAGCCATCACTTCAGTATCCTGACCAACACGATGACTGAACATGCTGTCCTCCTCCTCCTCCTCCTCATCATCTACCCTGTCCTCTGGCCAGCCACGCTGAACCGAGGATATGACTGCATGTCATATCCTCAATTTGGCCGGAGAGTTGCTCCATGTCTTCATCCTCCTCCTCGTCATAGTCCTCCACTGCACATTGTGATGAGACGAGGCTGGGCTGTGTGTTATCACCCACACCCACTACTGTTTCTTGCTCCAACTCATCGCGCTCCGCCTGCAATGCATCATGTTTGTTTTTGAGCAGAGACCATTTTAGAAGGCAGAGAAGCGGTATGGTGACGCTAATAATGTCGTCATCGCCGCTCACCATCTTGGTGGAGTCCTCAAAGTTTTGGCGGATGGTACATAGGTCGGACATCCATCTCCACTCCTCAGGTGTTATGTGTGGAGTTTGACCAATTTCCCTACGGCTTAGGTGATGCAGGTACTCAACAACTGCCCTCTTCTGCTCACATATCCTGACCAACATGTGCAGAGTTGAATTCCAACGTGTGGGGACATCACACACCACTCTGTGAGCCAGAAGATGCAAATGGCGCTGAAAGCCGGCAAGGCCGGCTGAAGCAGTAGGTGACTTTCGAAAATGTGCAGACAGGCGGCGAACTTTTACCAGCAGATCAGACAGCTCTGGGTATGACTTTAGAAACCGCTGAACCACGAGGTTGAGCACATGGGCCACGCATGGACCATGTGTCAGCTGGCCTCGCCTCAAAGCCGCCACCAGGTTCCGGCCATTGTCACACACAACCTTTCCTGGCTTTAGGTTCAGAGGTGTGAGCCAGTGATCTGCATGCTGTTTCAGAGCTGTCCACACCTCTTCTGCATTGTGGGGTTTGTCACCTATGCAGATTAGCTTCAGCACAGCCTGTTGCTGCTTCACCGAGGCAGTGCTGCAGTGCTTCAGTGTCGCCCTGGACAAGCCAGGGGCCACAGAGCACAACACTTACACACCCCACACTCCCTGCAGGCACATCATAGTCAAAACACAAAATCCTTGTTGCCTTCCCCAGGGGCTGTTGTCCACACCAGGGGTTGGAGCCAGGCGGTTGGTCTCCACCCAGCAAGGAGTTCACAGTCCTGGAGGAGGGAAAACACAGGCAGTGAGAGTTAAGCTAAGGAAGTGGAAGGAGGAAAGTAGTAGAGAGGAGAAAAGTGACAGCAAAGAGCCTGAAGTTGGTCCGGGTGTGTGGCCCGGCCAGGACAGCAAGGTTGGCAGGATGTGGTGACCGTCTGCAGTGGAGGCCGATTGGAGTCTGCCGTAAGGACCGTGGACGGGTGGTGACCCGGCGGTACCGGACCGGTATACAAAGAGAAGCCAGCACCATTGGCAGGGGCCTTTCGGATCCCGGCAAGGCTTGGTGTCGCCGTGAATTTGCCAAATCCGTTAGTGAAGGGGACCTCCGGGTTTCCAAACAGCCAAGTCCCGATAGAAGGCAACCGTCCAACCGTGAAGGGGAGACACCGCCACCGCCAAGGGCAACCGTCTCCCAGGGCCAGCGCCTGTGGGCAAAAGGGGCTCCTCCGGCCCATATCCAGGTCGGGGAGCGGGTTACCGGTGGGAACCCATCGCTACCAACACTGAACTTAGGTGCAGGGAGAGACAGTCATCACTAACCTGCAGGGAGGAACAACTGCAGCCGTCCGAGGGACCCGTCCATCCAGCCGCTTGTTTTACCGTGAACTGTGTCATCATCATTGGGCTGAGTGAGTACCTCCGTGCCATGCGGCACAGCGCTGCCCCTGCGACCCTGCACCTCATCAGGCCCCGCAACCCGCCTGTCATCCATCTCTACCCCATCACCGGGCCACGGGACAACTAACCCCCCTACCCACGGAGGGGAGAAATAACAACAAAGCTGCTCCCTGTCACAGGCTCCCGGGATCCCCGTCCAGAGCAGCGGTGGTGTCCACACAATCACCACAACCGTGGGTGGCGTCACGGACAATATCCCCAAAACCCAAACCACCCCCTTTCACTCACGGGCGAGGAGCGCCGCTCGAGTCCCCGGGATCCGGCCATCGCTCGAGCCACCGAGCAGCAGCAGCCGTAGAGCAGCGGCAGCCGGACCCGAGCAGTGGGAGAGCGCAGCGTCCCCTGCTCCGCCCGCGACACTTCCAGCTTGGGACTGGTGTGGAGGGTAAAGTGGATGAGGATGCGCAGGAGGAGGAGGAGGCTGAGGAGCATGACATTCCGGAGCTGTAGAGTGTGGGTGAAACCCTGACTGAGGTAGGGCCTGCAAAACTTGGTGTGGGAAGGACGTGTTCCGTCCCTCGCTCAGACTGGGTCCCAACTTCCACAATATTAACCCAGTGTGCCGTCAACGAGATGTAGCGGCCTTGCCCACAAGCACTTGTCCACGTGTCTGTGGTTAGGTGGACTTTGGCTGAAACAGCGTTGTTCAGGGCACGTGTGATGTTTTGTGACACGTGGTTATGCAATGCGGGGACGGCACACCGGGAGAAATAGTGGCGGCTGGGGACCGAGTAACGTGGGACAGCTGCCGCCATCAGGTCACGGAATGCTTCTGTCTCCACCAGCCTAAAAGGCAACATTTCCAGCGCAAGCAGTCGCGAAATGTTAGCATTTAGAAGTGTGGCATGTGGGGCGTTGGCAGTGTATTTGCGCCTGCGTTCAAAGGTTTGCTGAATGGATAACTGAACGCTGCGCTGGGACAAGGACGTGCTTGATGATGGTGTTATTTCTGCGTGGGCAACTGCAGGTGCAGGGCCGGAGGAGGCTTGTTCGTGGGCAGCATGGACAGGGGATTGGCTCGCATGCACAACAAGCGAAGACGTAGCAGTGACATCAGCAAGCACTGCTCCTCGACTCTGTTGTACATCCCACAAAGTCGGGTGCTTGGCTGACATGTGCCTGATCATGCTGGTGGTGGTCAGGCTGCTAGTTTTGGTACCCCTGCTGATGCTGGCATGGCAGGTGTTGCAAATGGCCTTTTTAGAATCATCTGGAGCCAACTTAAAAAACTGCCAGACTCGGGAAGACCTAACATTTGTACAGGCACCTTGTGTCGTGTTGTTGTTCCGGGGAATGGTTGCCTGACGTCTGCCTGGGGCCACCACCCTGCTTCTTACTGCCTGTTGGGATGCTACGCCTCCCTCCCGCTGTGCACTGCTGTCCTCGCTCTGCATATCCTCCTGCCAGGTTGCGTCATTTACTGGATCATCCACCACGTCGTCTTCCTCTTCCACACTCTGCTCCTCCTCCTGACTTCCTGACAATTGTGTCTCATCATCGTCCACCCCTTGTTGAGACACGTTGCCAACTTCGTGAGAATGTGGCTGCTCAAATATTTGGGCATCTGTACATACAATCTCGTCATGGCCCACTTCAACAGGAGCTGGCGAGAGGCCAGAATGTGTGAATGGAAACGTGAACAGCTCTTCCGAGTGTCCAAGTGTGGGATCAGTAATGTCCGTGGACGTGTACTCGGCCTGGTGGTAGGAAGGAGGATCAGGTTCTGAAATGTGCGGTGCAGTATCACAGCTACTGACACTTGACCGTGTGGAAGACAGAGTGTTTGTGGTGGTGCCAATCTGACTGGAAGCATTATCCGCTATCCAACTAACAACCTGTTGACACTGGTCTTGGTTCAAGAGCGGTGTACTGCTGCGGTCCCCAAGAATTTGGGACAGGACGTGCGAGCGAGTAGATGTGGCCCTTTGTTGTGGCGAAATTAGAGCTTGCACACGACCTCAGTCTCTGCCTGCACCACCATCACGTCTACTTCCTTGTTCGTTGCCAACGCCCTTGCGCATTTTGCAATGCTGTGCTGATGTGTATTCACTAGACTTGTGCGTTATATCCAAGTTTGTGCAAAACGCACACAAGTGCACCTGAACGCTGCCACCAACAGGCACACACGTGCTGTTTTTAAATGCAAGCACGGACGCACTAAGAACCTAACAGGTCTCTATCCAGGGACAATGTGGAGCCTCCCAATTTTTGGCTGCCCTGCCAAAGGGCTATACTACAATAGACCCACTTCCTTACAATGGGCACTTCAGGTTTACAGGCCCTCATGCACATCTCTATCCAGGGACAACGTGGAGCCTCCCAATTTTTGGCTGCCCTGCCAAAGGGCTATACTACAATAGACCCACTTCCTTACAATGGGCACTTCAGGTTTACAGGCCCTCATGCACGTCTCTATCCAGGGACAATGTGGAGCCTCCCAATTTTTGGCTGCCCTGCCAAAGGGCTATACTACAATAGACCCACTTCCTTACAATGGGCACTTCAGGTTTACAGGCCCTCATGCACGTCTCTATCCAGGGACAACGTGGAGCCTCCCAATTTTTGGCTGCCCTGCCAAAGGGCTATACTACAATAGACCCACTTCCTCAAAATGGGCACATTAGACTCAAGAGGCCTTCATGTACGTCTCTTCTCAGGGACATCGGAGTGCCACACAATGTTTTCACGTAAAATCTTTCATGTAATCTCCAAAAGTAACATACACCAGCTCTATCTCACTATTGGGTATGTGCCCTTAACATTTCCGCCATGAAAATTTATTTTGGTGTCATTTTGGAAGGTTTTCTAGTGAGTCCGTAAAAATGGCGTAAAACGCGGACAAAATTGTTCACAGCTGTGACTTTTGAGTGATAAATGCTTCAAGGGATCTTCCCCATGCTGTTGCCATGTCATTTGAGCACTCTTCTGAGACTTTTGTGACATTTTTAGGGTTTCTACATGCTGCCGGGGGTCATTTCATAAAAATACTCGGGTCTCCCATAGGATAACATTGGGCTCGGTGCTCGGGCCGAGTACACGAGTATCTTGGGATGCTCGGCCCGAGCCTCGAGCACCCAAGCTTTTTAGTACTCGCTCATCACTAATAGATACACATCATACATGCACACACACATTATTTTTATATATTTATCCTGTATATATATTTCTAATATTGGGAAGCCGGCAACTGCCTCATTCACCTCCCGGCTTGTCTAACAGACATGGCCGCACATAGAGCACACTAACACTGCTGTATATACATCACAAGAGAGGCTGGGGACATACACATTACTGGGGGGAATACATATTACTGAGGAAAGGGGTATACAGCTCTAGAGGAGGGCACTGACTCTGAGGTGGGGGGACAAACAGCTGTGAGGTGGGGGGTGACATGCAGCTCTGGGGGTATACAGCTCTGGTGTGGGGGGGACATACAGCTCTGGGGGGTGCACAGCACTAGGGTGGGGGGACATACAGCTCTGAGGGGGTATACAGCACCTGGGTGGAGGGGACATATAGCTCTGAGGGGGTATACAGCACCTGGGTGGAGGGGACATACAGCTCTTAGGGTATAGTAGTATGCAGCCCCATATTGTGTTATGAAGCCCCCATTGTCCTCCATATAGTATTATGTAGCCCCCATATGCACTATGAAGCCCCCATATAACATTAAGCAGCCCCCATATAGCACAATGCAGACCTATATAGCATTAGGCATCCTCATGTAGTATACAGCCCACATATAGCACAATGCAGACACATATAGCATTAGGCACCTTCATGTAGTATACAACCCACATATAGCACAATGCAGACCCAGATAGCATTAGGCACCCTCATGTAGTATACAGCCCCTATAAACCACAGTGCAGAGACAGATAGCATTAGGCACCCTCATTTAATATTTAGCCCCTTTATACCACAGTTCAGAGCCAGATAGCATTAAGCACCCTCATGTAGTGCAGAGCCCCTATATAGTACACTGCAGAGTCAGATAGCATTAGGCACCCTCATGTGGTATACAGCCCCTATATACCACAATGCAGAGCCAGATAGCATTAGGCACCCTCATGTAGTACACAGCATCTATATAGCACAGTGCAGAGCCAGATAGCATTAGGCACCCTCATTTAATATTTAGCCCCTTTATACCACAGTGCATACCCAGGCAGCATAGTGCAGAGCCAAATAGCATTAGGCACCCTCATGTAGTATACAGCTTGTATATAGCACAGCCTGTATATAGCACAGTGCAGAGCCAGATATCAATAGGCACCCTCATGAAGCATACAGCTTGTATATAGCACAGCCTGTATATAGCACAGTGCAGAGCCAGATAGCAGTAGGCACCCTCATGTAGCATACAGCTTGTATATAGGAGAAGAAAAAAGAAAAATCAGCTCACCCAGGTCTATGGAGACTCCAATGAGAGACAGGTGCAAGGATAGAGGCTGGCCACGCCAGGAAATTCCACAAAAAGCAAAAATATCCAGCATCCACGTCCAGGTAAAATATAAAAGTTGTATCTTTATTCAGAATCCATTAAAAACATATGGTGATGAACATCACATCCCCAACAAATATAAAAGTCCTCTTGGACCCCTCATACAGATGGTACGCGTTTCGAGCTCCTCGCTCTTAGTCTGAGTCCAAGCTTGTATATAGCACAGCCTGAATATAGCACAGTGCAGAGCCAGATAGCAATAGGCACCCTCATGTAGCATACAGCTTGTATATAGGCTATACACAAGCTGTATGCTACATGAGGCTGCCTATTGCTATCTGGCTCTGCACTGTGCTATATACAGGCTGTGCTATATAATATAGCACAGCCTGTATACAGCACAGTGCATAGCCAGATAGCAGTAGGCACCCTCATGTAGTATACAGTGATTAATACTCACTTCTCGTTCCCCCGCTGATCCGGTCTCCTCGGCGCGTCCACTGCTGTCGCTCGCTCTGACCTCTCAGCAGGCGTGCAGTGATGACGTCACCGCGCTCTTCTGCAGAGCTGTCAGAATGCCGACAGTTACAGCGGGGAGAATAATAAGAGAGGGAGCGCGCCGCTCACGCTCTCATCATTGCTCTCAATTGTATCGGCAGATGCGATGCCGATACAATTGAAAGCGCGATCCTCAGCGGGGGGAGGGGGTGGTGACAGCACGGCCACCAGGCCCCCCCTGAGTAGCAGTGCGCCACTCCTGCCACTGCGAGTGGGCCCCCTCGGCAGCTCAGGGCCCCGGCATTTGACCGGGTTTGCCGGGTGCTGGCGCCGGCCCTGGTTAGCAGCATCTTACAAGATTCAAAATGATTTTTGTTAAATAAATATGTGGGTTTGGAAACCCTGAGCTTGCCAGTCTATGGTGGGGGTTATGTAAGGCCAACCCCAATACCATTTGTGTATTAAGGTCCTTGAGCATATAACATGAAATCTGCTAAGAATGCAATATCCCTATACTGAGTTCCAGCCCATGTACACACTCAAAACACCACCCTGAGTAAGAGGTGAAGAATCAATGGCAAATGTCTGTACAGGATTTGATAACACCTTTAAATCCAACCATGTGGAACAAGAAAACTGTTCATCAATCATGTTTGCCCCTCAACCTCTGTCTAGAAAACAATTAATAGGAATTTCTTAGCCTCCAGCTTTAACCCTGGGGGGTGTTAAACTTTGAGACACTATTATAGAGGATACCCAAACACTCCCTGAGTATAGAGGGCAGGCACTGTTAAAGTGCTCCTTTTTGCCACAGAAAAAAACAGACTCCACCACTTGTTAGTGGAGTGAGGGTTCTGCCCCCATGGAACGTCCCTATGAGCTAAATGGGCTCGGGTGAGGCCTCTGAAGGTAATATAGGCACATAAACCCCTTCCCCAGATGATTTAGATTCATGGGTTATGAAAACGGTGATCAATGCCTATTACCAAGGACCTAGCACACTCTACAGAAGGAGGGTTATCATACATGACCAATGCCTCTCAGACAACTTCTGGATGAACTGGCTTTTCGGCACAGATTGTGTGTCCGTGGATAGTTGCGCTGATTGGTCGTGGGGCCCACATGTCATAACATTGTGAAAAGTTTATTCAGAGGGTCATTTATTATTCAACCCCTCAAACCACCAGAATTCTGTTTGGTTCCCCTAAAGTATTAAAAAGTATTTCAGGCACAAAGAACAATGAGCTTCACATATTTGGATTAATTATCTCTTTTTCCAGCCTTTTCTGACTAATTAAGACCCTCCCCAAACTTGTGAACAGCACTCATACTTGGTCAACATGGGAAAGACAAAAGAGCATTCCAAGGCCATCAGAGACAAGATCGTGGAGGGTCACAAGGCTGGCAAGGGGTACAAAACCCTTTCCAAGGAGTTGGGCCTACCTGTCTCCACTGTTGGGAGCATCATCCGGAAGTGGAAGGCTTATGGAACTACTGTTAGCCTTCCACGGCCTGGACAGCCTTTGAAAGTTTCCACCCGTGCCGAGGCCAGGCTTGTCCGAAGAGTCAAGGCTAACCCAAGGACAACAAGGAAGGGGCTCCGGGAAGATCTCATGGCAGTGGGGACATTAGTTTCAGTCAATACCATAAGTAACGTACTCCACCACAATGGTCTCCGTTCCAGACGAGCCCGTAAGGTACCTTTACTTTCAAAGCATCATGTCAAGGCTCGTCTACAGTTTGCTCATGATTACTTGGAGGACTCTGAGACAGACTGGTTGAAGGTTCTCTGGTCTGATGAGACCAAGATCGAGATCTTTGGTGCCAACCACACACGTGACGTTTGGAGACTGGATGGCACTGCATACGACCCAAAGAATACCATCCCTATAGTCAAGCATGGTGGTGGCAGCATCATGCTGTGGGGCTGTTTCTCAGCCAAGGGGCCTGGCCATCTGGTCCGCATCCATGGGAAGATGGATAGCACAGCCTACCTGGAGATTTCCGCTCCTCCATCAAGGATCTTAAGATGGGTCGTCATTTCATCTTCCAAAAAGACAACGACCCAAAGCACACAGCCAAGAAAACCAAGGCCTGGTTCAAGAGGGAAAAAAATCAAGGTGTTGCAGTGGCCTAGTCAGTCTCCTGACCTTAACCCAATTGAAAACTTGTGGAAGGAGCTCAAGATTAAAGTCCACATGAGACACCCAAAGAACCTAGATAACTTGGAGAAGATCTGCATGGATGAGTGGGCCAAGATAACTCCAGAGACCTGTGCTGGCCTGATCAGGTCTTATAAAAGACGATTATTAGCTGTAATTGCAAACAAGGGTTATTCCACAAAATATTAAACCTAGGGGTTGAATAATAATTGACCCACACTTTTATGTTGAAAATTTATTAAAATTTAACTGAGCAACATAACTTGTTGGTTTGAAAGATTTATGCATCTGTTAATAAATCCTGCTATTGTTTGAAGTTTGCAGGCTCTAACTTATTTGCATCTTATCAAACCTGCAAAATCTGCAGGGGGTTGAATACTACTTGTAGGCACTGTAACAATAATTATAAATCGATTCACCACAAATCAAGAATGTTTCAAACCCTCTGATTGCCCTGAAATATATGCATAACTCTGAGGTCTTATAAGATTTTACAAGCTCTTTAATGCTAATGCAACCTAAGCAATGTTAAAGTAGGCTTAATATTATATGACTGTGAGTAAACAGATGGTTGAGATCAGTAAATTGGAACTGCTTGTGACACACAATTTCTTAAATGACTGTATTTTTTCTCCTTTATAGTTTTTTTTAAATATATATATATATATATATATATATATATATATATAAATATAAATCCCTCCTTCCTAAAAGGACTGATCAAAGAAGGATGGGTAAACAGCAAAAAACAACAGACTGCGATATTGGTGTGGCATATAAATGTGTCAAGCTAGACTAAAAAAAAGGGGTGATACACTTCGTGAATCCACCACCAAGGTAACCCTTAATATCCCATGATGGATATATACATTTTGGAGTATGTCAATCTGGCACCCCAGTGGCCTGGTTGTCACAATAGTGTTGCCCACTACTACCCAGGGAGCTGAGAAAAGCTCGACCTAGGGAACGGAGTCTGACAAAGAGGCAAAAAGAAGGAAGACTCTGGGGAGTGGAGCTAAGCCAGATCAACCCAGAAGGGCACGCTAGAAACTGGACACTGGAGTCTGTGGCTGCTCGGGTACTCAAGCCCTGGTAGCTAAATCCGGAGGGCAGGAGCATTACAAGTCTCCTAGTCCCCACAGAACACCTGAAGGCAAAGCTGCAGATTAGGGACTGGGATCCGCTGTCAGCAAAGCGGTACCTGTGATGGCCCGCGCAGCCTGCCATACAGGTGAGAGAAGTACCACAAGTGACAGAGGAGAGGGCCTTAGCCTAGCTAATGCAGTGGGGGCCCTGAAAACTAGGAAAGAGTGTAGCGGGTAGGCCTCACACCCACCTGGCCAGGGAGGCTTCCCTGACTGCTTCCAGGCTATTCAGACCACCATTATCACCACCTGTACCAGTCTCCCAG
Source organism: Anomaloglossus baeobatrachus (assembly GCF_048569485.1). NCBI lineage: Eukaryota > Metazoa > Chordata > Amphibia > Anura > Aromobatidae > Anomaloglossus > Anomaloglossus baeobatrachus. Next base: position 499,893,917 of record NC_134353.1, read on the forward strand.
GATCTCCTTACTGGTTACCAAGTAAAGTGAAAGGTAATGAAACTGCAGTCCTTGTCCGTTATTGTCCACATTCCTGGCCCTGCACCCTGAAGCCCACCATTACCCAAAAATAGACTCTCCAACGGTTGCCCTGGGGTCCTTCTCCACCTGTGGGGAGCAATATCACCTCAGCTGCACCATCATCATCTGCCCTGGGAATACACCGCGCAGCGGTGGCCCACGTAGCTGCAGTACCACAGGTGGCGTCACGAACTTTTACTTTTAATTACAACTCCCATCATCACAATCATCATCCCTTTATTATTGAAAGACACCGCCAGGGTCATGGAACCAGGCCACGCCACCTCGACATCACCGGACTAGTCCGGCCCAGTAACGAGCACCCACCAGCCCTGGAGCAGGGCGTGTCAATTTAGCTTCACAACAGGATAACGTACCCGGTACCACTGGGTACTGTGTGCCTAAGTACTGTGTGTTTATGAACTGTTGAATTGCGTAGTAGTGAACTGTTGCCGCCATTAAACTAGCTGCGTGCAAGGAGAAAGGGGGTGTGCCAGAAAAAGAGTGCAAAGAAAGCCCGCCATTAGAGCGATGGTTAATTAACCTTTTACTTCCTGAAAGAGAAACTTGGAGCCTGGTAAGGTCCACTAAGGGGGGAGGAAGATGTCCAGTCCAGCTGGAGATGAGGCTGCCTCTGCAGCCCCAGCTGCAGCACTCGTTATGCCGCTCACAGTGCCATACATCCTGGGAGTGGCCTGGCTACCACAGTACTCAGCATACTATGAGCGACTTTAGAGAAAGGCTGCACAGCCTGTTTGAAGTGTATGTACCACCCCGCTCGCAGCAGCCGAGCTGCTTGGATCCGGACCTTCTGTGGGTGGCTCGAGGGTCTCCGGACCCGGCGGTCTTGCGGTAACTTCGATCAAAAAGGGGGGTTGTTATAGTGGTGGATGTAGGACGCATATGTACGGGCTGAGCCGTACTAAGTTCGTGACGCCACCCACGGTGTGTGGTGAGGTTGGACACCACCGCTGCAGTTACGGGGCACCCGGGAGAGATGTTATGCAGCATGTTGTTAACCCCTCCATGGGCAGGGATGGTGGCCCCGGGACCCGTTGGGGTTTTGTGGTGCAGGGAGATGGGCGATCACAGGGTGCTGGTGTACTCACTATTGAAGGAAACCCACGAGTCTCTGGTAAACCAAGGTGATGGTGGTCGGTGCCCGCAGCCGGCCTCCTACCCAATGGCACCAGGGCTCCTACCCTGGTGCCGTTCAATTTGGGGTATTCGCCTCTGCTGGAGCTGCACACAGCTCCAGCCCACACTCCTCTCTAACTTGAACTCCAACACAATCTACTTTACCGTCCCAGGCTGTCTAGACTCCTTTGTGGGCGTCTTCCAACCGCCTGGTTCCGACCCATGGTGTGTCCATCTAGCCCTGAGGGGGATGACTAGGGTTTTGAAGGTTGGCTGATGTCACCTGTAAGGGAAGGGTGTAGTGCAGGGGCCTATCTGTGACTACCTGGCTCGGGCAGGGCGTCACACTCCCCCTTGGTTAAACACAGACCATCCGCGGGCTGTCCGACCACCACCGGTTTATTTTGTTTAACTGAAAAAGATAAAAGATTTTAAAACAAATACAAGTATAATGACATATTTACATTCATGGATATTTGGTTTCTTCCCTTAACGGGAGGCATTTTACTTTAACGTTGCATAAACATTTTTATTAACCGGGACGGGACCATGTCCTTTTCACCTTAGCCCACCCGAACAAGCCTAGCCCTGGTGCCACCGCTAAGCAATGGTGCGCACCCCTTTTCCCCAGTCCAGGAAACGGGTTTGGGTCTGGGTGGTGCCCACACGTGCCGGGTAATACGTTCCTTACCCGGCAGTCTCTCTCAGAGGCCCCACGTCCAGGGGACCCCTGACATGGAGGGTAGTCACCGGTTTCCATGGTGACGGGACCTAGGCCTACTCTGCCGCAGGCCCTTCCTCCAACCAGCCTCTCCGGAGACTGCGGCATGATGAAACGGGTGGTCTGTTAAAACATTTAACTTACTGCCGGTACAACTTTCTCCTGCAGCTTCCCTCAGACCACCACAGGACAGCACGGGTCCCCAATGCCACCATCATTCACGGGTGACACTGTCCATAAAGACCCCGTCCTCCACTGCCTGCAGTGCGGGTACGATTGCTCCTCCAAACCGGACTCTGGAAAGGGAACTGTCCTCACTCCAACTCAACTTCTTGTCGTCCTCCACCAGGGGCTCCGACCCCTGATGGTGCCCTCTGAGGCTCCGACCGCAGTGGCGTTCAACAAGTCGGACAAGATCCACCTTCCCTTACACCCTGTTTGTTGGATGGCATCTCCCGGGGAACTTGGAGACGTTCAACAAAGGTCAGGCAGTCAGTATAGCAGGAGCGGGTCCTTAAAAACGTTTCAACTTTAAACTTTTCAACTTTTGGATAACTTACGGGCTCTGCTACCACTGCATAGGGCCGTACGACTCCGTTTTTGGTCGGGACACTGGGCTTCCCATCCAGGTACAGTACATGCCGGGGCTCTGGACCTCCAACGGGAATGGTGGTGGAATTGTGGGTGGTACCGCTTCTTCCAGGAGCTGCGCTACACGGGGTTCACTTGTTGCTTGCATAGCAGGCCCCATCTCCCAGCTAATCAGGGACGGCACGGGGGTCTGTGTAGCTTTATCCTGGCGTGACACGGCTGAAGTGGCCCGCTGTTCACGGGCCCACACCACGGCAACCATCCTCCAGACTTTCGCCTTCCAGTCGAGCACCTGCTGCAGTGTTTGGGCTCTCACCCGGACACAGAACATTGCCAACTCCTGCTCCAGCCAGGCAGCGATCCCTGCAGGTAGCCGGTTTGAGCTCCGCTCCTCCGCATCAAAGGCCACTCCGCCGGCCTCACTTGGCGCCGACATCTTCCCGCTTCTCCCCCTTGGTCTTTTCTTGGCACTCATCTTTCAGGCCGGTAAGTTTTGTTTTTCGACTTCCGGCTTTGCTTTCCGGCCGTGTTGCCATCGGGGGGGGCTTTGGCTTTCGCACCCTTTTCTCGGGGAAGAAGACTCTGGCCAGGAATCTTCGCGCCCAAAATGGTGGCAAGATGGCGGTTTCTGGAATTTTTGCAACGGATCACCGCTGACTTCAACACAAGGCGCACTTCCACAAGGTAAATGGATGGGTATCAATCCTGTTCATGACGCCAGAAATCGAGGTGTACCGCCCCGCTTGCAGCAGCCGAGCTGCTTGGATCCGGACCTTCTGTGGGTGAGACAAAGAGAAACTTGGAGCCTGGTACGGTCCACTAAGGGGGGAGGAAGATGTCCAGTCCAGCTGGAGATGAGGCTGCCTCTGCAGCCCCAGCTGCAGCACTCGTTATGCCGCTCACAGTGCCATACATCCTGGGAGCGGCCTGACTACCACAGTACTCAGCATACTATGAGCGACTTTAGAGAAAGGCTGCACAGCCTGTTTGAAGTGTATGTACCACCCCGCTCGCAGCAGCCGAGCTGCTTAGATCCGGACCTTCTGTGGGTGGCTCGAGGGTCTCCGGACCCGGGGGTCTCGCGGTCACTTCGATCAAAAAGGGGGTTGTTATAGTGGTGGATGTAAGACGTATATGTACGGGTTGAGCCGTACTAAGTTCGTGACGCCACCCACGGTGTGTGGTGAGGTTGGACACCACTGCTGCAGTTATGGGGCACCCGGGGGAGATGTTATGCAGCAAGTTGTTAACCCCTCCGTGGGCAGGGATGGTGGCCCCGGGACCTGTTGGGGTTTTGTGGTGCAGAGAGATGGGCGACCGCAGGGTGTTGGTGTACTCACTATTGAAGGAAACACATGAGTCTCTGGTAAACCAAGGTGATGGTGTTCGGTGCCCGCAGCCGGCTGCGTTCTGGTTCCCCCACGCAGCTGGTGGTCTCTGTCTTTCTCCTGCACCTTTTTAGAATGGTGGACTGCCTGTGCTTGCAACTTCAGGAGTCCGCTCCCGGCTGGATGTGGCCTTAGAAGCCCTTGCTCGCAGACGCTGGATCGTGGGATCTCTGAGCCCTGGCGGTGGCCTTCTATCCCCCTCGGTGGGCTGTTGTCTTCTAATAGGGACTTTGGGTGGGACAGGACCTCTAGTCCTGGCCTCAATCGGTAAATTAACCGGTTGAAGACGCTTCTGGTCCTGGCTTCAGGGTCCGGGTACCCCCCTGTGTGCTCCGGTTTCCGAGTCGGTTCCCCGGGTTGGTACCGGCGGGCCACTACCCTGTCCCGTCCACCTCGGTTCCACCGAGCCATCTTCCTGGCTCCTGCAGACGGAGACTGTCGTCTGCCTCCTAGCCAATGGCACCAGGGCTCCTACCCTGGCGCCGTTCAATTTGGGGTATTCGTCTCTGCTGGAGCTGCACACAGCTCCAGCCCACACTCCTCTCTAACTTGAACTCCAACACAATCTACTTTACTTTCCCGCCCCAGTCTGTCTAGCTCCATGGTGGGCGTCTTCCAACCGCCTGGTTCCGCCCCCTGGTGTGTCCATCTAGCCCTGAGGGGGGTGACTAAGGTTTTGAAGGTTGGCTGATGTCACCTGTGAGGGAAGGGTGTATTGTTGGGGCCTATTTGTGACTACCTGGCCTGGCCAGGACATCACATGTACCCCCTGAGCGAAGGTCAAAAGGTGGGCATAATAATAGGACAGTTAATCGGTGCAACCCAGCGTGAAGTAAAACCTGGTGGATGTCATAGTAAACTGTCACTTTCTACTACATACAGCAATAATCCAGCATTGCTGTTTAGAGTACAAGCGATCAAACAAAAACAATCACAAATTCAAGCTTCCTAAGGGCACAAACAAATCAAGCAAAAAGTAAATAAAGAAGTTGCTTTTTTTAAATAAAAAAATATGCAAATTTTAATCACCACCCACCCCTATAGCATGGTTTACAATAAACAAAATGTAAAACAAAATAAAAATACACATTATTATACACCATATTCATAAAAGTCCGATTTATCCAAATATAAAATAATTAACCTGAACTGTAAAAACAGCAAAGAGAAAAAAGATAAATTGCCAGAATTATGGCTTTTTGGTTGGTTGCTGTAATTCAGTAAAAAAAGAAAAGAAATTCAATAAAAAGTGATTGTAACGTTGCATCTACCACATTACTCACATGGGAGATGACGCTTGGTGCTCAGAAAGTTCTATGTTGAATTGTAATTGTCATTTCAGGAGATGTTGGAGTTGAATATACTTGTATATGGCACATATTTGCATACTTTATGTATGTATTCGATACCTTTGTCTGCCTATAACTCCTTCCCTAGGCATAGAATTTTAACAGCACCAACTGCCATCTCCTCTGTAAGCAATGGAAAACTCTGTCTTCACAGATTTTACCCATGTATTGAAAGTGAAAGATCAGTCCAGGAGGAGAAAGAAGCAAATATCTCTGATACAATATCACAAAATTGTTAATTTTTATGTGAATTATTGATTTCTGAAAAAAAATTAAATGAATGTCCATCTTTAAAAAAAAGCCACTTATGGCTCCAAGACCATTGCCTTGAGAACTCTGGGCTGTAAAACAGTTATTTCTGTATTACTTAAAAATAAAAGTTGATTAACTTGAGAAAGTAATAAAAAAAAAAAGGAAAACTACATTAGTTACTTCTGATTTTCTTGTTTCCATTCTCACTTACTGTGCATGTATTGTATATGATTTACAGTATAATTGTCACCTTAGATGTTCTTATTGTAGTGGATTATGACTGCTACCTTTATTGCAAATTCACTTTTGGACTGGAAATGTAAATGCAAAGTTGGAATGGTATAGGATATCTATCTGAACACTATTAGTAGTAAAGTACCAATTCCATCCTGTCATTTGGGAACAATATTAACATTTGCAGATATTTTCTGTACAAATAGTCTCTGAATCGTCTTTCATCTATTTTAGGAGTATCTAATTCCTTTGTAATTGATCTATAAGATTGGCTATTTCTTAGACTAATCTTTATCTCTTATATACCCTAAAAAATGTAACCTCAATTTCATCTTGACACTGCTCTCTAATGTGCCAATTGGAACAAAAGAAAGCAATTTTCCTCACAACTTTATAGGTCAAGGTCTTTTTTCATGCTATTACCACTTGACCTCTCTGTTACCTTTGTTACAGATGGAAAACATGTGTTTGGTAACTCATACATAAGGCTTGAATAGCTGTGGCCTAGATATTCTCTTAAAGAGGTCACCCACTTCATGAACTCATTTACTGTTTTTGCCATAAATGCTTTAAGGGGTATTCCCATCTCCAATATCTTATCACAATATGTAATAGTAATAATATTAGCAAATACCTCCAATTAGAAATGTAGTATATGATATACGAGGGGCTGCTAATAAATCTTTAGCTTTGCCCAGAAAGAAACGAGATAGGATGATGAAACTCTACATACTCTCCACTGATGTCAACACACTTCTTACATCGGTACTCCAACTTCTGTGAGCCTAGCAAAAAGAAGGATTTCGGTTGTGCCTGAAACCAGGCACCCGTAGCAGCCATGGCATCAGAAATGGTGTGAAATTCGGTACCCTTGAGGAGTTTCTTCATGCTTGGAAACAGATGATAGTTGGAAGGAGCTAGATCTAGTGAATAAGGTGGGTGATCAACCAGCTGTAAGCCCAGCTCTGCCAGTTTTGCCATGGTATATATAACCAGGCTGCAGTCGATGAAAATAGGGGTAGAAATGTTCAAAAAACAATAAAGGGTGGAACACCAATAAAATATAACTTTTAATAGTATTATTTAAAAAGTCCCAGACCAAATCACAAACAAACAAAATAAATTAAGTGCAGGATGCACAATAACACGTGCTTGTAGGGATGATAAATAAAAAGACTGGCCCTAAATAAGCCCTAGTCAGCCTCTCCCTACCTAGCATTTACGCCCTAGTGTTGTGGTGCCCCCATTCACCAACGGGAAATCCTGCGTTACCCTAGTAAGCCCTGCACAGCAAAATACACCACTTAGACAAAATAGAGACCCCCCATTTCAATCAGATGGTGAGCTAAATAACTTATCTGAGAAGTTGTCCTAAGAAAGATTCCCAACGCGTTTCATCCCGCAAATACCAGTGAATTATCAGTAAATGAGTTTTTTAAAGTAACGTTTAAGTAACCTCCGCTGTGGTGGGTACAGAAACCGACTGTTCCGCAGCTGGGGTTGCAGAGTCCGGGTGCTCCGCACCGGGGTAGAGGCAAGGTGATGCGGCCGGGTCTGGTCAGACCGGTGCTGGGGTGACCGCTGTCATGGCCTGGTCAGGTGGTAGGATTAGGGGCTCTGCAGCCTGTGCCTCGAAACGGGGACTGGAGATTCTGCTGCCGCTGTTGAGGGTTGCAGCTCGGCATCCGCTGAGGGTTAGGGTGATGGTGGCTGGATGCTTGCAGCGGGCGGGGGCAGACTGGATCCCGCAGCTGAATAGGTCAACTGGGACTGGGTAGCTGCTTACCTGCTCCTCGCGTGGGACTTCTATCTCTCGGGCTCGCACCACCATTGCCAGGCTCCTCATCTCTTCCCTCCAATGGTTCCGGATATAAAGGCATTGTGTTCGCATCCTCCTGCAGAGTGGCTATGTTTCTTGCTCTATGCAGGCCGCAGTCCCAGGAGCAGCGCGCTCTGGTGACCAGTTCCGTGCTGCCGCCATCTTGCCTCTGCGGTGTCCAGGAAAGTTATCGCAGAGTCCTGGTGTCCCTGCTCCACTTCCACTGCAACATCCCGTCATGCCCCCTTGGTTTTCGCCAGCCACCCACTTCCGCCCTTGGTACCTCTGGGAACTTCTGGCTCTGGCCACACTCTCAGGACGAAGGGTGGGGCTTCAGCTTCGTGCGCCTTTGGCCTGGAAGATGGCGTTTTGGCACCAAAGATGGCGGAAACTGGTGGGAACGGGATTTTGACACCGCAGCTTGGATTCCAAGGCGCACGTCACCCAGGTTAGTGGGTCCTGTCCGAATCCTGTTCATGATGCCAAGTTTTTAAGAGATGTACCGCACCTAGCAGCGGTCGAACCACTCGGATCCGGGTGTCGTTACTCGTGGCTCAAGGGTCTCCGGACCCGGGGGCTACTCTTAATTGTAAAAGGGGGTTATTTACAGGGGATTAGTTAGTTTGTGATGCCACCCGTGGTGTGTGGTAATAGGGAGTACCACCGCTGCCGATGGGAGTACCGGGGTTGATGGAACGGGGGCATCTAGATGACATTTTCCCTCCAGGGGAAAGGCCCCGGAACTGTGGATGGTGGGATTGGATTGCAGGGGGAACGCATGCTTGCTGGTAGCAGGGGCTTATCAGGTACTCACTCAGAAGGAAAGCAGATGCTGACAATGTTGTAAACCAAGTCTCTGGGTGTCGCTGCCCTCCTGGGGGAGCTCGTCCGGGTTCCATTCCCGTGCAGCACTGCCTGATGGTCTGGATCCTGCCTCCGTGCACAGACATTTAGTAGTGTCCAAATGGCCTGTAAGCTTGCAGCCATCCAGGCCCCGCTGCCTACTATGAATAGCAGAGGAGCTTGCTCTTAGGGGCTCACACTTGGGATTTCAGTGGGCTGCTTTGCTTGGAAAGCCCTATCCCCCTCGTTGCGCTAGTGCCCCTGATCTCTGAGCTTTGTGGGTACAGTCCAAAAAGGCCCTATCCTCTGCAGGTTAATTACCAGGTTGTTTGAAGTCTCTCCCCGACCTAGGGTCCAGTACCTCGACGTGCCTTCGGCCCCAGCCTGGCTATTGTAATGAAGCTTCCAACCGTCCTCCTCGACTAAGCCAGACACCGCAAGTCCCAATATCCCGCGATTGGGTCTCCGACTCCTCCGGGTCCAGACCACCGTCTGCAACCTAATCCACTTCTCCCCTGGGAGCTCCAACTCCCAGCTTCTTGAGCTTCTCACTGCTCGAGGGCTACCACTCAACTGACTTGTCACCTCCCACCTCCCTGCCTGACCCCTAGGTAGATGGCCCTATTCCAGCTTAGCAGCCCACTGATGTGCCTGACATGGTGTGGTGCGAGGTGTGATTAGGATTTGTGCATGCTGATGGAGGCAGTACTTCAGGGTGGGAACCCAGAACCTTGACGGGATTGAGTCCTGCACTGGGAGATAAAGAGCATGCAGTACCCTGTGACAACCTGACTAGTCTAGGGGCGTCACATATCCACTTAAGATGCACCCTAATGCTTGTAAATCATCTCACCACATGCCAGCAGACCTCAAAATAGATGTGGGTAGAGCACTGGCCTGTGGAAATCTATATAAGACTATATGAATCCATAAAGGTACAAGGGAGAGCGATGGAGAGGAGAGAGCTGTGTCTTCAGCTATATGCACAGAAGCAATGAGCTCTTCTGAATAGTACTCTGCCCACCTATAAAACATGAATGTCACATATTTGTGATGACACGACAGATTCTAGAGACAGAAGAATTTCACGTGACATCACAAGAAGCAGTAGATTTTCAGCCAGAGACTATGGGTCCAGGTTCAGGTTAGCATCTCAGGTTACGGATTGAGAAACCAAGGTATTTAGTTAACTAAATACCTAAATATTTACTTCATATGAAATGGAATTATAAAGTAGTGGACAATCCCTTTAATCCCTTGAGGACTCCTTTAAGAAACACTAGCCAGCCTACATTAAGGCCCCCATACACATCAGACTAATCTCAATCCCACCCGCCGATAATTTAATGTGTATTGGGTGCCTCAAGAAGTTAACTGATCATCAGGAAAGATGTCAAGGGGGCATGTCCAATTTCTGACTGTGTATGAGAAATCCATGCGAGATTACTGTTGATTGGACAATTGGCCGACAGCCATCTAATGTGTATTTCCAATTTAAGGCCTGTTTCAGACGTCAGTGATTCTGGTACGTTTGTGCTTTTTTTATACGTACCAGAATCACTGACATACGCAGACCCATTATAATCAATGGGTCTGCTCACACATCAGTGATTTTTCACTGACCGTGTCTCCATGCAGCATGCACGCGTGTCCGTGATTGCCACACGAAGACTTGTCCGTTTCTTTCTGGCATCACTGATGTCACACGGACCACACTATGGTGTGATCCGTGTGTGATCCGTGAAACACATGACAGAAAAAAACGTGCATATAAAATAAAAATAAAATAAAATAAAAATCATTTTTACTCACACGACTCCAGTGACGCTCTTTGCAGCCTGTACTGCCTGCTGCTTCTGAGCAGACTCATTACTGTCGTGAATATTCATGAATGCATGACACAGCCGAGCCGGAAGCAGCTGCTGCGGGGTTCAGCAGCGGCCGGATGCTGCACTGCGGGAGCTTTCAGCACCAAGAAGAGCGGGCACAGGTGAGATGATCTCTATGTGCAATCAGGGACCATGGAGAATGAAGCCCGGATTGCACATAGACAACCCACGTGTGCCGTGAATCACTGTGTTTTTCACTGACGTGTGAAACGTGCCTAAAGCCCCTGTCACACACAGAGATAAATCTGCGGCAGATCTGTGGCAGCAGTGAAATTGTGGAAATCAGTGCCAGGTTTGTGGCCGTGTACAAATGGAACAATATATCCATGATTTCACTGCAACCACAGATCTGCCAAAGATTTATCTCTGTGTGTGACGGGGCCTTAACTCTGTGTGGCATGTATACCATGTAATAATGTTAAACAGTACCATCTCAGAAAAGATTTACCACCAACATCCATGTAGAAAAATTGCATATGTGCCTTTAAAATTGCCATTCTTTAATACCAGATAAAGAACAAAATTGTCTGCTTTCAGATTGGTAATTGGTCCCTGTAGGAAATGGAGGAGACATTGCATAACTGAATGTTCAGTAAGAAAAATTGAATATTGCTTAACATTAAATCTTATTTTATTTTTCGATTCTTAAAATTATCTATTGAAAAAAAGACTTTACTTATATCTCTATGATGCTCACATCTCAAATTTAATTTGTATTTGTACAAGTAATGAACAGAAACTGTAGTTGAGGTGATCTTCAGTAAATGCGATTACCTTTGTCGGAATGGCCAAATATGTGCATATTAAATGATTTCTTTGGGTAAGATTTTAAAGATCCAAGATGCCACTTGTACAACATTGTGGAATGAAATCACGCCAAATTTCAACTCCCAAAAATGGTGGCTGAGTAATTTCTCTTTTGAAAAATGTTTGCATTAAGCAACAATGAGGACAAGATTTTGTGCCTTCATAAGTACCATGGCTGTCATCCTGCTCTTCAGAAAAAAAATGTAAAAATTGTAAAAGCTGCATTGAAAACTAACACATATGTTTTAACACTTTATTTTGTCAAGAAACTAGTATATTTGTACATGATTTGAGGACCTGTGTGCCTTTGTTCATGTTATATTTCCTTACATGAATGACATTTTGAAGCTCTTACAATGAAGAAGGATTTAGCCAGTACTCACTGGATCATATACTTACACATTTAAAAAAAGACATTTCAATCTCTACAATTGTCCATTTGAGATATTTCTCAATTCTATCTTGTTCAAATGTATCTCCCACATCAACTAAACAGCAGATTGTGTCTGTGGACAGAAATATCTAACTAAATTGAGATTAGGAGAACTGACAGCTAAAACACTGGTTGAAAAACAACAGAGCTGCCATCTACTGTCTAAAGACCAATGCCAAGCAAGCCTCTCATTGATATCTCGTCTACGAACTAATGCAGATGGTCTCCAAGATGCAATATAATTTAAATTTACAGAATATGTTCAGCTCCTAGATTCCTGCTGTGTATTAAAATACTTTCATTCAGTGGCAATAAATAGTGATCGGTGAGCGTGGTCGCCACTACTTGATACGCAATCGAGCATCAGGGTGATCGGGCACGCTCGATACCCGATTGAGTATCCTTGGTGCTCAACTGTCATGCTCAAGTCCCCGTCTCGCATGTTTCTCAGTTGTTTTTCAGAGAATATACATACGGGGATTGCCTGCCAATCACGGTAATACCGGAGCCATGTTGGCTACTGGCATTACTGTGATTGACAGGCCGCAACACGTCATTGGACTTATATAAGACTCGGAGATGCAATGCTCACTCTACCCAGTTTACAGATACTGCTGCAGTTGGAATAGGTTAGGATTAGAGAAATAGAAACAGGAATTATTTCATTGCAATCCATTCTGCTACTGCCTAAATCCAAAAATCCTTTGTCAGGTCTACATCTATTCTGTTCCCTATTAATACCACTGTTTGCTGCATTCACTATAGGCAGGGCTGCCACCAGGTATTTCAGGGCACTATACTGTTAAAATTTACGGATCCCCAGTGTAGGGAGAGCTGCTGGAGGAAGCATATATTAGGATTACATGTATAAGGTAGGGATTATAGCCTAAAGCGGGCTTTACACGCTATGACATGGCTCAAGTGATCTCGTTGGGGGTCACGGAATTTGTGCCGCACATCCGGTCGCTTTAGCGATGCCGTTGTGTGTGATACCTATGAGCGATTTTGCATCGTCGCAAAAAACGTGCAAAATCGCTCATCGGTGACGTGGGGGTCCATTCTCAAATATTGTTACTGCAGCAGTAACGAAGTTGTTCCTCGTTCCTGCGGCAGCACACATCGCTCCGTGTGACACCGCAGGAACGAGGAACCTTAACTTACCTGCGTCCCAGCCACAATGTGGAAGGAAGGAAGTGGGTGGGATGTTACGTCCCGCTCATCTCCGCCCCTCCGCTTCTATTAGGCGGCGGTTCAGTGACGCTGCTGTGACGTCGCCGTGACGCTGAACGAACCACAGCGACATCGCAGGGAAGGTAAGTCCGTATGACGGGTCTGGGCGATGTTGTGCAACATACCGATATCGCAGTGTGTAAAGCGGCCTTTACACTCTTTGCTGCTGCAATCTAAAACCAAAAGTCCCTTGTCAGAGCTACATCTGTTCTAGTCCCTATTAATACCGTTGCTACCTGCATTCACTATAGGCAGGTCTGCCACCAGGAATTTCAGGGCACTATACTGGCAAAATTTACGGGTCCCCATGAGACTCCATCCAGGCTCCATCCTAGCTTTGCCTTCACCTTTCGTACCTTCCACAGTCCCACCACCACTCTTGGAAAAACTCCAATTCTGCAAACCATCCTCACCATTCAAACATTAACGGCTGTTCGGCTCAGCTATGCAGCACAGTTGTCATTTTGTCAGCCCAAAAAAAATTGCATGCACTGTTTTTTTGGGTTATCAAAATGACGAGCCACAGACGGAATCGTCAGCCATATTCATATATATACAGTGCCTTGCAAAAGTATTCGGCCCCCTTGAATTTTTGAACCTTTTCCCACATTTCAGGCTTCAAACATAAAGATAGCAATTTTAATGTTATGGTGAAGGATCAACAACAAGTGGGACACAATTTTGAAGTTGAACGAAATGTATTGCTTATTTTAAACTTTTTTAAAAAATAAATAACTGAAAAGTGGGACGTGCAATATTTTTCGTCCCCTTTACATTCAATGCAGCAAACTCCCTCCAGAAGTTCATTGAGGATCTCTGAATGATCCAATGTTGTCCTAAATGACTGATGATGATAAATATAATCCACCTGTATGTAATGAAGTCTCCGTATAAATGCACCTGCTCTGTGATAGTCTCAGTGTTCTGTTTAAAGCGCAGATAGCAACATGAAGACCAATGAACTCAACAGGCAGGTTCATGATACTGTTGTGGAGAAGTTTAAAGTTGTATTTGGTTACAAAAAGATTTTCAAAACTTTAAACATCCCAAGAAGCACTGTGCAAGCGATTATATTGAAATGGACAGAGTATAATACCACTGCAAATCTACCAAGACCCCGCCGTCCATCCAAACTTTCATCTCAAACAAGGAGAAGACTGGTCAGAGATGCATCCAAGAGGCCCATGATCACTCTGGATGAACTGCAAAGATCTACAGATGAGGTGGGAGAGTCTGTCCATAGGACAACAATCAGTTGTACACTGCACAAATCTAGCCTTTATGGAAGAGTGGCAAGGAGAAAGCCGTTTGTCAAAGATATCCATAAAAAGTATTGTTTAAAGTTTTCCACAAGCCACCTGGGAGACACATCAAACATGTGGAAGAAGGTGTATAAGACACGATTTAGGGATGACAGATGGAATAAAATATAATAATTTAAGGCCACTCCAAAGGACATATATTCAATAAGGAAAGAGAGGAGTCTTAAGGGGCCAATCATGATATAATCAAAGAAACATAGGAAGCCTTGTGCATATCAAAATATATCAATTTATTGAGTGATCAAACTACACAAGGACACAATACATAGACATTAAAAACCTTCATAAAGTGCAGGAGGTGAAGCTCAGAGAAAAAAGTTCCCATACCTAAGAATCTCTGCCATGTTTTTTGAAATAACAGATGGGGTCTAGCAATGCTCCCTATTAATTACAAAAAGAGTCATGGAAGATGTCATGGAAGCATTGCTACTTACCCATAGTATGGAGACCAATAAAGGCAAGTGCCAGGGCAGAGATCCGGTACCAGCGGGAGGAAGCCCCAACGCGTTTCGCTGCGTTGCTTCTTCAGGGGGAAGTGTCTGAAAAAGCAATGCAGCGAAACGCGTTGGGTTTCCTCCCGCTGGTACTGGATCTCTGCCCTGGCACTTGCCTTTATTGGTCTCCATACTATGGGTAAGTAGCAATGCTTCCATGACATCTTCCATGACTCTTTTTGTAATTAATAGGGAGCATTGCTAGACCCCCATCTGTTATTTCAAAAAACATGGCAGAGATTCTTAGGTATGGGAACTTCTTTCTCTGAGCTTCACCTCCTGCACTTTATGAAGGTTTTTAATGTCTATGTATTGTGTCCTTGTGTAGTTTGATCACTCAATAAATTGATATATTTTGATATGCACAAGGCTTCCTATGTTTCTTTGATTATATCATGATTGGCCCCTTAAGACTCCTCTCTTTCCTTATTGAATAAATGTGGAAGAAGGTGCTCTGGTCCGATGAAACCAAAATCAATTATTTGGGCACAATTCACACTGAACACACCATCACCACTGTCAAACATGGTGGTGGCAGCATCATGGTTTGGGCCTGCTTTTCTTCAGCAGGGACAGGGAAGATGGTTATAAAAAATTATACAACATTTTTGCAGCTTTATTCAACATTGAAAGCAATGCAAAAATGCAGCAAAAACATTACATGTGAACATAGCCTCGGGGATGGAGGAGGTGTTTTTTCTCTCTCTTTTTTATTTTGTCTTATTTACAAGTCATTATACAAGACAGAATATTTCCTAACATTTTTGCTGTAAAATGTATTTTAGCTTTCGTTTTGTATGCTGTATTGTCACTCCATAAAAGTGGCGTAATACTCTAAAAACATCGTTCCCACCAGCGACCTGGGAGTTAGAGATGCATCCAGGCATTTTCTCCATGCTGTTCCCATTCCATTTGAGCACTGTTTCCATGCATTTCAGTGAGTTTCCTGCCCCTCATTCTCTTCTGTTTCCTCTACACTATCATTACTCTCTTTCCTCGAGTCGAGCCCGTCCACGCGCCCTACCTGCTTGATTCGAGTGTCGAGCACTTGAGCATTTTAGTGCTTACTCATCTCTAGTAATAAGCAATTAACTTTCCCAGAATAAAAACATAATTGCTAAGATATTTTCAGTTTTTGGTTAAAATAAATAAATAAAACGTGGCATAGAAATTCATCAGTAAATTGACAAAGGGTGAAATGGCAAAACAATAAAGTATATTATCAATTTTACTATAGTGCATCTCATCACCAGTCTAATGTAGAATTGTACTCCTTATGTCTAATTGATGTCCTTGCATCTTTGACATTTTAATAAGTATTATGAATGATTACTCCTCATTCTTTCCTTTTTATTACTTCTCCAAGATCCCCCTGGAAAATGAGAGTAAATCATAATCAGTGTTTCCTATATTTATGGATAAAATGAGCATTGAACAGTGCATCAGACACAGTACCTCTGAAAATGTGCAATATCAGTTTTACACTAATCACATAAGATCCCACCAACGCAGAACCTCAGACAGGCTCTGACAAATCTGAGAAGCTATGGCCTGGAGTTATCTTATCATTACTTGTTACAGGATTATGTGTTGCTGGGTTACCAGCATCCTTCTCCATAAACACCAATCAATCAACAACCTAACTGGAAACTAAGATGTTGTTGTTATTATTAGTTGACGATATCTGAATAGTAAATGACCAGTTTTATATACAATGTATTTTTTTTTTTATTTATTTTTTTTAAAGAGCAAAAACAACATATACTGTACTCTTCTTTCTGGATAAATTCTAATCCGAAAAGAGATTATTGATTTATTCCCGTTCTGCCAAATTGCACAATATGGTAGATATGACTTGCTCCAAAGTATAATCAATTTGCCAGGCTCCAGATTCACATTTTGGAAATTTAATTGAGAATGTGTAAAGCAGGGGTGGGAAATTGATTTTCCCAAGGGGCCATATGTAAAACCATGATTGTTGTGGAGGGCCAAACTGACCCGCCCCAGGGCCGTGGGGTACTCGGTTCCGGGTGTTGGTTAATGGGATTATGGCTATGTGCGCACGTCGCGTAAAAACATGCAGTTACGCTGCGCTTTGTAGCGCAGCGTAACTGCATGCGTCCTGCGGCCCCTGCACAGTCTATGGAGATTGTGCAGGGGCCGTGCGCACGTGGCGTTTAAGAGCGCAGCGCTTCGGCTACTGCCGAAGCGCTGCGCAAAAAGAAGTGACATGTCACTTCTTTCCTGCGCTTTGCCGGCAGCTCCTGCACGGTCTATGGCAGGAGCTGCAGGCAGAGCGCATGGAATCGGCGCTCACTACGGACATTTCTGCAGCGATCTAAAGCGCACATGTGCTCTTCAGATCGCTGCAGAAATTTCTGCAGGGCTTGTACGCAACGTGCGCACATAGCCTAAGTCACGGGGGCCTGTGCCCGGTTCTGTGGCCCTGGTGGTCGCTGAAAGTCAATAAATAATAAAATAAAAAAAATTAAAAAAAATAATAAAGAAAATAAATAAATAAATAAATAAATAAAAGTATTTCGTGACGCCACCTACGGTTCCAGTATGGTTACTGGGGCTGCAGGTCAGACCTCTGGGGTGATGGTTAGGCAGCCAGTTGTTTACGCTTCCCATAGGTGAAGCGGGGTCCCCAGGGCAGTTTTAGTAGTACACAGATATGGCGGCCGTTTTTCCTCACAGCCTTTTCAACTGTCACTTTAGTGCAGCAGCCTATAGCTCCTCAGATGAAGAAATAAAGTGCCTCACACCAATTCATTAACTCTGACCAGATTTTACTTGCAGGTGTTAAAAAGGGGTTCAGTTTCTGATGTTACAGTTTTTGGGTGATCTGGGAACAGTTCAGGATCTCTGCACCAGGTTAGTTGTGAGGCCTCCCTCTGCGCTGTGTCTCTCCTTCGTACTAGGCTGCCTGTAGCTATACCTTGTCCCTCTCTCACTGTCTTCACCTGTATGGCAGGTGGCGGGAGCTTCTCTAAGGGGCACTGCTGTACTCACTGCGGTCC
This sequence comes from Anomaloglossus baeobatrachus, assembly GCF_048569485.1. Lineage (NCBI taxonomy): Eukaryota > Metazoa > Chordata > Amphibia > Anura > Aromobatidae > Anomaloglossus > Anomaloglossus baeobatrachus. Next base: position 499,911,509 of record NC_134353.1, read on the forward strand.
CTAAGCTCTGTGTAGCGGCTTTGCCTTCAGGTGCTGCTGCGGCCAGGAGATCTGCAGTCTCCCTGGCCCCCGGTCTTTATTGCTGGGCAGATTAGATCCCTCACAATCTCGGACGCCGGTGTCCGATAATCAGCGCTGTTCCTTGGGGATGAACCGGTCAGGCTCCACCTCCCCGGTCTCTCCTCTTTTGCCTCACTCTTGATCCCTCAGGCGGTCATACAGTTACTTGTGCGGGCTAAGCACTGCCCTCTCCATTTTGATGTCTTCCCTCACTCTCTGCTCGCACAGTCTCCTTTTCTCCAACTGTCAACTCTCTGACTCCGCCTCCAAACCTGGCTTTAATGGGGACCTCACCTGAACTCGACTTGTAGAGCTCCCCCTCCAGGCTTGGAGTGGAAATGTTGTATGTGGGATTACCTAATGTGGAGATCCTTCCCTGCCCAGGTGCAGGTATATTTGTGGCAACTGAACCCTGGGGTGCCACATTCCCCCTTAGTTAAATTCAGTACTCCTGGACTGGAAACACAAACTTATAAAACATTAGCAATAATAAAGAGTATTACAAAGTCTTAAAAAAAATAAAAATTACAAAAACCAATAAAACAGAAAATTGCAGACCTTCCGCTGCAAAATGTGAGTATGGTATATATAAGAAAGTTTTTGACCACTACCAGTTCTGTGGTCTATTGGTCCATAAAAGTTCAAGAAGATGCAGAAGTTCATGCAAAAAGTCCTGCAGGCTCAACACGCTTGACGGTTACGGATTTACTTACCTGCAATAAACAAATAAATAAAATATTTTTACATTTAACTAACTACTACACTTTCTATTTAATATTCTTCTATATAATGGGACGGGGGCTGACCAAAGTTGCTACGGCTAGACCTACGTAATGCCTGTGTCACAACTGGTCGGTGCAGTGTACTGGTACCTAGTGCTGGTGCTATGCTTGCACTATCTACTAGTCTGCATGAGGATCTACGCAATATTGGTATGCGTGAATGTTGTCTTAGTCTTACCATAGGACTGGCAGGATCCCCAATAGCAGGGTTCTCTGGTTCTACTGTGACAGGTAGTTCTTCTGAAATGTTGACCGATTCTTCCAGTCTTTCTGGGACTTCTACTGGTTGAGCGCCAGTCAATAATGGTATAATTTTGGCTCCATTGTACTGAGGCCAACTTTCAGGAAAATCAAGTACTGTTCTTATCATCTTCTCTTTCTTTTCCTCTTTAGGTTGAGGTATACAGGGGATTACTTCTTTTTGCTTCAACTGTTCAGGACATTTTTTAAGGTGGTCTCTAGAAACTGCCGCTGACGTTTTTCCCTTATCCTTGCTGATTAAGCAGATTTTCTTGTTGTCAAATTTAGAGGGCAATACTGTGTATGGTTCTGCTTCCCACTGGTCATCAAGCTTATGGGTCTTTCTTTTTCTTTTTAGAACCATCTCTCCAGGTATTAAAGGAGCAGTTGGTGCATTCTTGTTATAATCTTTCTCTTGCCTTTCTCTAATTTGGTCTAGGCTTCTTTCTACGCACCCCTGTACCTTTTTGTACTGCTCTTGGCGCTTAGTGTCCCAATCAGCTTCAGGTGAACTGGTTTCAGGAACAACAATTCCCATTTCTAAGTCAACTGGTAACTTCCCGGGTCTTGCTCTCATCAAGTATGCTGGCGTGCAATTGGTGGAACTCACAGGGATGTTGTTGTACATGTCCACTAAATCAGGCAACTTCTCTGGCCACATGCTTCTTTCTTCCAAGGGCAAGGTTTTTAACAGGTCTATAACAACCTGGTTCATTTTCTCACACATGCCGTTTGTCTGTGGGTGATTCGGTGTGGTTCGGATTTTCTTACATCCATAAAGGTTGCAAAACTCCTGGAACACTTCAGCTTCGAATGCAGAACCTTGATCCGTCAACACCTGTTCCGGGTAGCCATGTGGTCTGCAGAAGTAGGCTTGAAAGGTTCTCGCTGCAGTTCTTGCTGTCAAGTTCTTTACAGGTACTACCACCAGAAACCGGGAATAGTGGTCCACCATAGTGAGGGCATACGTATAACCGGATCTACTGGGTGTCAATTTCACATGGTCCAAGGCTACAAGTTCCAGCGGTTGCTTGGTGACAATTGGTTGTAGTGGAGCTCTTTGACTGTCACGATCCTTTCTTCTCAGGTTGCATGGGCCACAGTTTCGGCACCAGTTCTCAATGGTAGTTCTCATGCCAACCCAATAGAATCTGTTGCGTAACAGTACCTCAAGCTTCTTCCACCCGAAGTGTCCTGCTCCGTCATGGTACGCCTCCAGCACCATCTGAACGTCTCTCTTCGGTACCACTATTTGCCACACCCTCTCATAGGTTCGGGGATTGATGTACTGTCTGCATAGCCTACCCCTGTAGATGAACAATCTGCTCTTTTCCTTCCACAGGTGCTGCGCTTCCGGTGGGGCATCTGGGCTAAGACTTGAGTCTGGTTGGATTATTAGCTCTTTAACTAGGCGAACAGCCGGATCGCTGTCTTGCGTTTCCTCCCACCCGTGGTAAGGTAACGGGTTTAGCGTGGCCTCTTGGAGTTCGCCTTTAACACCTTGGTTACACTGGGATGCACTGTTGCGGTGAAAAGCCGGCAGCTCTATCTCTTCTAGCTCATCCGAGTCTTCTCCTGCATCTGGTAAATGGGGCATTCTCGACAATGCATCAGCGTTGGCGTTTTTGCGGCCTGCCCGATATTTGATGGTGAAGTCATAGTTTGACAAACGGGCCATCCATCGCTGCTCTAGTGCACCTAGCTTTGCGGAGTCCAAGTGAGTAAGCGGGTTGTTATCCGTAAATATGGTAAACTTCGCAGCCCCCAGGTAGTGCTTGAACCGTTCAGTGAGGGGCCAGACTAAGGCCAGGAATTCCAGCTTGAACGAACTATAGTTTTCCGGGTTTCTCTCAGTAGGACAGAGCTTCCTGCTTGCAAAGGCAATTACACGTTCTTTGCCATTCTCCACCTGCGACAGCACAGCTCCCAATCCCACATTACTGGCATCTGTGTACAGCACGAATGGCAGATTATAATCAGGGTAGGCCAGGATTTCCTCACCGGTCAGGGCCCACTTCATGTGCTTGAAGGAGTCTTCTTCTTTCTCACCCCATTCAAACGGAGGGCCGGAAGTCTTGCCCTTTTTGGTCTGGCCTACCAGGAGATCTTGCAAAGGCGCCGCTATTTTCGTGAAGTCCTTTATGAACCTCCTGTAGTATCCTACCAGCCCCAAGAACTGACGCACCTCTTTGACGGTTGTTGGCTTTGGCCAGTCTCTGATAGCAGTGACCTTTTCAGGGTCTGGTGCCACACCATCCGCACTGACCACATGCCCAAGATACTGAACCTTCGGCTTCAGCAAATGGCATTTTGAAGGCTTTAGTTTCATACCAAACTTTGACAATGCTTTAAACACCTCGGCCAGGTGCTCCAGATGTTCCTCATACGTCTTGGAATACACGATGACGTCATCAAGATATATCAGTACAGTCTCGAAGTTTCGGTGCCCCAGGCAACACTCCATCAGCCTTTGGAACGTGCCGGGTGCAAACGGCATGCTGTTGAACTCATACAGACCCGTCGGCGTCGTGAATGCGGTCTTCTCTCGATCTTCTTCTGCCATGGAAACCTGCCAATACCCACTGGTAAGATCTAAGGTGGAAAAGAAATTAGCAGCTTTCAGTGCAGCAATGGATTCCTCAATGCGGGGCAACGGATAAGCATCCTTGTGTGTTATGCGGTTTATCTGCCTATAGTCAACGCACATCCTCATTGTGCCATCTTTCTTTCTTACCAGGACAAGTGGGGCTGACCAGGGGCTACAACTATCTCTAATAACCCCAGCTTCCTTCATTTCCCGTAACATATCTTTAGCACAGTGATAGTGAGCTGGTGGTATAGGCCTGTATCTCTCTTTTATAGGTGGATGGTCTCCCGTGGGTATGCGATGGTGTACCCCTTTTATCCGCCCAAAGTCTAATGGATGCTTACTAAAGACCCGTTCATATTCCTTCACCACCCGATAAACTCCGTGCCTTTGGTAAGAAGGGGTGGAATCAGTGCCGACATGCAGCTTCTGACACCAGTCTTCCAGCTGTCCCTTGGAGCTGTTGTCCTCCGCCTGGTCGGACGGGGTCAAGGGTTCCACTGCCTGAATTGAGTTGTTGTTGACAGTGAACAATTTGGCAACAGTAGCATATCTGGGTAGCTTGACCTCTTCCTCTCCACAGTTTAAAACTCGTACAGGTACCCTCCCTTTGCGTACATCAACTATCCCCCTGGCTGTCAGGACTGTGGGCTTACTATCTGAGTACATGGGCTCTACCATTGCCTGGTAATCCTGCCCTCTGAGGCCTATAGCTGCCCGACACCAAATCATCACTTCACTTCTTGGGGGTAACACAATGGGCAATGGGTCGCTTACCCGTACACTGCCGATTTCTCCACCAGACAACTCTACCTGTTGTCTCTGCAGAAGGGCTTTGATTTCTTTCTGTAGGACCCTCTGCTGCCCGATGCTGGCAGTTTCTGCAACCTGCTGGAGCAAGAAAAGAACTTCTCCTAGACAATTTTCAACAACATTAGTACCTAATATCATTGTTGGATTTCTTTCACGACAATCAGTATCCACCACAATAAGTCCTTGGCCCTTTAGCTCCTCCCTCCCCACCTTTATCGTCACCTCCTTGTACCCTACTTGTGATACTGGCTGTCCATTAGCAGCATATATAGTAAGGTCTGGGTCTGGGCGAGTGAGCTCAGAATCGGCCCAAAATCTTTTGTAAAGGATATGCGGGATCGTCGTCACCTGTGAGCCAGTGTCCAATAGAGCAAGTGTGGTAATGCCATCTAGCACGATAGATAGGAATGGTCGTCCTCCCACATATCTATCGCGCCAGTTCGATGGGCCTGGTTGTTTTATTCCTGGTGGTCGGCCCGCTGCCCCAGGAGTCGCTGGTTTAAAGGACATGACCTGGCAAAGCGGCCCGCCTCGTTACAACGGCGGCAGATAGGCTGTCCTGATGAGTCGTAGCGGTCGTTGGGTCTTCCTCTGGGCGGTGGGTTCCTCCTTCCTCGCATCCACGGGATGTCCTCAGGGCTGTCAGCCAACTGGATCCTCTCCGACGACTGTGGTTTCTGCTGGAGTTGCATGGCCTTTAGGAGCATGGCCACAACTTTTGTCAGCTGCTGTACCTGGGAACGCAAGTCATCAGAGGCACCAGGTATTACAGCCTGTCCATTGATTTCTGCTGGAGTTAAGGAAAGGGACGCCACCTCTGAGGGAGAGGTGATGTCTTGCCGCGGTTCAGGTGCGGGGTCTGTAGTCACAGTGCTCTAATGGCCCGGTTCTTCAGAGTTACAAAGTTTAGACTCGGATGCTCCATGACCCATAGGCGCAGCTGTGTTTGATGAATTGGTGAATGTAGCCCCTCAAGCAACTGTTCAATTAACATTTTATCTTCCTCTCTTGCACTTTCAGGGTCTACCTGCTTTACAGCCTGCAGCGCCTCCTGAAGGTTCAATGCATAATCCCGTATGCTATCCTGCGGTCTTTGTTTGCAGTTGTAAAACCTCATTCTTAGCTCAGCTACAGTACGAGTTTCAAAAGCAGCTTTTAAATTAGCAAATATCTGGGTTATTGTCCTTTTATCTGTATTCAGCCAGGATTTAACCTCTCGCTCTGCTGCACCCGTCAGTTGCCCCAGCAAAACAGACACTTTTTGCTTGTCAGTCATAGAGTATATATCCAGGAAATTGCACATCTTTTCTCTAAATTCAGCTAGGGTATTGGGCTCCCCAGAATATTGCGGTAACCATGGCGCCCCTGGGACATACGGCAGAGCAAGCGGCATGATCGGGGCTACAGCTTCAGGTGCTGCAGCTGCTCCAGCGGCATCAGCATCGCCTTGCATCTCCATCCTCACTGTGGCGCAGTTAGTTTTTCAAATGCTCAAAATGAAACAGTTTTCAAGGCACACGTTACCCAGGGTTACTGGGCCTTGTCCAGATCCTGTTCGTGACGACAAAAGCTGACCCGCCCCAGGGCCGTGGGGTACTCGGTTCCGGGTGTTGGTTAATGGGATTATGTCACGGGGGCCTGTGCCCGGTTCCGTGGCCCTGGTGGTCGCTGAAAATCAATAAATAATAAAATAAAAAAAAATAAAAAAAATAATAAAGAAAAAAATAAATAAATAAATAAATAAATAAAAGTATTTCGTGACGCCACCTACAGTTCCAGTATGGTTACTGGGGCTGCAGGTCAGACCTCTGGGGTGATGGTTAGGCAGCCAGTTGTTTACGCTTCCCGTAGGTGAAGCGGGGTCCCCAGGGCAGTTTTAGTAGTACACAGATATGGCGGCCGTTTTTCCTCACAGTCTTTTTAACTGTCACTTTAGTGCAGCAGCCTATAGCTCCTCAGATGAAGAAATAAAGTGCCTCACACCAATTCATTAACTCTGACCAGATTTTACTTGCAGGTGTTAAAAAGGGGTTCAGTTTCTGATGTTACAGTTTTTGGGTGATCTGGGAACAGTTCAGGATCTCTGCACCAGGTTAGTTGTGAGGCCTCCCTGCTGCGCTGTGTCTCTCCTTCGTACTAGGCTGCCTGTAGCTATACCTTGTCCCTCTCTCACTGTCTTCACCTGTATGGCAGGTGGCGGGAGCTTCTCTAAGGGGTACTGCTGTACTCACTGCGGTCCCTAAGCTCTGTGTAGCGGCTTTGCCTTCAGGTGCTGCTGCGGCCAGGAGATCTGCAGTCTCCCTGGCCCCCGGTCTTTATTGCTGGGCAGATTAGATCCCTCACAATCTCGGACGCCGGTGTCCGATAATCAGCGCTGTTCCTTGGGGATGAAGCGGTCAGGCTCCACCTCCCCGGTCTCTCCTCTTTTGCCTCACCCTTGATCCCTCAGGCAGTCACACAGTTACTTGTGCGGGCTAAGCACTGCCCTCTCCATTTTGATGTCTTCCCTCACTCTCTGCTCGCACAGTCTCCTTTTCTCCAACTGTCAACTCTCTGACTCCGCCTCCAAACCTGGCTTTAATGGGGACCTCACCTGAACTCGACTTGTAGAGCTCCCCCTCCAGGCTTGGAGTGGAAATGTTGTATGTGGGATTACCTAATGTGGAGATCCTTCCCTGCCCAGGTGCAGGTATATTTGTGGCAACTGAACAATTGCACAATATGGTAGATATGACTTGCTCCAAAGTATAATCAATTTGCCAGGCTCCAGATTCACATTTTGGAAATTTAATTGAGACTGTGTAAAGCAGGGGTGGGAAATTGATTTTCCCAAGGGGCCATATGTAAAACCATGATTGTTGTGGAGGGCCAAACCACCATGCAGAACTTAATTTTGAGCAACATTCTTATTATTGTCATTATACTTGTTCAATATTGAGTAGAATTAAGTATGATGATTAGCTGCTACTTTTAATACATGTAATAATAAGTACAGTATATATGCGCCTTAATCAACAGCACTCCCCACACAGTATGATGCCTCCCAGCTCCTCACACAGTATGATATCCCCATAACCTTCACACCTCATACATGGTATAATGCCCTCCTCACACAATATGATGGGCCCCACACATAGTATGATAGCCCCCACATCCCTTCCAACACCATATGATGCCCCCACAGCCCACCACACTGTATTATGCCCCCGTTGCCACACAGCTTCCCCACACAGAGTATGATGACCCCCATAGCCCCTTCCACACATAGTATGATGTTCTCACAGCTCTCATATAGTATAATGCCCCTACACAGACAAAATGTGATGCCCCCAGTCTCTTCCACACAGTATAATACACACACAGTCTTTCACACAGTATTATGCCCCCACATTCTCCACTTCAGACAATATAATTTCCTCACAGCACCCATACATAGTATGATGTTACCCACCACACATTATGATTCTGTGGCGCTCCTGATGCTTCAGTCGCCACAGGGTACTGCACCTCACCAGAGGTACAGTATTCATAAGGAGGAAGTTATGGCCGGTAAACCACCACAATCCACCACAACACCTAGTTCGATGCCCTCTCACTGGGACTGGGCTAGGGTAGGACAGTTAGATGCTGACACTGGATAGTGCCAGACATGGAACAAGTGAGACATTGGGAGAACACAGTCGCTGAGGGGAGAGCTGCGCCCATAGCTCCCTAGGCTGGTGGGCACTTTATGTCCCGCCAGCAGATTCCACTGGGTAGAGGATTTCAAGTCTTCTGGCGCACACAAAGTGCCTAGGGCACAGCAGCACATAGAGCCAGGAATCGTGACAAAAGAGCAGCACCAGTAACGGAATCGCGCTGCCTGCCATATGGGACAGGAACGGGGTTCATTCAAGAACTCGGGTCCCCGCGTGGCTTCAGGCCACAGGGACTCACACAGCACAGTGCAGGGAGGAAGGACTCACAGGAAGAAATACCGCTTCCGGCCTCCAAACTATCCGGGATCAGCTGGGGCCCATCACAGCGGAGCCCAGAAGTCCAAAGACGGAGACATCTCAGTGTGTGAAGAACTTTAACTGCAAGCACAGTGTCGTCCAGTCCTTCCTCTGCCCTCAGAGGAAGCCTCTTGCAGTGGCTGGTCCTATTTTAGCCGCACACCACAGGTGGCATCACGAATAACTACCATTTCTATCATCATCCCCCTTTTATTGATACCGCCGGGGTCATGAATTAGGGCCTAGCCGCTGTTACATCCCACCCCCTACACCGGCCCGGTGACGAGTAACTCTCCCAGACCCCGTGGGCCCGTCAATTCCCCACTGCTTCCAAACAGTGTGATACTCACTTTAGCCCCAAACATTGTATGATGTTACCACAGTCTTCCCCACACACAGTATGATGCCATCACAGTGTATGTAACATACAGCATTTCACCCTCACATTCTCCACAACACGCACAATGATGTCCCACAGCTTCTCATTTAATATATGCCCTCACACTCTTCCAGACAGCATGATAGCGCACAAAATCAAAAAAGCACAATCTAGTGAAGTCATTATGCCTGAGACTCAGATGCACATGCTGAATGGAGAAAGTAGAACCCATAGCCCTGTACTATAGCCCTGTAAATTAACAGCCCAGTCATATCTGTCATTGAGTCATGTCTCCATTACCCCATGAAATTATAATTTTCTTGCAACAATAATTCAAATTCATCAAACTAGATATTGAGGCTTCTGGCATTAGTATTCATTTACTATATATTTCTGTATCTCTATTCCTCAGTGTGTTAATTGTTCTAATTCCTCCCCATGCTGGCCCCATTTTCATTACTTTGGCATACGTCACTATCTACGTTATCTTTCTCTCACTTACAGTCAATGCCCTCCCTCTAGTCACTAGTTTAAATACTCCTCTAAGTTTTTAGCCATTCATTCTTTACCTCATAGAGGTGCAGCCCATCCCTAGCTTGGAGACTGCAGCCACCAGAGAAATCAGCCCAGTTTTTTAGAAACCTAAAACCCTACTCCCTACACCAATTCCTGAGCAATTTACTCAACGCTCTAATCTTACAACAATTTTTCCTTTTTTTGTATTGAATTACTGAAATAAATTATATACATATATACAGTTAGGTCCAGAAATATTTGGACAGTGACACAATTTTCGCGAGTTGGGCTCTGCATGCCACCACATTGGATTTGAAATGAAATCTCTACAACAGAATTCAAGTGCAGATTGTAACGTTTAATTTGAAGGTTTGAACAAAAATATCTGATAGAAATTGTAGGAATTGTACACATTTCTTTACAAACACTCCACATTTTAGGAGGTCAAAAGTAATTGGACAAATAAACCAAACCCAAACAAAATATTTTTATTTTCAGTATTTTGTTGCGAATCCTTTGGAGGCAATCACTGCCTTAAGTCTGGAACCCATGGACATCACCAAACGCTGGGTTTCCTCCTTCTTAATGCTTTGCCAGGCCTTTACAGCTGCAGCCTTCAGGTCTTGCTTGTTTGTGGGTCTTTCCGTCTTAAGTCTGGATTTGAGCAAGTGAAATGCATGCTCAATTGGGTTAAGATCTGGTGATTGACTTGGCCATTGCAGAATGTTCCACTTTTTTGCACTCATTAACTCCTGGGTAGCTTTGGCTGTATGCTTGGGGTCATTGTCCGTCTGTACTATGAAGCGCCGTCCGATCAACTTTGCGGCATTTGGCTGAATCTGGGCTGAAAGTATATCCCGGTACACTTCAGAATTCATCCGGCTACTCTTGTCTGCTGTTATGTCATCAATAAACACAAGTGACCCAGTGCCATTGAAAGCCATGCATGGCCATGCCATCACGTTGCCTCCACCATGTTTTACAGAGGATGTGGTGTGCCTTGGATCATGTGCCGTTCCCTTTCTTCTCCAAACTTTTTTCTTCCCATCATTCTGGTACAGGTTGATCTTTGTCTCATCTGTCCATAGAATACTTTTCCAGAACTGAGCTGGCATCATGAGGTGTTTTTCAGCAAATTTAACTCTGGCCTGTCTATTTTTGGAATTGATGAATGGTTTGCATCTAGATGTGAACCCTTTGTATTTACTTTCATGGAGTCTTCTCTTTACTGTTGACTTAGAGACAGATACACCTACTTCACTGAGAGTGTTCTGGACTTCAGTTGATGTTGTGAACGGGTTCTTCTTCACCAAAGAAAGTATGCGGCGATCATCCACCACTGTTGTCATCCGTGGACGCCCAGGCCTTTTTGAGTTCCCAAGCTCACCAGTCAATTCCTTTTTTCTCAGAATGTACCCAACTGTTGATTTTGCTACTCCAAGCATGTCTGCTATCTCTCTGATGGATTTTTTCTTTTTTTTCAGCCTCAGGATGTTCTGCTTCACCTCAATTGAGAGTTCCTTAGACCGCATGTTGTCTGGTCACAACAACAACTTCAAAATGCAAAACCACACACCTGTAATCAACCCCAGACCTTTTAACTACTTCATTGATTACAGGTTAACGAGGGAGACGCCTTCAGAGTTAATTGCAGCCCTTAGAGTCCCTTGTCCAATTACTTTTGGTCCCTTGAAAAAGAGGAGGCTATGCATTACAGAGCTATGATTCCTAAACCCTTTCTCCGATTTGGATGTGAAAACTCTCATATTGCAGCTGGGAGTGTGCACTTTCAGCCCATATTATATATATATATATAATTGTATTTCTGAACATGTTTTTGTAAACAGCTAAAATAACAAAACTTGTGTCACTGTCCAAATATTTCTGGACCTAACTGTATATTATATTACATATGTATATATATATATATATATATATATAAAATTTATTTCCGTATTTCAATACAAAAAAAGGAAACACATTTGTTATATGGAGTCATTACAAGCAGAGTGGTCTTTTTCAAGAATGGACTGTTGCTTAGTGGTCCATTGGGTTGTTTTCAGATGAAAGTGGAGGAAGAGTGGAGATGCACACAATCCAAGCTGCTTGAGGTCTAGTGTGAAGTTTCCACAATTTGGAGAGCCAGGTCATCTGCTGGTGTAGGTCCACTGTGTTTTATCAAGATCAAAGTCAGTGCAGCCATCTACCAGAAAAGTTTAGAGCAGTTCATGCTTCCCTCTGCTGACAAGCTTTTTGGAGATGGAAATTTCATTTTCCAGTAGGACTTTGCACCTGTCCACACTACCAAAAGTACCAATACCTGGTTTACTAACTACAGTATCACTGTGCTTGATTGGCCAGTAAACTCAGCTGACCTAAATCCCAAAGAGAATCTATGGGGTATTGTCAAGAGGAAGATGAGAGACACCAGACCCAACAATGCAGACGAGCTGAAGGCTGCGATCAAAGCAACCTGGGCTTCCATAACACCTCAGCAGTGCCACAGTCTGATCGCCTCCATGCCACGCCACATTGATGCAGTAATTCATGCAAAAGGAGCCACAACCAAATATTAAGTATATTTAATGTCCATACTTTCAAATTTCTGAATTTAAAATCATTTTTTTCAGCTGGTCTTCTATAATATGATTTTCTGAGATAATGACTTTTGGGTTTAATTGGCTGTAAGCCATAATCATCAACATTAACAGAAATAAAAACTTGAAAAAGATCACTCTGTAATGAGTTTTGCATGCTAAGTTGCAACTTCCAAGTTTTTGCCCTTTGTGCACTATCCTGAGAAGAACTCTACCTGGAGAATTCACCCAATGCTGCCCCTAAAAATTAATTTAACTCCTTTACTTTTAAGCCTGGTTTTCACCTTCCTGACCAGGCCATTTTTTTCCATTCTGAAAAGTGTCACTTTGTTAGGTTATAACTAGAATGCTTTAATGGATCCCGGTGATTCTGAGATAGTTTTTTTCTTGACATATTGTACTTCACGATAGTGGTAAATTTTAGACAATATTTTTTGTGTTTATTTGTGAAAATATCAGAATATTTGCCAAAAATGTTGAAAATTTAGCAAGTTTGAAACTTTGATTTTTTTTATGCCATTAACCCCTTAACGACCGCGGGCCGTAAAATTACGTCCTAAATGACATAATCTTACTGCCCGCGGTCCTCCGGCGGCAGCATGCCGCGATCGGCACACATCTCAGCTGATTTTCACAGCTAAGATGTGTGCCTGCTAGGCACGAGCAGAATCGTTATCTGCTCGTGCCGATTAACCCCTTATATGGCGCTGTCAATACATGACAGCGCCATTATAAGCGCAATCGCGGTAAAGTTTTACTTACCGCCGAAACCGGAAGTCACGTGACGCGATCACGTGACTCCCGATAGTTGTCATGGTAGTACAGGGTCATGTGATGACTCCTGTACTACACATGAATTGGTTTCACTTTCGCTGTGCCCGGGGCACAGCAAAAGAGAAAGACAGCGTATCTGCTGTTTACAGCCTTCCAGCTGTGATTAGCAGATACTGCAGAGCGATCGGAATGCTGATCGCAATAGCCCCCTAGGGGGACTAGTAAAATAAAAAAAAAAAGTAAAAAAATAAGTTTTAAAAAATTAAAAAAAAACAAAAAAACCTAAAAGTTCAAATCACCCCCCATTCGCCCCATTGAAAATTAAAGGGTTAAAAAAATAAAAAAATATACACACATTTGGTATCGCCGCGTTCAGAAACGCCCGATCTATCAAAATATAAAATCAATTAATCTGATCAGTAAACGGCGTAGCGGCAAAAAAATTCCAAACGCCAAAACCACGTTTTTTTGTCGCCACAACTTTTGCGCAAAATGCAATAAGAGGCGATCAAAACGTAGCATCTGCGCAAAAATGGTACCGTTAAAAACGTCAGCTCGAGACGCAAAAAATAAGCCGTCATTGAGCCTAAGATCCCGAAAAATGAGAACGCTACGGGTCACGGAATATGGCGTAAAACGTGCGCCACTTTTTTCGGACAAACTTCCGATTTTTTTTTAACCCCTTATATAAAAGTAAACCTATACATGTTTGGTGTCTACGAACTCGCACTGACCTGAGGCATCACACCCACACATCAGTTTTACCATATAGTGAACACAGTGAATAAAATATCTCAAAAACCATAGTGCTATCGCACTTTTTTTGCAATTTTTCAGCATTTGGAATTTTTTTGCCATTTTCTAGTACACAATATGGTAAAACTGATGGTTTCATTTAAAAGTACAGCTCGTTCCGCAAAAAATGAGCCCTCACATGACCATATTGACTGAAAAATAAAAAAGTTACGTCTCTCAGAAAAAGAATGGCGAAAAAAAAAAACGGAAAGCGAAAAATCGGCCGGTCGTGAAAGGGTTAAGTTCCAAGAGCTATGTCAAACAAATTATTTAATAAATAACATTTCCTACATGTCTGCTTTACATCAGTGACATTTTTGAAACATCATTTTTTTTGTTAGGAAGTTAGAAAGGTTTAAAGTTTATCAGCAATGTCTAATTTTTCCAACAAAATTTACAAAATCATTTTCAGGCATCACATCACATTTGAAGTGACTTTGAGATGCCTAGGTGACAAAAAATATCCAAAAGTGACACCATTCCAAAAACTGCACCCTTCAAACTGATGAAAGACATATCCAAGAAGATTATTAATCCTTTTGATGCTTCACAGGAACTAAAGCAATGTGGAAGAAAAAAATGAAAATGTTACTTTTTACCACAAAATTTTACTTTAGCCCAAAATTTTCCATTTTCTCAAGGGTAATAAGAACAATTTGTTGTGCAATTTCTCCTGAGTACACCCACATGTGGTGAAATCTACTTGTTGGCGCATGACAGGGCTTGGAAGGGAAAGAGCGCCATTTGACTTTTTCAATGTAAAATTAGCTAGAATAGTTAGCGTACGCCATGTCACATTTGGAGAGCCTCTGATGTGCCTAAACAGGGGAGCTTCCTCACAAGTGTCAACATTTTGGAATCTAGACACCTCAAGGAATTTGATTAGATGTTTGATAAGCTCCTTCAATCCCCAGATACTTGACGTTGAGTCGTGAAAATGAAAAAAATATTTTTTTAACCACAAAAATGTTGTTTTAACCCCAATTTTTTCTTTTTCACAAGGTTAACTTGACAAAATGGACCATACAATTTGTTGTGCAATTTTTCCTAAGTACCCCACTAGCCTTTATATGGTCATAAGCTACTTTTGAGGCACAGTGCAAAGTGAAAAAGGGAAGAAGCACCATATTTGAGTTCAGTTTTAGTTGGAATAGTTTGCGGGTGCCATTCCACTTTGTCAGAATCCCTGAGGTGTCAGACCAGCAGAAACCCCCCACAAGTGGCCCCATGTTACAAACTGCACCCCTCTATGAATTAATGTAGGGGTGTAGTGAGCATATTGATCCCACAGGTTTATCACAAAATTTAATACTAGTTGGCGGTTAAGAAAAAAATAATTACATTTTTACCACTAAAATGTTGTTTTAACCACAGATTTAATATTTTCATGAGAGGAATAGGTAAAAAAAGGCCCCATAATGTGTTACACAATTTCTCCTGAATGTGGCAATACTCCACATGTGACTGAACACCTACACCGCAGGACCCAGGAGAGAAGGAGAGCCATTTGAATTTTGTAGGACAGATTTTCTTAGAGTAGCTTGCGACTCCATTTGCAGAGCCCCTAAGTGCCAGAACAACAGAAACAGAGAATGTTGCAGAATTAGAAATAGAGATGAGTAAACCTTTCAAAGTTCGGTTCGCTAATCGTTACTGAGACTCCTGGTGTTCACCGAACAATTCAGCAAACATATTGAGCCTATTAAATTCAATGGAAGGCCAAACTTATGTGTTGTAAAATAGTGTAGGGGGCTGTAAAAGAAAGAAAATAAAGCGGGCCATACTTACGAAATCTCTGGTGTGGCTGTAACTGCTCCCGCTTCTGTAACTGCTCCTGAGGCTGTACTTCGGGGCCACTGATTATACCTCATATATATTCACTGGTTTCCCTGCCCACTCGTGTTTCTGATTGGCTGCAGTCAGACCCCATTCCCTGGAAGCGTCTGTGATTGGTTGGAATCACAGTCCCTTTCTGTGCGTCTATATCATGGTATAAAATAAATAAAATTGGCATAGGGTCCTTCATCTATTGATGTCAGCACAGATAAAGCCCACGGCTATATGCTTATCATGACTATGCATCAAAATAGGAGCAACCGCATGCAGCCTTGTTTTTTTTTTGTTTGTTTTTTTAAATATTTATGTAAATAATATAAACAACAGCTTGCGGTCCCCCCACCCCAATTTTGACACAGAGCCAAGATAAATCCCTATAGCTGGGGGCTGGTATTCTCGGGCTGGGGAGACACAGGGTTATTGGGCCCCCCAGCCTAAAAATAATAGCCTGCAGCCACCCAGGATTGCCGTATCTATTAGATGTGACAGTCTCAACACTTTACCAGGCTCTTTCTGATTGCCCTGGTGTGGTGGCAATCGGGGTAAAAAGGGGTTAATGTCAGATCACAGTGGCCACTAATCCCTAGATTAGTAATGGGAGGCATCTATGAGACCCCCCATTACTAATCTGTAAGTGAAAATACTGTATTTTTCGGCCTATAAGACGCACCGGACCAAAAGACGCACCGTGGTTTTAGAGGAGGAAAACAGGAAAATAAAATTTTAAGCAAAAAATGAGGTCATAACGCACTGTTATGGGGCAAGGATTTGCTGCTGACACTGTTATGGGGGTAATGTCCCCAAATTCTCTACTAAGGTACCCCATCCTGGTAATGATCCTCCTGCCTTGTATATGATCCCCATCCTTGTATATATGTTCTTCATCCTGGTATAGCCCCCATCCTGCTACATACCATCATCCTGGTATATGCCCTCAACCTGCTATATACCCCCATCCTGGTATAGCCCTCATCCTAATATATACCCCCATCCTGCTAAATACCCCCATCCTGCTATATACCCCCATCCTGCTATATACCCTCCATCCTGCTAAATACCCCCATCCTACTCATAATATAGCCCCATCCTGCTATATACCCCCATCCTGCTCATAATATACCCCCATCCTGGTATATGCCCTCATCCTGCTATATACCCCATCCTGCTATATGGCCTGTATCCTATGGCACAGAAAAAAAACAAATGTTTATACTCACCTTTCCTCACTCCCTGCAGCATCGATCATCTTTCTGTGTGCCAGCAGCAGCGCCGCTGACCTGTGTGGAGCCGTTCCCCTGCAGCATCGCAATGTTCTCCTGTCTGCTGGCTTGCTGATGTGTGTGGAGACTAGCGGTGCGCACAGCAATGACGTCATTGTGATGCCCCTGGACTATCAGGTCGTCACAGGGTATTGCACAATCTGCCCTCCCGTGCATTATCCACCTGCTTCTTGGTTATGGGTCTCCAACTATATGGTGTTGCCTACATCAGCTAATCAAAACCCTAGGTACACTCTGCACCACACCCAGGACATCGCGATGCTGCAGGGGAATGGTGAGCATACATACCGTACCTATTCACTACCCCCCGTGCTGATGATGATGCACGGGGAGCAGTGAATGTAGCTGCACATGATCACTCCAGGCTGTAGTTGCCAGGGGTGATCATGCGGGCTGGCTGTTTACTATGCGTTCACCCCCCACTCATCATCCCATCCACCTGTCAGTGCCTGTTTCAGCGCTGAGAGATGATTGGCGGGAGGATGCATGCATATGAAATGAGCAGGCACACGTGGTCACGGCAGGCGCTGCTACAGCCTGCTCGTGCCGCCAATGACCCGCTCCACCACAGCACCCTCATTCCCCGCAGCCCTATGTTCAAACTATAAGATGCACCCCCCACTTTCCCCCAACATTTGGGGGAAAAAAGTGCGTCTTATAGTCCAAAAAACACGGTAACTAAAGACACACACCGAAAAAAAAATCTTTTATTTGGTATTGCGGGGTAGATGGAAGAACAATGACACATACCTGGTGGTCATGTCTGATTCTGGGAGATTTGTGGGAGGGGGTGATCAACATTATCAGCCCACGGCTACAAGCTGCAGCCCCCAGCCATGCGCTTATCATGGCTGTGTATCAAAATAGGAGGAACAGCATGTGGTTTTTAAGAAATAAATAATTTAAACAATTGCTTGCTGTCCCCCCCCCAATTTTGATACCCAACCAAGATAAAGCCCGATAGCTGGCAGCTAGTATTCTCAGCTGGGGAGATATAGTTTGGCACCCAGCCTAAAAAATAGCAGCCTGCAGCTGCCCAGAATTGCAGGATCCATTAGATGTGACAGTTTCGACACTTTACTAGGCTCTCCCTGATTGCCCTGGTGTGGTGGCAATCGGGGTAAAAAGGAGTTAATGTCAGCTCACAGCTGCTACTAATCCCTAGGTTAGTAATGGGAGGCATCTATGAGACCCCCCATTAATAAATTATTTAAATTAAATTATTTATTTAAATATAAAAAACAAAAAATAAAAAAAGAAACTTGCATGCGGTTGCACCTATTTTGATACACAGTCATGATAAGCGCACTGCTAGGGGCTGCAGCCTGTAGCCATGGGCTGATAACTTTGATCACCTCCCTCCCAAAAAGCTCCCAGAATCAGACATAATCACCAGATATGTGTCATTGTTCTTTCTTCGACCCTTCAATGCGAACATAAATTGGAAACGCCCATACAACATTTATGTAAGGTGGAGGGATACCATCTAGAGACAATTTTAAAGCTGATTTACTTGCCATTACCAATTTATGGGGAAAAAAAAAACATTTACTCCATTATTCTTATGTGAAAGTTTAGTTTCCCAGGCCTTACAGAGTGGAGGAGAATCTCCAGGTCTGGTTCTAGTAATAGTTTATAGATGGTTGAGATGAAATGGTTGGAGAACCTGAAGCGGACACATGCATCCTCTCAAAAGCCGACAGAGAGTGAGGATGATAGGGTCGTCCTTTAAGGGATGAGTAGAAATGTTGCAGTTGAGCATATTCAAATTTATGAAAAAAGTAAAATATAGCCAGCTTGCAATTTAGGAGTGTCTCTGTGCTACTGTTCCAACCCTGGAAGCTTCGATCAGACGAAAGTGGGAGCGTATCAGACAACTGGAATGAGTAAAGGAGAAACAGATCCAGTGAGCGAGTAGATTTCTTTAAAAATGAACTTTTATTCTATTCTTGTAAAAACATATGAGGAAGTAATCTGGCAGTATAATACAGCATTCTATCAGAGGCTACGCGTTTCGGCTTACGCCTTCTTCATGGTCTATACAAATAAAATCGGTTACTGCTATGAAATTTATAAAAACAATTAAAAATTACGTAGGAGGGATTTATTCAATTAAATATGGGAGTAGTGCTCCAGGACAAAAAACCCTTCAATGCTAAATGACTGCTAGACAAGTAGTAATTGCTTAATGCAGATCCACATTGTGATCATATCCATTATCCACACAGAATAGAAAATGAAAATAATTGTTGAAATGGTAACTATTAATAAGAAATATTCTAAGAATGATGACACAAATAGAAACATAAAACTCCGTTAAATGTCCTTATAGGTGATCTTTCATAATACAATTGGCAATATAATAGCTGTATAAATTTGTGAAAAATAAATTTGACTGAAATACCATAAAAAAAACTACAGTTATATATTAAATACATTCTTAAAATACTGGGACAAATAAGCAAGAAGAAAACCATTAAATGCACTCCCAAGCGTTTCATAATAAACCCAGGTATTTGGTGGCGCTATTGTTCAATGTAAAATGTGAAAATTACTTTATTGCCAAATAAACCATGGTTATGGTTTATCCTGTATAATTAATGAATCATTTTATCAAAAGGGTAAGGCGGTATATATTGATTAGAATATCAATAATTTTTTTTAAGATACTGTCTCTTGTTGAGTACTGCGGGTGCCTAAGTTTCCAATGTGAATATCCATCTAGTCTTTCTATTTAAAAGTTTTTGTTTATGGTCACATCCTCTGACAGGTTTCATGACCTTTTCAATACCTTTAAATCAAAAACAGAATAAATCCCGTTGATGTGCATTTAAGAAGTGTCTGGAGACTGCTGATGCAGAGTAGGCAGTAGGATTGACTGCATCAGAAAGATGCTTGCAAATATGTCTTCTTAAGGGGCCTGTGGTGCAGCCCACATATTGCACTCCGCAAATAGTAGAATCTATCAGGTAAATTACATGGATACTATTGAAATTGCTAAATTCGTTGATGAAAAATATTATTTTTGATAGATCAAAAACTGTTGGACTTGTGGACATATTTGTAACTTGTGTTCCTTGTTGCACCGCATTTAAAAAAAAACTATCAAGCTTAACCAGGTATTACTGCTTTGTATATTGTTATCCATGAAAAAACTGGATGATAAAATGTTATATAGAGTCGGTGCCATCCTAGCTACATATTGGATTTTGTTAGTGGACATTGCTTCATTTAAATGTGGATCTTGATTTAGGACTAGACATGAGTGAACTTTTCAAAGTTCGGTTCGCCGATCTCTACCGAGCCTCACGGTGTTCGTCAAACAGTTCAGCGAACATACAGAGTCCATTTAGTTCAATGGGAGGCCAAACTTATGTGTTGTAAAATGGTCTGAAGGGGGCTATAAAAGAAAGAAAGCAAGAAAATAAAGAAAGAAAATAAAGCAGAACATACTTACCGAGTCTCCTGCGCGGCTGTAACTACTCCCACGGCTGTAACTGCTCCCGAGGCTGTTCTTCTGGGGCTGTAGATTATCCCTCATACACATTCACTGCTTTCCATACCCACCTGATTCGCTAATTGGACTGCAGTGAGACCCCACCTATAGGAAGCGTCTGTAATTAGTTGTAATTACAGACCCTGTCTGCGCGTCTATATCGTGGTATAAAATAAATGAGTAAAGAAATAAAATTGTCATAGGGTCCCCCCATGTATTGATATCAGCACAGTTAAAAGAGATTACTGGTGTGACAATCACCCCCCTTCCCATAAGCACTATTGCTATACATGTTCCCGATGTCTAAATCTGTCTTCAAAAAGCACTCCTATGGCATCTACTTTAGGCTGCCAAGACAATAATTCCCCAGCATTGAAGGTTCAGACCCCCATCTCTGGAAACATTGTTTGCTGAAATATCTACAATCCATTGTATGTAAATAATAATAGCCCAAACACAACAAGAAAGAAGTATCACTGTTATTAAGTGGTCTCAATAGGAGGTATTCCTCTCCTTTCCCCTCTATTGAAATATTCTAAAATAATTCAGGACTTGTCCCTTGATTTGCTTTTTTTATATTCGGCTAACCTTTTATTATTTTCAATGCTTATAAATATCAAACATTTCAGTAGTACAGAGCACCATTAGACACAGCTTTTCTACTTTTACTGGCGTTGTTCCTTTTCTCAGCAGAACCCAACCTAGCACCACAGTACAGTTCATAGAATCCATATCTTCCCTTGGTTTGCATCTAATTCTTCTTGTACAGGAGTTGGTTTGCCAATATGGCCAGACTCAAATTTGCAGCTCTTTGATGCTAAGGAACAACCACCCGGGACCCTCCCTTTGGCCCACGGACTTTATAGTCTTGGCCCATCACCTTTAAGGAACTGTAAGCTACTTGGAGGCTTTGCAGTAAGGCTTACTCTCTCCAGACCTTCCTTTTTGGATCCCTCCATTCTTTGGTCAGTCATCAGACCTGACGCTGTTGTTCACTTTGCGTCTCATTTGTTTCTGAAGAGAATGCTATCTTTCTCTCACTAACTGCATGCGGTGTTGCTGAACACTCAAACCAAATATATGTTCTAGCTGCAAGCTATGGGCTAGTCCAGACACTTAACTCTAACTGTTCCTACTGTCTGTTCCTTGGCACAACTCAGCTTACTCACAGCACAGTACAAAACATTACAATACATAACACAATCTACTTAACAACACTACACTTTACAACTCACATGACACATGACCTTGACAATAATGCATGAAAAAAATTCACATTACATGTAACATTATACATCATATATTACAAAAATATTGGAGTCTTCTGGGTGTTAATCACTATAACCAGTCTAACCAGATAAACAGTTTGGTAACCTTTTCCCAAGGAGAAAGTTTATAAATGTCATTTAGTATGAAAATATAATCTAACCTTACTTTCAGTAAGAAACATGGCAGCTTTTGGTCAGGTATCACCATGACTCAATAACATAGGCCATAAAATACATTAGTCGTAACTGCCGATGTCGATGGAGTGAACTTGCAGAACAATGTTAATTCCAAGAATCTTCCATTAAGGCTGAGCGTGCATGATTCTTTCACAAAATGCAGTAAATCCAAGTGATTTGACATTAAGGCTATGTGCCCACGCTGCGGAAAATTCGTGGAATTTGCCTCAATTTTTTGCGGAAATTCCGTGGATTTTTCAAAAATCCGCAGTACAGCAAGTCCCCAGCCATGTCTATGGCATTTGGAGAGTGCTGTGCCCATGCTGCAGTTTTTTCCGCAGCTTAAATAATACGGATTTCCCTGTGGAAAAATTTGCAGCATGTGAATTATTCTTACGGATTTCTCCGCAGGGTCCCATACTTACCTGCCTTGATAGCAGACACCGGAGTCACTTCCTCCGGTGCAGAGGAGCACGGTGGAGCCAGGAGCAGGAGGTGATGGGCAGGGCCTGCATGAGCTCCGGTCATGTGACAGCCAGAGCTAGTTCAGGCCCGCCCACCTTCTCCTGCAAAGTGAAGACACTGACAGACACGGCCGGAAAGTATGAAATCACCGATCACTGCAGCACTTGTTCTGCATTAAGGATGTAGTGCCCAAGCCACGGTACTGTATCCGCAATGCAGAATGCCTGCAGATATATCCGCAGGACACTTTCCCCGTGGGTGCATAGCCTACAGGGTACTTTACACGCTGCGATATCGGTACCGATATCGCTAGCGAGCATACCCGCCCTCGTCGGTTGTGCATCACGGGCAAATCGCTGCCCGTGGCGAACAACATCGTTAACACCCGTCACACGGACTTACCTTCCCTGCGACGTTGCTCTGGCCGGCAATCCGCCTCCTTTCTAAGGGGGCGGTTTGTGCGGTCTCACAGCGATGTCACGCGGCAGCCGTCTCATAGCAGAGGAGGGGCGGAGATGAGTGGCTGGAACATGCCGCCCACCTCCTTCCTTCCTCATTGCCGGTGAATGCAGGTAAGGAGACATTCGTCGTTCCTGCGGTGTCACACATAGCGATGTGTGCTGCCGCAGGAACGACAAACAACATCGTACCTGCAGCAGCAACGATATTTGGGAAAGGAGCGAAGGGTCAACGAACAACGATTTTTCACGTTTTTGCGCTCGTTGATCGTCGCTCCTTGGTGTCACACTCTGCGATGTCGCTAACAGCGCCAAATGTGCGTCACTAACGACGTGACCCCGACGATATATCATTAGTGATGTCGCAGCGTGTAAAGCACCCTTAGAGTATGTTCACACGCGGCATTTTTTTTTTTTTACCACAAAGATGCAACGTTTTTGTCCCAAAAAACGCACCAAAAACACACTGCAGCAAAAAAAGATGCAGCGTTTTTGATGTGTTATTGCCTTGTTTTACCGCGTTTTGCCCAATGTGTTTTTTAAGTCAAATCTATTGACTGGAAGGGCTCAAAAACGCTGGAAAAGCGCAAAAATAATTGACATACTGCATCTTGGTTGCATCTGCAAAAACGCAGCCAAGATGCAGCCAACAAAAGATACCTGTTGTAGAAATATCTGATGCTTGGTTGCAAAAATATCTTTAAGCAAAGCTTCAGAAATACACTGCACTTTGATTGATAGGTGCAACGGGGGTGGGCCTTTGTGGTCGGGTCCTCGCTGTAAAGTCCTTCTCCGGCTTCCTCTATGATGTGCCCCTTTTTCTTTACCACTGTTGTTGGTAGTGGAGGAAGGGGCGCATAAACAGATGCAAAAAAGAAAAAAACAAGACCCCCGTGTTTTTTCAAGAAGCTTATGACTAGAAAAGCTAAGTAGGTACACGTCTCAGAAGCCGACACCTGTATCAGGCCACTGTATTAGTGTGGTGTATATGGGTGTAATATTCGACTATTATATAACATTTGTAAAAAAAAATTAATACATTTTTTAAAAATCACACATTTAAATTTCTGCTTTGTTCAGATTTTTCTTTTTTCTTTAAAAATCCTTTACAAAAAATGCAAACAAAATGCATAAACAAATATTTCATATGGTTTGTCCCTTTCACAAGCCAGAAAGTACACTTTCTCAGACAAATAAGCTTTGTATTCTGTGTTTTTCTTCAATTGGAAAAATAGGACTGAGGAGACTTTTAAACAAATCTCCCTTTTTTTGCTGCATCAGCAATGTAAAAAAGAAATGGTGATAAGGTGATGTACTGAAGTACTGTATATCATGAACCAATCACTTCACAGTTATACAGATTCTTCAGCTCCGGCACCTCTGTATCACTTGAATCTGTGTATTATTATTCAAAAGCTTACACTACCAATCCCATTTTGTATGTTTTTTTGCATTGTAATCTGTAATAACGAGAGCCATGACATCCTATCCCCAGGCTGTAGAAACCTAAAATAGCCTCTGCGTTCCCTGCCTTCACCTTTTATGGTGCCTGCGATAGTTCCCCCTGATTGGCTACACTAGACCTTGTGATATGATAGCTGGAAGTCATTATGTGGACAGTGGGCCCAAGCAGCCGCACCTCATGTCATGTGAGCCTACTCTCTGGCTTTTGCAAGCTTTAGCAATCTCTTATGCTCATCTAATGTTAAGGTTTTCAATAATGTTATATCAGAAAATGAATGCCGGAGAGAATCACTCATGTAACCTGAATGTTTAACTAAATCAATATAAAAGTAATTGACTAGGAAGTTGAGAAAGACAATTACAGCAGCATAAGGTTATATTCGCACGTGGTGAATTTATTTTAAAAATGTCTTTAGCTGAAAACAGTTCCATTGATTTGAAAGATATCATTTCTGCACCTCAGTTTGTAAAAGAGGTATGAAAATAAAAGTGGTTATTTATTAAGACACATTATTAACAGACAATAAATATTAAGTATTGTCTTATAATTAGTAGTAATAGGAAAAAAAACAGAAATAGAACTGGAATACTGGATGTAAAGTGAAGTGAGGCTAGAAAGACAATGGATATTTAATTAGATATAAGAAAGAATAAGTATTGAAGGTGTTGCCTGAAGAAATGTGACACTTTAAATTTGATACCGTATTAAATATCTTAAATGAAAATGCAATATTAAAAATAAGTATAAATTAAATTTTTTAAATTAAAATTCATTGCTTTACTGAAGTATACCCCCTTACCATCGCTGAAATGTTAATTTCTTAAAGGGGTATTCTGAAGTTATTTCTTGAGCAGCAATTTTCTTACTTCCTGATTTCCTGGGGGGTGGGCTCTCCTACTTTAGTGGCAGTTCTGCTAATCAGTGCTAAAGTATTAGTAGAAATATAATGCTCTGCACAAGTTCTGGTGTAAAACATTCAGCTGTCACTGGTTTGTTCCACGTCTACACTGCTATCACTATATTTACACATAGAGATAATAGTGCATTAAAACAAGCACGTGACTCGGGACAGCTAGAGCTGAAAGCCATGATTAGAACTGCTCTAGGTGAAGCCAATGCTGCAGGCTGGTGATTTTACTAGATTTAATTCAGCAGCTTTTCAGGACCTGAAAGGAAGGAGGAGGGAGAGGAGTCATAATCTTCAGTTTTGAAATCAATGAGCTAAAGAGAGGTGGTTGGTAAATTAGGAGTTAACACCTTTATTGTAATATAAGTAATGTGCACTCTTAGCGAGGGTCTTCAAAGACACTAGTGGCTGAGCACCATGGAAACCAGCTTTACACTATAAAAGAAAAAAATCTCTCATTGCGTGAGAATGACAACAGATAAAAAAGGGAAGTTAGAGAATCTGTCACCAGGTTTTTCCCATATAAAGTACAGCTACCAACTGTATGTCCATATACACTGTGTGCAGAATTATTAGGCAAATAAGTATTTTGATCACATGATACTTTTTATATAGGTTGTCCTACTCCAATCTGTATAGGCTTGAGAGCCAACTACCAATTAAGTAAATCAGGTGATGTGCCTCTCTGTAATGAGGAGGGGTGTGGTGTAATGACATCAACACCCTATATAAGGTGTGCTTAATTATTAGGCAACTTCCTTTCCTTTGGCAAAAAGGCTCAGAAGAGAGATTTGACGGGCTCTGAAAAGTCGAAAATTGTGAGATGTCTTGCAGAGGGATGCAGCAGTCTTAAAATTGCCAAACTTTTGAAGCGTGATCACCGAACAATCAAGCGTTTCATGGCAAATAGCCAACAGGGTCAAAAGAAGCGTGTTGGGCAAAATAACTGCCCATGAATTGAGGAAAATCAAGCGTGAAGCTGCCAAGATGCCATTTGCCACCAATTTGGCCATATTTCAGAGCTGCAACGTTACTGGAGTATCAAAAAGCACAAGGTGTGCCATACTCTGGGACATGGCCAAGGTAAGGAAGGCTAAAAACGACCACCTTTGAACAAGAAACATAAGATAAAATGTCAAGACTGGGCCAAGAAATATCTTAAGACTGATTATTCAAAGGTTTTATGGACTGATGAAATGAGAGTGACTTTTGATGGGCCAGACGGATGGGCCAGAGGCTGGATAAGTAAAGAGCAGAGAGCTCCACTTCGACTCAGATGCCAGCAGGGTGGAGGTGGGGTACTGGTATGGGCTGGTATCATCAAAGATGAACTTGTGGGACCATTTCGGGTTGAGGATAGAGTGAAGCTCAACTCCTAGACCTACTTCCAGTTTCTTGAAGACAACTTCTTCAAGCAGTGGTACAGGAAGAAGTCGGTATCGTTCAAGAAAAACATGATTTTCATGCAGGACAATGCTCCATCACAAGCATACAACTACTCCACAGCGTGGCTGGCCAGTAAAGGTCTAAAAGATGAAAAAATAATGACATGGCCCCCTTGTTCACCTGATCTGAACCCCATAGAGAACTTGTGGTCCCTCATAAAATGTAAGATTTACAGGGAGGGAAAACAGTACACCTCTCGCAACAGTGTCTGGGAGGCTTCGGTGGCTGCTGTACACAATTTTGATCGTAAACAGATCAAGCAACTGACAGAATCTATGGATGGTAGGCTGTTGAGTGTCATCATAAAGAAAGGGGGCTATATTGGTCACTAAGTTTTTTGGGTTTTGTTTTTGTATGTCAGAAATGTTTATTTTTAAATTTTGTGCAGTTCTATTGGTTTACCTAGTGAAAATAAACAAGTGAGATGGAAATATATTTGTTTTTTATTAAGTTGCCTAATAATTCTGCACAGTAATAGTTACCTGCACAAACCGATAACCACTTAAGATAGCCAAATCTAAAAAAAAAAAAAACAACTTCCAAAAATATTAAGCTTTGCTATTTATGATAAAGCAAAAAGGGTCACTTAAACAAAGAATAATTGGAAACAACTCAACATACAATGAAAACGAAAAGACAGAGTCTTTAGATATGCCAAATAACAAAAATACCCAAACAAGCCATAGTTATGAATGTACAAAACATTTTATTTATTATTATAATGCTGCAGGGATATAAAAGATAATTACAATACATAACATAGGACCAAGGGAAGTTAGTGCTAGAGGGGAAAACCCCACGTGTCCTGGACACTATTCAAGGAGAACAAGTCTCCACTGAATTAAGGCAGACTTCTCAGGGTTCAAATAACCCACAGGTAGGAAAAAACTCAAGTATATTAGTGTTGCCAAAAAGGCCAAAGTGATAGAGAGTATAGCCCAGAAGGGCAAAGTACCTACCAAGAAGATGAATCGCCGGGGACCAGGATAACACGTGGGGACCAACGTCCCAACACGTGTTTCGCTCCGTGTGCTTCGTCGGGAGACAGATAAGAAATAGTGAAGTGTGTGGGTCTTATAAAGGGGGGTCCAACCCCATTGAAAACGCCCCCTCATCATTGCGTCCAAATGGATAGCGCGACGGACAACGCCGCTGTGGGATCTCAGCAGCGAAAGCCGGATGGAAGAAAACTTCATGTGACGTCACAACACTTCTGGCATCCGCTGCGAAGGATGCCACCGCGATCGCTCCAAGGAGGAAGAAACCTCCCACTTGCGCGTCACAGAACCAGCCCGCCCAGGTGAGGGAAAGGAATCACGTCCATTAGTGAACTGGGCAGTAATGCCCAACACTTATAAAAGGAACAAGAGGTAATGAATCGGAGTCGTACCGCAAATACCCATGGACACAAAATAAAGATATTTGAAGGCAAGACCTGAAGGAAAAAGATATAGGGAAAAGGAAGGGAAAGAATAAAGCAACAAAATCTAAAGTCATACATTCATAATAGCGATATGCATGTAATGCAGAACGTGCACACATGTACATGGATGTATGTCCATCAATTAGAACATATCATAAATTGGTCCAGCATCACAGGCTCCATATCCAGAGTTGCTTGTAAGGAGAGAAGAAGCCACCTTCCATATTGTATGTCCTGATAGAGGTCAAAGAGATGAGGGCCGAAGCATAATAGGGGTAGGGCCCAAGAAATAAGCTGAAAAGAACAAAAACAACCACTGTTAAAATTGAGAACCAGACAAACTGTATAAAAACATGAACAACCTACTGAAATAAAAAACAGAATTAATAAACCTACTGCCAGATGGGCAGTGGCACTTCATGTTAAGACATGGGAATAACTCTTTATGGCCCGAAAAAAACGGGCAGCTATTGGACAGAGAGATAACCATGGTCATAAGCAACCTAAGTAACCACAGGGACTACAAAAATGGAGCAAAAGTAAGTCGTTCATTAAGTCCCCGTGGGGACATAGTACCGAGGGTGAAAATCCACCGACACTCCACTTCTGCCAGGCGTTTTTTCAGATCTCCCCCACGGATACCAAGATGTACCCGGTCGATCCCACGAACCTTCAGAGAGGTTGGATCACAATTGTGAACCTCCCTGAAATGACGGGGGATCGTCTTGAGAACATCTGGATTCATAGCTTCCTTGGCGGCCATAATATCACGTACATGTTCCCTTGTACGGATACGGAGTTCCCGAGAGGTCAATCCGATGTATATTTTGTCGCAACCACATGTGGCGTAAGATATCACGCCAGACGTGTTGCAAGAAATATATACCCGGATCGAAAACTCTCTCGAACCGTCAGCGGAGCAGAAGGTGGTAGCCCTAATGATGTTTTTACATCCACGACAACTGCCGCACGGATAGCAGCCAACTCGCTGTGGACCACAGCCAAAGAGGGGGGGTGTCTTCACAACATGGTGACTGTGCACCAACATGTCCTTGGGGCTCCTTCCTCTCCTTGCTGTCATCATTGGGCGATCGGGCAGATATCCTTCCAGGGAGGGCTTTGTTTGGAGAATTGCCCAGTGTTTATTCAACACTCCCCTTATCTGTTCCCACTGACGACAGTAGGTAGAGATAAATCTGGCCCTAAAAACAGTTGGATCCACTGTCACATCCCTCTCAGACAATAGGTGGTCACGACTCGAGGATTTAGCCCGCTGGTATCAACGTTTGATGGATCTCTTACTGTAACCCCTATTGGTGAATCTCTCCCTCATATCCCCTGATTCGGCCTCAAAAGTATGATTCGAAGAACATAATCTGCATAACCGCAGAAAATGGCCCGTAGGGATAGCATTTACTGTTGACCTTGGGTGTCCAGAGGTGGCATGGAGGAGGGAATTAACCGCGGTGGACTTGCGAAAAATAGTGGTAGATACAGCGCCGCTCAGTTCTATAGAAATCCGGATGTCCAAAAAGTCAATGGACCTCTGCCCGATCTGAGTCAAATAGATGTTACGGTCGTTGGAGTTGAGTCGACGCACAAAGTCCTCAAGCTCAGGGCCGGTTCGCCCCCAGACGACAAAAATGTCGTCTATATAGTGGAGCCAGCACTGCGCATGGGAGCTCGCCGGCACGTCGTCCCCGAAAACCTCCCTCTCCCAATAACCGAGAAAGAGGTTTGCGTAGGACGGCGCGCAAGCCGCCCCCATTGCAGTGCCACGCCACTGGAGGAAGAACCGGTCCCGAAAAACGAAGAACGTGACATTCATGAAGAGGTATCTGGACAGAGGGTTGGTTCCGAGGGGACTGAGGGTCAGGGTCTTTCCCTCCATCCGGATTTCTATAGAACTGAGCGGCGCTGTATCTACCACTATTTTTCGCAAGTCCACCGCGGATAATTCCCTCCTCCATGCCACCTCTGGACACCCCAGGTCAACGGTAAATGCTATCCCTACGGGCCATTTTCTGCGGTTATGCAGATTATGTTCTTCGAATCATACTTTTGAGGCCGAATCAGGGGATATGAGGGAGAGATTCACCAATAGGGGTTACAGTAAGAGATCCATCAAACGTGGATACCAGCGGGCTAAATCCTCGAGTCGTGACCACCTATTGTCTGGGAGGGATGTGACAGTGGAGCCAACTGTTTTTAGGGCCAGATTTATCTCTACCTACTGTCGTCAGTGGGAACAGATAAGGGGAGTGTTGAATAAACACTGGGCAATTCTCCAAACAGAGCCCTCCCTGGAAGGATATCTGCCCGATCGCCCAATGATGACAGCAAGGAGAGGCAGGAGCCTCAAGGACATGTTGGTGCACAGTCACCATGTTGTGAAGACACCCCCCCTCTTTGGCTGTGGTCCACAGCGAGTTGGCTGCTATCCGTGCGGCAGTTGTCGTGGATGTAAAAACATCATTAGGGCTACCACCTTCTGCTCCGCTGATTTTTCGAGAGAGTTTTCGATCCGGGTATATATTTCTTGCAACACGTCTGGCGTGATATATTACGCCACATGTGGTTGCGACAAAATATACATCGGATTGACCTCTCGGGAACTCCGTATCTGTACAAGGGAACATGTACGTGATATTATGGCCGCCAAGGAAGCTACGAATCCAGATGTTCTCAAGACGATCCCCCGTCATTTCAGGGAGGTTCACAATTGTGATCCAACCTCTCTGAAGGTTCGTGGGATCGACCGGGTACATCTTGGTATCCGTGGGGGAGATCTGAAAAAACGCCTGGCACAAGTGGAGTGACGGTGGATTTTCACCCTCGGTACTATGTCCCCACGGGGACTTAATGAACGACTTACTTTTGCTCCATTTTTGTAGTCCCTGTGGTTACTTAGGTTGCTTATGACCATGATTATCTCTCTGTCCAATAGCTGCCCGTCTTTTTCGGGCCATAAAGAGTTATTCCCATGTCTTAACATGAAGTGCCACTGCCCATCTGGCAGTAGGTTTATTAATACTGTTTTTTATTTCAGTAGGTTGTTTGTGTTTTTATACAGTTTGTCTGGTTCTCAATTTTAACAGTGGTTGTTTTTGTTCTTTTCAGCTTATTTCTTCGGTCTGTTACGGTTGCTGTGGCACTGGAGTCTATGTCCAGATTTCTTGCTACTGCACATGTGCGAGCACTGGAGACTATGTCCAGATTTCTTGCTACTGCACATGTGCAAGCGCTGGAGACTAAGTCCTATCTTGGAGCCATTGCACATGTGCGGGTGACATCATCGCTGACACGAGGTCACATGTCTCTGACACCTTCTATGCCGATTGGCTGCTGGTCATGTGCTTGTGACACGTGGTCACATGTCTCTGACACCTTCTATGCCGATTGGTCGCTGGTCATGTGCTTGTGACGCTTTGCTCGGTGATAGGCCAGCGTGACGTCATTCCTGTCGTTCTGGCAGCGGATTGGCTCTGGTGTCCTCCATCTTGGATGAGGCACAGAGTCTATATAAGACCCTGACGCACGCCGCATGGCGCTCAATCCTCTTGGTTCATGCATGAGAGTAGACGCTCTGTGCACGTTCCTCTAGGCATCTCTCTGTCTATGCTAGGTGAGCGCTACCGGCAGGGTAGCGTTCTTATACCTTACAGCTTCGGCTGCAGTCCGTATCCTTACCTCTTAGGGGAGTGGACATAGGCAGGTGCCTGAGGCACATGGTCTGGCTGGGCCTTGTGATTCTACTCGTAGGTGGACGTTGCCGCTAGGGTAACGTTCCTTATACTGCGTCTGGCAGTTGTTCGTATCCTCGCACACTAGGGGAGCGAACAGAGGTAGGAGCTATGTGCGGCTTATGCTGTTGTCCGTCTCTTTTGCACCACTAGAAGAGCGGACCTAGGCAGGTGCCATATCTAGTGGTTCGTGTCCTCGCACACTAGTGGAGCGAACGCAGGTAGAAGCTTTGTGCGGCTTACGCTGCTGTTCGTCTCTTTTGCACAACTAGAAGAGTGGACCTAGGCAGGTTCCATATCTAGTGGTTCGTGTCCTCGCACACTAGTGGAGCGAACGCAGGTAGGAGCTTTGTGCGGCTTACGCTGCTGTCCATTTCTTGGCACCACTAGAGGAACGGACCTAGGTAGGTGCCATTTCACACTCACTGCCTTTGTCTCTGTGATTATTAACAGAGACCATTCCACACACCCTCCAAGTAAGGGAGGAATTGCCTTATTTACTAATTATATTCCTCTGTGAGTTTAACAGAGGTATTGCACTCTGCCATAGTCTGCAGCAGAGTCTTTGCATAGTGGACCCTGACTGTCTGTTACTCCTTTAGGTTTTATTATCAGACATGGCAGAATATCAGCAGTTACACCGTTACATACAAGTACTTGAGTCACGGCTCAAGAGTATAGAGGATAAACCTCAGACCATGGTGACATCTGCACATGATCCTCGACTTGCTCTGCCAAACAGATATTCTGGCGATGCCAGATCATGTCGTGGTTTCATTAGTCAGTGTCAGATACACCTAGAGGTCAACTCTTCTCGCTTCTCTACGGAGAGGTCCAGAGTAGGCTTTATCATCTCCTTACTTCAGGACAAAGCCTTAGAATGGGCGACTCCCCTATGGGAGCGCTCTGATGTGGTTACTCTGAGACATCAAGACTTTCTTGAAGCTCTTAAGGCGGTATTCATGGGTCCGCAGGTTACCCATGATGCGGCATTGAGACTGTTAGATCTATCTCAGGGTTCGTTATCCATTAGTTCTTATGCCATTGCTTTTAGAACTCTGGTGGCAGAACTAGATTGGCCAGAGAAGGTGTTGATTCCTATCTTCTGGAGAGGGTTGGCAGGCTATGTTAAGGATGCTCTTGCTACTCGTGAGGTCCCTGCTTCTCTGGAAGACTTGATCACAGTAGCAACGAGGATCGACGTACGCCATAGGGAACGTAGACTCGAGGTCTCTTCCTCACGCCCTAAGCATCGGGCTATTCCAGTTGTTGAGGGTCCACTACCATCTTCCTCAGCATCTTAAAAATCTCCCACTCCTATGGAGTTAGGTCATACGTCCTCCAGACTACGCAAGTCTCGTCCTCCTATATGTTACGTATGTCGTCAGGCTGGGCACTATGCCAACAAGTGTCCTAGCCGTCAGGGAAACTCCCAGGCCTAGTAACCATTAGAGGGGGGTTACTAGAGACGTCTTCTGCACCCTCTAAGTGTAGTATCCCAAGTCAGCTCTCATTCTCTGAGAATACATGGCCTATTATGGCTTTTGTGGATTCCGGAGCTGACGGGACTTTTGTGTCCTCAGGATTTGTAAAGAGACACAATATTCCCTCTATCATGTTAGAGGCGCCTATTCCTGTCCGTGTTGTTAATGGAACTATGTTGTCTGACTCCATTACATTGAGGACAGTTCCCTTGCGCCTTTCCCTGTCTCAGGGTCACGTAGAGGAGATTTCTTTTCTTGTTTTGCCTGAGGGTATAGACGACGTCCTTCTGGGTCTCCCATGGCTTCGGACTCATGCTCCTCACATTGACTGGAAGTCCGACAGCATTATTAGTTGGGGTTCGAAATGTCAGTCCCGATGTCTTCCCTTACCACCTAAGGTCGTTGCAGTTGCATCAACTTATCTCTCTCCCATACCTACACCCTATTTGGATTTCGCTCACGTGTTCTCCAAACAGGGTGCTGAGGTTCTTCCACCCCATAGGCCGTATGACTGTGCCATAGACCTTATCCCAGGTTCGGTTCCACCTAAGGGCAGGGTTTACCCCCTGTCGATACCTGAGTCGGAGGCCATGTCGACCTATGTAAGAGAGAGTTTAGAGAAGGGGTTCATTCGTAAGTCTGTCTCTCCCGCGGGAGCTGGGTTTTTCTTTGTTCGGAAGAAAGAGGGTGATTTGCGTCCCTGCATAGATTACAGGGGTCTCAACGCAATCACAATAAAGAACAAATACCCGTTACCTTTAATTTCAGAGCTCTTTGACAGACTGAGGGGAGCTCAGGTTTTTACGAAGTTGGATCTGCGGGGTGCGTAAAACTTGGTACGAATTTGAGAGGGTGATGAATGGAAGACCGCTTTTAACACCCGAGACGGTCACTATCAATACCTCGTCATGCCTTTTGGTTTTTGTAATGCACCCGCAGTATTTCAGGACTTCGTAAACGATGTGTTCAGGGATTTACTGTTATCCTCTGTAGTGGTGTATCTGGACGACATCCTGATTTTTTCTCCTGATCTGGAGACTCATCGTCAGGATGTCGTTCGTGTCCTTTCCCGTTTAAGGGAGCACTCATTGTTTGCTAAACTCGAAAAATGTGTATTCGAGCAGTCATCCTTGCCTTTTTTGGGCTACATTATCTCACAAGAGGGTCTGGCTATGGATCCTGCGAAGCTCTCTGCTGTCCTGGAATGGTCCGAACCTCATTCCTTGAAGGCGGTGCAATGCTTCTTAGGATTCATAAATTATTACAGGCAGTTCATACCCCATTTCTCTACTTTGGTGGCCTTGACTAAGAAAGGTGCTAATCCCAAAGTCTGGTCTACTGAGACATCTCAGGCTTTTGAGGCAGTAAAAAGACACTTTTCAACTGCTCCCGTTCTTCAAAGACCCGATGAGAGTAAGCCCTTCCTCTTGGAAGTTGATGCCTCTTCAGTGGGTGCTGGTGCGGTCTTGTATCAAAAGAACGCTGCAGGTAGAAAAAGGCCGTGTTTCTTCTTTGCTAATACCTTTTCACCGGCAGAGAGAAACTATACCATTGGGGATAGGGAACTGCTCGCCCTGACATTAGCCTTGGAGGAGTGGCGTCACTTGCTGGAAGGAGCGAAACATCCTTTCCAGGTCTATACAGACCATAAGAATCTGACGTACTTACAAACCGCTCAGCGTCTGAATCCTCGCCAAGCCCGCTGGTCCTTGTTTTTCTCCCGCTTTCACTTCTCCATCAACTATCTGTCTGGGAGTAAGAATAACAAGGCAGACGTCCTGTCTCGCTCTATAGTTTCTACCCAGGAAGAGATTGACGAACCTTGTCTTATCCTTCCCTCCAGGGTTTTTCATACGCTCTCCCCTGTGACGTTAGACCAAATCCCACCGGGCAAGACCTTTGTTCCGCCTGATCGACAGAATGATATACTGTCGTGGGCCCACACCTCAAAGGTGGGTGGGCATTTTGGTATTAGGCGGACACGAGAGTTACTGGAGAGGGGGTATTGGTGGCCACACTTAGCCAGCCACATCAAGAGATATGTCGGTTCCTGCTACTCGTGTGCTCGCAACCGTCCATTACGGCAGAGACCGGCTGGGCTCTTGCATCCTTTACCAGTGCCAGATAGACCATGGGAGGTGGTAGGCATGGACTTTGTGGGTGATCTTCCGTGTTCACAGGGACATAGATTTGTGTGGGTCATTACGGACCATTTCTCCCGGATGGTTCATCTCGTACCGTTATCGAGAATCCCATCTTCCAGGGTACTAGCCAAACTATTCCTCAAGCATGTCTTTAGGCTTCACGGGATGCCAGATCATATCATTTGTGATAGAGGCCCGCAATTTGCTTCCCGTTTCTGGCGAGATCTTTGTAGCCTTCTGCAAATTGAGTTGAATCTCTCTTCGGCATACCATCCGGAGACCAATGGTTTGGTTGAGCGTACCAATCAATCCATGATTATATACCTTCGACACTTTGTTGCTGAGAACCACGATAACTGGTCCTCCCTTCTACCCTGGGCAGAATTTACCCTTAACAATTCGCTGGCTGAGGCCACTGGGCAGACACCGTTTGTACTCAATAATGGGCAACACCCTAGGGTACCGGTACCGTTTCCCGCTGCTGCACCTCCTCCTCTTGTGGCCGACTGGGCAACTAATGCCAGAGAGGTTTGGGATCGGACTCAAGAGTCGATCCAAGCAGCTAAGGACCGTATGAAGACGGTGTCCGATCGGTTTCGTCGCCCGGCTCCTGTCTTTTCTCCGGGGGACTTTGTGTGGCTCTCTGCAAAACACGTGAAACTTAGAGTGAGCTCTGTCAAATTTGCTCCTCGCTTCCTGGGTCCTTATGAGGTTCTTCGACAGGTAAATCCTGTAGTCTACCAATTGAAGTTACCCGTCCATCTTAGGATCCATGACAAATTCCATGTCTCACTGCTAAAGCCGGCTATTTTACCTCACGCTCGTGAAGTGCACTCTCCTGCCTCTGATTCCTCTCGCTCTAGCTATGAGGTACGAGCCATAGTTGGTTCTAAGATGGTTAGAGGGCGCAGGTTCTTCTTGATAGATTGGGAGGGCTAGGCCCGGAACATCGCTCTTGGGAGCCTGAGGAGGCTGTCCATGCTCCCGACTTAGTTGCCGATTACCTGCGTCGCCGGGAGGGGGGCCCTTGAGGGGGAGGTACTGTTACGGTTGCTGTGGCACTGGAGTCTATGTCCAGATTTCTTACTACTGCACATGTGCGAGCACTGGAGACTATGTCCAGATTTCTTGCTACTGCACATGTGCAAGCGCTGGAGACTAAGTCCTATCTTGGAGCCATTGCAAATGTGCGGGTGACATCATCGCTGACATGAGGTCACATGTCTCTGACACCTTCTATGCCGATTGGCTGCTGGTCATGTGCTTGTGACACGTGGTCACATGTCTCTGACACCTTCTATGCCGATTGGTCGCTGGTCATGTGCTTGTGACGTTTTGCTCGGTGATAGGCCAGCGTGACGTCATTCCTGTCGTTCTGGCAGCGGATTGGCTCTGGTGTCCTCCATCTTGGATGAGGCACAGAGTCTATATAAGACCCTGCCGCACGCCGCACGGCGCTCAGTCCTCTTGGTTCATGCATGAGAGTAGACGCTCTGTGCACGTTCCTCTAGGCATCTCTCTGTCTATGCTAGGTGAGCGCTACCGGCAGGGTAGCGTTCTTATACCTTACAGCTTCGGCTGCAGTCCGTATCCTTACCTCTTAGGGGAGCGGACATAGGCAGGTGCCTGAGGCACATGGTCTGGCTGGGCCTTGTGATTCTACTCGTAGGTGGACGTTGCCGCTAGGGTAACGTTCCTTATACTGCGTCTGGCAGTTGTTCGTATCCTCGCACACTAGGGGAGCGAACAGAGGTAGGAGCTTTGTGCGGCTTATGCTACTGTCCGTCTCTTTTGCACCACTAGAAGAGCGGACCTAGGCAGGTACCATATCTAGTGGTTCGTGTCCTCGCACACTAGTGGAGCGAACGCAGGTAGAAGCTTTGTGCGGCTTACGCTGCTGTTCGTCTCTTTTGCACCACTAGAAGAGCGAACCTAGGCAGGTGCCATATCTAGTGGTTCGTGTCCTCGCACACTAGTGGAGCGAACGCAAGTAGTAGCTTTGTGCAGCTTACGCTGCTGTCCGTTTCCTGGCACCACTAGAGGAACGGACCTAGGTAGGTGCCATTTCACACTCACTGCCTTTGTCTTTGTGATTATTAACAGAGACCATTCCACACACCCTCCAAGTAAGGGAGGAATTGCCTTATTTACTAATTATATTCCTCTGTGAGTTTAACAGAGGTATTGCACTAGTAGTACTAGGTATTGCCATAGTCTGCAGCAGAGTCTTTGCACGGTGGACCCTGACTGTCTGTTACTCCGTTAGGTTTTATTATCAGACAGCCCCCCGTAACAGGGTCCTACCCCTATTATGCTTCGGCCCTCATCTCTTTGACCTCTAGCAGGACATACAATATGGAAGGTGGCTTCTTCTCTCCTTACAAGCAACTCTGGATATGGAGCCTGTGATGCTGGACCAATTTATGATATGTTCTAATTGATGGACATACATCTATGTACAGGTGTGCACGTTCTGCATTACATGCATATCGCTATTATGAATGTATGACTTTAGATTTTGTTGCTTTATTCTTTCCCTTACTTTTCCCTATATCTTTTTCCTTCAGGTCTTGCCTTCAAATATCTTTATTTTGTGTCCATGGGTATTTGCGGTACGACTCCGATTCATTACCTCTTGTTCCTTTCATAAATGTTGGGCATTACTGCCCAGTTCACTAATGGACGTGATTCCTTTCCCTCACCTGGGCGGGCTGGTTCTGTGATGCGCAAGTGGGAGGTTTCTTCCTCCTTGAAGCGATCGCGGTGGCGCCCTTAGCAGCGGATGCCGGAAGTGTTATGACGTCACAGGAAGTTTTCTTCCATCCGGCTTCCACTGCTGAGATCCCAGAGCGGCGTTGTCCGTTGCGCTATCCACTTGGACGCAATGATGAGGGGGCGTTTTCAATGGGATTGGACCCCCCTTTATAAGACCCACACACTTCACTATTTCTTATCTGTCCCCCGACGAAGCACACGGAGCGAAACACGTGTTGGGACATTGGTCCCCACGTGTTATCATGGTCCCCGGCGATTCATCTTCTTGGTAGGTACTTTGCCCTTCTGGGCTATACTCTCTATCACTTTTGCCTTTTTGGCAACACTAATATACTTGAGTTTTTTCCTACCTGTGGGTTATTTGAACCCTGAGAAGTCTGCCTTAATTCAGTGGAGACTTGTTCTCCTTGAATAGTGTCCAGGACACGTGGGGTTTTCCCCTCTAGCACTAACTTCCCTTGGTCCTATGTTATGTATTGTAATTATCTTTGATATCCCTGCAGCATTATAATAATAAATAAAATGTTTTGTACATTCATAACTATGGCTTGTTTGGGTATTTTTGTTATTTGGCATATCTAAAGACTATGTCTTTTCGTTTTCTTTGCTATTTATGAGTCTTTTGGGTTGATTGAGAACATAGTTGTTGATTAGTGATGAGCGAGTATGCTTGTTACTACTCGGTACTCGCACGAGTATCACTGTACTCGGGCTACTCGGCAGGGACCGAGTAATCTCGCGATACTCGTGCTGTACTCGTGGTCTTCATCCCTGCATGTTGGCGCTCTTTTGAGAGCCAGCCCTCATGCAGGGATTGGCTGGCAGACCACTGCAATGCCACAGCCCTGTTAGTTGTGGAATTGCAGTGATTGGCCGGCCTGCACAGCGTGACCGAGCCTTTATACCGGCGGGCGCGCTGTGCTCTGCACACAGCCATCCAGACAGTCAGTGCAGGGAGAGTGTTGCTGCTTCAGGGAAAGATTTGCGGCCCTTTATAGTTATTTCCGTAGCAGGGCTGCAAACAGTGTGACCAGAAGTCCTTCTCAGGACTATTATAGTTGTATACAGACAGGCAGGGTATAGCCAGGTCGGAGTACAGTAGCAGAGTCCTTCTCAGGACTATTGTTGCTGTATACAGGCAGGGTATAGCCAGGTCGGAATACAGGCTAGTGACCAGAAGAGTGCTTGTCAGGACTATTGTAGCAGTATACAGGCAGGCAGGCAGGCAGGGTATATAGCCATTCCTAGTGGTGACCGTATACCAGCCTTCATCATATCTGGAGCTGGTGTACACAGTCTAAAACAGTCCTGATAGTGTCAGACTTCTCAGTAATTGTCACTCCTAAAAACCTGTTAGGTTCTTAGTGCGTCCATGCTTGCATTTAAAAACCGCACGTGTGTGCCTGTCGGTGGCAGCGTACAGGTGCACGTTTTGCACAAACTATTATCACAAGTCTAGTGAATAATACACGTCAGTCAGCAGTGTCTGATAGTGTCAGACTTCTCAGTAATTGTCGCTCCTAAAAACCTGTTAGGTTCTTAGTGCGTCCGTGCTTGCATTTAAAAACCGCACGTGTGTGCCTGTCGGTGGCAGCGTACAGGTGCACGTTTTGCACAAACTATTATATAACGCACAAGTCTAGTGAATAATACACGTCAGTCAGCAGTGTCTGATAGTGTCAGACTTCTCAGTAATTGTCGCTCCTAAAAACCTGTTAGGTTCTTAGTGCGTCCGTGCTTGCATTTAAAAACCGCACGTGTGTGGCAGTCGGTGGCAGCGTCAGGCTCCATATTGTCCCTGGATAGAGACGTGCATGATGGCCTGTAAACCTGAAGTGCCCATTGTAAGGAAGTGGGTCTATTGTAGTATAGCCCTTAGGCAGGGCAGCCAAAAATTTGGAGGCTCCACATTGTCCCTGGATAGAGATGTGCATGAGGGCCTCAAAACATTGTTCCCATTGCAAAGGAGCGGGTCTCCTGTCGTTGTAATGCCCATTCTGAAAGAATGGGCGAAAAAATTTACCACTGGGGGTATACCTGAAACAACGGCCTAACTATTGTAACGATCATCATGATGGCGCATGAGGAGAAGGAGGAGCAGTCCAGCGATTAGCCAAAGTCCAGAAGTGTGTTACCATGGGTGAGTGGAGGTACATGGCAAATTCCCGTTACAAACTTTAAATTCCGCTGTCATTTGCTGGTGGTGTGGTGAAGTCTGGCCCAATCCAACCCTTGTTCATCTTGATCAGAGTCAGCCTGTCAGCATTTTCAGTTGACAGGCGGGTGCGTTTATCTGTAATGATTCCACCTGCGGCACTTAAAACACGCTCTGACAAAACGCTAGCGGCAGGGCAGGCCAGGACTTCCAAGGCGTAAAGAGCCAATTCATGCCACGTGTCCAGCTTGGATACCCATTAATTGTAAGGCACAGAGGAATGTCGGAGTACAGTTGTTTGATCTGCAAGGTACTCCTTGAGCATCTGGGCAAACTTAGGATTTCTTGTGGCACTACCCCGCACCTCAGGGGCTGTAGTATGTGAGGGGCTGAGAAAACTGTCCCACATCTTAAAGACTGTTCCCCTACCTCTGGCGGATTGGACTTGTGCCCCTCTCGGCTGTACGCCTTGGTTGTCCACTGATTCCTGACCTATGCCGCTAGCGTTTTGTGAGGGGAATGCTTTGCCTACTTCCGTGACTATGGCCTTCTGGAACTGCTGCACTTTGCCTGACCTCTCCGCCTCGGGAATAAGAGACATAAAGTTCTCCTTTTAGCGTGGGTCTAACAGTGTTACCAACCAGTAATGATTGTCGGCCAAGATGTTCTTAACGCGAGGGTTACGAGACAGGCAGCTTACCATAAAGTCAGCCATGTGTGCCAGACTCTTAACAGTCATCACTTCAGTATCCTGACCAACACGATGACTGAACATGCTGTCCTCCTCCTCCTCCTCCTCCTCATCATCTACCCTGTCCTCTGGCCAGCCACAATGAACCGAGGATATGACTGCATGTCATATCCTCAATTTGGCCGGAGAGTTGCTCCATGTCTTCATCCTCCTCCTCGTCATAGTCCTCCACTGCACGTTGTGATGAGATGAGGCTGGGCTGTGTGTTATCACCCACACCCACTACTGTTTCTTGCTCCAACTCATCGCGCTCTGCCTGCAATGCATCATGTTTGCTTTTGAGCAGAGACCATTTTAGAAGGCAGAGAAGTGGTATGGTGACGCTAATAATGTCGTCATCGCCGCTCACCATCTTGGTGGAGTCCTCAAAGTTTTGGCGGATGGTACATAGGTCGGACATCCATCTCCACTCCTCAGGTGTTATGTGTGGAGTTTGACCCATTTCCCTATGGCTTAGGTGATGCAGGTACTCAACAACTGCCCTCTTCTGCTCACATATCCTGACCAACATGTGCAGAGTTGAATTCCAACGCGTGGGGACATCACACACCAGTCTGTGAGCCGGAAGATGCAAATGGCGCTGAAAGCCGGCAAGGCCGGCTGAAGCAGTAGCTGACTTTCGAAAATGTGCAGACAGGCGGCGAACTTTTACCAGCAGATCAGACAGCTCTGGGTATGACTTTAGAAACCGCTGAACCACGAGGTTGAGCACATGGGCCACGCACGGACCATGTGTCAGCTGGGCTCGCCTCAAAGCCGCCACCAGGTTCCGGCCATTGTCACACACAACCTTTCCTGGCTTTAGGTTCAGAGGTGTGAGCCAGTGATCTGCATGCTGTTTCAGAGCTGTCCACACCTCTTCTGCATTGTGGGGTTTGTCACCTATGCAGATTAGCTTCAGCACAGCCTGTTGCCGCTTCGCCGAGGCAGTGCTGCAGTGCTTCTGTGTCGCCCTGGACAAGCCAGGGGCCACAGAGCACAACACTTACACACCCCACACTCCCTGCAGGCACATCATAGTCAAAACACAAAATCCTTGTTGCCTTCCCCAGGGGCTGTTGTCCACACCAGGGGGTGGAGCCAGGCGGTTGGTCTCCACCCACCAAGGAGTTCACAGTCCTGGAGGAGGGAAAACACAGGCAGTGAGAGTTAACCTAAGGAAGTGGAAGGAGGAAAGTAGTAGAGAGGAGAAAAGTGACAGCAAAGAGCCTGAAGTTGGTCCGGGTGTGTGGCCCGGACAGGACAGCAAGGTTGGCAGGATGTGGTGACCGTCTGCAGTGGAGGCCGATTGGAGTCTGCCGTAAGGACCGTGGACGGGTGGTGACCCGACGGTACCGGACTGGTATACAAAGAGAAGCCAGCACCATTGGCAGGGGCCTTTCGGATCCCGGCAAGGCTTGGAGTCGCCGTGAATTTGCCAAATCCGTTAGTGAAGGGGACCTCTGGGTTTCCAAACAGCCAAGTCCCGATAGAAGGCAACCGTCCAACCGTGAAGGGGAGACACCGCCACCGCCAAGGGCAACCGTCTCCCAGGGCCAGCGCCTGTGGGCAAAAGGGGCTCCTCCGGCCCATATCCAGGTCTGGGAGCGGGTTACCGGTGGGAACTTATCGCTACCAACACTGAACTTAGGTTCCGGGTAGAGACAGTCATCACTAACCTGCAGGGAGGAACAACCGCAGCCGTCCGAGGGACCCGTCCATCCAGCCGCTTGTTTTACCGTGAACTGTGTCATCATCATTGGGCTGAGTGAGTACCTCCGTGCCGTGCGGCACAGCGCTGCCCCTGCGACCCTGCACCTCATCAGGCCCCGCAACCCGCCTGTCATCAATCTCTACCCCATCACCGGGCCCCGGGACAACAAACCCCCCTACCCACGGAGGGGAGAAATAACAACAAAGCTGCTCCCTGTCACAGGCTCCCGGGATCCCCGTCCAGAGCAGCGGTGGTGTCCACACAATCACCACAACCGTGGGTGGCGTCACGGACAATATCCCCAAAACCCAAACCACCCCTTTTCACTCACGGGCGAGGAGTGCCGCTCGAGTCCCCGGGATCCGGCCATCGCTCGAGCCACCGAGCAGCAGCAGCCGTAGAGCAGCGGCAGCCGGACCCGAGCAGTGGGAGAGCGCAGCGTCCCCTCCTCCGCCCGCGACACTTCCAGCTTGGGACTGGTGTGGAGGGTAAAGTGGATGAGGATGCGCAGGAGGAGGAGGAGGCTGAGGAGCATGA
Organism: Anomaloglossus baeobatrachus; assembly: GCF_048569485.1. NCBI lineage: Eukaryota > Metazoa > Chordata > Amphibia > Anura > Aromobatidae > Anomaloglossus > Anomaloglossus baeobatrachus. Next base: position 499,954,550 of record NC_134353.1, read on the forward strand.
CATTCCGGAGCTGTGGAGTGTGGGTGAAACCCTGACTGAGGTAGGGCCTGCAATACTTGGTGTGGGAAGGACGTGTTCCGTCCCTCGCTCAGACTGGGTCCCAGCTTCCACAATATTAACCCAGTGTGCCGTCAACGAGATGTAGCGGCTTTGCCCACAAGCACTTGTCCACGTGTCTGTGGTTAGGTGGACTTTGGCTGAAACAGCATTGTTCAGGGCACGTGTGATGTTTTGTGACACGTGGTTATGCAATGCGGGGACGGCACACCGGGAGAAATAGTGGCGGCTGGGGACCGAGTAACGTGGGACAGCTGCCGCCATCAGGTCGTGGAATGCTTCTGTCTCCACCAGCCTAAAAGGCAACATTTCCAGCGCAAGCAGTCGCGAAATGTTAGCATTTAGAAGTGTGGCATGTGGGGCGTTGGCAGTGTATTTGCGCCTGCGTTCAAAGGTTTGCTGAATGGATAACTGAACGCTGCGCTGGGACAAGGACATGCTTGATGATGGTGTTATTTCTGCGTGGGCAACTGCAGGTGCAGGGCCGGAGGAGGCTTGTTCGCGGGCAGCATGGACAGGGGATTGGCTCGCATGCACAACAAGCGAAGATGTAGCAGTGACATCAGCAAGCACTGCTCCTCGACTCTGTTGTACATCCCACAAAGTCGGGTGCTTGGCTGACATGTGCCTGATCATGCTGGTGGTGGTCAGGCTGCTAGTTTTGGTACCCCTGCTGATGCTGGCATGGCAGGAGTTGCAAATGGCCTTTTTAGAATCATCTGGAGCCAACTTAAAAAACTGCCAGACTCGGGAAGACCTAACATTTGTACAGGCACCTTGTGTCGTGTTGTTGTTCCGGGGAACGGTTGCCTGACGTCTGCCTGGGGCCACCACCCTGCTTCTTTCTGCCTGTTGGGATGCTACGCCTCCCTCCCCCTGTGCACTGCTGTCCTCGCTCTGCATATCCTCCTGCCAGGTTGGGTCAGTTACTGGATCATCCACCACGTCGTCTTCCTCTTCCGCACCCTGCTCCTCCTCCTGACTTCCTGACAATTGTGTCTCATCATCGTCCACCCCTTGTTGAGACACGTTGCCAACTTCGTGAGAACATGGCTGCTCAAATATTTGGGCATCTGTACATACAATCTCGTCATGGCCCACTTCAACAGGAGCTGGCGAGAGGCCAGAATGTGTGAATGGAAACGTGAACAGCTCTTCTGAGTGTCCAAGTGTGGGATCAGTAATGTCCGTGGACGTGTACTCGGCCTGGTGGTAGGAAGGAGCATCAGGTTCTGAAATGTGCGGTGCAGTATCACGGCTACTGACACTTGACCGTGTGGAAGACAGAGTGTTTGTGGTGGTGCCAATCTTACTGGAAGCATTATCCACTATCCAACTAACAACCTGTTGACACTGGTCTTGGTTCAAGAGCGGTGTACTGCTGCGGTCCCCAAGAATTTAGGACAGGACGTGCGAGCGAGTAGATGTGGCCCTTTGTTGTGGCGAAATTTGAGCTTGCACACGACCTCGGTCTCTGCCTGCACCACCATCACGTCCACTTCCTTGTTCGTTGCCAACGCCCTTGCGCATTTTGCAATGCTGTGCTGATGTGTATTCACTAGACTTGTGCGTTATATTAAAGTTTGTGCAAAACGCACACAAGTGCACCTGAACGCTGCCACCAACAGGCACACACGTGCGGTTTTTAAATGCAAGCACGGACGCACTAAGAACCTAACAGGTCTCTATCCAGGGACAATGTGGAGCCTCCCAATTTTTGGCTGCCCTGCCAAAGGGCTATACTACAATAGACCCACTTCCTTACAATGGGCACTTCAGGTTTACAGACCCTCATGCACATCTCTATCCAAGGACAATGTGGAGCCTCCCAATTTTTGGCTGCACTGCCAAAGGGCTATACTACAATAGACCCACTTCCTTACAATGGGCACTTCAGGTTTACAGGCCCTCATGCACGTCTCTATCCAGGGACAACGTGGAGCCTCCCAATTTTTGGCTGCCCTGCCAAAGGGCTATACTACAATAGACTAACTTCCTTACAATGGGCACTTCAGGTTTACAGGCCCTCATGCACGTCTCTATCCAGGGACAATGTGGAGCCTCCCAATTTTTGGCTGCCCTGCCAAAGGGCTATACTACAATAGACCCACTTCCTTACAATGGGCACTTCAGGTTTACAGGTCATCATGCACGTCTCTATCCAGGGACAATGTGGAGCCTCCCAATTTTTGGCTGCCCTGCCAAAGGGCTATACTACAATAGACCCACTTCCTCAAAATGGGCACATTAGACTCAAGAGGCCTTCATGTACGTCTCTTCTCAGGGACATCGGAGTGCCACACAATGTTTTCACGTAAAATCTTTCATGTAATCTCCAAAAGTAACATACACCAGCTCTATCTCACTATTGGGTATGTGCCCTTAACATTTCCACCATGAAAATTCATTTTGGTGTCATTTTGGAAGGTTTTCTGGTGAGTCCGTAAAAATGGCGTAAAACGCGGACAAAATTGTTCACAGCTGTGACTTTTGAGTGATAAATGCTTCAAGGGATCTTCCCCATGCTGTTGCCATGTCATTTGAGCACTCTTCTGAGACTTTTGTGACATTTTTAGGGTTTCTACATGCTGCCGGGGGTCATTTCATAAAAATACTCGGGTCTCCCATAGGATAACATTGGGCTCGGTGCTCAGGCCGAGTACACGAGTATCTTGGGATGCTCGGCCCGAGCCTCGAGCACCCGAGCTTTTTAGTACTCGCTCATCACTATTGTTGATCAATAATAAAACAAATCCTCTAAAATACAACTTTCCTAATAATTCTGCACACAATGTATACCGCATTGTACAGTTTTATAGAATGCGGTCTAGAAAAGGAAAGTTAAAGAGAACCTGTCACCAGGTTTTTCCCATATAAATTGCTGCTGCCATCTGTATGTCCTTATATACAACACTGTACAGTATTATAGAATGCTCTCTACACTGTATAGCCAAGTCTTGTGTGGATTGCTGGTCTTGATCTGGTTTCTCCTAGCTTCTTGCTTCCTGTGGATGACACGTCCTACTTCATCCACAGGGTGTCCTCCATGCGGTCCTGCGCACGTGCACTTCTCTTTATCCTACCAACAGAGCAGAGCAGAGCAGAGCAAAGTATTGTAGTGTGCATGCGCAGGCAGTCTTTCACCTTTCTCCACACCTGCGCATTACAGTATTTTGCTATGCCTTCGGCAGGACAGAGAGAAGTGCAAGTGAAAGGTGATGGCCGCACTTAATATGGGAAAAACCTGGTAACAGGTTCCCTTTAATTGCAAAATGGATTATTTTCATGCTGTCTAATTATTTAAATCAATTTAATAACTTGAGAACACTTGCCTTGTTTTTGTATTTTAAACCTTACTGTTGATCTTTACTTAATTTGCATTTATTTGTCTATTTTATATGTTTGCCTGTTTTTTATGTCATTGTGCGCATGACTTTTATTTTACGACTCTTTGGGGCCGATTCATTAATTGTGATTTTTTTAAAAAGTTGCCAATTTTTTTGTGCAAATGTATTCCAGTCTCCCTCTGATGTGATTTTATTAGTATGTCAGAAATTTTTGGTTAAATGTTGGATTTGTGTGCCACATGTTAATGGAACATGTGTCTGTTTACTATAAAAAGGTGCAAAATAGGTGGAAGACAAAAATAAACAGCAATTTTTAGTTTATGCAAAATTACTGAATCATGTGCCCCATTCAAGAATTTGGTGTAAAAACATCAATGCAAAATACTATAAGGTAGGGGAATAAAAGTGACAAAAAAATGCAAATTTTCATTTAGGTCCAATGTGGTCCTGTGCTGTTATTGTATGGTTTATTGATGATAGGCTTTAATGTCTGTTACTTAGGCTATGTGCGCACGTTGCGTACATTCACTGCAGAAATTTCTGCAGCGATCTGAAGAGCACATGTGTGCTTTAAATCGCTGCAGAAATGTCCGTAGTGAAAGCCGATTCCATGCGCTCTGCCTGCAGCTCCTCCCATAGACAGAGCAGGAGCTGCCGGCAAAGCGCAGGAAAGAAGTGACATGTCACTTCTTTTTACGCAGCGCTTCGGCAGTAGCCGAAGCGCTGCGCTCTTAAACGCCACGTGCGCACGGCCCCTGCACAATCTCCATAGACTGTGCAGGGGACGCAGGACGCATGCAGTTACGCTGCGCTACAAAGCGCAGCGTAACTGCATGAATTTACGCAACGTGCGCACATAGCCTTAAACTTTTTGTGTGTCAGAGAGTGTGCACCCAACTACAGCCATTTAACAGGTATGCTACCACCTAGGGTAATAAATATGTGTGCGATATAGGTAGGAGGTAGGAATTCATATACTATACTATATATGACCTAAAAAAAAATGATTTTATATATACTGCTCAAAAAAATAAAGGGAATACTAAAATACCATTGTGCTGTTTGTGTTCAGTTTATTTTTTTGAGTAGTATATTTTGACTCTATTTTTTAAGGACTATCGTTGGTGGGATTTTATAGAGGATATTCAATGGAACATTTTGTGGTGACTGGAGTAACTAAAGTTTTATACACATATAATTTTTTGATAATTTTGTCCAGCATGAAACATTATAAAGCTTTGAAAATCACTTTACAAGGGGATTTGTCTGTGTTCTTGTTAAAAAAATGCATGTGAATGGTATCCAAACCCATGGTGTTCCCAAGTTTATACCTGATTGTACTCATTTGGCAGTGAAAGGGTCAGCTCAGCACCTGTGTTTCATGAACTTTGGCGATATGCTGCTGCAGAAGATTGCTCTGATTAGCACAACAATTAAATAAGATACAGGTGCTGATTAGGGATGAGCGAACCCGAACAGTAAAGTTGGTAGTTCGTATCGGATACAGAGTGTCTGGGTCTCGGATTCCAATACAGACTTTTAAGAAAAGTCAGAGTTTGGAGTTTTGGGAACTGTTCTTATGTTAATCAAGTTTATTGAAAGGCTTGAAGCACAGCCAATCAACAAGCTTTATTGCATGCGGAAAATGCCTGCATGCTACTATGAGCAATAAGGAAAAAAATACAATGTGGGCTCTAGCCTATTTTTGATATCAGTGCAGGTAAAGCAGACAACTCCGGACTGCAACCCTCAGTTATCAGCTTTACCTTAGATAGTTATCAAAAATAGAGGCAGTCTCAAGCCATTTTTTAAAATTATTTAAATAAATAATTTAAAAAAATGGCACAGGGTCTCCACTATTTTTGATAACCAGCAAAGATAAAGTATACAGTTGGAGGCTGATATTATCAGGATGAGAAGGCCTATGGTTATTTGGCCATTCCCAGGCTAAAATAGCAGCCCACAGTCTCTCCAGAAGTGGCACATCCATTAGATATGCCAATTCTGGCTCTTTACCCACACTCCTCCCGATTGCCCTAGTGCGGAGGAAATCAGGGTAATACTTTTGTGGTTGATGTCAGCTTTTATTTGACAGCTGACATCAAGCCTAGGGGTTAGTAATGAATAGGCATCTATTAAACACCCTGACCCTTTCACTGCCATCATCAGTACTACAAATGAGTATGTTCTGATGGCAATGCAGCTGAAGCCCAGCAAACAGCCTGGCAAAAATCAGTTGTTTGGAAGGCATTTATAAGCAATTTCTTTGGCATCTTTCACACATCCGTGCATTAAACGCACATATGTGATGATCTGTGGGATTGGTGCATAATGCCTCTGTGTGTCCGTGTGTGTCTTCTATGTGTGCTATTAGTGTGCTATCCAGACAGCATGAACTTGTATACTTACCTGCCTCTGGCGTTGCCGTTACTACCAGGTCTGCGGTCAGTGCAGTGAATCTGCATGACTATAATGAGTGGAACCTGTAAGCAGCAGCAGCGCCAAGGACAGGTAACTATTATTTATTTATTTTTTTAAGGAGCGTGGATCACATTAGTGTGTGGTCCGTGTGACACCAGTGCTGCTGGCAGAAAACGGACATGTCGTCGTGTGTTCACACGGATCCAGGAACCCTGTGAAAACATGGGCCTGTGAGCAAACTCATTGAATTCAATGGGTCTACGTGTGTCCGTGTCTCCGGTACTTGTGAAAATGGGCATCACACGTACCAGAGATACGGAGATGTGAAGGAGGCCTTACAGGAAGAAAAAAATCCCTAATAATGTGATCTGCAATGTTTTATAACTTTGTTTACTAGATAAAATTGTTTTAAAAATGAAAGTCTAGTAAGTCTTAAGAACAATGTACGGTATTTTGTGGTGCAGTAGAAGAGTTTCAGCAAAATCAAATAAAGCTCATCTGCTTCAATTAACTTGAAATACTGCCATTGTTAGAAGAAATGTCAATATGACCCTTGCAGCAACTGCCTTCAAATTATCGTAGGTCTGACTGATGCTCTGCGCGGACTTAAAATGTATCTTTATTCAAAGGCATACATTGTATCCTATTGTGAAACAACCCATGGCTATTCCACTCTCTGACAATATAAATAGATCTCTCACTATGGCATATTTAGCATGGTATAACATATTTTGCAATGGATATCTCACTAATGAAACGTTGTGGAAATAAATATCAGCTACCAGTGACTTTATAAATTACTGTAACCAAAATGAACAACATACAAATTCAATTGGTGGGCAGTTTGCTATATAACATGCTTCCTATAAAATTTTTGCCATGGACTATAAAGTATAGTGTGGCAGCTCCCCAACTAGAAGTCAGTACTTTGATAATAGCTTCAGAATAATAGTGCTATAAAGAAGCATCTACAAATCGGACTTGTGAGTAGATGGTACGAATGTGATGGAGCTAAGACTATGGTCCAGGGCAGAATAGGACAAATTATGATTCACGAACACATATAATTCCTGGTTGCTGCCGAATTGGAGAAGTGAACGCTAAAAAATCCTCCTTTATTTTACCTTTAGCCCTGAAAAAGAAGAGCCAACTTTAACTTGAAATACCCAGGTCATGGGCCCCAGCATAATCACCAGTATATGGTCAAGCTGCGTCTAGCAGGTTTGGACAGAAGCGTGGTCACGTGACCCTAGGTCGATAACAGGCAATAGGAGTTAGGTCAAGATTTCTGTAGCAAGAGGCAGGTGGTTCAAGTCATGCCAAAGTTCGGGACATAGATCAAAGGACTATAATGTAATACTGAGAAAAGTAAAAGATTCCATGGGAACAAAATCAGTGGCTTGATTTTGAGACACATCCTAATATTTATTTTTAATGATGACTGAATATACTCGGCACTATTTGTTACTCGCATGAATAGTACTGTATTCAAGATATCAATTAATTGATGAGCATTTTGGTCCTCTCCTCATGAAATTCGAGCCTACTCTCTGCATTTTTGGTCCGTGATTTTCAGCCACTAAACATGCTGGGATTCCTTGCCCATCACAGTAATACCATAGCCATCTTTGCTACTGGTGTTGCTGTGATTGGCTGGCCGGATCACATCATCGGGTCTATGTAACCCGGCCGATGCCATTTTAGGTGCATTTCATCTGGAATGAGTGTTGGGACAGATGCTGTTGCTTAAGGGACAGTGTTAGGCTATGTGCGCACGTTGCGTACTGGCCCTGCAGAAATTTCTGTAGCGATTTAAAGAGCACACGTGCGCTGCAAATCACTGCAGAAACAAAAGCCGATTTCATGCGCTCTGCATGTAGCCCCTCCCAGCCCCTCCCATAGACAGAGCAGGGACTTCATGCAGAGCGCACGAAAGAAGTGACATGTCACTTCTTAGAACGCGCGCTTCTGGCAGCAGTTGAAGCGCTGCGCTCTAATACGCCACGTGCGCACAGCTCCTGCACAATCTCCATAGACTGTGCAGGGGACGCAGGACACATGCAGTTACGCTGCGGGGGAGATCGCAGCATAACTGCATGCAATTACGCAATGTGTGCACATAGCATTAGTGTGTGGCCCTGCTATAAGTGCTTGTTAGTGCAGGGCGATATATCTGATTAGGGTCCAGTGTGTTTAATAAGGTATTTAGGCAGGGTTGATTGTGTAAAATTACCTGCTTCACCAAACAAAACGCCATTTTAAAGGTACAATTTTTAAACTGCTGCTATCTGAGCTAGTTAGTGCTTATAAGTTTAATGGAGTAGGGGCTACAGTGTGTTAAAAAAAACATTTAGTCTGGCTTGATTGCATTCAATTAGCTGGTGCTGCCCCCACATCAACACCAGTTTAACACTAGAACTACTGGACTCGTGACACCTATATTGAAATAGATAGTGCAAAGCAGTCAAAATGACTACCTCAGTAGTTCTAGTGTTAAAGGGAGAACTCTAAAACGGCCACTATTGTTCGGTGTTATTGCTTACAAAGTTTAAGCGAGTAAAGTCTACAGTGTGGTTCAAAAAATACATTTAGGCAGGCTTGATTATGTTATATTACCTGGTTCTGTGCCAAAGAAAACACCATTTTAAAGAGAGAATTCTAAAATTGCGGCTATCTGCTGCAAGATCAATCAAATAGTCCCTTAAAGGGATAATTCCAATACATTTATTCTATAACAAGATTTTGCTTATTTGCGCACGTAATTAAAAATGCTCAAGTCATGCATTAACCCCTTCACGACCGGATGACTTTCCACTTTCCGTTTTTTTTTCCGCCATACTTCTTCCGAGAGATGTAACTTTTTTATTTTTCAGTCAATATAGTCATGTGAGGGCTCGTTTTTTGTGGAACGAGCTGTACTTTTAAATGAAACTTATAATGGAAAGAAAAGGGGTATTCAACTCACCTGTCATCCAATACCCTAAAAAGTACAAGGGGTGCACGTGGTCCGCTGGACAGTTCTTGCCAGCTTAGGAGAAGCAGGAAAACGTGAAGGTTTGTGTGACGCCCCCTGGCCTATCAGGTCGTCACAGGGTATTGTTCTATCTGCCCTTCTCTACGATACCCACCTCCTCCTTGGTTACGGGTCCCTGACCTTTGGTGTTGCTAAGAACAAGCTAATCAAAACCCTAGGAACACTCTGCACCACACCCACCAGACACACCAGTGGCTAACCTGAAGGGAATAGGGTTGAACACTTGGGGGGTTGGTTGAAGGGGAGGTCAGGAGTGTTAGGAGACATTCAGTTGAGTGGTGACTCTCAAGGGGAGAGGTCACAAGTGAGTTGTGGGATGACTCTCGTGAGGAGAGGTCAGGAGCTGGGCTCCTTGAGACTACAAGGTGGCAGACGTTGGTCTGGGCCTAGTAGGAGCTGGACCCCGGTTGCAGGGAATCGTGAAAAGGGGCATGGACTGTCGAGGAGGACAGCCGGCGGCCTTGTGCCATCACCAGGCAGGGGCCAGGGCACGACCGGGTACATGGACCCTTTGTCAGGAAGAAGCTTCAGGAGTCCTGACAATTTACCTGACGAGGAAAATCCCAAGCGTGAACCCTGAGAGCAAGCTCACCCAGTTAGCCATACTGGTGAGTGGGACCCAACTAGTTTTATGCTAAAGGGACCAGTTAGAACAAAAGGTACCAAGGAAAAGGTCACAGACTAACAGGCAACACCAATGGGCACGAGATCCAGACATGCTCCCTCCAAGTGGCAGAACTTTGGTTTAATACAGTTGTCGGTGTCAGCGTTATTTCACTGAGTGAGTACAAAAGTGACCCTTACCGTCCCAACGACACCTCCCCGTCACCATCACCGAGTCCCGTGCCATCCCCCCTGCCCATGGAGGGGTTAAACACCTGGCTACCCACACCATCGCCACCGGGTACTCCCAATCGCAGCGATGGTACTCCATCTCACCACGCACCACGGGTAGCGTCACGATTTTCCACACCATCCCCTGTAAATATTCCTCTCTTTATTCTGAGTAGCCACGCGACCCCGACCCTCGGGTCCGGAGACCCCTCGACCCACTGCGGATCCGGATCCGAGCAGCCTGGCTGCTGACGTGGGGGCGGCACACCTTGGAAACCTTGGTGTCACAAACAAGGGGAGACGTTGGTCTTGGCCTGGAAGGAGCTGGACCCTGGTCACAGTGGCTCGTGACAAGGGGCACGGACTGTCGAGGAGGACAGCCGATGGCCTTGTGCCATCACCGGGCAGGGGCCAAGGCACGATGGGGTACGTGGACCCTTGGTCAGGAAGAAGCTTCAGGCGTCCTGACAATTTACATGACGAGGACGGAGCCTTCAAGATCCGTTCTCCACCCGCTCCAAAATCGGGATTCTAGCACAACGAGGGGGATAGGACTTTCCCACTACTTAGTCCAGAAAATCCCAAGCGTGAACCCTGAGAGCAAGCTCACCCAGTTAGCCATACTGATGAGCGGGACCTGACTAATTTTATGCTAAAGAAACCAGTTAGAAGAAAATGTGCCAAGGAAAAGGTCACAGACTAACAGGCAACACCAACGGGCACACACCATCGCCACCGAGTACTCCCAATCGCAGCGGTGGTACTCCATCTTACAACACACCACGGGTGGCGTCACCAACTTTCCACACCATCCCCTGTAAATATTCCCCCCTTTATTCCGAGTGGCCGCACGACCCCGACCATTGGGTCCAGAGACCCCTTGAGCCACCGCGGATCCGGATCCGAGCAGCCTGGCTGCTGACGCGGGAGCGGCACATATGGATCCGGCACCAATTCCAGATAAAATTAGAAATCCTTTATTTAAGACATTTTAAAATACATGCAGAAACCGCAGGTAAAAATCCTGGGACATAGGTGACCTTAACGCATTTCGGACTTGGGAATAAAATTATAGCTTATGATTAAGGACTTTTTTGTTTTTATTCCCAAGTCCGAAAAGCGTTAATTTTTACCTGCGGTTTCTGCATGGATTTTAAAATGTCATAAATAAAGGATTTCTTATTTTATCTGGAATATATATAGGGTACTGGAAAATGGCAAAAAATTCCAAATGCGGACAAATTGCAAAAAAACTGCGATAGCACTATTGTTTTTGAGATATTTTATTCACTGTGTTCACTATATGGTAAAACTGATGTGTCAATGTGATGTCTCAGGTCAGTGTGAGTTCGTAGACACCAAACATGTGTAGGTTTACTTTTATCTAAGGGGTTAAAAAAATTAGAAGTTTGTCCGAAAAAAAGTGGCGCATGTTTTACGCCATTTTCCACGACACGTAACATTCTCATTTTTCAGGATCTATGGCTCAGTGATGGCTTATTTTTTGCGTCTCAAGCTGACATTCCTATTTAGCGCAAAATTTGTGGTGACCAAAAAATGTATCTTTGGCGTTTGGATTTTTTTTGACGCTACGCTGTTAAACCGATCAGATTAATTGATTTTTTATCTTGATAGATCGGGCATTTCTGAACGCAGCGATACCAAATGTGTGTATATTTTTTATTTTTTTGATATTGTGCCGTTTGCCTTTTTCCTTTGTTTACGTGCGAACAAGGCCTTACGCCGCCTTTACACGCTGTGACATTGCTAACGATATATCGTCAGGGTCACATCGTTAGTGACGCACATCCAGTGCTGTTAGTGACATCGCAGCGCGTGACACCAATGAGCGATGGTCAACGAGCGCAAAAATGTGAAAAATCGTTGCTCGTTGACACGTCGCTCCTTTTCTAAATATCGTTGCTGCTGCAGGTACGTTGTTGTTTGTCGTTCGTGCAGCATCACACATCGCTATGTGTGACATCGCCTTACCTGCGTCCACTGGCAATGAGGAAGGAAGGAGGTGGGCGGCATGTTCCGGCCACTAATCTCCACCCCTCCTCTGCTATTGGACGGCTGCCGTGTGAGGTCGCTTAGAAAGGAGGCGGTTTGCCGGCCAGAGCGACGTCGCAGGGAAGGTAAGTCCATGTGACGGGTGTTAGCGATGTTGTGCGCCACGGGCAGCGATTTGCCCGTGACGCACAACCGACGGGGGTGGGTACGCTTGCTAGCGATATCGGTACCGATATCGCAGCATGTAAAGTACCCTTAAGTGTCAGTGCATAAAGTAGATGGTATATTATATCTTATCTTTCTTTTTCCCTTTCTTACATTTTTTTTCTTATTAAAAATGTTTCCAGATCTCTGTATTCAAAGGCAATATAAGTGATCAAAGGATTATTGCTTCAAGTCCACAAGTAGGATATAAAAAGAAAATCATATTGAATAAAGTTGAATCTATAGCTAACTTAAATGTTGATTGTAAATTGAAGTAATTTCTATTAATCAGGGAGACAATTGTTATATTGGGGGGTTTCTCTATCCTTTTCCCTCCCTTCACATTTTATTTTCTACTTTCTGATAAATGGTTAGATAGTTTGCTTGATTTTTCTGACAAGTATTCCCAGTCATCTTAAGAAGGAGGCCAACAATAGCACAATACAAAGAGGACTGAGTTACAGCAGAGGAGCCATGTGGCATGGTTTTGGGAGTGTAATTAATGAATATTAATTAGTTATTTTTAATCAACATCTGAGCATTTATTCTAAGTGCTTTGTTACATATCCAACAATAAATAAGTACACAAATAATTAAATAATAGGATAAGAGAAATTATAATGGGATATATCACTGCATACAAACAATTACTCTCCTAATATGACTTAAAATATATAAAATGACAATTAAGATTTATTTTTGCTATCATTGCACTCATTCTTGTTGTTTTCTTTACAACTTTTTTCAGAGCATGAAATGCATCCAGTGAATTTTTTTATCTCCATGTTTGTATGTTAAATGCTCAAATGTTTTTTTGCTTTGTTTTATTTCTTTTATGTATCAATATATCAAGTCGTTCTAATTTAACTTGAATTGTTGCATATAGAAAATCAAAATTTACCATTATCTCACACACTTTTAACAAAAATATAGGAATATTTTGCATGTATTACAGTTGTGGCCAAAAGTTTTGAGACTGACCCAGAGTTTAGCTTTCACAAAGTTTGCTGCTTCAGTAGTTTTAGATTTTTTAGTTAAATGTTTAGTACAATTTTAAGTATTTCATGAGATTTTAAACTTTTGTTAAAAAACATAAAAATTTACAATGTTGGCTGTTATTTTTCAAGACTTCTGCATTTCGCCTGGCACGCTGGATATCAGCTTCTGGATCAAATTCTGACTAATGATGACAACCCATTCTTTTCTAATCAGTGCTTAGAGTTTATCACATTTTCAGTGTTTTTGTTTATCAACCTGTTTTTTGAGGACTGACCACAGGTTCTCAACGGGACTGAGATCTGGGGATCGACCTATGTGTGACGCCGCAGGAATGAGGAACCTCTCTTTACCTGCCTCCCGGCCGCTATGAGGAAGGAAGGAGGTGGGCGGGATGTTCCGGCCACTCATCTCCGGCGGCTCAGTGACGTCGCTGTGACGCCGCATGGACCGCCCCCTTAGAAAGGAGGCGGTTTGCCGGTTACAGCGACGTCGCCGGGCAGGTAAGTATTGTGACGACATGGACTCTCATGGGTTAAAGTTTCTTAAAATCCAGCCAGAGAGCACGATAGATTGTTTATAGACGGGGGAGAAGTCCCTCATTGTTTTTACAAGACTCTTGTTGACTCAATGTAATTGTGTTGGCCACTGAAAGCCAGACGTATTGTTCTCCAGACTTTTTCAGTAATCATTGTATTGTAGTTGTGTATTGATAATGTAATTACCTTAGTAGCCATTGTTTAGTCGGTGACTTGCCGACTCCATGTAGATATACTGAGTCTTTCTATGCACATCATTTAAATGAACATTATCCATGCTGCTTGAAATTCATCCAATGGGAGAAGCAATCTTGTCCAACCAATCGATGAGGACGCAGTGTATCCTAAGGGAAGGTTATGGCTATAAAAGGGACTTCTTTAAGCCACCAGGGTGGTTGAAGGCTGATGGATGCCGATGGATCCAGTCTAAGCTCTCAGGAGCTGACTAGAGGATCAGGATATCTTATGGCTTCAATCTAGGGGCTCCGTTTCCGGTTGGAGACCATATCCACAGCCTAGGGATTTCGACTCCGGCTGCCAGGATTGTAACATCATATCAGGACTACCTAAGGAGGACACTCAGGTTGGGACAGTTCAGTCACCTGGTACAGACGTTGCAGACCTCAGACAGCTTGGAACCTGTGAGGCATGGACATTCTAAATCCCTGGTGAGTCAGCGGAAGGGTGAGACTCTGTTGCCTGTTACATTTGTGTGTTTTGCTGGTTATGTGTTATGTGCTGTTAATTGTTTGGGGATCCAATAAAGTCTAATTATTGTGGTTCCCTCACCCTGTGTTGTCTGAGTAGTGTTACGCCCACGGTTAAGGAGGCCGGCGTTCAGTTGGGATGAGCCCTGAGCCACGCTGTCTTTCTAAAGGCGGCGGGTTTTAGTGGACGAGAGGACCCACTGAGCCCCGTGTCTCCACAAGTATGTGTGATGGGTCTGCGCGATGTTGTGCGGCACGGGCAGCGATTTGCCCGTGTCGCACAACAGATGGGGGCGGGTACCCACGCTAGCAATATCGGGACCGATATTGCAGCGTGTAAAGTAGCCTTTAGCCTGCAAAGGTCTTTGCTTCACTGTGCATGCCACCAATCCTGAGCTCTGCAGTGGTGTTGAACTAGTCATGTGGCTCAAACCACTTTAGGAGATGGTTCTGCAACTTACTGGACTTTCTTGGGCAGCCTAAAGCCTTGTTAACAAATCAACAAAACTCTTTACATTTTTTGATAATCCAATGAATGTTGAATTATACCAGCAGTGATGTCCTTTCCTTAAAAACTCTATTGATGGAAAGCAGAGATTCAACCCCCCCAATGTAACTGAATTTACACTTTCTGCTGTACAATAAAACCATCAAAAATCAAAGCAGAATAATTTAAATGGCAACTAATATGACAAGTAGTGATGAGTGAGTACCAAAAAGCTCGGGTGCTCGAGGCTCGGGCCGAGCATCCCAAGATACTCGTGTACTCGGCCCGAGCACCTTGCCCAATGTTATCCTATGGAAGACCCGAGTATTTTTCTGAAATGACCCCCGGCAGCATGTAGAAACCCTAAAAATGTCACAAATGTCTCAGAAGAGTGCTCAAATGACATGGCAACAGCATGGGGAAGACCCCTTGAAGCATTTATCACTCAAAAGCCACAGCTGTGAACAATTTTGTCCGAGTTTTACGCCATTTTTACGGACTCACCAGAAAACCTTCCAAAATGACACCAAAATGAATTTTCATGGCGGAAATGTTAAGGGCACATACCCAATAGTGAGATAGAGCTGGTGTATGTTAATTTTTGAGATTATTACATGAATTTTACGAAGATGAATATATGAATATATGAAGATTTTACGTAAAAACATTGTGTGGCACTCCGATGTCCAAAACGCACGTTTTGTGCTTTTTACTAGCGATGTCGGTCATTTTTTTTTTCATTCGATCTCCTGTCGATCGGTCTCGCTCTGTCTGTCTCTCTCTGTCTTGTCTGTCCCCCTCTCACAGTCTGTCGGTCAGTCTACCCCCTCTCTCATACTTACCGTTCCCCGATCACTGCTGCGGCGCTGCACAGCTGTTCACTAAACTCCGGCGGCTTTTCCTCTTTTGAAAAAGCCGGCCGCTCATTAATAAATCTCATATTCCCTGTTTTCCTGCTTTTCGGCGCCTATGATTGGTTGCAGTGAGACACGCCCCCACTCTGAGTGACAGGTGTCTGACTGCAACCAATCACAGCAGCCGGTGGGTGTGTGTATACTGTGCAGTGAAATAAATAATTAAATAATTAAAAAAAACAGCGTGCGGTCTCCCCAATTTTAATACCAGCCAGATAAAGCCATACGGCTGAAGGCTGGTATTCTCAGGATGGGGAGCTCCACGTTATGGGGAGCCCCCCAGCCTAACAATATCAGTCAGCAGCCGCCCAGAATTGCCACATACATTATATGTGACAGTTCTGGGACTGTACCCAGCTCTTCCCGATTTACCCTAGTGCGTTGGCAAATCGGGGTAATAAGGAGTTAATGGCAGCCCATAGCTGCCACTAAATCCTAGATTAATCATGTCAGGCGTCTCCCCGAGATTCCTTCCATGATTAATCTGTAAATTACAGTTAAAAAACACACACACCCGAAAAATCCTTTATTAGAAATAAAAAACACTAACAAAGTCCCTCATCACCAATTTATTAACCCCGACAAACCCTCCATGTCCGGCGTAATCCACAGTCCTCCAGCGTCGCATCCAGCTGTGCTGCATGAAGGTGACAGGAGCTGCAGAATACACAGCCGCTCCTGTCAGCTTCACACAGCAACTGAAGACAGCTGCGCGATCAGCTGAGCTGTCACTGAGGTTACCTGGATCCAGCGGTGGATGCAGCGGTGGCCGCGGGTAACCTCAGTGACAGCTCAGCTGATCGCGCTACTCACCGCCGCACCAGTCAGCTCTACGCAGCAACTGAGGTGAGTATCGCGATCAGCTGAGCTGTCACTGAGGTTAATCGCGGCCACCGCTGGATCCAGCGGTGGCCATGAGTTACCTGACTGACAGCAGCTGATCGCGCTACTCACCTCAGTTGCTGTGTGAAGCTGACAGGAGCGGCGGTGTATTCTGCAGCTCCTGTCACCTGCATGCAGCAGAGCTGGACGCGACGCTGGAGGTCCGTGGATTACGCCGGACATGGAGGGCTTTGTCGGGGTTAATAAATTGGTGATGAGGGACTTTGTTATTGTTTTTTATTTCTAATAAAGGATTTTTCGGGTGTGTGTGTTTTTTAACTGTAATTTACAGATTAATCATGGAAGGAATCTCGGGGAGACGCCTGACATGATTAATCTAGGATTTAGTGGCAGCTATGGGCTGCCATTAACTCCTTATTACCCCGATTTGCCAACGCACTAGGGTAAATTGGGAAGAGTCGGGTACAGTCCTAGAACTGTCGCATCTAATGTATGCGGCAATTCTGGGTGGCTGCTGACTGATATTGTTAGGCTGGGGGGCTCCCCATAACGTGGGGCTCCCCATCCTGAGAATACCAGCCTTCAGCTGTATGGCTTTATCTGGCTATTAAAATTGGGGGGACCGCACGCCGTTTTTTTTAATTATTTATTTATTTATTTTACTGCACAGTATAGACACGCCCACCGGCTGCTGTGATTGGGTGCAGTGAGACACCTGTCACTCAGCGTGGGGGCGTGTCTCACTGCAACCAATCATAGGCGCCTGTGGGCGGGGAAAGCAGGGAATATGAGATGGCTGTGTGCAGAGCACAGCGCGCCCGCCGGTATAAAGGCTCGGTGATGCTGTGCGGGCCGGCCAATCACTGCAATTCCACAACTAACAGGGCTGTGGCATTGCAGTGGTCTGCCAGCCAATCCCTGCATGAGGGCTGGCTCTCAAAAGAGCGCCAACATGCAGGGATGAAGACCACGAGTACAGCACGAGTATCGCGAAATTACTCGGTACCCGCCGAGTAGCCCGATTACAGTGATACTCATGCGAGTACCGAGTAGTGACAAGCATACTCGCTCATCACTAATGACAAGTGGTTTCCCCATATTTAACAAAAGTGCCACTTTTAATAGATACTATTGTGGCAATCACAATAGAATCCATCATAAAAACACACATTTGTAAATCAGAAGTTGTCTCAAGCACAGCCAATGAAATCAATCAAGAGACTAACCAATCATGTGGAAAAAAAAGTGTTTTGCACATCCTACTCTGTAGCCTCATTCACAGAGATATTTTGCTGCTCACCAGACCCACCTTACTCGATATTATGAGTATCAACCTACCAAAAAAAACCTGTGGTATCTCTTTGTGTGACTTTTCCTTATCTATATCGTTTGTGCAATTTAATATTCCTCAGATTCATCACCTTCGTGTACTGTACTTTAAGGACTAATCTGATGAGCAAAGGGGTAACAATGTTTGAACTTTTGATTTCAGGCTCCATATCTCACCATCCACTACAGCCAATTTTCTTGGCTTGGCTTCTTGGCTGATAGACTGCAATTGATGAGCTGGAGGATGCTGTTTCTCTGTTCTTGGGAAATCATCTTTACGGCTTCTCCTTTATTTGAACCAGCAACCTATCGCTAGGGAATCAACCTAATAACAGACTTAACTATTAGGGAATGTGAGAATAGGATGTATTTTGCAGTATATAGGAAAAAAAGAGATTTTTCCACCACCAGGAGTGAAACAATTCAGTGACATGACAAGAATCTACATAACTAATCATATGCTAAATAGTTGTAAGTCACATTTATGTATGAGATAGCCAAGATGATTGTCTATAAAATGAAGATAGTCTGATATCCTACTCTAGTGGATGGTGAGATATAGAAAGTCAAAACTTCAAAACATCATTACCCTTTTGCTCCTTAGTGTACATCATCAGCAATTTATTTAGTTTGTATTATCCAGAGAGTATCATCTTAGATTTATTACATGTCAAGAGAATATTCTCTAATGGTGTGATAAATGAGTATCCTACATCTGGGAAAAGCATCTATCTGGACATCAAGGGTAACCCAAACTCCATCCTGTCAGAAACTATAAGTTGAAAGGTGGCCTTGCATGCACATTCATCTCTATAAGGAATTCAGAAAACAGCTAAAAAAGAATGAGTCACTGGAAGAGATGAGCAAATGTATTCAAGTGGAATTGAGTCCCACTCGAATTTCACAAAAATCCCTGTTCATCAAAATGTCGATTTTCTTTCTGTTGCTAGCCTATAATGGGCTATCAAAATGTTAAAAAAAAATAAACACAAAATCTAAAAATATGATTTCTTAAATTCAGTGACACTGCATATCTTAATATACACAGATGTAAGGAGGTTGAAAGGCTGTCGGGTTTCCCTTAAGAGACTAATCAAATTAGTGTGATGTTTTATGCCTTCAAGGTTGTCAGTTGTCTATAAAGTGTTCATTCTTCCTTTAGGCCTCTCTCACACTCACGTGAAAATCACGCACATGCCGCGAGACACGTATTTTCCTTGCATGTTGCGTTAGGTAAGTACTTGTCTCTGGTACATGCGGGCCACGTGTGTTCTCCGTGTGCTATCTGCGATAACACATGGAGAACCGGTAATTTGAATACTCATGTGGTCCTTGCTGCTGTCCAGAGTACTGATCTTCGGCTTCAGCCCCGCCCACTCCCCGCTGATGCTGCTTCTGGCCGAGCGGAGGGGCGGAGATCAGCGGCCGTGACATCACGCCCACCTCCTTAACACGCTCATAATGTGCGGCGGTCGGCAACAACTGTTTGCAGCGGAAGATTCTGCAGGGCTGGTGGAGGTGAGTATGTGCTTTTTTTATTTTAAAATAATGACACGTGTTTCTCCGGCGTGTGTCACACAGGACCGCATCAATACTGCATCCGTATGGTACGGGTGCGGGCCGTGTGACACCCGTGATGCCGGAGGAAACGTGGACATGTCGGCCGTTTTTGAACACGTACAAACGTACAATCCACACGGACACACGTATCCACCACTATGCTGCATACCATGGTGGATACCACTGCCTTTACTACTACCCTGACAGTCTTAATAACAAGTTGTTTGATGAAGGCCAACCGGCCGAAACATCACATGTTGCTTTAAGACTTATGGAATAAATTCTTCGTTTGTATCACCATTTGAAAGTGCCTTGTTTCTAATTCTCTGGACATATGGTGTGGAAACCTACAAGTGCACCTCAACATCTCCTACACTGTGGCTGTGCCTTATCTTTCTATTGTTACCATAGGGTAACATTTGTGTACGTGTCTACGTGTCTCCGGTATGTGAGAAAACTGCCAAACACGTACCGGAGGCATGTACGTGTGAAGGAGGCCTTAGGTGCATTTTCTGTTACACAGGTATAACACAGTTACATAGTTACATAGTTATTTAGGTTGAAAAAAGACCTAGGTCCATCTAGTTCAACCTTCCTCCACCAGTTCTACATTTGGTCACTAAGTCACTTATAACCAACAAAAAAAATGTTTTGTGTACTGAGGAAATTATCCAGCCCTTTTTTAAAAGCTTTTATAGTATCTGCCATTACTACCTCTTGTGGTAGGGCATTCCACAGTCTGACTGCTCTAACTGTAAAGAACCCTTTCCTATTTAGCTGTCGGAATCGCTTTTCTTCCACTCGCAGTGAGCGCCCCCTGGTCCTTAGTATTGTCTTTGGAAGAAATAAGTAATGTGCCAGTCCTTTATATTGACCACACATGTATTTATACATATAAATGAGATATCCTCTGAGACATCTTTTTTCTAAGCTAAACAGATCTAACTTTTTCAACCTGTCATCATATGGGAGGTCTTCCATTCCTTGTAGTAGTCTAGTTGCCCGCCTTTGAACTGACTCTAAATTCTGAATGTCCTTTTTAAAATGTGGAGCCCAAAACTGGATCCCATACTCCAGATGTGGCCTTACAAGTGATTTATAGAGGGGTAACAATACGTTGGGATCACGGGATCTAATCTCTCTTTTTATACACCCTAGAATCTTGTTTGCTTTAGCAGCTGCTGCTTGACATTGAGTGCTGCTGCTCAGCTTATTTGTAATGAGAATACCCAAGTCCTTCTCCTGTTCTGTAGTCCAGAGTTTACTTCCATTTAATGTATACGCAGCTATAGAATTACTCCGTCCTAGGTGCATTACTTTACATTTATCAACATTAAATCTCATTTGCCAAGTATCTGCCCATTCTGACATCTTATCCAGATCTTTTTGTAATATTGTACTATCAAGGTCAGTTTTTAATATCCTATATTGGTGTCATCAGCAAAGACTGACACTTTACTATCAATCTCATCCACAAGGTCATTAATAAAGAGATTAAAAACAATCAGTCCTAGCACAGATCCCTGCGGCACCCCACTGCTGACTATGGCCCATTTAGAGAATGTTCCATTTATG
This sequence comes from Anomaloglossus baeobatrachus, assembly GCF_048569485.1. Classification (NCBI taxonomy): domain Eukaryota; kingdom Metazoa; phylum Chordata; class Amphibia; order Anura; family Aromobatidae; genus Anomaloglossus; species Anomaloglossus baeobatrachus. Next base: position 499,975,410 of record NC_134353.1, read on the forward strand.
ACTACTCTTTGTTTCCTATCTTTTAGCCAATTCCTTACCCAGTTGCATATAGTTTCCCCCAGTCCTTGCTTCAGGAGCTTTAGTATAAGGCTATTATGTTGTACAGTATCAAATGCCTTTGCAAAGTCCAAATAAATCACATCAGCTGCATTACCAATATCCAGGTTTGCACTTATCCCCTCAACGAACCCCAACAGGTTGGTTAGACACAACTTATCTTTCATGAATCCATGCTGTCTGTCAGTTATTATATTATTGTCTGCAATATATTTTTGCATGTCATCCCTTAAAATGCCCTCAAAAACTTTGCATACTACTGATGTCAGGCTTACTGGACGGTAGTTGCCTGGATCTACCCTCTTACCTTTCTTAAATATCGGTACCCCATCAGCAATCCTCCAATCCTGAGGCACCAACCCTGTTACAAGTGAGTCTAAAAAGATGAGATACAGCGGTCTGTCGATTACGGAGCTCAATTCCCTCAATATTCGTGGATGAATGCCATCTGGCCCTGGGGATTTGTCAATGTTTAATTTACTCAGACTTAGGAATACTTCTTCTTGTGTTAAATTAATTATATTGGGTGGTGAACTTTGATTTTTCTCTTGTTGAATGATCCCTGGTACAGTCAGTTCCTTGGTGAACACAGATGAGAAATGCGTATTTAATATCTCCGTCTTTTGTTTGTCCTCTATAACTAACTTGTTATTATATTTTAAGAGGCCAATACTATCCTTTGTTTTCCTTTTGTCATTAATGTATTAATAAAAGATTTTGGGATTTATTTTAATGTCATTGGCGATTTTTGTTTCAGTAGCTAGTTTTGCTTGTTTGATTTCTTTTTTGCATTGCCTATTGATATCTTTATACTTCTGAAATGCTATTTCTGTATTCTCAGCCTTCAAGATTTTAAACACCCTTTGTTTTATTATACTTTGTACTGTCTTATTTATCCATAGTGGTTTCTTTTTGTTCCTGGACATTTTATTACCAGAGGGTATACGTTTTTTACAGGACTCTAGCAGTATATCCTTAAACTTTCCCCATTTATGTTCAGTATCCCCAGTTACCATGACTTTGTCCCAATCTACACATTTAAGCTCTTCCCTTAATTTGTTGAAATCAGCTTTCCTAAAATTCCAGGTTTTAGCATTTACCCTTTGAAATGTTCTATTGAATATTACTTTGAAGCTTACCATATTATGATCGCTGGTGCCCAAGTGCTCCCGAACCTGTAGATCTGAAATTGTATCTGGTCTATTTGACAGGACCAGATCTAGCAAATTATCTCCCCTCGTCGGTTCATCTACCATCTGAGAGAGGAAATTGTCAGTTAATTGAAGGGCCCTTGTTGGGCAGGAGTGTTAGAGTTCAGGGTGAGTCACTTCCTGTTTTTAAGGCGTTAGTTGGTGAACTTTTAAACAGTAAGGATACCATTCGAGAGAAAAAATAACCTTGAGTGTATGTGTGTGAGAAGAACAGGGGCAAAACCATCAGTAAGGATTTTTCTGTGATGGCAGTTTCTGTAAAGCAACTGAGTGGGGGATACTTTAGGACTGGTCTATCTGTAATTTAGCAGTAGTGTAGCATTCTGGAGGGCAGCTTTGAGGAGATGGTGGATTTCGCAAAGACTGTTGGTATGTCTTGTAGGGGGATAGCTATCAATAGCACCCTTGCCTGAGATTCCAAAAGTATGGAATCAACCCTGTTGCTGGGCTATCCATATGTAATTTTTCTTGCAAGATCTTTCACTGTCTGTAACTATTGGTAAAATGCCTCTGTACTGTAGAGAAGGGAATGGTGACCTCACTTCCTGTTACCCCCTGTACATAAAAGTGGTTGTTAGTAAAAAGGATTTTTTATTCATAAGCTGGTGTGGTTTCTTTCTCCTCGGGTCCAATGGAGCCAGTGCCATGCAAAGTGTACAGAGCAGATTATAGGAGTCTTCTTGACTGTAACACGACCATATACACACACCGAGAAATTCTATCTTTTTGTAGCATGCTAGGGCGTAGAAGGCGACTGACTTGCCCATGGCTATAGCCAGGTGCCATGCTATACAGATATTTAAGCCATTATATTTATGACTTACAAGTATACACCTTATCCTTTGTACCCAATCTGTACAAATGTGCGAGCATGCCCATATCAAAGATAAGCTGCGGATTATCCACAAACCATTACTGTAAGGCCGGGGGCACACGGGGGACTACTGCGATCCTCGCATGACATTCGGCTCACGCTTGCAGCACTTTTGAGAGCCAGCCCTCATGCAGGGATTGGCTGGCAGACCACTGCAATGCCACAGCCCTGTTAGTTGTGGAATTGCAGTGATTGGCCGGCCTGCACAGCGTGACCGAGCCTTTATACCGGCGGGCGCGCTGTGCTCTGCTCACAGCCATCCAGACAGTCAGTGCAGGGAGAGTGTTGCTGCTTCAGGGAAAGGTTTGCGGCCCTTTATAGTTATTTCCGTAGCAGGGCTGCAAACAATGTGACCAGAAGTCCTTCTCAGGACTATTGTAGTTGTATACAGGCAGGCAGGGTATAGCCAGGTCGGAGTACAGGAGCAGAGTCCTTCTCAGGACTATTGTTGCTGTATACAGGCAGGCAGGGTATAGCCAGTTCGGAATACAGGCTAGTGACCAGAAGAGTCCTTCTCAGGACTATTGTAGCTGTATACAGGCAGGCAGGCAGGGTATATAGCCATTCCTAGTGGTGACCGTATACCAGCCTTCATCACCATATCTGGGGCTGGTGTACACAGTCTAAAACAGTCCTGATAGTGTCAGACTTCTCAGTAATTGTCGCTCCTAAAAACCTGTTAGGTTCTTAGTGCGTCCGTGCTTGCATTTAAAAACCGCACATGTGTGCCTGTCGGTGGCAGCGTACAGGTGCACTTGTGTGCGTTTTGCACAAACTTGGATATAACGCACAAGTCTAGTGAATAATACACGTCAGTCAGCAGTGTCTGATAGTGTCAAACTTCTCAGTAATTGTCGCTCCTAAAAACCTGTTAGGTTCTTAGTGCGTCCGTGCTTGCATTTAAAAACCGCACGTGTGTGCCTGTCGGTGGCAGCGTACAGGTGCACTTGTGTGCGTTTTGCACAAACTTGGATATAACGCACAAGTCTAGTGAATACACGTCAGCACAGCATTGCAAAATGCGCAAGGGCGTTGGCAACGAACAAGGAAGTGGACGTGATGGTGGTGCAGGCAGAGGCCGAGGTCGTGGGCAAGCTCTAATTTCGCCACAACAAAGGGCCACATCTACTCGCTCGCACGTCCTGTCCCAAATTCTTGGGGACCGCAACAGTACACCGCTCTTGAACCAAGACCAGTGTCAACAGGTTGTTAGTTGGATAGCGGATAATTCTTTCAGTCAGATTGGCACCACCACAAACACTCTGTCTTCCACACGGTCAAGTGTCAGTAGCCGTGATACTGCACCGCACATTTCAGAACCTGACCCTCCTTCCTACCACAAGGCTGAGTACACGTCCATGGACATTACTGATCCCACACTTGGACACTCGAAAGAGCTGTTTACGTTTCCATTCGCACATTCTGGCCTCTCGCCAGCTCCTGTTGAAGTGGGTCATGAGGAGATCGTATGTACAGATGCCCAAATATTTGAGCAGCCACGTTCTCACGAAGTTGGCAATGTGTCTCAACAAGGGGTGGACGATGATGAGACACAATTGTCAGGAAGTCAGGAGGAGGAGCAGGGTGCGGAAGAGGAAGACGACGTGGTGGATGATCCAGTAACTGACCCAACCTGGCAGGAGGATATGCAGAGCGAGGACAGCAGTGCACAGGGGGAGGGAGGCGTAGCATCCCAACAGGCAGTAAGAAGCAGGGTGGTGGCCCCAGGCAGAAGTCAGGCAACAGTTCCCCGGAACAACAACACGACACAAGGTGCCTGTACAAATGTTAGGTCTTCCCGAGTCTGGCAGTTTTTTAAGTTGGCTCCAGATGATTCTAAAAAGGCCATTTGCAACACCTGCCGTGCCAGCATCAGCAGGGGTACCAAAACTAGCAGCCTGACCACCACCAGCATGATCAGGCACATGTCAGCCAAGCACCCGACTTTGTGGGAGGTACAACAGAGTCGAGGAGCAGTGCTTGCTGATGTCACTGCTACGTCTTCGCTTCTTGTGCATGCGAGCCAATCCCCTGTCCATGCTGCCTGCGAACAAGCCTCCTCCGGCCCTGCACCTGCAGTTGCCTACGCAGAAATAACACCATCATCAAGCATGTCCTTGTCCCAGCGTAGCGTTCAGTTATCCATTCAGCAAACCTTTGAACGCAGGCGCAAATACACTGCGAACGCCCCACATGCCACAGTTCTAAATGCTAACATTTCGCGACTGCTTGCGCTGGAAATGTTGCCTTTTAGGCTGGTGGAGACAGAAGCATTCCGGGACCTGATGGCGGCAGCTGTCCCACGTTACTCGGTCCCCAGCCGCCACTATTTCTCCTGGTGTGCCGTCCCCGCATTGCATACCCACATGTCACAAAACATCACACGTGCCCTGAAAACGCTGTTTCAGCCAAAGTCCACCTAACCACAGACACGTGGACAAGTGCTTGTGGGCAAGGCCGCTACATCTCGTTGACGGCACACTGGGTTAATATTGTGGAAGCTGGGACCCAGTCTAAGTGAGGGACGGAACACGTCCTTCCCACACCAAGGTTTGCAGGCCCTACCTCAGTCAGGGTTTCACCCACACTCTACAGCCCTGGAATGTCATGCTCCTCAGCCTCATCCTCCTCCTGCGCATCCTCATCCACTTTACCCTCCACACCAGTCCCAAGCTGGAAGCACTGCAGCACTGCCTCGGCGAAGCGGCAACAGGCTGTGCTGAAGCTAATCTGCATAGGTGACAAACCTCACAATGCAGAAGAGGTGTGGACAGCTCTGAAACAGCAGGCAGATCACTGGCTCACACCTCTGAACCTAAAGCCAGGAAAGGTCGTGTGTGACAATGGCCGGAACCTGGTGGCGGCTTTGAGGTGAGGCCAGCTGACACATGTTCCATGCGTGGCCCATGTGCTCAACCTCGTGGTTCAGCGGTTTCTAAAGTCATACCCAGAGCTGTCTGATCTGCTGGTAAAAGTTCGCCGCCTGTCTGCACATTTTCGAAAGTCACCTACTGCTTCAGCCGGCCTTGCCGGCTTTCAGCGCCGTTTGCATCTTCCGGCTCACAGACTGGTGTGTGATGTCCCCACGCGTTGGAATTCAACTCTGCACATGTTGGTCAGGATATGTGAGCAGAAGAGGGCAGTTGTTGAGTACCTGCATCACCTAAGCCGTCGGGAAATGGGTCAAACTCCACACATAACACCTGAGGAGTGGAGATGGATGTCCGACCTATGTACCATTCTCCAAAACTTTGAGGACTCCACCAAGATGGTGAGTGGGGATGACGCCATTATTAGCGTCACCATACCGCTTCTCTGCCTTCTAAAACGGTCTCTGCTCAAAACAAACATGATGCATTGCAGGCGGAGCGCAATGAGTTGGAGCAAGAAACAGTAGTGGGTCTGGGTGATAACACACAGCCGAGCCTCGTCTCATCACAACGTGCAGTGGAGGACTATGACGAGGAGGAGGATGAAGACATGGAGCAACTCTCTGGCCAAATTGAGGATATGACATGCACACCAGTCATATCCTCGGTTCAGCGTGGCTGGCCAGAGGACAGGGTAGATGAGGAGGAGGAGGAGGAGGAGGAGGACAGCATGTTCAGTCATCGTGTTGGTCAGGATACTGAAGTACTGGCTGTTAGAAGTCTGGCGCACATGGCTGACTTTATGGTAAGCTGCCTGTCTCGTGACCCTCGCGTTAAGAACATCTTGGCCGACAATCATTACTGGTTGGTAACACTGTTAGACCCACGCTACAAGGAGAACTTTATGTCTCTTATTCCCGAGGTGGAGAGGTCAGCCAAAATGCAGCAGTTCCGGAAGGCCATAGTCACGGAAGTAGGCAAAGCATTCCCCTCACAAAACGCTAGTGGCATAGGTCAGGAATCAGTGGACAACCAAGGCATACAGCCGAGAGGGGCACAAGTCCAATCCGCCAGAGGTAGGGGAACAGTCTTTTAGATGTGGGACAGTTTTCTCAGCCCCTCACGTACCACAGCCCCTGAGGTGCGGTTTAGTGCCACAAGAAATCCTAAGTTTGCCCAGATGCTTGCAGATCGAACAACTGTACTCCGACATTCCTCTGTGCCTTACAATTATTGGGTATCCAAGCTGGACACGTGGCATGAATTGGCTCTCTACGCCTTGGAAGTCCTGGCCTGCCCTGCCGCTAGCGTTTTGTCAGAGCGTGTTTTTAGTGCCGCAGGTGGAATCATTACAGATAAACGAACCCTCCTGTCAGCTGAAAATGCTGACAGGCTGACTCTGATCAAGATGAACAAGGGTTGGATTGGGCCAGACTTCACCACACCACCAGCAAATGAGAGCGGAATTTAACGTTTGTAACGGGAATTTGCCATGTACCTACACTCACCCATGGGTACACACTTCTATACTTTGGATAATCGCTGGACTGCTCCTCCTTCTCCTCATGCGCCACCATGATGACCGTTACAATAGTTAGGCCGTTGTTTCAGGTATACCCCCAGTGGTAAATTTTTTCGCCCATTCTTTCAGAATGGACATTACAACGTCAGGAGACCCGCTCCTTTGCAATGGGAACAATGTTTTGAGGCCCTCATGCACGTCTCTATCCAGGGACAATGTGGAGTCTCCCAATTTTTGGTTGCCCTGCCAAAGGGCTATACTACAATAGACCCACTTTCTTACAATCGGCACTTCAGGTTTACAGGCCCTCATGCACGTCTCTATCCAGGGACAATGTGGAGCCTCACCATTTTTGGCTGCCCTGCCAAAGGGCTATACTACAAAAGACCCACTTTCTTACAATGGGCACTTCAGGTTTACAGGCCCTCATGCACGTCTCTATCCAGGGACAATGTGGAGCCTCCCAATTTTTGGCTGCCCTGCCAAAGGGCTATACTACAAAAGACCCACTTTCTTACAATGGGCACTTCAGGTTTACAGGCCCTCATGCACGTCCCTATCCAGGAACAATGTGGAGCCTCTCAATTTTTGGCTGCCCTGTCTAAGGGCTATACTACAATAGACCCACTTTCTTACAATGGGCACTTCAGGTTTACAGGCCCTCATGCACGTCTGTATGCAGGGGCATTGGTGAACCTCACAATTTTGGACTGCCCTGGCAAAGGAAAATACTACAAAGACTCACTTCCTCAAAATGGGTACATTAGACTCAAGAGGCCTTCATGTACGTCTCTTCTCAGGGACATCGGAGTGCCACACAATGTTTTCACGTAAAATCTTTCATGTAATCTCCAAAAGTAACATACACCATCTCTATCTCACTATTGGGTATGTGCCCTTAACATTTCCGCCATGAAAATTCATTTTGGTGTCATTTTGGAAGGTTTTCTGGTGAGTCCGTAAAAATGGCGTAAAACTCGGACAAAATTGTTCACAGCTGTGACTTTTGAGTGATAAATGCTTCAAGGGGTCTTCCCCATGCTGTTGCCATGTCATTTGAGCACTCTTCTGAGACTTTTGTGACATTTTTAGGGTTTCTACATGCTGCCGGGGGTCATTTCAGAAAAATACTCGGGTCTTCCATAGGATAACATTGGGCAAGGTGCTCGGGCCGAGTACACGAGTATCTTGGGATGCTCGGCCCGAGCCTCGAGCACTCGAGCTTTTTGGTACTCACTCATCACTACTTGTCATATTAGTTGCCATTTAAATTATTCTGCTTTGATTTTTGATTGTTTTATTGTACAGCAGAAAGTGTAAATTCAGTTACATTGGGGGGTTGAATCTCTGCTTTCCATCAATAGAGTTTTTAAGGAAAGGACATCACTGCTGGTATAATTCAACATTCATTGGATTATCAAAAAATGTAAAGCGTTTTGTTGATTTGTTAACAAGGCTTTAGGCTGCCCAAGAAAGTCCAGTAAGTTGCAGAACCATCTCCTAAAGTGGTTTGAGCCACATGACTAGTTCAACACCACTGCAGAGCTCAGGATTGGTGGCATGCACAGTGAAGCAAAGACCTTTGCAGGCTAAAGGCTACTTTACATGCTGCAATATCGGTCCCGATATCGCTAGCGTGGGTACCCGCCCCCATCTGTTGTGCGACACGGGCAAATCGCTGCCCGTGCCGCACAACATCGCGCAGACCCATCACACATACTTGTGGAGACACGGGGCTCAGTGGGTCCTCTCGTCCACTAAAACCCGCCGCCTTTAGAAAGACAGCGTGGCTCAGGGCTCATCCCAACTGAACGCCGGCCTCCTTAACCGTGGGCGTAACACTACTCAGACAACACAGGGTGAGGGAACCACAATAATTAGACTTTATTGGATCCCCAAACAATTAACGGCACATAACACATAACCAGCAAAACACACAAATGTAACAGGCAACAGAGTCTCACCCTTCCGCTGGCTCACCAGGGATTTAGAATGTCCATGCCTCACAGGTTCCAAGCTGTCTGAGGTCTGCAAAGTCTGTACCAGGTGACTGAACTGTCCCAACCTGAGTGTCCTCCTTAGGTAGTCCTGATATGATGTTACAATCCTGGCAGCCGGAGTCGAAATCCCTAGGCTGTGGATATGGTCTCCAACCGGAAACGGAGCCCCTAGATTGAAGCCATAAGATATCCTGATCCTCTAGTCAGCTCCTGAGAGCTTAGACTGGATCCATCGGCATCCATCAGCCTTCAACCACCCTGGTGGCTTAAAGAAGTCCCTTTTATAGCCATAACCTTCCCTTAGGATACACTGCGTCCTCATCGATTGGTTGGACAAGATTGCTTCTCCCATTGGATGAATTTCAAGCAGCATGGATAATGTTCATTTAAATGATGTGCATAGAAAGACTCAGTATATCTACATGGAGTCGGCAAGTCACCGACTAAACAATGGCTACTAAGGTAATTACATTATCAATACACAACTACAATACAATGATTACTGAAAAAGTCTGGAGAACAATACGTCTGGCTTTCAGTGGCCAACACAATTACATTGAGTCAACAAGAGTCTTGTAAAAGCAATGAGGGACTTCTCCCCCGTCTATAAACAATCTATCGTGCTGTCTGGCTGGATTTTAAGAAACTTTAACCCATGAGAGTCCATGTCGTCACAATACTTACCTGCCCGGCGACGTCGCTGTAACCGGCGAACCGCCTCCTTTCTAAGCCCTCATGCATGTCTCTATCCAGGGACAATGTGGAGCCTCCCAATTTTTGGCTGCCCTGCCAAAGGGCTATACTACAAAAGACCCACTTTCTTACAATGGGCACTTTAGGTTTACAGGCCCTCATGCATGTCCCTATCCAGGGACAATGTGGAGCCTCTCAATTTTTGGCTGCCCTGTCTAAGGGCTATACTACAATAGACCCACTTTCTTACAATGGGCACTTCAGGTTTACAGGCCCTCATGCACGTCTGTATGCAGGGGCATTGGTGAACCTCACAATTTTGGACTCAAGAGGCCTTCATGTACGTCTCTTCTCAGGGACATCGGAGTGCCACACAATGTTTTCACGTAAAATCTTTCATGTAATCTCCAAAAGTAACATACACCAGCTCTATCTCACTATTGGGTATGTGCCCTTAACATTTCCGCCATGAAAATTCATTTTGGTGTCATTTTGGAAGGTTTTCTGGCGGACAAAATTGTTCACAGCTGTGACTTTTGAGTGATAAATGCTTCAAAGGGTCTTCCCCATGCTGTTGCCATGTCATTTGAGCACTCTTCTGAGACTTTTGTGACATTTTTAGGGTTTCTACATGCTGCCGGGGGTCATTTCAGAAAAATACTCGGGTCTCCCATAGGATAACATTGGGCTCGGTGCTCGGGCCGAGTACTCGAGTTTCTTGGGATGCTCGGTCCGAGCCTCGAGCACCCGAGCTTTTTAGTACTCGCTCATCACTAGTTTTTACTTGACTGTCGATATAGCCCTGTGAGGGACTTGTTTTTTTGTGGGACAAGTAGCAGCTTTGAATTACACCTTTCCCCTTATCATATAATGTACTGGTAAATAGGAAAAAAATCCAAAATTGTGAAAAAGCTCTCACACACATTTCAGACATTTTTTTTTATTTTGTTGTAATGTCGTTCATTTTGCAGTACAACATAATGTTCAGATCAGTATGATTACAACAAAACAAGTTGCATAGTTTAAAAATAAATTGGAGTTTTGTTGTTATGTTCCAACATTTATAACTTTTTTGTATTTTTCTGTATTTTTTTGTGCAGTGAGTTGATGTGTTAACAAAAAGGTACCACCTTAGTGTACATATGACATTCAGTACTGGCATTTTATTATTTTTTTCCTTTATAACATTTACTGAACTTGTCAAATCATATTATATTTTGATAAATTCAAATTAAGGCAAAACCAAATATGACTTTTTTTTATGTCTTTATTTATAGAGGAAAAAGGGAAGTGATTTTTGACGTTTCATGTTTTCTTTTAATGTTTTTGTAAGATTTTCGAACGCTTTTTGTTTTCAACTGTCATGCTTGCCAAAGAGGATAAAGGTACCATGAGAATCCAGAATGGCGTGCTGCCAAGGCTGTGTGCTTTAAATGCTGATGCCAGAGTTTGTTAGTGGCATTTAAGGAGTTAGCATCAGCGATCAGAGCTAAACTCAAATTGCTGCTGTTACATGTTAATGCCGGCTTTGTGACACATATGGCACTGCCAGGTATTGTAAAGACACAACTTCTTAGCATGCTCCATAGACCCATTCCTGGGGTGTGATGTACATGAACATCACACATCGGGAAAAAGTTGAGTACAATATTTTCCCATCCAAAAAGCACGTGAAGCAAAATGATTTCAAAATAAAGAGGTACAGTAAACAGAGGGGTACTCAAAAAACTTGAACAGTGTGGGAATCCATTTGGTCCTACCCTATCAACACGTAATTGAGTTGCTGCCATGTTTTTCCAAAAATAAGACCTCCCCCAAAAATAAGCCCAATCAGGGAGTTTCAGCATTTTCGGAGCAAGGCTTAAATATAAGCCCTCCCCTGAAAATAAGTCCTCGTCGCGGTTCAATAATGAAGTGTTCATGCAGCTAAAAAGGTTAAAGATACTGTAGGACACTTCATTATACGCAGCGCACATCCCGCAATCACTCACCAGTTGCCGAGTGGCAGGACCTGCAGTGATCACACATATCATATCACACACACATCAGATCGTACACCCGCACACATCAAATCACACACACAATCACCCATCAGATCGCACACCCACACTCACCACATTCAGCAAAACTAATTTATTCTGGCCGGCAGGATCCTGAAACGCAGTGCGGTGTAACACAAAGAACTACGGATGGAATCCCTACAGGACCTGCGATGCATTTCATCGTCATGTCCTCCATGTGTTCCACTGCACTGCAACCCATCTTTTCCTGCGGCTGGAGGCATTCTGTATCTTCAGATGTGGTGATTAATAAGTTTGTGTGTGCGATCTGATTGGTGATTGCGTGTGTGATCTTATGTGTGTGTGTGTATGAGCGTGTGATCTGATGTGTGCATGTGTGCAATCTGATCGGTGATTGTATGTGTGATCTGATGTGTGTGTGTGTGTGTCGGCCAGAAGCAGGGGAGGGCAGTGTGCAACATACCTGTTGGGAGTGCCCACCGGAGATCACAAGGAGAACCTGGGAGCCACGCAGAGATCTGGGGTCTGGTAAATATGAGTCTCCTGGGAAGGGGGTGTGTGTTTTTTTGGAGGGTAAACTTACCATGTTTCTCCAAGAATAAGACCTACTCCAAAAATAAGCCATAGTGCTTTTTGGGGGGCAAAAAAAGTGTAAGACAGTGTCTTATTTTTCGAAAAGCACGGTAGTTACTACTTATAGTTGTCTTACCATGCGAAGCAGAAAGCTATGTCGTTTCTGGCTCTACAAGGGAACTGCACAGCAACAAGAGGGTTACAAGGGGGAACTAAAACTACTCCTTAAGGCCCAGTCACACACAACGACTTACCAGCGATCCCGAAAACGATGCGACCTGATAGGGATCGCAGGTAAGTCACTGAGAGGTCGCAGGTGAGATGTCACACAGTCAGATCTTACCAGCGATGCAGGAACAATACAGGTCACAGTAGCGACCTGTATAACGATCTCAGCAGTCACTGTGACCCTGTCACACAGTGTCAAACACAGCGATGGGTCCTGCCCAGCAGGACATCGCCTTTGAAGAAAATGGCCTGGACCATTCTGCAACGACTAGAGATCTCACAGAAGGGGCCTGATCGTTGGTAGGTGTCACACATAACGAGATCGCTAACGGGATCGCTACTGCGTCACGGAAACCATGACTCAGCTGTGATCTCGATAGCGATCTCGTTATGTGTGACGGTACCTTTAAAAGGAACCTGCCAACATTTTTTATACCAACTCCCTACTTCCCATTTAATTGAATATGTAGCCCTTTAAAATACAAGACAGTTCATACTTTTTGTTTCCAAACCACTGTATGGACAAGAAACCACATTTTGTAGGTATTTACAATTGAGGTTAAGACACTTCCAGTTTCTTAGTCTCCCTCCTTATTCTCAAATAGTGGCAACATCCTCTGGTTCACTAACAGTTTGTTGACTCTCTTGCATAGACATGACATAACAAAGTCAATGACCTGTTAGACAAACAGGATAAGGTGGTGCTAAGTGTGGAATACTTTCAAATTGCAATTTCTAGCCACTAGAGCAGCACTTTCGGAACAAAAGGTATCAACTTTCTTATTTTAAAAAGTTACATAGCCATTAAAAAGGTTGTGGGGATGGGACAAAGGAAGGAGAGCATATAAGTTTCTGAAAGACTTAGGGCGGCATCACACGCTACGATATATCGGGCGATATGTTGTCGGGGTCACGGATTCCGTGATGCACAACCAGCTCGTTAGAGATATCATAGCGTGAGACAGCTACGAATGACTGTGAACGAGCAAAAATACTCACCTTATCATTGCTCGTTGACACGTCGTTCATTTTCATAAAGTCGTTCCTCCTTCTGCACGCGGGTTGTTCGTCGTTCCCGAGGCAGCACACATCGCTTTGTGTGACACCCCGAGAATGACGAACACAGCTTACCTGCATCCCGCCGGCAATGCGGAAGGAAGGAGGTGGGCGGGATGTTACGTCCCGCTCATCTCTGCCCCTCCGCTTCTATTGGGCGGCCGCTGTGTGATGTCGCTGTGACACCGAACGTCCCTTCCCCTTCAGGAAGAGGATGTTCGCCGCCCACAGCGTGGTCGTTCGGGAGGTAAGTATATGTGACGGGGTAAACGACTTTGGGCACCACAGGCAACAAATTGCCGGTGACGCACAAACGACGGGGGCGGGTGCGATCGCTCATGCGATCGCCCGATATATCGTCTCGTGTCACGCCGGCCTAAATGTGAATAATATCTATCTAACATACCTGTCAGATGTTGCATCCCAGACTAATGCGGCTGATTCTTACAGATGACATACTGCATGTAAATTATGTTGACCACACCTTGAAGGAGAAAGCACCACCCACATGGAACAATAGAAGATAGTCCAATTTCTATAATGAAACACATGAGCATTCCATAGCCTGAAACTGGTGAGATGGGAAATGATTTCCATATCTTACAAAAAAGTATTAATAAATCTCAACCAATATTAAGACTTGATTGCCAATACAATTTGCCATTGTCTGTAGTTACCCTGGTTTCTCCATAAAATTGTTAATAACTACTATAGCAGCACAGATAATGCTATTTAAAATCTATTATACAATTTGAAAATGTTCAAATTGGATAATAAAATAAATGGAAATCAGGTTTTAATTCATTGTCCCAATTCTGATTGATACTTCAGGCTGGCCTGATTAAACAGCACTGGCCTTATTTTAGAATGCAGTTTGTGTACTGAGACTGAAAATTCCTCAAGAGAATATCTGGCACAAAACCTCATTAAATAGAGCCCATTGTGTCTTCAGATTTCATTCATGACACTTTACCTTTACTCGCTATTGATTTTGGCTTCAGCTTGCATAATACACTGTAATCCATGGCATTCTCAGACTCATGGGTTTTTAATATTCTGACATTATTCCTCATAACCATGGAATATTTCAGCATAGAAAACTTCCTTATTCTGCCAAGCCTCTTTAACAGAACATAATAAAGTGTGTTAAAGTTTTATGAGACTCAGACAAGACTTTGTATGGATTCATGACTTTTCCAGCATGAAACACTCTAAACAAATCATATAAGTAACTGCTCAGATTATCTAGAATTGAGAAAATCTTTTGAAATTCATATTTATCAGACACATTTTTTCCCAAAAATTTGAAACTTTGAGGTTTCAAGCTCTTTGAGGCAAAGTAATGGCATAGTTACTTTAATATATGGCTCTAGATAAACTGTAACAGGTGCTTATCAACAGCCTATCCGATAACTCGCTGCATTGTTGTACTTTTTAATGCTTTTTAAAATGTAAAAATGGTCTGAAGATTATCCCTTTAAGAAACATGATAAGTCTGACGAGATAGTGTTTATACAAATGCAATATGTACAGAAATAGGAATAGATTTTTAACAAGTAGTGGACCAAAAATTATCCTTTTTCAGGGATTGATGACATTGTAAAGTTGTTGTTTAAAAGCACTAGTTTTTAATACGCCATTCAAAATATACCCCTTTTTGGATCAGAATCAGGTTTGCTCTTTGAAAACTGAAGAAGCAATGGCTTACTGAACATGTCATTGTAAAAATATCCTTGTTTTGAAATCATCAAGAGGTTTGCTGTTTGGAAAATAAAGCGCTTAAGACTTTTTCAACAAACCCTTGAAAAATTATCGGTAGGGTTCCCATCAGCAGTATAGTATATGCATAGAAACATAGAACACAATAGATGGCAGGAAATGTGTGGCTGTCTACTAAAAGTGGAAGTTGCAACAACAGCATAGTATAGAAAATAATGGACAGATAGGAGATCTGAGGCTGTGTAAGGATATCATTTCCAGCCACAGCAGCAGCAGCAGCAGCAGCAGCACCGTATTGATAAAACATGATGGACACACAGAAGTTGCAAGTTGTTTGAGAATATTAGAGCTGGAGGCAGCAGACCAGTATAGAACATAATGGACATGCAGGCAGAAGCTACTGTATAGCTGATCTAATCAATGTCATTAGCTGTAAGTGTATTAAAATCCACACTGATGTATGCTTGATTAATTTGACTCTTGCGGATGACAATCATGTGACTCTGGGCATGACAAAGCCATCTGCTGCATGCTGCACTATACACCCTCTCCATCAGTACAGTGGACTTTGGGCAAGTCATGATAAAAAGGCCAGTTTTTGCCACAGGTCCAATATGCTGACCAATGAGTTTATTGGGTCAATGACTCTGCGAGAATGTACATAGTCCAAGTACAACTGAAACTGGTTGTTTAAGTGGTCCATCTGTGTTTGCTGATGTTTGTCAGGTTGGCTCATCAGGTTATAAAATATGTATTGAAAAATTATATGTACTGTAATCGCTGCTGCTTGGCTGCTTCTTATTGCAGTAGCGTTGCCACAGACAGGGAAGCATTGACCCTGTGGGGAGTGGAGATGGGTCTCCTGGTCAGGCATGAAATAAGCAGGCATCTGCTCAATAAAAATTCACAGAGCAGGGAAAATAGCTTATAATGGCAATACTCCAAATTTTAGTCACTTTTCTTAGCCAGAAAAACTTTGCCTATTTTGGTTTTATGGCAGAGGTTTAAAAGTATGCTATTGACTCGCCCACCCCAGGGCTTTGGGTGACCCGGTGTCAGGCTGGACAAGTCCCGGGTTGTCAGCGGTGGTGGGGCCTGACTCCGTGACCCTGGCGGGGTCAATTAATATGGCGGCTGTGGGGGTGATGATCAATAATAAAGTTTGTGGAAATATATTCGTGAAGCCACCTGTGGATTGCAGCTATGGAGCCGCCGCTGCTGGATGGGGTCTCCGGGGCTGATGTAATGGCAGCTATGGTGGTTCTGCTCCCCACAGGTGGAGCGGTACCCCGGGGCAACCGTTGGTGCTTGTCAGAGTCTATGGTGGTTTTGTGAATGATGCGGTGCAGGGCCGACAGGGCAGTGAAAGGAACAGATGACACAGGGCTTGCAGTTCAGATGTTTTACTCACTGTTCAGCTCCATTCAGCCGCGGACTGGTTGCCCACAGCGTGCCAGGATCCACTGTAAGGGACCTCCGCCGATCCCAGGTAGTTCAGGAGCCAATGCCGGTGCACCCCTCACTGTGTCTCTTTCCCTGACTGTCTTCTCAGCCTTGACTCTATTAGATGAACTGGTCTTGGCCTCCACCACAGGACCTGAACAAGGGGGCTTGCCTCACTGGTTTCTTGCCCTCTTCCCAGGGGAACTGTGGCAGGTTGTGGCCCCGGGCGCTTGCAACCACCCCGGGCCTTCGGTGTCACTTTATGAGGAAATGTCTTTCTTCCCTCTATCTGGGGACCGTCCCCGAATGCAGCCAGATCTCTCCACCCAATCATCCTGTGGAACAGGCCACGAGCCAATATGCCCTTCTGTGGCCCTGGAATCCTTTCTCACTTTCTTCAGGTGTCACCTGGGCCTAACTAGACCCCAGGATCTCCACCAGGAACTTCTTGCTGTCACTTTCTTCTCTATCTGCTGTCCTCTCCTGACAGCCCACCTCCTCACTCCTTCTCCCACACTCTCTGACTAGACTGAATTTGAACTTCCTGATTCCCTTTCTACTCACACTTTCTGACTCCTCCCACACACCCACTGGCTAGGCCCCACCCACACTATTGGGGATCAGGAATGGGACTTATGGCCCCATGAATACATCTATGGGGGTGGCTGCCACTATCCCTGATCCAGTGTATGCCTACCAATTGGTGTGTGCAAGTTTTGTCTGTGGACCGGCATATGACCCCATTCTTACCCAGGATGGGACATCACACCTCTGGCTGAGGTGCAATATCTCTGTGGCGACGGAAGCCTCAGGGGCACCACACTATCCAATAGTGATCCATTTGCTTGATGCTAACAAAACACATGTCAACCCACAAATAATTGAGTATGCAGCTTGCCAGGCTCACTAGCATCCCTGTTTACCTTCAGGCCCCCTGCTGCAACAGTTGGTCATCAAACTGACTGTCAGCCTCATCCCCAATCTGTATAGGAGATAATGCAGTTTTCCACACTTGAAATCCACCTGCCGCTCTTTTTTCTCTGGCTTCTTGCCCTCCCTTATGTCTATATCTTTATGAATGAGACACAATCCCAACCCTAGGGTGATGATAAATATGTGAAAGTTTCTCTCCTTTCTCCATCCATTGTTGCTTTCTTGTGAGGTTTTTTCAGTACTAACTAGAGTTGAGCGCGGTTCGTGGTTCGTGGTTCTCCAGTTTGCGGCTCGAGTGATTTTGGGGGCTATTCTAGATCGAACTAGAACTCGAGCTTTTTTGCAAAAGCTCGATAGTTCTAGATACGTTAGAGAACGGTTCTAGCAGCCAAAAAACCAGCTAATTCCTAGCTGGCTTTCCGCTGTAATAGTGTAAGTCACTCTGTGACTCAAACTATTATGACATTTCAGTGTATAGTGTGCGGGAAGAGCGCATTCAGATCACTGCTGTATGTATAATGGCGATCGCCATTTTTTTTTTTTTCCTTGTCTTCCTTCCCTAAGCGCGCGCGTGTAGTGGGATGGGCCAGCATGTCAGCCAATCCCAGACACACACACAGCTAAGTGGATTTTTAGCCAGAGAAGCAACGGCATGTGTGATAGGATGTCCATGTCACATGTCCCTGCATTATAAAAACGAGTATCTGCCCGTCCGGACGCCATTATCTCTTCTGCGTCCTTGGTGTCAGACATCACTGGCGCAGCTCCTATCGCCGATACAGCTGTATACGCTCTATACACAGCGCTGGACAGCTTAGGGATAGCACTTTCTATCAGTCCTTTTAAGGGCTCGTACCGGCAGGGTCAGAGCCATAGGTGACAGGTCCTGAAAACAGAGTTTAACAGCTACACAAGATGACAGCGTCTGTGTAGCTAAGGTTAGGGATTTCCTCGCTGCATTTCCCCATTAGGAGGGATAGAAAGACAGGCTTCCTTTCCTCTACCCAGAGACCCACAACCCTGCCACTGTACCCTCCTGACCTTTGCACACTCCAACTCATTGTTACTAAGCCATTATACTAGCAAACACTGAGTGAACTTAGTGGCATCCTAAACGTGGCTATTGGACTTCTGTATAGTCCCAGTAGTGCACAGATATTTGCAGCACGTCTGGCTGCATTGCACACTGAACTCATTATAACTAAGCCATTATACTAGCAAACACTGAGTGAACTTAGTGGCATCCTAAACGTGGCTATTGGACTTCTGTATAGTCCCACTAGTGCAAAGATATTTGCAGCACGTCTGCCTGCATTGCACACTCAAACTCATTATAACTAAGCCATTATACTAGCAAACACTGAGGAAACTTAGTGGCATCCTAAACGTGGCTATTGGACTTCTGTATAGTCCCACTAGTGCAAAGATATTTGCAGCACGTCTGCCGGCATTGCACACTCAAACTCATTATAACTAAGCCATTATACTAGCAAACACTGAGGAAACTTAGTGGCATCCTAAACGTGGCTGTTGGACTTCTGTATAGTCCCACTAGTGCAAAGATATTTGCAGAACGTCTGCCTGCATTGCACACTCAAACTCATTTGTTACTAAGCCATTATACTAGCAAACACTGAGGAAACTTAGTGGCATCCTAAACGTGGCTGTTGGACTTCTGTATTGTCCCACTAGTGCAAAGATATTTGCAGCACGTCTGCCTGCATTGCACACTCAAACTCATTATAACTAAGCCATTATACTAGCAAACACTGAGGAAACTTAGTGGCATCCTAAACGTGGCTATTAGACTTCTGTATAGTCCCACTAGTGCAAAGATATTTGCAGCACGTCTGCCTGCATTGCACACTCAAACTCATTATAACTAAGCCATTATACTAGCAAACACTGAGTGAACTTAGTGGCATCCTAAACGTGGCTATTGGACTTCTGTATAGTCCCAGTAGTGCAAAGATATTTGCAGCACGTCTGCCTGCATTGCACACTCCAACTCATTATAACTAAACCATTATACTAGCAAACACTGAGTGAACTTAGTGGCATCCTAAACGTGGCTATTGGACTTCTGTATAGTCACACTAGTGCAAAGATATTTGCAGCACGTCTGCCTGCATTGCACACTCAAACTCATAACTAAACCATTATACTAGCAAACACTGAGTGAACTTAGTGGCATCCTAAACGTGGCTATTGGACTTCTGTATAGTCCCACTAGTGCAAAGATATTTGCAGCACGTCTGCCTGCATTGCACACTCAAACTCATTATAACTAAGCCATTATACTAGCAAACACTGAGGAAACTTAGTGGCATCCTAAACGTGGCTATTAGACTTCTGTATAGTCCCACTAGTGCAAAGATATTTGCAGCACGTCTGCCTGCATTGCACACTCAAACTCATAACTAAACCATTATACTAGCAAACACTGAGTGAACTTAGTGGCATCCTAAACGTGGCTATTGGACTTCTGTATAGTCCCAGTAGTGCAAAGATATTTGCAGCACGTCTGCCTGCATTGCACACTCCAACTCATTATAACTAAACCATTATACTAGCAAACACTGAGTGAACTTAGTGGCATCCTAAACGTGGCTATTGGACTTCTGTATAGTCACACTAATGCAAAGATATTTGCAGCACGTCTGCCTGCATTGCACACTCAAACTCATAACTAAACCATTATACTAGCAAACACTGAGTGAACTTAGTGGCATCCTAAACGTGGCTATTGGACTTCTGTATAGTCCCACTAGTGCAAAGATATTTGCAGCACGTCTGCCTGCATTGCACACTCAAACTCATTATAACTAAGCCATTATACTAGCAAACACTGAGGAAACTTAGTGGCATCCTAAACGTGGCTATTAGACTTCTGTATAGTCCCACTAGTGCAAAGATATTTGCAGCACGTCTGCCTGCATTGCACACTCAAACTCATTATAACTAAGCCATTATACTAGCAAACACTGAGTGAACTTAGTGGCATCCTAAACGTGGCTATTGGACTTCTGTATAGTCCCAGTAGTGCAAAGATATTTGCAGCACGTCTGCCTGCATTGCACACTCCAACTCATTATAACTAAACCATTATACTAGCAAACACTGAGTGAACTTAGTGGCATCCTAAACGTGGCTATTGGACTTCTGTATAGTCACACTAGTGCAAAGATATTTGCAGCACGTCTGCCTGCATTGCACACTCAAACTCATAACTAAACCATTATACTAGCAAACACTGAGTGAACTTAGTGGCATCCTAAACGTGGCTATTGGACTTCTGTATAGTCCCACTAGTGCAAAGATATTTGCAGCACGTCTGCCTGCATTGCACACTCAAACTCATTATAACTAAGCCATTATACTAGCAAACACTGAGGAAACTTAGTGGCCTCCTAAACGTGGCTATTGGACTTCTTTATTGTCCCACTGGTGCCAAGCTATTTCTAGCACCTGTGCAGGACACCCTCCTGCTCTGTTTTTAATAAGCTATATTGATAGCAAAAAATACTGCCATTTAGTGGCATCATAGAACTGGATGTTGTATTCCATTAGTGCCCCACTAGTGCAAGGTATTTCTAGCACCTGTGCAGGACACCCTCATGCACATTTTGCTACGCTAATGTTATAGCAAACTCAGGGAATTCATTGCTGCATTTGATAATTCGGAGGGATAGAAAGTGAGGCTTTCTTTAGCTTTTCCTTCTGTTCATAGACAGCATCTCCAAGTCCACACCCGAAGAGCAATTTCTCCTCCACGTGTAAGTGTGGGGAGGCAGCTAGTGCGCATGCATGTGCCGATTTACCCCAGCCGCAGCCTAACTACAGTGTTTCGCCTAGTGAGTATGCTCAGCCTGACTGTGCCATTCCTGACGCTAAGTCTTCATTTCAGGATACAGCGCATGCTCCCACACTTAGTGTGAAAAGCCTCTTTGCACAGGTACTTGCATTCCGTGCCAGGTCTAAGTCCTGTTTTGTGCCGAGACACCATGCTAAAGCTGATAGTCTTTTTTCAGAGACTCTATTTCATGCAACTGACCATGCTCAGGCACTTACTGCATCAGAAACTAGGTCCGGTAATGAACTCTTTGGCCCTGGCCCTGATGTGGGGGGGCCCATATAGACCACAGGGCATCACGTGTCCTGACGATGTGGCCAGGCCACTCCCAAATGGCTTGCAGAGGCCTGCCCCTATGACTTGTCACCTCATTATTGATGGTCAGACGATGACTGGTGAGGTGTTTGTGTCGTGGCAGCCATGAGGTCATTATTGAAGTTGCGGTTCCAAATAGGACGCTAGTTCTGCCACTCATGACGTGTCACTCTGCTTTTGTCTCCAGGAGGTGCATTGTGGTCCACCCTGGTTTGGGGCGGACCCAGGTTATAAAACGGGCTGGAGCCAACAAGGAGGTGCGCAGTCTTCTATTATGCTCCGAAAGAGCACACCTCCATGTGTTGAACCCATTGCGGCTTTAGGCCAGAGGTAGGCAGGGATAGGGCGTCGATGCAGGCCGCCACCACAGTTGGTAACGCAGAACGGTTAAGACCAGCTCCTGTCCTACAAGTCCTGCTTGTGCAGCCCAGTGGCATTAACAGGCCTGCTGCTGCTGATGCGCCTGCTGTCCACAGGTGTGGCCCCAATGCACACGGTCAGCGTACTCAATGGCCCCTGTGATGTTAACAGGGAGTTCCTGGGCTGGGTGGGCGTGTGGACCCTGTGACGCTAACAGGGCTCCCACTCTCAAGATCCGAGTGGCGTCTAACTCGGTTCAGGCAACTATTAGTTTCATAGCCACACAGCTCTGTTTCCTCCACCTAACCTTCCAGTTGCCAACCTCTCCTTTTCCATCTGGGAGCACGGTGGACATTGACTGCTGATGGGGATATATACCTTTCTCTTTCTTTTCTTATTAATTTTCGTTATATACCGTTAACATAGTATATACCACCTTATCCAAATCTGCCAGTCCCACTGTAACAGATGGCGTTTCTTCATCAAATGTTACTTTTGCTTAACCACCAAACCCACGGACAAAAACTTTTTTCCCCTTTCCAACACACCTGTTCCCCTTTCCACCAGCATTTGTCCTTTTTCAACTCATTTGGTATATGACCAAAAGTGCAACTCTGCAGGGACACCGAACTCAATGCCATCTCAGCCCAGCAGCCAGCCCTCGGTCCCTCACATGTGGACAAGTAAAAGCCCATTTCCTCCTATCCATATATAACAAATCGTTATCTATAACAAAGCGTTGAGATTCACTCTGTGCAGCACTGGTGTTTACTGGAAAAGCAGATCTAAGAATCCGTACCACCTTCTGCAGATACTCCTGTATACGTGCGTCCCTTTCTATCGCTGGAATTATTTCGCCAAATTTTGTCTTGTACCGGGGATCTAACAGTGTGGCAACCCAGTAGTTAGCATTACTTCGAATTCGTACAATCCGAGGGTCATGTTGTAGGTAGTGCAGCAAGAAGGCGCTCATGTGTCTTGTGCATCCAGGAGGACCAAGTCCTTGGTGTGTTGGTGGCAGAGAGGTGAGAATCTCTGCCCTCTCCCCCCAACCTCGCACAACCGAAATGTGAGCAAGCTCTCACTCATCTGCTGAGTCTTCCATGCCCATCGCAAGTTCGTCCTCCATTTCTTCATGGGCTCCTGCACCTTCCTCAACAATTTTTGCTGATACTATGCGCCCTTGTTAATCCCTATCCCCCACCATGACTGCCGCCTAGGTGCCGCTCACCGTATGGACCTTGTACATCTTATTATCCCTTCTGCATATGACTCCTCCTCCTGTACTTCCTCCCCTTCCTCTTGGACTTCCTCCCCTTCCTCTTGGACCAACACCTGACTCCGAATAATACTTACAGTGTGCTCCATCTTGTAGATGACCAGAATTGTCACGCTGAGAATGGCATCGCCAGTGCTAAACATCTTCGTCGACATTTGTAAACTGTGTAGAAGGGTGCATAGGTCCTTGATCTGACACCACTCCAGCAGCGTGATCTGCACCACCTCTGGATCAAGTTAGCCCGGGGTATACGTCAGACCGTATTTCAGCAGGGCTCTGCGGTGCTGCCACAGACGCTGCAACATGTGCAGATTCCAATTCCTGCGTGTCGGAACATCGCATTTCCGGCGTTTAACCGCCAGACCCTAAGACTTCAGGAGCGATGAAAGTTGTTGAGCTGCTGGGTGCGAAGGATGAAAGTGAGCACATAGCAGCGTGCCCGCTGCACAAGGCCATGTAGGCCGGGATGGTATTTTAAAAATTGCTGGAGAATCACATTCAACACGTGAGCCATACAAGGCCCGTGTGTCACATTGCCCTGACGAAGGGCCGCAGACAGGTTTGCATCATTGCCGCACACGGCTGTTAAGTCACCAACATAGTCCACTCAATCAATTTGTACTCTGGTCCCAATCTGAAGACACCACACCCTTTTTTAGGCCCCTCCTGTCTGCAGACCACTGCCAGACAAAGCTATGAACCTCTTGTTACTGTTACCCCCAGTTCAGTTTTATGAGTTTGTGTGCTTGTTACCTGACTACATTTCCTGCTTGCTGTTTATGTACCTCGTTGGCCGATCCGCATTTCACCTCTGCTTGTTTTCTGATTAAGTCCTGGCCATCCCATTCTGTTCCTCTTCCTCAATTAATGTTTTTGACCCTGCATGACTACTATTCTCTGGAACTGCAGCCTTCCACAGGTATTGATCAACTTGGGCCCTGTGTAATTCCAAATCACTGTATAGGGGTTAAAGGGTTTCAGGGTTCTGGGTGTCCAGCTTGGTGAGTGGCTTGCCTCTAGCCTATCCTTTACAGCCCATCTGAGTGTGTCGATCCAGGCAGGCGTTACACCGTGCCCTCTGCAGAAGACCATGTAGGCCAGGATAGTGTTTTAAAAATTGCTGGACAACCAGGTTCAACACGTGAGCCATACAAGGCACGTGTGCCACATTGCCCTGAAGAAGGGTCGCAGACTGGTTTGCATCATTGTCACACCCAACCTTCCCTGGCTGCTGGTTGAGTGGAGACAACCATTGATGAAACTCGGTCTCACTCTCCAGAGCTAACCGTCCACAATTCCTCAGCGGTGTCTCACATTTTCCCTACATTTCAAAGTAAACATTTGACCGCCTGATTGCCTTGAGCTCTGCTGCCAGCATAGTAAGGAGGTGTGTGGGATTCCTTGGGCGCAGTTACAACGCGGGTGGCCTGACCACACAGGGTTTGGGCCGAGGTGGAGGACCCACACGAGGTTGAGGAGGCAGAAGCAGTGGAGGAACTTGTACATACAGATGAAGGATTGACACACAAGTCGTCTGGATGGCAAGACTTGTACAGCAAACCCTTCTGGATCTTTCACCATAGTTACCCAGTGCCCAGTCAGCAACATGTAACTCTCCTGTCCATGCTTACTGGTCCAAGTATCTCTGGTGAAATGCACCCTGTCACACACAGAGTTTCTCAAGGAATCGGTGAGGTTGTGTGCGACCTGCTGTGTTAGCGCGGGCACGCCTTTCTTGGAGAAGGAGTGACGACTGGCCATCGGCTCTTGGGGCACTGCAATGGGCATAAGGTCTCGAAAATCCTTGATCTCAAAAGGGTGTGAAGGCAGCCTTTCTGTTGCCAACAAGTTGCAGATGATGAAACTCAACCTCTTAGGCATGTCATGCCCTTCAAAAATCATGTAAAACACAGCGAGGGGACTCCAACCACAGTCTCCCTCGTTGCCACTAATTGGGCCACACACCCCACTTGACTGGCATCAGTTGACCCCCCTTTTGAAAAAGAAAAAGATTCTTTGCATGAAGCACTGTCAAAAATACGCGTGCCTTTCGCCTCCCCTGGATGACCCAGGGGAAGAAAAGTCCTCTGAGAGCCATGACTTGTTCATCTTGGTTCTTTTAGAAACATAGCGAGGGGACTCCAACCACAGTCTCCCTCGTTGCCACTAATTGGGCCACACACACCCCACTTGACTGGCATCAGTTGACCCCCCTTTTGAAAAAGAAAAAGATGCTTTGCATGAAGCACTCTCAAAAATATGCGTGCCTTTCCCGTCCCCTGCATGACCCAGGGGAAGAAAAGTCCTCTGAGAGCCATGACTTGTTCATCTTGGATCTTTTAGAAACACAGCGAGGGGACTCCAACCACAGTCTCCCTCATTGCCACTAATTGGGCCACACACCCCACTTGACTGGCATCAGTTGACCCCCCTTTTGAAAAAGAAAAAGATGCTTTGCATGAAGCACTATCAAAAAAACGCGTGCATTTCGCATCCCCTGGCTGACCCAGGGGAAGAAAAGTCCTCTGAGAGCCATGACTTGTTCATCTTGGTTCTTTAAGAAACACAGCGAGGGGACTCTAACCACAGTCTCCCTCGTTGCCAATAATTGGGCCACACACCCCACTTGACTGGCATCAGTTGACCCCCCTTTTGAAAAAGAAAAAGATGCTTTGCATGAAGCACTATCAAAAATACGCGTGCCTTTCCCGTCCCCTGGCTGACCCAGGGGAAGAAAAGTCCTCTGAGAGCCATGACTTGTTCATCATGGTTCTTTTAGAAACACAGCGAGGGGACTCCAACCACAGTCTCCCTCGTTGCCACTAATTGGGCCACACACCCCACTTGACTGGCATCAGTTGACCCCCCTTTTGAAAAAGAAAAAGATGCTTTGCATGAAGCACTATCAAAAATACGCGTGCCTTTCGCCTCCCCTGGCTGGCCCAGGGGAAGAAAAGTCCTCTGAGAGCCATGACTTGTTCATCTTGGTTCTTTTAGAAACACAGCGAGGGGACTCCAACCACAGTCTCCCTCGTTGCCACTAATTGGGCCACACACACCCCACTTGACTGGCATCAGTTGACCCCCCTTTTGAAAAAGAAAAAGATGCTTTGCATGAAGCACTCTCAAAAATACGCGTGCCTTTCCCGTCCCCTGGATGACCCAGGGGAAGAAAAGTCCTCTGAGAGCCATGACTTGTTCATCTTGGTTCTTTTAGAAACACAGCGAGGGGACTCCAACCACAGTCTCCCTCGTTGCCACTAATTGGGCCACACACCCCACTTGACTGGCATCAGTTGACCCCCCTTTTGAAAAAGAAAAAGATGCTTTGCATGAAGCACTATCAAAAATACGCGTGCCTTTCGCCTCCCCTGGCTGACCCAGGGGAAGAAAAGTCCTCTGAGAGCCATGACTTGTTCATCTTGGTTCTTTTAGAAACACAGCGAGGGGACTCCAACCACAGTCTCCCTCGTTTCCACTAATTGGGCCACACACACCCCACTTGACTGGCATCAGTTGACCCCCCTTTTGAAAAAGAAAAAGATGCTTTGCATGAAGCACTCTCAAAAATACGCGTGCCTTTCCCGTCCCCTGGCTGGCCCAGGGGAAGAAAAGTCCTCTGAGAGCCATGACTTGTTCATCTTGGTTCTTTTAGAAACACAGCAAGGGGACTCCAACCACAGTCTCCCTCGTTGCCAATAATTGGGCCACACACCCCACTTGACTGGCATCAGTTGACCCCCCTTTTGAAAAAGAAAAAGATGCTTTGCATGAAGCACTATCAAAAATACGCGTGCCTTTCGCCTCCCCTGGCTGACCTAGGGGAAGAAAAGTCCTCTGAGAGCCATGACTTGTTCATCTTGGTTCCTTTAGAAACACAGCGAGGGGACTCCAACCACAGTCTCCCTCGTTGCCACTAATTGGGCCACACACCCCACTTGACTGGCATCAGTTGACCCCCCTTTTGAAAAAGAAAAAGATGCTTTGCATGAAGCACTATCAAAAATACGCGTGCCTTTTGCCTCCCCTGGCTGACCCAGGGGAAGAAAAGTCCTCTGAGAGCCATGACTTGTTCATCTTGGTTCTTTTAGAAACACAGCGAGGGGACTCCAACCACAGTCTCCCTCGTTGCCACTAATTGGGCTACACACACCCCACTTGACTGGCATCAGTTGATCCCCCTTTTGAAAAAGAAAAAGATGCTTTGCATGAAGCACTCTCAAAAATACGCGTGCCTTTCCCGTCCCCTGGATGACCCAGGGGAAGAAAAGTCCTCTGAGAGCCATGACTTGTTCATCTTGGTTCTTTTAGAAACACAGCGAGGGGACTCCAACCACAGTCTCCCTCGTTGCCACTAATTGGGCCACACACCCCACTTGACTGGCACCAGTTGACCCCCCTTTTGAAAAAGAAAAAGATGCTTTGCATGAAGCACTATCAAAAATACGCGTGCCTTTTGCCTCCCCTGGCTGACCCAGGGGAAGAAAAGTCCTCTGAGAGCCATGACTTGTTCATCTTGGTTCTTTTAGAAACACAGCGAGGGGACTTCAACCACAGTCTTCCTCGTTTCCACTTATTGGGCCACACACACCCCACTTGACTGGCATCAGTTGACCCCCCTTTTGAAAAAGAAAAAGATGCTTTGCATGAAGCACTCTCAAAAATACGCGTGCCTTTCCCGTCCCCTGGATGACCCAGGGGAAGAAAAGTCCTCTGAGAACCATGACTTGTTCATCTTGGTTCTTTTAGAAACACAGCGAGGGGACTCCAACTACAGTCTCCCTTGATGCCACTAATTGGGCCACACACCCCACTTGACTGGCATCATTTGACCCCCCTTTTGAAAAAGAAAAAGATGCTTTACATGAAGCACTCTCAAAAATACGCGTGCCTTTCCCGTCCCCTGGATGACCCAGGGGAAGAAAAGTACTCTGAGAGCCATGACTTGTTCATCTTGGTTCTTTTAGAAACACAGCGAGGGGACTCCAACCACAGTCTCCCTCATTGCCACTAATTGGGCCACACACCCCACTTGACTGGCATCAGTTGACCCCCCTTTTGAAAAAGAAAAAGATATGCTTTGCATGAAGCACTATCAAAAATACGCGTGCCTTTCTCCTCCCCTGGCTGACCCAGGGGAAGAAAAGGCATCTGAGAGCCATGACTTGTTCATCTTGGTTCTTTTAGAAACACAGCTAGGGGACTCCAACCACAGTCTCCCTCGTTGCCACTAATTGGGCCACACACCCCACTTGACTGGCATCAGTTGACCCCCCTTTTGAAAAAGAAAAAGATATGCTTTTCATGAAGCACTATCAAAAATACGCGTGCCTTTCGCCTCCCCTGGCTGACCCAGGGGAAGAAAAGGCATCTGAGAGCCATGACTTGTTCATCTTGGTTCTTTTAGAAACACAGCGAGGGGACTCCAACCACAGTCTCCCTCGTTGCCACTAATTGAGCCACACACACCCCACTTGACTGGCATCAGTTGACCCCCCTTTTGAAAAAGAAAAAGATGCTTTGCATGAAGCACTCTCAAAAATACGCGTGCCTTTCCCGTCCCCTGGATGACCCAGGGGAAGAAAAGTCCTCTGAGAGCCATGACTTGTTCATCTTGGTTCTTTTAGAAACACAGCGAGGGGACTCCAACCACAGTCTCCCTCGTTGCCACTAATTGGGCCACACACCCCACTTGACTGGCACCAGTTGACCCCCCTTTTGAAAAAGAAAAAGATGCTTTGCATGAAGCACTATCAAAAATACGCGTGCCTTTTGCCTCCCCTGGCTGACCCAGGGGAAGAAAAGTCCTCTGAGAGCCATGACTTGTTCATCTTGGTTCTTTTAGAAACACAGCGAGGGGACTTCAACCACAGTCTTCCTCGTTTCCACTTATTGGGCCACACACACCCCACTTGACTGGCATCAGTTGACCCCCCTTTTGAAAAAGAAAAAGATGCTTTGCATGAAGCACTCTCAAAAATACGCGTGCCTTTCCCGTCCCCTGGATGACCCAGGGGAAGAAAAGTCCTCTGAGAACCATGACTTGTTCATCTTGGTTCTTTTAGAAACACAGCGAGGGGACTCCAACTACAGTCTCCCTTGATGCCACTAATTGGGCCACACACCCCACTTGACTGGCATCATTTGACCCCCCTTTTGAAAAAGAAAAAGATGCTTTACATGAAGCACTCTCAAAAATACGCGTGCCTTTCCCGTCCCCTGGATGACCCAGGGGAAGAAAAGTACTCTGAGAGCCATGACTTGTTCATCTTGGTTCTTTTAGAAACACAGCGAGGGGACTCCAACCACAGTCTCCCTCATTGCCACTAATTGGGCCACACACCCCACTTGACTGGCATCAGTTGACCCCCCTTTTGAAAAAGAAAAAGATATGCTTTGCATGAAGCACTATCAAAAATACGCGTGCCTTTCTCCTCCCCTGGCTGACCCAGGGGAAGAAAAGGCATCTGAGAGCCATGACTTGTTCATCTTGGTTCTTTTAGAAACACAGCTAGGGGACTCCAACCACAGTCTCCCTCGTTGCCACTAATTGGGCCACACACCCCACTTGACTGGCATCAGTTGACCCCCCTTTTGAAAAAGAAAAAGATATGCTTTTCATGAAGCACTATCAAAAATACGCGTGCCTTTCGCCTCCCCTGGCTGACCCAGGGGAAGAAAAGGCATCTGAGAGCCATGACTTGTTCATCTTGGTTCTTTTAGAAACACAGCGAGGGGACTCCAACCACAGTCTCCCTCGTTGCCACTAATTGAGCCACACACACCCCACTTGACTGGCATCAGTTGACCCCCCTTTTGAAAAAGAAAAAGATGCTTTGCATGAAGCACTCTCAAAAATACGCGTGCCTTTCCCGTCCCCTGGATGACCCAGGGGAAGAAAAGTCCTCTGAGAGCCATGACTTGTTCATCTTGGTTCTTTTAGAAACACAGCGAGGGGACTCCAACCACAGTCTCCCTCGTTGCCACTAATTGGGCCACACACCCCACTTGACTGGCATCAGTTGACCCCCCTTTTGAAAAAGAAAAAGATGCTTTGCATGAAGCACTATCAAAAATACACATGCCTTTTGCCTCCCCTGGCTGACCTAGGGGAAGAAAAGTCCTCTGAGAGCCATGACTTGTTCATCTTGGTTCTTTTAGAAACACAGCGAGGGGACTCCAACCACAGTCTCCCTCGTTGCCACTAATTGGGCCACACACACCCCACTTGACTGGCATCAGTTGACCCCCCTTTTGAAAAAGAAAAAGATGCTTTGCATGAAGCACTCTCAAAAATACGCGTGCCTTTCCCGTCCCCTGGATGACCCAGGGGAAGAAAAGTCCTCTGAGAGCCATGACTTGTTCATCTTGGTTCTTTTAGAAACACAGCGAGGGGACTCCAACCACAGTCTCCCTCGTTGCCACTAATTGGGCCACACACCCCACTTGACTGGCATCAGTTGACCCCCCTTTTGAAAAAGAAAAAGATGCTTTGCATGAAGCACTATCAAAAATACGCGTGCCTTTCGCCTCCCCTGGCTGACCCAGGGGAAGAAAAGTCCTCTGAGAGCCATGACTTGTTCATCTTGGTTCTTTTAGAAACACAGCGAGGGGACTCCAACCACAGTCTCCCTCGTTTCCACTAATTGGGCCACACACACCCCACTTGACTGGCATCAGTTGACCCCCCTTTTGAAAAAGAAAAAGATGCTTTGCATGAAGCACTATCAAAAATACGCGTGCCTTTTGCCTCCCCTGGCTGACCCAGAGGAAGAAAAGTCCTCTGAGAGCCATGACTTGTTCATCTTGGTTCTTTTAGAAACACAGCGAGGGGACTCCAACCACAGTCTCCCTCGTTTCCACTAATTGGGCCACACACACCCCACTTGACTGGCATCAGTTGACCCCCCTTTTGAAAAAGAAAAAGATGCTTTGCATGAAGCACTCTCAAAAATACGCGTGCCTTTCCCGTCCCCTGGCTGGCCCAGGGGAAGAAAAGTCCTCTGAGAGACATGACTTGTTCCTCTTGGTTCTTTTAGAAACACAGCGAGGGGACTCCAACCACAGTCTCCCTCGTTGCCACTAATTGGGCCACACACACCCCACTTGACTGGCATCAGTTGACCCCCCTTTTGAAAAAGAAAAAGATGCTTTGCATGAAGCACTCTCAAAAATACGCGTGCCTTTCCCGTCCCCTGGATGACCCAGGGGAAGAAAAGTCCTCTGAGAGCCATGACTTGTTCATCTTGGTTCTTTTAGAAACACAGCGAGGGGACTCCAACCACAGTCTCCCTCGTTTCCACTAATTGGGCCCCACACACTTCACTTGACTGGCATCAGTTGACCCCCCTTTTGAAAAAGAAAAAGATGCTTTGCATGAAGCACTATCAAAAATACGCGTGCCTTTCGCCTCCCCTGGCTGACCCAGGGGAAGAAAATTCCTCTGAGAGCCATGACTTGTTCATCTTGGTTCTTTTAGAAACACAGCGAGGGGACTCCAACCACAGTCTCCCTCGTTGCCACTAATTGGGCCACACACACCCCACTTGACTGGCATCAGTTGACCCTCTTTTTGAAAAAGAAAAAGATGCTTTGCATGAAGCACTCTCAAAAACACGCGTGCCTTTCCCGTCCCCTCGATGACCCAGGGGAAGAAAAGTCCTCTGAGAGCCATGACTTGTTCCTCTTGGTTCTTTTAGAAACACAGCGAGGGGACTCCAACCACAGTCTCCCTCGTTGCCACTAAATGGGCCACACACCCCACTTGATTGGCATCAGTTGACTTCCCTTTTGAAAAAGAAAAAGATGCTTTGCATGAAGCACTCTCAAAAATACGCGTGCCTTTCGCCTCCTTTGGCTGACCCAGGGGAAGAAAAGTGCTCTGAGAGCCATGACTTGTTCATCTTGGTTCTTTTAGAAACACAGCGAGGGGACTCCAACCACAGTTTCCCTCGTTGCCATTAATTGGGCCACACACACCCCACTTGACTGGCATCAGTTGACCCCCCTTTTGAAAAAGAAAAAGATGCTTTGCATGAAGCACTCTCAAAAATACGCGTGCCTTTCCCGTCCCCTGGATGACCCAGGGGAAAAAAAGTCCTCTGAGAGCCATGACTTGTTCATCTTGGTTCTTTTAGAAACACAGCGAGGGGACTCCAACCACAGTCTCCCTCGTTGCCACTAATTGGGCCACACACCCCACTTGACTGGCATCAGTTGACCCTCTTTTTGAAAAAGAAAAAGATGCTTTGCATGAAGCACTCTCAAAAATACGCGTGCCTTTCCCGTCCCCTCGATGACCCAGGGGAAGAAAGGTCCTCTGAGAGCCATGACTTGTTCCTCTTGGTTCTTTTAGAAACACAGCGAGGGGACTCCAACCACAGTCTCCCTCGTTGCCACTAAATGGGCCACACACCCCACTTGACTGGCATCAGTTGACTTCCCTTTTGAAAAAGAAAAAGATGCTTTGCATGAAGCACTATCAAAAATACGCGTGCCTTTCGCCTCCTTTGGCTGACCCAGGGGAAGAAAAGTCCTCTGAGAGCCATGACTTGTTCATCTGAGTTCTTTTAGAAACACAGCAAGGGGACTCCAACCACAGTCTCCCTCGTTGCCACTAATTGGGCCACACACACCCCACTTGACTGGCATCAGTTGACCCCCCTTTTGAAAAAGAAAAAGATGCTTTGCATAAAGCACTCTCAAAAAAACGCGTGCCTTTCCCGTCCCCTGGATGACCCAGGGGAAAAAAAGTCCTCTGAGAGCCATGACTTGTTCATCTTGGTTCTTTTAGAAACACAGCGAGGGGACTCCAACCACAGTCTCCCTCAATGCCACTAATTGGGCCACACACCCCACTTGACTGGCATCAGTTGACCACCCTTTTGAAAAAGAAAAAGATGCTTTGCATGAAGCACTATCAAAAATACGCATGCCTTTCGCCTCCCCTGGCTGACCCAGGGGAAGAAAAGTCATCTGAGAGCCATGACTTGTTCATCTTGGTTCTTTTAGAAACACAGCGAGGGGACTCCAACCACAGTCTCCCTCGTTGCCACTAATTGGGCCACACACACCCCACTTGACTGGCATCAGTTGACCCCCCTTTCGAAAAAGAAAAAGATGCTTTGCATGAAGCACTCTCAAAAATACGCGTGCCTTCCCCGTCCTCTGGATGACCCAGAGGAAGAAAAGTCCTCTGAGAGCCATGACTTGTTCATCTTGGTTCTTTTAGAACCACAGCGAGGGGACTCCAACCACAGTCTCCCTCGTTTCCACTAATTGGGCCACACACACCCCACTTGACTGGCATCAGTTGACCCCCCTTTTGAAAAAGAAAAAGATGCTTTGCATGAAGCACTCTCAAAAATACGCGTGCCTTTCCCGTCCCCTGGCTGGCCCAGGGGAAGAAAAGTCCTCTGAGAGACATGACTTGTTCCTCTTGGTTCTTTTAGAAACACAGCGAGGGGACTCCAACCACAGTCTCCCTCGTTGCCACTAATTGGGCCACACACACCCCACTTGACTGGCATCAGTTGACCCCCCTTTTGAAAAAGAAAAAGATGCTTTGCATGAAGCACTCTCAAAAATACGCGTGCCTTTCCCGTCCCCTGGATGACCCAGGGGAAGAAAAGTCCTCTGAGAGCCATGACTTGTTCATCTTGGTTCTTTTAGAAACACAGCGAGGGGACTCCAACCACAGTCTCCCTCGTTTCCACTAATTGGGCCCCACACACTTCACTTGACTGGCATCAGTTGACCCCCCTTTTGAAAAAGAAAAAGATGCTTTGCATAAAGCACTATCAAAAATACGCGTGCCTTTCGCCTCCCCTGGCTGACCCAGGGGAAGAAAAGTCCTCTGAGAGCCATGCCTTGTTCATCTTGGTTCTTTTAGAAACACAGCGAGGGGACTCCAACCACAGTCTCCCTCGTTGCCACTAATTGGGCCACACACACCCCACTTGACTGGCATCAGGTGACCCTCTTTTTGAAAAAGAAAAAGATGCTTTGCATGAAGCACTCTCAAAAATACGCGTGCCTTTCCCGTCCCCTCGATGACCCAGGGGAAGAAAAGTCCTCTGAGAGCCATGACTTGTTCCTCTTGGTTCTTTTAGAAACACAGCGAGGGGACTCCAACCACAGTCTCCCTCGTTGCCACTAAATGGGCCACACACCCCACTTGACTGGCATCAGTTGACTTCCCTTTTGAAAAAGAAAAAGATGCTTTGCATGAAGCACTCTCAAAAATACGCGTGCCTTTCGCCTCCTTTGGCTGACCCAGGGGAAGAAAAGTGCTCTGAGAGCCATGACTTGTTCATCTTGGTTCTTTTAGAAATACAGCAAGGGGACTCCAACCACAGTTTCCCTCGTTGCCACTAATTGGGCCACACACACCCCACTTGACTGGCATCAGTTGACCCCCCTTTTGAAAAAGAAAAAGATGCTTTGCATGAAGCACTTTCAAAAATACGCGTGCCTTTCCCGTCCCCTGGATGACCCAGGGGAAAAAAAGACCTCTGAGAGCCATGACTTGTTCATCTTGGTTCTTTTAGAAACACAGCGAGGGGACTCCAACCACAGTCTCCCTCATTGCCACTAATTGGGCCACACACCCCACTTGACTGGCATCAGTTGACCCTCTTTTTGAAATAGAAAAAGATGCTTTGCATGAAGCACTCTCAAAAATACGCGTGCCTTTCCCGTCCCCTCGATGACCCAGGGGAAGAAAGGTCCTCTGAGAGCCATGACTTGTTCCTCTTGGTTCTTTTAGAAACACAGCGAGGGGACTCCAACCACAGTCTCCCTCGTTGCCACTAAATGGGCCACACACCCCACTTGACTGGCATCAGTTGACTTCCCTTTTGAAAAAGAAAAAGATGCTTTGCATGAAGCACTATCAAAAATACGCGTGCCTTTCGCCTCCTTTGGCTGACCCAGGGGAAGAAAAGTCCTCTGAGAGCCATGACTTGTTCATCTTGGTTCTTTTAGAAACACAGCAAGGGGACTCCAACCACAGTCTCCCTCGTTGCCACTAATTGGGCCACACACACCCCACTTGACTGGCATCAGTTGACCCCCCTTTTGAAAAAGAAAAAGATGCTTTGCATAAAGCACTCTCAAAAAAACGCGTGCCTTTCCCGTCCCCTGGATGACCCAGGGGAAAAAAAGTCCTCTGAGAGCCATGACTTGTTCATCTTGGTTCTTTTAGAAACACAGCGAGGGGACTCCAACCACAGTCTCCCTCAATGCCACTAATTGGGCCACACACCCCACTTGACTGGCATCAGTTGACCACCCTTTTGAAAAAGAAAAAGATGCTTTGCATGAAGCACTATCAAAAATACGCATGCCTTTCGCCTCCCCTGGCTGACCCAGGGGAAGAAAAGTCATCTGAGAGCCATAACTTGTTCATCTTGGTTCTTTTAGAAACACAGCGAGGGGTCTCCAACCACAGTCTCCCTCGTTGCCACTAATTGGGCCACACACACCCCACTTGACTGGCATCAGTTGACCCCCCTTTTGAAAAAGAAAAAGTTGCTTTGCATGAAGCACTCTCAAAAATACGCGTGCCTTCCCCGTCCTCTGGATGACCCAGAGGAAGAAAAGTCCTCTGAGAGCCATGACTTGTTCATCTTGGTTCTTTTAGAAACACAGCGAGGGGACTCCAACCACAGTCTCCCTCGTTGCCACTAATTGGGCCACACACACCCCACTTGACTGGCATCAGTTGACCCCCCTTTTGAAAAAGAAAAAGATGCTTTGCGTGAAGCACTCTCAAAAATACGCGTGCCTTTCCCATCCCCTGGATGACCCAGGGGAAGAAAAGTCCTCTGAGAGCCATGACTTTTTCATCTTGGTTCTTTTAGAAACACAGCGAGGGGACTCCAACCACAGTCTCCCTCGTTGCCACTAATTGGGCCACACACCCCACTTGACTGGCATCAGTTGACCCCCCTTTTGAAAAAGAAAAAGATGCTTTGCATGAAGCACTATCAAAAATACGCGTGCCTTTCGCCTCCCCTGGCTGACCCAGGGGAAGAAAAGTCCTCTGAGAGCCATGACTTGTTCATCTTGGTTCTTTTAGAAACACAGCGAGGGGACTCCAACCACAGTCTCCCTCGTTGCCACTAATTGGACCACACACACTCCACTTGACTGGCATCAGTTGACCCCCCTTTTGAAAAAGAAAAAGATGCTTTGCATGAAGCACTCTCAAAAATACGCGTGCCTTTCCCGTCCTCTGGATGACCCAGGGGAAGAAAAGTCCTCTGAGAGCCATGACTTGTTCATCTTGGTTCTTTTAGAAACACAGCGAGGGGACTCCAACCACAGTCTCCCTCGTTGCCACTAATTGGGCCACACACACCCCACTTGACTGGCATCAGTTTACCTCCCTTTTGAAAAAGAAAAAGATGCTTTGCATGAAGCACTCTCAAAAATATGCGTGCCTTTCCCGTCCCCTGGATGACCCAGGGGAAGAAAAGTCCTCTGAGAGCCATGACTTTTGCATCTTGGTTCTTTTAGAAACACAGCGAGGGGACTCCAACCACAGTCTCCCTCATTGCCACTAATTGGGCCACACACCCCACTTGACTGGCATCAGTTAACCCCCCTTTTGAAAAAGAAAATGATACTTTGCATGAAGCACTCTCAAAAATACGCGTGCCTTTCCCGTCCCCTGGATGACCCAGGGGAAGAAAAGTCCTCTGAGAGCCATGACTTGTTCATCTTGGTTCTTTTAGAAACACAGCGAGGGGACTCCAACAACAGTCTCCCTCGTTGCCACTAATTGGGCCACACACCCCACTTGACTGGCATCAGTTGACCCCCCTTTTGAAAAAGAAAAAGATGCTTTGCATGAAGCACTATCAAAAATACGCGTACCTTTCGCCTCCCCTGGCTGACCCAGGGGAAGAAAAGTCCTCTGAGAGCCATGACTTGTTCATCTTGGTTCTTTTAGAAACACAGCGAGGGGACTCCAACCACAGTCTCCCTCGTTGCCACTAATTGGGCCACACACACCCCACTTGACTGGCATCAGTTGACCCCCCTTTTAAAAAAGAAAAAGATGCTTTGCATGAAGCACTCTCAAAAATACGTGTGCCTTTCCTGTCCCCTGGATGACCCAGGGGAAGAAAAGTCCTCTGAGAGCCATGACTTGTTCATCTTGGTTCTTTTAGAAACACAGCGAGGGGACTCCAACCACAATCTCCCTCGTTGCCACTAATTGGGCCACACACCCCACTTGACTGGCATCAGTTGACCCCCCTTTTGAAAAAGAAAAAGATGCTTTGCATGAAGGACTATCAAAGATACGCATGCCTTTCGCGTCCCCTGGCTGACCCAGGGGAAGAAAAGTCCTCTGAGAGCCATGACTTGTTCATCTTGGTTCTTTTAGAAACACAGCGAGGGGACTCCAACCACAGTCTCCCTCGTTGCCACTAATTGGGCCACACACACTCCACTTGACTGGCATCAGTTGACCCCCCTTTTGAAAAAGAAAAAGATGCTTTGCATGAAGCACTCTCAAAAATACGCGTGCCTTTCCCGTCCCCTGGATGACCCAGGGGAAGAAAAGTCCTCTGAGAGCCATGACTTGTTCATCTTGGTTCTTTTAGAAACACAGCGAGGGGTCTCCAACCACAGTCTCCCTCATTGCCACTAATTGGGCCACACACCCCACTTGACTGGCATCAGTTGACCCCCCTTTTGAAAAAGAAAAAGATGCTTTGCATGAAGCACTATCAAAAATA
The DNA here is from genome assembly GCF_048569485.1 of Anomaloglossus baeobatrachus. NCBI lineage: Eukaryota > Metazoa > Chordata > Amphibia > Anura > Aromobatidae > Anomaloglossus > Anomaloglossus baeobatrachus. Next base: position 500,013,167 of record NC_134353.1, read on the forward strand.
CGCGTGCCTTTCGCCTCCCCTGGCTGACCCAGGGGAAGAAAAGTCCTCTGAGACCCATGACTTGTTCATCTTGGTTCTTTTAGAAACACAGCGAGGGGACTCCAACCACAGTCTCCCTCGTTGCCACTAATTGGGCCACACACACCCCACTTGACTGGCATCAGTTGACCCCCCTTTTGAAAAAGAAAAAGATGCTTTGCATGAAGCTCTATCAAAAATATGCGTGCCTTTCCCGTCCCCTGGATGACCCAGGGGAAGAAAAGTCCTCTGAGAGCCATGACTTGTTCATCTTGGTTCTTTTAGAAACACAGCGAGGGGACTCCAACAACAGTCTCCCTCGTTGCCACTAATTGGGCCACACACCCCACTTGACTGGCATCAGTTGACCACCTTTTGAAAAAGAAAAAGATGCTTTGCATGAAGCACTATCAAAAATACGCGTACCTTTCGCCTCCCCTGGCTGACCCAGGGGAAGAAAAGTCCTCTGAGAGCCATGACTTGTTCATCTTGGTTCTTTTAGAAACACAGCGAGGGGACTCCAACCACAGTCTCCCTCGTTGCCACTAATTGGGCCACACACACCCCACTTGACTGGCATCAGTTGACCCCCTTTTTAAAAAAGAAAAAGATGCTTTGCATGAAGCACTCTCAAAAATACGTGTGCCTTTCCTGTCCCCTGGATGACCCAGGGGAAGAAAAGTCCTCTGAGAGCCATGACTTGTTCATCTTGGTTCTTTTAGAAACACAGTGAGGGGACTCCAACCACAATCAACCTCGTTGCCACTAATTGGGCCACACACCCCACTTGACTGGCATCAGTTGATCCCCCTTTTGAAAAAGAAAAAGATGCTTTGCATGAAGGACTATCAAAGATACGCATGCCTTTCGCCTCCCCTGGCTGACCCAGGGGAAGAAAAGTCCTCTGAGAGCCATGACTTGTTCATCTTGGTTCTTTTAGAAACACAGCGAGGGGACTCCAACCACAGTCTCCCTCGTTGCCACTAATTGGGCCACACACAGTCCACTTGACTGGCATCAGTTGACCCCCCTTTTGAAAAAGAAAAAGATGCTTTGCATGAAGCACTCTCAAAAATACGCGTGCCTTTCCCGTCCCCTGGATGACCCAGGGGAAGAAAAGTCCTCTGAGAGCCATGACTTGTTCATCTTGGTTCTTTTAGAAACACAGCGAGGGGTCTCCAACCACAGTCTCCCTCATTGCCACTAATTGGGCCACACACCCCACTTGACTGGCATCAGTTGACCCCCCTTTTGAAAAAGAAAAAGATACTTTGCATGAAGCACTATCAAAAATACGCGTGCCTTTCGCCTCCCCTGGCTGACCCAGGGGAAGAAAAGTCCTCTGAGACCCATGACTTGTTCATCTTGGTTCTTTTAGAAACACAGCGAGGGGACTCCAACCACAGTCTCCCTCGTTGCCACTAATTGGGCCACACACACCCCACTTGACTGGCATCAGTTGACCCCCCTTTTGAAAAAGAAAAAGATGCTTTGCATGAAGCACTCTCAAAAATATGCGTGCCTTTCCCATCCCCTGGCTGACCCAGGGGAAGAAAAGTCCTCTGAGAGCCATGACTTGTTCATCTTGGTTCTTTTAGAAACACAGCGAGGGGACTCCAACCACAGTCTCCCTCGTTGCCACTAATTGGGCCACACACCCCACTTGACTGGCATCAGTTGACCCCCCTTTTGAAAAAGAAAAAGATGCTTTGCATGAAGGACTATCAAAGATACGCATGCCTTTCGCCTCCCCTGACTGATCCAGGGGAAGAAAAGTCCTCTGAGAGCTATGACTTGTTCATCTTGGTTCTTTTAGAAACACAGCGAGGGGACTCCAACCACAGTCTCCCTCGTTGCCACTAATTGGGCCACACACACTCCACTTGACTGGCATCAGTTGACCCCCCTTTTGAAAAAGAAAAAGATGCTTTGCATGAAGCACTCTCAAAAATACGCGTGCCTTTAACGTCCCCTGGATGACCCAGGGGAAGAAAAGTCCTCTGAGGGCCATGACTTGTTCATCTTGGTTCTTTTAGAAACACAGCGAGGGGACTCCAACTACAGTCTCCCTCGTTGCCACTAATTGGGCCATGCACACCCCACTTGACTGGCATCAGTTGACCCCCCTTTTGAAAAAGAAAAAGATGCTTTGCATGAAGCACTCTCAAAAATACGCGTGCCTTTCCCGTCCCCTGGCTGACCCAGGGGAAGAAAAGTCCTCTGAGAGCCATGTCCACATTGTCAGTGGACAGACACGTGTGCTTATCTGCCAGCAGACCCCAAGCAGCACTGAAGGCAGGTTCAGAGAGAACGCTGGCTGCAGGACACAACAAGATCCCCAAGGCGTACGTGATGAGCTCAGGCAATTTATCCAGATTGGAAGCCTAAAATGAGGAGGGCTCAAGTTGCACAGTAATGGCATCGATGTTTTTTTGCATATACTCATATATCTGTGTCTCCTCCTCTTTTTCCTTGTCCAGCTGTTTTGTTTTCGCATGAGTATATGTCCTTGTTACTTTTCCATGTCTTTGTGTTGTGTTGTGAGTTGTTTATCACCTTTTGGTCACCTTTGAGGGTGTTTTCTAGGTGTTTTTATGTGTTTGTGATTGCCTGCCATTGTTTCCTATGCAGTTCGAGTTCGGTTCGTCGAACGTTCGACGAACCGAACTCGAACGGGACCTCCGTTCGGTGAACCGACCTCGAGCCGAACCGCGACCGGTTCGCTCATCTCTAGTACTAACCCCTTCACCCTTAAGGCCATTTTCACCTTAGGCTGCCTTCACACATCCGGTTTTAGCAGTGCGGCTAAATCCGGCTCTAAAATCTATGCAACGGATGCGGCGAAAAAACGCATCCTTTGCATACGTTTTTACATGTGGCCCGTCCGTTTTTTGCCGGTTGTGGCACGCTACTGAGCATGTGCTGTGCAAAAAACCGCATGCAGCGTCCGGATGCGGTTTTTGCCGCATCGCGCCGCATCCGGCATCCACAGCCATGCATTGGAAAAAGCGCCGCATCGGCTAGATACGGCGCGATGCGGTTTTTTTTTGCCGGACAAAAAAACGTGCCAGGCAACGTTCCATCTGGCCGCCGCATGGGCTAAATATGCCGCATCCGGCAAAAACCGGACCGAACGCAAGGCCATGCGGCACAATCCGGCACTAATGAAAGTCTATGCGGAAAAAACGCAACCGGCTGCAAAAAAAAAACGTTCGCGTTTTTTCTGCAAAGAGCCGGATTGTTCCGCAGAGCAAAAATCTGATGTGTGAAAGCAGCCTTAATGGCCAGGATATTTTTTTTATTTCTGACCATTGTCATTTTGACAGTTATTAAATCTGGAATGCTTCAACGGATTCAAGTGATTCTGAGTTTGTTTTTTCGTGGCATCTTGTACTTTGTGATAGTTGTAAATGTAGGATGATATATTTTGCATTTATTTGTGAAAATATCACAAATCTGGCAAAAAGGTTTGAAAATTTTGCAATTTTCAAACTTTTAATTTTTATGAATTTAAACCACAAAGTTATGTCACACTAAATAGTTAATAAAAATACATTTCCCACATGTCTACTTTACATCAGTACAATTTTTGAAACATAATTTTATTATGTTAGGAAGTTAGAAGCGGTCAAACTATATCAGGAATATCTTATTTTTCCATCAATATTTACAAAACAATTTTTTTAGGGCCCTCATCACATTTGAAGTGACTTTGAGAAGCCTAGGTGACAGAAAATACCCAAAAGTGACACCATTCTAAAAACTGCACCCCTCACACTGCTCAAAACCACATCCAGGTGCTTCACATGAACTAAAGCAATGTGGAAGGAAAAAATAAAAATGTTACTTTTTCTCCTCAAAATGTTACTTTAGGTATAACATTTTACAATTTCACAAAGGGAACAAGAGAAAATGCACCAAACAGTTTATTGTGCAATTGTTTCTGAGTAAACCAACTCTCCATATGTTGTGGAAATCGACTGTTTGGGTGCACGGCAGGGCTCAGAAGGGAAATAGCGCCATATGAATTTTAGAGCACAAAATTGTCAAGAATAGATTGCGAACTCCTGGGACTACTTCTGTTTCACGGGTTATCTGGCTGGCTTTCCTGGCTTTTCCACTTCTCTAATATTGCCCCTTCCGCACACACCCCTTTTTGTTTTCCTTAGCATCCCTTTACTTCTGTAATATGATATAAAGGGAATGTGATTTAATGTGGGGTGTTGTGGTGGATGGGAAGTGCCATAACATTGTGATAACATTATATACCTATGTAAAATGGCTGAAGGAGCTTGCCTTAGGTAGGAAACAATAATTGATTAGCATATGTTCCCCACGGGGTAGGAGTAGTAAAGTATTGACGGTGGTTTTTGGTCTGGACTCCTACTGGCGAGGAGTGTTTTTGATAGACCCTACTGTCAAATAACCAGTTGTTATGGTTGTTATGTTGTTGGGGTGGGGGAGGTGGGGAAGGTACAGCTTTCGACTAAAGAATATAGCCTAGATCTGTAGCCAGGACACTATTATAGGATTTGGGGGAAAATCTGATTTATGGTATGCTCACTTTGCCCAACGTAACATAACGGTGGAACAGGTGATGATGGTGACCTGGAGTGTTAGAGGGTTAAATGACGGAGGGAAACGTAGGGCGGTCCTTGACTAAGCAAAATCCTTCCCATCTTCGATAGTGTGTCTGCAAGAAACTCATCTGACTAAGGATAGAACCCAGTTATTGAGGGTGGGGTGGATTGGTCATAGTTTCCATGCTACCTATTCGAATTAAGCTACGAGGTCAGCTTAGTAAAAATGTTCCTTTTGTTTGTAAATCAGTCAAAATGGATGAAAGAGGGAGGAATATTTGTCTTTTAGCACAGTTAGCAGGGGCTATGTATATTATAGTGGCAGTCTACATTCCTCCTCCATACTCGGGAAAGGTTCTCCAGGAAGCTCTCCAATTTGCAGCACACGTGCCTCTGCTGCCATTCCTGGTCCTCGAGGATTTTAATAATATGATCAATGAGGAACTGGATAGGATGAGATATAAGGTCAGGGGGGGAGAAGGAGGAGGACTGACTCAGTTTGGACTGCTGGAGTTATGGAGAATCCGTAACCCAGGTGTAAAGGTCTATTCTTGTTTCTCCACCTCTTTTGGTTCCCTTTCAAGGATTGACCTGGCTCTTGGAAATTCGCAGATGTCAAAGACAATGAGTTTGGTAGAGTATTTGCCACACAATATCTCAGACTATGCCCCATTTCGACTAGTGCTACAGCTGGGAACAAGGGAGGGGGGTGCACCTATCCCCTGGAGATTTAATCCATGCTGGCTCTCTATATTCCCTAAGGGTAGTAACGTCTCCCAATTACTGAGGAATTCTTTCTTCATAATAAAGGGTCATCCTTGGTGGCCATGGTATGGGATACAATGAAGGCATTTCTTAATTGTCTTTTTATTAAAGAGGTAAATTGGAACAAAAACGCATCTAAAGAGTTCGAAAACACATTGAGAAGGGAGGCCCAAGAGGCCGAGTCAACTTATGTTCCCACTCGTTGGATAACACTAAAGGTACCGTCACACTAAGCAACATCGCTAGCAACATCGCTGTTGTGGCACAACTTGCTAGCGATGTTGCTGTGTGTGACATCCAGCAACAACCTGGCCCCTGCTGTGAGGTCGTTGGTTGTTGCTGAATGTCCTGGACCATTTTTTAGTTGTTGCTCTCCCGCTGTGAAGCACACATTGCTGTGTGTGACAGCGACAGAGCAACAACTAAATGTGCAGTGAGCAGGGAGCCGGCCTCTGCGGACGCTGGTAACCAATGTAAATATCGGGTAATCAAGAAGCCCTTTCCTTGGTTACCTGATATTTACCTTCATTACCAGCGTCCACCGCTCTCAGCTGTCAGTGCCGACTCCCTGCACACGTAGCCGGAGTACACATCGGGTAATTAACCTGATGTGTACTGTGGCTAGGAGTGCAGGGAACAGGGAGACGGCACTGGCAGTGTGAGAGAGGCGGACGCTGGTAACGAAGGTAAATATCGGGTAACCAAGGGAAGAGCTTCTTGGTTACCCGATGTTTACCGTGGTTACCAGCGTCCGCAGAAGCCGGCTCCCTGCTGACTGCACACGTAGCAGAGTACACATCGGGTAATTAACCCGATGTGTAATGTGTCTAGGTGTGCAGGGAGCCAGCGCTAAGCGGTGTGCGCTGGTAACTAAGGTAAATATCGGGTTGGTTACCCGATATTTACCTTAGTTACCAAGCGCAGCATGCTTCCACATGTAGCGACGCTCCAGCGATCCCTGCCAGGTCAGGTTGCTGGTGGGATCGCTGGAGCGTCGCTTAGTGTGACATCTCACCAGCGACCTCCTAGCAACTTACCAGCGATCCCTATCAGGTTGTATCATTGTTGGGATCGCTGGTAAGTTGTTTAGTGTGACTGGGCCTTAAGGCTACGTTGGAACACGCACAACAGCAGCTAACACATATGTTGACAAAAGCTGGTGATAAGCTATTCTTGAAAAAGCAAGGCTACTTTGAAGAGGGGTAGAAGGTGGGTCATATGCTGTCAGTGGTGTTAAGGGCTCAACAGGGAATGTCCTTTGTTTTGGAAATAAAGAAGGGGGATAGCGCACCGACACAGTCAGAAAGGGATGTGTTAATGGTGTTTCGGGAATTTTTAGGGCAGCTCTATTCCTCTTCAGTAGGGCATTTGGTGGAAGACATATAAGCCTTCTTGATGCAAGGAAATATACCAGCACTCTCGCACGACAATACACAGGCGCTAGATGCTCTGTTTAGTCTAGAAGAATTAGAGCACGTTCTGTCATCAATGCCTAAAAATAAGTCCCTGGGCACAAATGTCTTGCTGGCTGAGGTCTTTAAATCCTACTGTTCTATTTTACTGCCCCAGTTGCTGGAAGTATTCAATGAAGCATTGGAGAATGGGAGGATTTGGTGCTCCATAAATGAAGCTATTATTGTGGTAATTCCAAAGCATGATAAAGACCCCAGCTTGCCAGAATCCTTTCACCCGATATCCCTGCTACCTGTTGACTTCAAAATTCTTGCAAATGACCTGGCTAACCGACTTGCTTGGGTAATCACATCTCTTATACACCATGATCAAATGGGTTATATGCCAAACAAATCTACTGCCATTAACATCCAACGGCTTTATCTGAACCTTCAGCTACCTTTGGAAGGGGATGAGTTTAAAGTGGTGGTCTCTTTAGATGCCACTAACGCATTTGATAGTGTTGAATGGAAGTTCCTATAGATGCTATTGGCTAATATGGGCTCTGGTGAAAAATTAATTTCTTGGGGGAAGTTGTATGTGGCTCCTAAGGCAAGAGTGAAGGTCAATGGTTTGCTATCAGAGGGGTTTTCACTTGGCTACAGGGACCAGGCAGTGGTGCCCACTGTCTCCGCTGCTGTTCACCATTGCCTTTGAACCCCTGGCTGCAGTCCTGAGATCATGAAGAGGTGTGAAAGGTTTTTCCCATGGTGAACTGACAGAGAATGTTGCACTTTACGCAGCCAACATACTGCTGTTCTTAATTGATTGGCCAAATTCCCTAAAAGAACTGATATTAGTCATTGACCACTTTAGTATAATGTCTGGACTAACAATCAACTGGAATAAATCATCTGATGACATTAGGGCCCATGTCTTCTGCCCCTAAGGGTCTGATAGGACAGTTGAAGCTAGCATCCTCATTTAAGTACTTGGGTTTCTGGGTTACTGAAAAGGTGACAGACTATGAGAAACTCAACATCACACCTCTTCTGAATAGGTTCCAGCAGAAAGTCAAGGCTTGGTGCAAGCGTCCGCCCTCAGTGTTCTGTAGTTGCTAACTTAGAGAAAATGGTACGTATGCCGCAGACAGTATACTTATTACATAACGCACTCGTCTGGCTGTCCCAACGTATCTTCTATAAAATTAACTTTAGAGAATTAATCTGGAAGAGGGGAATAGCATGTATAAAATTACAGAAATTGCAGAAGCCCAGAATGAGAGGAGGATTAGTGGTTCCGGACCCATTTCTTTAGCTGCAGCACTTTAAGAATTGGGAGGAAGAAGGTGTGGGAACATCGCCGTCAATAGTGGCAATGATACATCAGGCGCTAGGCAAAAGGGATCTGCCTGTGGAATTAGACTCAGGAGGATTCTGGAGAATAGCTACTCCTACATATCATACCTTAAGGGAGATGGAGAAAACCTGCGAATAGGTAAAAGATGTATTGAAGGTGGGGACAGTCACCACTCACTTATTGGGGAAACTTGAATTTCCCTGAGCTGGATAAGTTGCAGGGGTTTGAGTTATGGCAGTGGAAGGGGATCAAGAAGGTGCAGCAAATGTTTGATGAGGGGCGTGTTAATAAGTTTGAGATACTTAGGAAGGAATTTGATATCTCAAATACCAGATTTCTCCAATATTTTCAACTTAGGCATGCTTGTGAGGTACAGTCTAGATTTATGAGTTTGTCAACGGTGGACCGGACACCACTACTGGATATTTCAGTGACAGCCGGGGGTACTAAGGGGGCAATCTCCTAGTACTACATGTATTTCCAAGATGACAAATTTAAGGCGGAGACTTGCGGTCTTAGAGATAAATGGCAGAGGGATGTGGGGAATATCTCAGAGCAGGTATGGAAAGAGGTAGTGCATAATATTCGACTACTGTCAGTAAGTGAGTCACAGAGGCTGTCACAACTATTTTTAGTATAAAGGGTATATATGACCCCAGTATTTTTATTCAAAATAGGGGCTAGCCCTGACTCGTGCTGTTGGAAATGTGGAGTCGCAGATGTGGATTTGATCCACCTTATGTGGAATTGTCCGCGTCTGAGAAGATATTGGACGGGTGTACTTGACCTTATTGACTCGGTGTATAATTGTTGTACAGATCGCGGACCTTTGACATGAGTTCTAGGGTACACTGTGGAACTTCCCATCCAAGCAAGCCATAAGATAGCTATTGCGCATATTCTATACCAAACACGAAAGATCATAGCAATATATTGGAAAAACAGTAAGGCCCCAAATCCTAATAGAGCTGATTGAGAAAGTAAACCATACACTCAGACTTGAGAAATATGTATACCAAAAGAGGAAGGCATTTAATAAGTTTGAGGACCTATGGGCTCCATGGCTGGACACGCCAAATTTAACTCAAGTGACGCTGACGTGGGCTAGATCCTTTCTGGCGGGCATGTTTTAGTTTATCTTCTTAGAAAGGGATGTATAAAGTCAGATTTTGTGCGCTCCAGTCAGTTAATTTCCAGCTTCCAGTAGGGGGCGTAGGGACCTAATGGAGAGTGAACTCCAAAGTGCAGTAATACAAAAACCCACGCAAGGTTGCTAGCACAAGAGTAAAAGTAGTCAGACAAGCCCAAATCAAACTGGGATGTCACGTTAATACAGGGGAGTGAGCAAGCCTTTGTCAAATGGAAGCAAGGGGGTCAAGCCGAGAAGTAACGTAAGGAGCCGATGCAGAGCAGAGCCGTAGTCAGGGGACATTCCCGTGGTCAGAGGCCAGAGAGCACATAAGTACAAAGGTGGGGATGGAAGCAGAAACACAGGACAGGACCAGGGCCCGGTAGACAGGGTGGACAGAGAGTACTGAGGAAATGGAGGTCAGGGAGAGGAAAGCTAGGTAACGGGACAGATCAGAGCAAACTCACAGGAACCAGCGTGCACGCTGCAGAGCAGGAACTATTACTGGTGGCGTCCCGGAGGAGTCCACACAATAATAAAGCGTCGAGAGTCCCGAAACGAGGCACGACCGAACAGACCCTTTCCACCTGATTTAATCCCGTCAGAGCCAAGAAATAGTCATGACAGGTAATTTATGTGTTCCTGTGTGTTGCCTAGTTATATAAACATGTATATATACATTTTTCATATATTGAGTCGGGCAAGGGAATTTCTTTGGAAAGAGGGTGGGGGGGTCGGATGGAGAATGTTTTGCATACTTGCGTGTATGCGCATTTTCTCTGATCCTAAACTGCCTAATAAAAATTATTTGATTTAAAAAATAGATGCAGAAAAGGTATTAGACCTCGTTAGTTGGTCCTTTTTACAAAGTGCCCTGAAATAGATCAATCTAAGTCCTAATATGTTTAACCAAATTATGGCCTTGAATCAAAACACCTCAGCTAAGGTTAGATGTAATGGAATGTTTTCAGATTATTTTACAGTTTTGAATAGAACAGACATGAATGCCCACTTCCCCTTTTGTTGTATGATATTGTACTGGAACACTTAACAATAGCTTTGAGGGACAACCCGCATATTAATGGTATAAATATGGGCCATAATACACACAAACTTGCACTATATGGAGATTATCTTTTATTATATTTCAGGCTCCATATCGCACTATCTACTACAGCAGGGGTGGGAAACCTCCGGCCCACGGGCCGTATGCGGCCCGTGATGACTTTTTATGCGGCCCCCGGGCACATTCCCGGGGACCGCTGTGTTCTGGCGGCAGCCGCACTTTTCCCGGCTGCTGGCCTTTTAAATCCCACTGCCTGATTCCCTGAAGGTAGATGCTAGAATGTATGGGCTCTATCCAGATCCTGACTTCCAGGACCTGACTTCAGCCCATACATTCTAGACTTAACCCTGGCCTGTGCTAGTGTGCTCTGGTGCGCGGGGTAAGCTGCATGCTGCGATAAACTCACAGAAGAGCTGCAGCAGATTTACCGGCCTCCCGGACCTGTGCTGTGCTGTGTGTGTGACTCCTCCTCCCATCCCCAGTACTGTGAGTACTCGACCCATCGCTGCCCCCCCGCTCAGTGCTGTGTATCCCTTCGTGCTGTGTGTACCCCCCAGTGCTGTGTACCTCCTAATGCTGTGTGTACTCCTAGAACTGTGTACCCCCCAGTGCTGTGTATCCCCGAGTACAGTGTGTACCCCCTAATGCTGTGTGTACCCCTAGAACTGTGTACCACCCAGTGCTGTGTACCCCCTAGTAGTGTGTACCCCCTAATGCTGTGTACCCCCCCAGTGCTGTGTGTACCCCCTAATACAGTTTGTACCCCCTAGTACTGTGTGTACCCCCTAGTGCTGTCTGTACCCCCTAGTGCTGTCTGTACCACCTGGGTGATGTCTATGCTCCCCCAGTGCCATCCGCACCACCTAATGCTGTCCATGCTGCCACCAGTGCTGTCCTTGCCACGGCCAGTGCTGTCTGTGCCTCCCTTATGCTGTCTGTGCTCCCCAGTGCTGTGTGACACCCCCAGTGCTCTGTACTCGCCACTTGTGTCTGTACCCTCCCACTGCTGTCTATGCCCCCCAGTCAGTGCCCTCTTGTTGATGTCTATGCTCCCCCAGTCCTGTCTGTGTCTCCCTTGTGATGCTACCTAGTGCTGTCCATGCTGCCACCTAGGGCTATCCGTGCTGCTACCTAATGCTGTCCGTGCTGCCACCTAGTGCTTTCTGTGTTGCCACCTAGCGCTGTCCATGTTGCCACCTAGTGCTGTCCATGTTGCCACCTAGTGCTGTCCATGTTGCAACCTAGTGCTGTCCGTGCTGCCACCTAGTACTGTCCTTGTCCCCAGTCATGTCTGTGCCACCGCCTGGGCTGTCCATGCCCCCCTAGTGATGTATACGCCCCAGCCCCTCCTGTGATGTATACGCCCCAGCCCCTCCTGTGATGTATACGCCCCAGCCCCTCCTGTGATGTATACACCCCAGTCCCTCCTGTGATGTATACTCCCCAGCCACTCCTGTGATGTATATGCCCCAGCCCCTCCTATGATGTGTTCTCCCAGTGTCTCCTGTAATTTATGCGCCACAGCCCCTCCTGTGATGTGTATGCCCCCAGCATCTCCAGACCGAGACAAACCTGGAAAAGCAGCTGTGAGAAACAAGATGATCAATATCACCGAACATCACAGCTGCACCAAAGAGAAGCAGCTCTGGCCACCACAGTAGGAGTGAGTTAATTAATCGTTTGACGAAATATAACAGGGTTATTTTTCAAGTTAATAATGTTGTGCAGCCCCCAAAGGTTAGTAGGAAATTCCAAATGGCCCCGGCAGTAAAAAGGTTCCCCACCCCTGTACTACAGCTTCGAACTTGAGACTATCTTCATTTGAGGGACAAACATCTTGGCTATCTCATACATAAATTTGACTTGCAACTATTTAGCATATGATTAGCCATGCAAATTCATGCCATGTCACTGCATTGTTACTGGTTTGCTTCTGGTGGTAGAAAAATATATTTTCTTCAGAATACTACAATTTACAATCTGTTCTCATATTCTCTAATATCTCAGTGTGTTATTAGAGTGTTTAAAAAGCAAAAGATCACTGGTTTGAATCCAGGAGCAGTCATGAAAAACATTTCCCAACAAAAGAGAAACAGCATCATCCAACTCATCGATAGCGGTCTCACGGACAAGAAAATTGCCAAACTGCATCATGTGAGAGCCATGAAAGTTGGTTGAATATGAAATGAAGTCTGTCCATCCATTCAAAAGCCAAGAGATGGACATCCAGCCGAAATATTGTAGTCAACAAGTTGACTCACCACAAAAGTCTATCAGTTCTGACACGACAAACATGGCAGTGGTGGTGGCTCGTATGCTTCATAATAGTGAGATCACAGACATCCATGCAAGCACTGTGCAACACAAGTCTGGAATGCTGGACTGAAATAGGTAAGTAAACCTTGACTTCAATATATGAAAGTGCAAAAAGTGGACAGTAGAAGATTGAAACTGGTGATTTGGAGTGATGGGATGAAAGTTAACACTAGAACTACTAGACTCGTGACACCTATATAGAAATACATGGTGCAAAGTAGTCAAAATGACTACCTCAGCAGTTCTAGTGTTAATAGACTAAACTACGATGGGTGCAAATGAGTCTGGAAGATACAAGGGAAAAAGGGGCTAAAGGATTGAAAAATGTAAGGAACTTTTAAGTTCAGTGGAGGAAGCTTGATGATATGGAGTTGATTCGCAAATGCATTGGACACTTGACCAAGATCGATGGTGATCTCAAGCTGAGCTACATGTGAGTATACTACAAGACATGTTGTTTCATACACTTGGGTAGTATGGGTATGACAAGGACAACATAGTGTTCCAGGAGAACAACGACCCAAAGCATACATGAAGACTGGCAAAGAAATGGTTCAATAACAATGAAGTAAAAGTGCTGAATTAGGCCTCACAGTCCGCAGACCTCAACCCAATCAAACACTCGTGGCTAGAGTTGAAGAAAAAACTGTATACATAACCAAGTGAGTTGACCAGTATGCACTAACATTAAGAACATGTAGAAGAAACGTGGGATCATATTTCAGTCAACACATGCTTGAATCTGATCGAGAGCATGCCCAGAAAGTTTCAGACAGTGTTGAAAGCCAAAAGGGGATTTACAAAATACTAACAAAGTAATAATAATTAAAATTTATATTTTTAAGAGCAAAACAGTAAAAATGGAGTTACATGACAAGAATCTGCATAGCTAATCATATGCTAAATAGTTGCAAGTTAAAGTTATGTTTGAGATAGCCAAGATGATTGTCTATAAAATGAAGGTCGTCTCATGTTCGATGCTGTAGTAGATGGTGAGATATGGAGCCTGAAAGTTGAAAGTTCAAAACATTGTTACCCTTTTGCTCATCAGAGAACATAAACACATTTTGGGAGAGGACTTACTTGCTACCCCTCAGATAGGACTTCTTTCTATGATTCCAGGCTCCTTTAAATCCATTACATAGGGACTATTGAAACACTGTCTAATAGCCACTCGCTCCATTATCCTGGGAAGATGGCACACTTACGGCTCATGCGCATGTACCTGATGAATATTCTGCTGTGTTTTGACAGCACATGTGCGCTTCAAATCGCTGCAGAAATACTGCATAATGGATGCAGTTTTTTTGTAGAAAAAAGGCGATTTCAAGCGCTATGGCTGCTGCCCCCGCCATAGACAGAGTGGGAGCTGCATCCATAGCGCACGGAATAATTGACATACTCATTTTATGAACGCACGGATTTGGGTCAAACTTTTAGCACCCGAACCGCTGCGTTCATAAAAGCATCGTGCACACGTATTATGCACAATCTTCATAGATTGTAAAGGGGACGCAGGTCGCATGCATTTACGCTGCAGTGCAATACGCAGCGTAAATGCATGCAATTACGCAACATGCACACGAGCCCTAAGACAACCTTGTCAATAATGGAATGGGCTTCAGAAATGGAAATTTTGTGTAGAATGAAGAAGCTCTCAACATATAATGGAACCAATGCTGATAGTTTCTTTCATATTTGGCTAGACTGGGTAAAGTCTAGGTAATTATTGATTTTTCAATAATTCTCCTAAACCAATTTACTAAATAAGTGAGAATATCTCATGGTATTATGGCCTTTAGCAGTCCTTCCTACCTTTTCCCTCATTCTTCCTGTATTTTTTCTTCCCCTCTTTACTGATTTTCTTACTTTGTTTTACATTACTGATGATTTACAATAAACCTTGAATTGCTTGAATTTTGGAGTTTTACATTAATATTTTTATATGTCACAAGTATGAGGCTATACAGGTCAGTAATTCATTTACTTTCGAAGATATAATATATTCTTTAAAAATACATACCTTGAAATGTGTTCAATTCCTCACTAAATGTTTGTGAAAAAAAACACTTAAACTTTTCAAAAAGTATACTTTCACATTAATGAAATTTCCTTCAAGTTACCTTGAAATACTCTGTATTACCTCAGTGCCTAAATTTAACAATATATAAAAATTCTAAATCCCTATTAACCAATTCATTCATTTTACATGTAAAAATATTTTGGTGTTGTGGAATAGCATTAATATCAAATTGAAAAAAACCCAGAATGTTATATTTAGAAGCACATGAAGCTCTTTGCAATCAGTATAAATGTAAATCCTGAGAAGTCCACTGCAGTAATTAATAGTAAAAATAGTATTTTGCATATATTAGGAATTAATAAGAATAAAACTCAGACCATGCTATTTATTCATAACTTGTATTATGTTCTTTATTTCAAGAGTACAGAATTATATTTATAGTCCACTTTGCTCTGAAAATATTTTGCTTTGTTTGAGACTTAGGCGGGCTTTGCACGTTGCGACATCGCAAGCCGATGCTGCGATGTCGCATGCGATAGTCCCCGCCCCCGTCGCAGGTACGATATCGTGTGATAGCTGGCATAGCGAAAATTATCGCTACGCCAGCTTCACATGCACTCACCTGCCCTGCGACCGTCGCTCTGGCCGGCGACCCGCCTCCTTCCTAAGGGGGTGGGTCGTGCGGCGTCATAGCGACGTCACACGGCAGGCGGCCAATAGCGGCGGAGGGGCGGAGATGAGCAGGATGTAAACATCCTGCCCATCGCCTTCCTTCCGCATATCCTACGGAAGCCGCGGTGACGCCGGTAGGAGATGTTCCTCGCTCCTGCGACTTCACACATAGCGATGTGTGCTGCCGCAGGAGCGAGGAACAACATCGGACCGTCGCGTCAGCGTAATTATGGATTACGCCGACGCTGCACCGATGATACGATTACGATGATTTTGCGCTCGTTAATCGTATCATCGAACCTTTACACACTACGATGTCGCATGCGATGCCGGATGTGCGTCACTTTCAATTTGACCCCACCGACATCGCACCTGCGATGTCGTAGTGTGCAAAGCCCGCCTTAAGCATTATGGACAAATGCTACAATTAAAGAAGCAGTGCAGTGATTTTTTTTTTCCATCCCCACCCGTTTGTCCCATACTTAGTACTTCTCTTATACATGGTGAATTTATATCAACGTAATTTAACTCCTCTTCAGCTGTCATCTTCAGGTTCAGATTTAGCTCCGCATTCTATTCGTCTTTTGTCTGCTATCAATCTCAAGAGGTATCTGTAGAGTCATACATGGACAGCTAAAACCAGTGCTATCCCTGATTGATGAGGGGACTGTATGATTATCTTTCTCGCTATATTCTCCTTAATAAACTGATAGATTAAAAGTATACAGTTTTGGAACAATTCTAGCCAGATCTGTCACTCAAGCAAGGATCACCAAGCTATGACTTGCCTACTTTGGACACATCATAAAAAGTGAGAAATCACTGGAGAAGGACATCATGGTCAGAAGAAGTTAAGGAACAAGACGAAGAGGAAGATATTCACTTATATAGCGCCATTAATTTCATAGTGGTTTACATGCATTGACAATCTATAGTCCCTATCAGTATGTTTTTGAAGTGTGGGAGGAAACCGGAGAACCCGGAGGAAATCCATGCAAACATGGGGAAAACATACAAACTGCTTGTAGATGTTGACCTTGGTGGGATTTGAACACAGGACCCCAGTGTTGCAAGACTGTAGTGCTAACCACTGAGCCATCGTGCCGCTGAGATAGCAGATGGCTTGATTCTATCAAATTAGCGGTGTAGAAGACCGAAGTGGACCTATTTTGAGTTGCACAAGATCGATCTTCCTACAGAATGTTCATCCATCAAGTCGCCATTGCTCTGAATCGAGCTGAAGGCTGTTAAGTAATGAAATAATAAACAGTCAGTAAGTCTCTGTTGTCATCACTTGCTGTGTAATAATTTTCACAAACGGTGATATTCGTTTTTCTCTTATTCCCTCCCTGTAAAGAACTTCATTGGTACACTCAATGCAATTTCATAATTCAGGAACTTCCGGTGACTAAGATGGTGATCCTCTTCAGAGAACATAAAGCCGCATAATTCTCAGGAGGTTGTCATGAGATCACGTGATCCAACTAAGGAGAAATAAACCATGAATTTGTAGATACAAAGGAACAAAATAAAATCTCCACTTTATAGCCTGTGTACAAAATAGCAAAATTGTAAATCACTTTATTTACAGAAAATGTTGGCCCTGTAACAATGAACAAATGTCCCAGCCACTAGATGCTTCCCTCGCCTATAACTTATTGTTTTCTTTCTGTCGGTAGGTTAGATTTGTCTCTACTAACAGAGAAGCAGAGATGGATCATATTAACTGTGAGTGGGACTTTTCTGTTGCTGTTGTGAACTGCTGTACACAGAGAAGATGCAGCTGAGGAACGTATCCACAGTCACGCTCTTGCCGCTTCTTTTCTCAATCACTGTAATGACAACAGCCTTTACTCCCCACACAGTAGTATAATCCCTGTCCTTCATCTCTGCCTCACCCTCACAGTTATTTTCCAATTCTGTTTATTTCCACATCTAGAAGTAAAATACATTTAGCAGTAGCTCATGATAGATTTGACTGGGTATATGACATTACAATTAAAGAAATACTCTTGTTAAGTTTTTAATTCATTAAATGTGCTTATACATGAATGTAATATAGTGTGAGTGTGGTATTATAATCACCTACCTCTGTTTTGTCTGGTGTCCAGCACCATACTTCTTCACTTCTGAGTGACATCAGTGCTCTGCAGACTGTCTGGGTCACACTGTGCTCTGCATGACCCAGAAGTGGCTTTTACAATATAAGTCTATGAAGCATCAGAACGGGGCTGACGGAGGAGTGTGGGAAGGAGCCAGAGTACACAAACACGGGAGAACATACAAACTACTTTCCGATGTTATCCTTGGTGGGATTTGAATGAAGGTCTCCAAACTGCAAAGCAAAGGTGCTAACAACTGAGCCACCATTGTATGAAATACTTGCCTATTACATGAGGGTTAAGGTTATAGACACCCATTTATTTCCTAAAGGTTTTAAATCAGGCATGCCTTTTACATATTAGCATGTGATGACTTGAATTATGATAGAACATCTTTATAGGTTGTTAAAGGGATTGTGAAGCCCTGGATCCCAGGGGTCACAGGTAACAACACCTACCACATTACACATCCCCCCCATCCCCTGTGAGGACACACCCGTCACCCGAAAGGGAGACCTGATGCCTCCCTCAGGGCCAGTAGGGCACACCAGGTGGGTGGAGTCAGGCAGAAAGGCACGCCCACCGAGGAGACTACTGGCCTGAGGCAGGAAATACAAACAGAACAGTTGTAGAGTGTGACAGTGAGAGGAGTGGAGTTGCTGAGCTGTCAGGGACCTGGGTAGGAGCCTGGGACCCTTGAAACATCAGGCAGGCAGACGGTGGTGGCCGTCTGCAGGAGTACCGGTACAGCAACCAGCGGAACTGTAGGGACCGGGCCAGGGTTGGAGCCCGCCGGCCCTGAACTGGGGAGTCAACCGTGTACCGGAGCACCAGAAACCGGGTACTCAGACCCCGTCCTAGCTTAGAAGCCACTGAGTTTAGGCAAATTGACTGATTGCTGGCTGGACCTCACGGGTTCATCCACACCCAAAGTCCCGAAAGAAGGCAAAAGCCCACCGATTCCGGGTGAGTGCCACCGCCAAGGGCCAAACACCCGACGGGCCAGCGCCTGCGGGAAACCAAGGGCTCCTCCGGCAGCTCAACACCGGGGAGCAGGCTACCACTGCCCAGGCAGGGGGGCCGAAAAACCACACAAGAGGTGCAAGGGAAAGGGGCCACCATCAACCTCACAGGGGACATCAGCAGCCAGCTGCGGGACCCGACCATACCCGAACTTTGGTTTACCAGTGACTCTGAGTGTGAATTAATCGTGAGTACACCAGTGTCATCCGGGCACGACACTACACCGCAGCACGGCACCCTGCACCCTGACAACAACACCGTCGCCATCGGTCCCCCACCACCGGGCCCCGGGACACACCGCCCCTACCCACGGAGGGGCTAACATCTAGGCTGTGGCACAACACCTATCCCGGATGAGCCCGCCTTCATGCCAGACGCAGCGGTGGTGCATCCCATCACCACGACCCGTGGGTGGCGTCACGACCCGTAGGACGACAACGCGGCCCTCCCCGGCTGCACGCCTCGTCCCACACCACCCTACTGCCTCCCCTTTAACAGAGCGACGTGGCCCCCGGTCCGGAGGCGCTCGTGCCACGGACAACCCAAGCCCGGATCTCGAGCGGCTCGGCCCGAGCAAGCGGAGAAGCGGCCGGGCCCCTCTCAGGGCGGTATAGGATTGTTTCATGAAGACAATGAATTTCAATATGCCCCATAATAGTCTATGGAAATCAGAGCTAGGGATTCCTTGCTGAGAACCCTTTTACAAGCCATGGATCAGCTCCTGTTCTGGTGGACTAGAATTGCTATTAAATAATATGTCTGTTTATTAATACAATGTTGGTGGGATCTTTTAAAGGAGTTGTCCACTATTCAGACAACCCATTCTCAAACACTGTGGTTCTCACAAGTAAATGATAACAGTTTTATTTACCATCCAATGATGCTGGCACTGACACTCCCAGGGCTTGCATGACATTGTTATGATACATGATCCCTGCAGCCAATCAGAGGTGTCACTTCACTCTCCCCTCCTTTGGATAAATCAAACATCTGTAGGAAGTGAGAGAGCAGCCACAGCTACCACTTCCTGCAGATATTGCCTATGGAAGGAGAAATAGTGTTAACACTGTTGGAATGGTGATGAGACTGGATCTGAGCATAGTTGTTATTATTTTACTCAGGGATAACCTAGTTATTTGAGAGCACTGTCAAAATAGTAGACAATTCCTTTAATCCCACCAACTTTGCTTAGCTCCAGTGACAATTTAAAGGATTATTCCCATCTCATATGTTTGGGTCATATCCATAGGAAATACATGTCCCACATATGAGAACAGCATCTATCTCTTGGTGCAGCTGCAGCACCAGGGGTTTAAGTACTTGCATTTGTGAGACATCCTTTGCTATGCAAAAATGTGTAAAATGGGAATAACACATTAATATCTAAAGTGCTTGAGGAGCTTTCTCCAAGGACTGGGATGGAGGAAACATGGATCAGATTTTAAATGTGTAATCCTATTGTGGGTTTTTTTGTTTTTTTTCTTTTTTTACAGATGATCAATAGAATCAGAAGTGTGTAGAGCATCTCACCTAAAGTCTATTCTCAATGCTATGATTTAGAAAATGATGCTCCTTAGGGATCACTTTTATGCTTATGTAATGCCCACCTCTGCATAAGTAGCCGAAACACTGAAGGGTTATATTCAAATGTACTGTGTTTATGTTAATGGCCACCAGGTGGCAGTGTGGCTTAGGGACAGTAGTCCTGCCACCTGGGTAAGCAGATTAGGAGTTAAGTAAGAGGTGGAGAGTAGCATATAAAAGTGACATATGAGGGAGGAAGGGTTGGAGAGTCCCCAGTAGGAGCTAAAGAGAAATAACCCAAACCAATCTACTTTAATTGTTAAACCCTAAGGGTCACCCCTGTGATACAGACACATGGCATCCTGCATGTAGAGGATTGTGTAACTGAGTCCCCAGAAGCTGGGTATAGTCCAGTCGGTCGGGGAGGTGTCTGTTTTTCTTGAAATTAATACCCTAAGAAATTCCCTGCAAGACCGAATGTCAATTGCACCCTCAAGAGTAGGGTAGGTCTTGGTCCTGGGCTAAGGCATGAACAGAGGAGTGCTGTCACACATAGCCCTTCGAACGAGAAAGCAATGTTTGTGGGTGGGACGGATAGGCTTAAAAGACTATTTGAATTGGTTCATGCTAGCGTGAAATCAGACAGGGGAATGAGGGGCTTAGCAGTATCTTATGGAGCCCAGGTGCTAGGAAAGCAGTCAACTGTTAAATTGTATTGTGGAGTGAAGTCTGGAGGGAACCCAAATGGGACCAGAAGCAGTACCCAGGTAGTGCAGATGAAGATAGATGCTATAAATGCTGTGAAGACCAGAAGTAACGTTAAGAATTTAGATGCTGTAAATGCTGTAAAGAGAAGAAGTAAAGTTTCGTTGTTGGAAAAGAATACTACGGTGTCCAATTTATTGACTCAGAGTAAGAATGGAGGAAAGAATGGACTGTTGCGGAAGCATCCTTTAAGTGCTGTGGTGACAGGGAGGCAAGGGGTTACCGAGTGGCTGTGCTGCGGCCTGGCAACCCCTGAACACACGTCTACCACTGCCTGTCCTGTTCCCTCCACATAATCTACTCACACGGGATAAATAGGTAAAACACTATAAATACTACAACTGACTAGCCAATTCCTGTGCAGTCTAGAGATTCAGACTCCACAGTCTCTATAGTGGTCGCTGCATAGGCTGAAATAGCCCTAACCCCTCATTAAATGATATCAACTCGGACCTATACTTCCTGAAAGGCCTTTGTGTGCTTCATGGTCATCCTAAAGAACTGGTGGGCAAAGCAGTGTGCAATATACTTACAGAAAGGAAGACATGCTGCAGAATGAGTAAAGACAAACCATGGAACACGAAATGAAAGGATAGTGTACGTCCTGGTAGATAGATGCCACTAGGTAAAGAATGAAAAGCATAAACAGCAGAGAGATAAAACCCTAGCTGGTCTTTCACTGTCTGATATAAACGACTGCAGTATGGCTTGATATCCAAATGAAAATATCACCCACAGGAAATACCAGCAGGGAAAGATATGTATAGCCACTCTCGAAAGGTGACCAGATAGACAAATGAGTAAATAAAAACACCTGTTAACCTAAAAGACTAAAACAAGGATAACAGAAGATAAACAAAGGAAAAAAGATGTATCTGCTCTGGCTTAAAGAATAGATAAACCAACCACAAAGCACAGGCTCAAGGGTTTGAACTCCGACGCATGACACTCACTCACACTTGTGTATGAAATGGACGATTGCAATGTGAAAAAAAATTGCATTGCACTTTGACCAAACTTAGTCAATGATGCAGGTTAGATCTGAGGGTTTTTCCTTAGCTCTAATCAGACTGAGCAAAAAATCTACAGAGCATCTTGGATCACGAGCACCCATACAAGTCTATTGGTGCAAGTGAAACATCTGAGTGCACTCATATGTCATCTAATATGCGCAGGGACAAGCAATGGAGAAGATGGGGAGATTAATATCTCTTTCTCTTCTGTGCTCCAATTCTCATGTGCGAGAGAATTGAAGCACAGCAGAATGACCCTCGCAGCAGAATTTGACCCTAGTGTCATTGGCATATCGCATCCGATGCCCGATCATCAAATGTTATACGTTAGTGTGATCTTGACCTTATACCGAAAAGAGAACAACAATGCTATTTTGAAATGGTCCAATGAACTATTCATATAGTAACATGTATGGGCCAAGTACCATAGTTAGATGAGTTATAAAAATAAATGTAGTGATGTCATGTTTCATTTTCTCAATTAAATTAACAAAGAGCCACTGCACTATATTTCTCTGTGAAAACGCATAATTTAGTTCTGTATTTATAGGTAATAACAGTGCAGACGTACAGTGAATGTTTTGCACCACATGTGACCAATCTTATGGTTTCTACATTCTTACAACCCATTATTACATACAAGGCTAGAATATTAATTTATTTTGACAGAACATTGTACGTTCGTCTTTTGTTCATTTGTCATGAAGTGAATTGTTACCCTGGAGAAGAAGTGGCTGTGTGAACTAGAATTGTGTAGGTTTTAGATGACTTTTTTTTGCATATTGTTCTGCTGGTATATGAAATGTTCCTGAATTACTGGTATTTGCCCCACTACAGTACAACTCAGATGATTTTGGATGCTTTGTGCACTATGTACATCTGCAAACATTGCAAATATTTCTGACATTTCTAAACTGGACTGGAGAACACAGCTGTCAGATCTCTTATGGGACCTACTCCTGCAATACCTGCATCTATTATCAAGCACTGGAGTATTCATTCTACAGGTAGCACTGGTGATGAGGAGATGTCGGACCAGAAGCTCTGGGTAGTGCAGGCTCCATCCAGCCACTGGTTGGGAACTGTATTGTTGTCCAGTCAGGCAATGGGGTGTGTGCTGCCCATATGGAGAAATTCAGTTCCCTGCATTGGCGAATAGAAAAGCACCACACCCTACTTATACTCTCAGCTTACTGACTGTCTCACTTGCTTTATTTACATCTTTAGACTTCAGCTTCTGTTGTCCTAGTGCTTCTGTTAAAAACCTTGGTCCATTCCATGACTACACATCCCTTTCCTTATTTTGTACATTAGGCTTACATGTGGCATCTTGTTGCCAGTGCATCTTGAGTGCATCAAAAAATGCACTAAAAACACACCAAAAACGCACCGCGGCAAAAAGGCATTGCGTTTTTGCCACGTGATTGGAAGGGCTCAAAAACACTGCAAAAACGCAGAAATATTTGACATGCTGCATCTTCAAAAACGCAGCCAAGATGCAGCCAACAAAAGATGCCTAATGTGGACAGCAAAATAGAAATCTCATAAACTTTGCTGGAGGAAGGAAATGCATGCATTTTTGGTGCATCTTTGTAATGTCAAAAACGTACCATAGATGCACCAAAGATGCATTAAAAGATGCCCTTTGTGAACTTAGCCTAACTGCCCTCCTGGTTCTGACCCAGCTACCTGACTACTCCTACTAAGCTGCATCATCGACCACCAGCTGGTTGTGTGGCCTCAACGCAGAAACCACTGTGAATGTCCGTATCCCTGCACGGAAGAGGGGGTAATTAAAGAATGAAGGGCAAGGCAACACCTGGGATCTGATATAGGCTATGTTCTCACACTGTATCTTTTCTTAACCACAAAGGTGCAGCGCTTTTGGCCCCAAAAAATGCACTGCGGCAAAAATGTGTCAAAAACTGCATGCATTTTTTACACGTTTTACCACGTTTTTACCACATTTTGCCCAATGTTTATTTTTAAGTCAAATCTATTGACTGGAAGGGCTCAATAACGCTGGCAAAAAGCAAAAAAAGATTTGACATGCTGCATTTTGGGTGCATCTTCAAAAACGCAGCTAAAAAAAGATGCACAGTGTGGACAGCAAAAATTTAATCTCATAGACTTTGCTGGGAGAAGGAAATGCATGTATTTAGATGTATCTTTGTGACCTCAAAAATGCACCAAAAACGCAGTAAAAGATGCAGTGTGTGAACATAGCCATACAGAGTGCTTGTGCAAATCCTGTCCTTAGCAGTAATTTTTAGAGCTGCCAAGTGTCCACCGACAGAGTCACAGTATAAGGCCAGAATCACACTTGCTAGTGCCTCGCGTGTAACTCGCACGAGTCTCTCATGGCAGAACCCGGCATGGCCGCACACTATGCATACAGGAGCGTCTGAGTTGCATAGAGATACATGCAACCGACCCGCTCCTGTCAGGGGAGTGTGCGGCAAAGCCGGGTTCTACCATGAGAGACTCGCGCGAGTTACACGCGAGGCACTAGCAAGTGTGATTCTGGCCTAATGCCCCAACACTCAGCAGTAGCTCGTGAATCTCTTCTGGAGAGTGCAGTTATTGAGAATTACACCTCTTAATATATCTTATTCATTAAGAATTTTCTGACCAAATGTTATTTTTCTTTTTTTATAGGAGCAGTGTTTCGTTTTTTGCAACTAAAATGCACCTTTTTATCAATACACTACATTTGTTAAATGAGGCTAAAATATGTTTAGTCTTCCCAAACACCTTTTTTCACCTGTTTTATTTTTCTGAAATGACAAAGTAAATGTGGCATATACTGTATTTAGATGTCATTTAAAAAAAAAAATTATCAGATTCTGCCAAAATCAGGAATATACAATGTAATAAATATCCAACCCGACCAAAATGTAAATGAGACATCCTCTTAAAGCTTTGTTCTTATATTACTTGTCCATGTAAACAGATGCAATCTTTCACTTCAGGGTTCTGCTTGCTGAATGTGTGTAGAGGTCCGCATTTGGCAGCACCACAGGGTATCTGTGGATTTCTAGTTTGTAGGTTCGCGTCTCATATTTTTTTACATCCAAGTACAACTTCAGTATGAGATAGGAGACAATCTCCCCAATTCCATTTTCTGATTTTTAACAATGCTTTGATCACCATAATAAAAAAAATCTCAGAACAGTATTATTCAGTAGACGTTAAGCTGGTCTGCATTCTGCTGATAACAATATCAATGGAAATGTATCTTTTACTACAGTCCCATGGACATTATTACTAATGACAGTGTTGAGAAAAAGCTTGATCTGGCAGCATGGACAATACGTATCATCTAATCACTCTTTATCAAGGATTACCATCTGTATACCAGGAATATAACATCATTGTAACCCTGCATGGAACAAAAGTAATATCACAAGGGTGTCAAATGACATGTATGCCACAGGTTTTATTGTTGGGTGCTGACTTGTTAAAGAGCAATTGGAATTTGTAATATAATCTATCTATATCAGCATTACATTTTGCTGTGCTCAATTTTTAAATAAAATTTTATAAATAAATATTAGATTTTTTTTAGAAATATTTCCATGTAACATTACAATGTAAAAGACAATATATATATATATTATTTTATATGTAAAATGGCTTATTTATATTTGACTTTTATTGTGTATAGTCCTGTGCAAAAGTCTTTGGCTCTTTACCCAATTTCTTCTATTTTTGTTTATTTATCAAGCTGCAGGTTTCTAGCATTCCAATATCGTCTGGCGGCCTTACTGAAAAAGCCGTTACCTGGAAAAAATAAACTTTCCAGGAGCTGCCGGGTTTCAGTCATAGCGGTGTACCCAGAGTATTACCATCACTGCTCAATAAGTTATGAAAAAATTGCTTAAAAAGAAGTTTATAGAAATTAGTTACAGAAAACCACAAAAAGGTCAATGCAAAATAGACGTGCTAATGATGGGTATGTAAAGCAAGGGGGAAACAATTTTATATACACCCACAGAAAGTGAGGAGGTGAGTAGAATAGCTGAGCAGTTATAGTAAGCAAAACCCAGTATCCACATTGTATGTTAGATCACCACATTGAACTACATCAGAGCAATTTACAAGATCCACTTTAGAGTCACCAGAGGGATAAGCAATTAAATGCGCACTCTGAGTAAGATAGTGGGATCATGTAAGAAAAAACAAATAAAAAATTGTATTAAATAATAATGACTGGCTACCCATCAAAGAGTAGCCCAGCTCAGCCCCTCACAAGCACCAAAAGGCTCCTTTCAAAGTGCGTTTCGCATGCACTATATATGTGCTTCTTCAGGGACATGAAACGCGCGATGGAAGGGGTCAATTTTTTTTTTACATGATCACACCATTCTACTCAGAGTGTGCATTATATTGCTGATCCCTCTGGTGATTTTAGACTGGATCTTATAAATTGCTCTGATGTAGTTCAATATGGTGATCTAACATACAATTTGGATATTGGGTTCTGCTTACTATCACTGCTCAGCTATTCTACTCACCTCCTCACTTGCTGTGGGTTTATATAAAATTGTTTCCCCCTTGCTTTAATGCCCTGTCACACACAGAGATAAATCTGCGGCAGATCTGTGGCTGCAGTGAAATTGTGGACAATCAGTGCCGGGTTTGTGGCTGTGTACAAATGGAACAATATGTCCATGATTTCACTGCAACCACAGATCTGCCAAAGATTTATCTCTGTCAAAGATTTATCTCTGTGTGTGATGGGGCCTTTACATACCCATCATTAACATGTCTATTTTGCACCCTACCTTTTTGTGATTTTCTGTATGTAATTTCTATAAACTTCTTTTTAAACAATTTTTTTGTCTAAGTAAAAATAAAAAAAAATATTTTTTAGCCTCAAAGCTCCGGTTTCCTTTGTCATTTCAATTTCAGCATAGAGTGGCTTTTTTCTATGAGTACATTACTCTTGTAAATTATTAAGGGACAATGTGCAATATGAAAATATTTGTATATCAATAACTTAGAAGCATGCCCTGGTAATTTTACAGCTTTCTCTAATGTGCATCTGTGCAGAGCTAGTTGTCAAGTGCTGGGATGTACTTATATAATACTGAAAGCAGTCACTGTAGCTGTCACTGTAGCTATTTCGGGCACATTTCTATGACTGAAAACTGGCAGCTTCCAGGAGGAATAAAGTTTATTTTCTCCCTTTAACTACACTTTCAGTAGAGTAACCAAACAACATCGGAATACTATTAACCTGTAGATTAACGCTATATCTGCAGGTTAATAGTATTTGTAGACATGACAGGTTCTCTTTAATATAATATTTTTCTGCAAAAATGATATTTCCCATTTTTTCTTTCTCCAAAACAGCATCTTCTCTTTACACAGGCTGATGTGCTGCCGATAACGATGATTTTTATGGTGGCATAAACAATCCAATAACCTGTTGAACAGTTATTTTACCAATTTGTCAGGTGATCACCATCAAGTTTACAGATACATGTGAATACTCATTCGATGATTATCTGCTTGACTATATAGACTTCAGGAAAGGTCCTATTGTCAAAGACGTACGAACAGTTGTTAATTTATTTCAACACTTAAAGGATAAAAACTGGAGACAAGAACAATGCAGAGTTAAAAAAAAGATGTTCCATAATTATTACTTTATGAAGAATACAGGTAATTTGTAAAATAGACATATCAGGATGAAGAATAGGTTATTTCTGATATTTTGACTACATGTTGCAATCTACAAGCATCATTTCTTTTTTCCTGGTAAACCCTGACCATTGTCTTTCATTTACTTTGAAAATGTCCTATTTTGGATAGCCATTTTCCTTCTATTTTAAGCCTATTTCTAATGACTTTTTACTCTAAATCTATTTACTGTGTCTTCATGACGTTAGCTCTTTTAATGCAATATTACTGGGAAAAGCAAGGCTGATGAATAAAATGACTTGCATAAAAATAAATTAGAATTCGTATACAGAATGCAATCTAACAATTTACTGTTTCTCTATTGTTTGTGCTATGGTTTCTGCTAAAATATTACATATTGTTTTATAATCTTTGGCAATTGTTTAAGAACCACACAGACACAATTAGTATGTACATTCTGAATAATAGAGCCTCATATAAAAAAAAGAAACTCTGGGAAAGCTTGTTAGATATATTATTTATTATAACAAATAAACTGCTAATTACTTTTTTGCTGTTAAGTAGTTCAAGTTAAAAAGAAATAGCTAAGGTTGAATAAAAGTTAATCTTACATTTATAAACAGGAAAGAAAATCTCATCTATTTGAAAGTCCTCTTTCACTTTAGGTAATATTGTACATATAATGGTTCCCCCATGGCCTCTAATATACAATTAAAATGCAATGAATTAGAGGATAGGGAACCATATAGAGAAACAATTGCACAGCAGCCTGCACATTGCTCCTGCCATGCTCCAGAGAGAAGAAAATCAATAGGTAGTTTGAGTCACAGAGTGTTTCTGTTACAATTTATCAGGAAAGTACGAAAGGCACATGAAAGAGGAAAAAGGAAGGCTCGATAAAAAGAAATGTTTCAATAAAAATGTTACTTGTCAGATATCCCGGCTTTGGTATGCACTGAAAAGATTATTTTTATTTAACCTGTGTTACAAGGTATCTAAAAGCTTAAGCTACATTATTTTTTACTTTCTTGGAATTTAATGACATGAAACGTGGTGCTACCTCAGTTTCTAGTGGCTAACTGGAGCCCTACCGCTGGTAACACCTATGGGGTAAACTATTATTATAGTCCTGAATATAAGCATCAGATAATAATCTTAAGATATGGATGGATCAATGTCTTGGTGTTCAGTCAACAATAGTCGTCAAATTTCCAAGAGCAAATTCCTTTTACACAATTTAGACTGAGCACCAAATGTGTTCAGAATGATTATCACTTTCCTCCCTTCATTTGGCATTAAAGTAGGACTAAGTTATTAATTTGTTTTACTTAAATTTGCATGTCCATGTAGAATAATGGCCCAAAGTCTTATAACCTAGGCTCTGCAGCAGACTGTCAGATGGTTCTTGGTAATCCTTTGTTAGACATTTGACCTTGACTGTGAGATCGAAAACAGCTTGAGGAATCTTCATCTTAGTCACACTGGTATAAGCCAGAACAATGGTGGTTCATTATTATTGCTGAAAGAACACAACAAGCCACAGTTTCCAAGGCAATATGACTTCTAGAACTTCTATTAGGAACGTCAGTGGAGTAACCCTAAAGAGAAAATTTTATCTGGAAATTAACAAGACATGTGACTTAGTAAGACTATGAATTATATGAAAAATTGAAGCACTCAATGCCAGGAAGCTGCTGGTAGGGAAAATTACATAACATAAAGTTTTAAAAAAAGGGTATGTACACAGATTTAGGTCTTACTGCATATCCATACTGTACATTTATAACCTAATATAAAAGGGATATAAGACGTGGACAATTTAGAGATTGGGGTTGGATTTGAAAATGTATGAATGAAGAATTATAATTAGAAATGATTATAATTAATTATATATAATTTAATTAATATAATTAAATTAATATAATATATACTATAATATAATTTATTTAGTATAATATAGATATAGTTAATTAATTAGATATAATAAGAAATTAGAAATGATTGAACCTTTTAAAATATAAATTTGACATCTTTATAATTTTTTCCAAAAAAATATTAATTTTAGTTAATCCAAATGCCCTGAAAAGATGTGTCTAATATGCTGAAGTTGAGGTTCCAAGGACATTATGCAATTCATTTTAATATGTTTAATGAAAAACTTTAGCCATTTTTAAGTAAGATGGTAGTTATTGTATACATCAGTTAGAAAGAAGAGAGAGAAAAATAGAGAGATATTTAGAGATTGATCTAGTGTGCTTGTACAGCAAGCGATACCTCCAATTTTCAGGTACATGCACAGCAAGCGATCCTGACTGCCGCATTACCACATCAGAGAAATAGGGTATGATAGTTTCCTGGTTTGTGGTACTATATCATATCATGGTATAGCTGCAAGGAATTTTGGGGAAGCCCGCTCAGTCTGCGACTGATGCAATTTTCTGCAATATGTAAAATGGTGAAATAATTTTTAGGGTGATTTGTGTAAATTAAATTAATATTTGCCAGCACCTGCCTATTTCAGGAAATTTGCCTCTAATTCAATTCGATATAAATTAGTATACATAATATGTCCAAATTTATTATGTCAGAATTGTCTTACAATGATTTTATACCAATGTCTGAAAAATAAAGAGGCATTTAATTTGTTGAGTGGAAGGAAAGTTTTAACATTTATAAAGGTAAGATGAAGTGGAACCTTGTGCATGATACTAGACCTATAAAAAACCTCTTTAGTTTAGACCTCTAAAATATGGTATTTCTGTAGATAGTATTTATTATAGATTCAAGGCATCCCAGCTCACCCATTATAGATAATGGGAGTTGACCTCACATCTTAGGACAGTGCACAGAAAACAGAGTGCTTTATGTTGCAAAAAGCAAAAAGTTCCAATACACATGTGATGATATGCAGCAAGACATTAAGAAGGAAAATGATTACAAAATATTCTTTATTTATTTCATATGGCAAAAACAGTAAAAAGTGTCAACTGAGAAATGGGCCTATGCATTTTGAACAAAGTTCTTAAAGCTGTTAAATAGTTAGAAAAAGGAAATGACGACAAAGACTTTACAAAAAATAATGTAAATTAATTCATTTTATTTTTTTTTCTATTATTCAATGAATGGATTCAATTACATGATTATTTGAAATTGTCTGACTTCATTTCCTTTGTCTGCCTATTTAGTGGAGTTGTTATATTTGAAGCAGTGCTGTGATTAAGAAATATGTTTGAAATCCATGGGCTAGTTTCTCAGTATCCACTTTTTACTGTTTTTGGTTATATTAAACACAGATATTTTTAAATATTTTTATTTCTTGACATTGCTAGATATTGTTACGGGGGGGCTGTCTGATTATAAAAACAAAAGGGATATCAGACAGTCAGGGTCCACCGTGCAAAGTCTCTGCTGCAGACTATGGCAGAGGACAAGGGGTATCTTGTACTACAGAAGCAGTACTGACACTGATACATCTCAGTGACACTAGAGCCAATCACGGCATGTACTGTTAAAATCACAGCGACTACCGAATTTAGCATTAACGTAAAAGCGATATGTTAATACTGAGGAAGAATATATAAGTGTGTAAATAGTAGTAGCACAAGTGCAGAGTGCAATACCTCTGTTAAACTCACAGAGGAATATAGTTAGGAAATAAGCAATTCCTCCCTTACTTGGGGGGTGTGTTGTTACATCTCGTGGCTCTCCTGAGGCAAGGACTGAGGCAGTCTCCCATTCCTTGTCTGCCACGAGCACTCCTGCTCAGCAGCGCCGAAGGTCTGCCAGACTGCGCAGTGTGCAGGAGATACCTTCTCAGAGAGGCAGCAGAAGGGTGACACCTAGTGGTTCTCCTGTTACAAGGAGTGAAGCGGTCTCCCATTCCTGGCCTGCCGCAGACTCTCCTGCTCAGCGGCCCCGAAGGTCTGCGAGGCTGCGCAATGTGCAGAGGTTTACTGCTCAGGGAAGCAGTGAGATTCCCGTTATCTCTCCACATTGTGAGACCGAGGATCCCGCCTCTATTTCCCAGAGGCAGGAGGGTGAGCATGTGCAATGCGTGGTAGGTCCTGATTCGCTCACTGACGTCACACGGCTTGATGACAAGGCTGGTGACGTGGTGAATCCTGACTGGCCAGGCTGGGACGTCGTGGACCCTGATTGGGTCAAGTCCGTCATCTCCGCCTCGCGCCCGCCCTCGGGTGGAGCTGCACCTCCTTAAAAGCTCCCCCTGCCATCATGGCGGCGCGCGACCGTCCTTCTATGTTTGGATGTCTGGCAGCGTGCTGCCACGCCACTGCTCAGGCATTACTGTCTCTTGTGGGCTTGGCCCTTGCTGCTCCGGCAGTACCTCGTTTGCAGGCCGTGTTCCTGCCTTGCTGCTCCGGCAGTACCCCCGTCAACAGGCCGTGTTCCTGTCCCAGGTGAGCTCCTCAAGTCTCCATTGGACTCACCTGGTTATTGAAAGCACACGTGCGTGGGCACCTCTGTGCTACCCTCGTGCCATATTCTCGTGACTTCCACTAGCACATGTGCGTGGGCACCTCTGTGCTTCCCCGTGCAACAGGTACACCGAGCCATGAGATCTGTGCCATACAACCCTCACGGGTTAGGGCAGATCGGTGTACATAGATCGTCTGTGACATTCCAGACGATCGCTAGCAGCAACCCGCTCACTCTTCACCCACCATAGCGGCGGTCCCTTACACCGCACAGTGGACCTTGACCGGCGGAAGCAGTCCATTTCCCATCTTGGCACGCTTCCCCGGGTCCCCCTCGTAACAGTGTGTGGTATGGTCTCTGTTAATGGTCACAGAGACACAGGCAGTGAGTGTGAAATGGCACCTACCTAGGTCCGTTCCTCTAGCGGTGCCAGGAGATGGGCAGCAGCGTAAGCTGCACAAAGCTCCTACCTGCGTTCGCTCCACTAGTGTGCGAGGACACGAACCACTAGATATGGCACCTGCCTAGGTCCGCTCCACTAGTGGTGCAAAAGAGACGGACAGCAGCACAAGCTGCACAAAGCTCCTACCTATGTTCGCTCCACTAGTGTGCGAGGACACGAACCACTAGATATGGCACCGGCCTAGGTCCGCTCTACTAGTGGTGCAAAAGAGAAGGACAGCAGCACAAGCCGCACAAAGCTCCTACCTCTGTTCGCTCCACTAGTGTGCGAGGACACGAACAACTGCCAGACGCAGTATAAGGAACGTTACCCTAGCGGCAACGTCCACCTACGAGTAGAATCACAAGGCCCAGCCTGACCATGTGCCTCAGGCACCTGCCTATGTCCGCTCCAATAAGGTGCGAGGATACGGACCGCAGCCGAAGCTGTAAGGTACAAGAACGCTACCCTGCCGATAGCGTTCACCTAGCATAGACAGAGAGATGCCTGGAGGGACGTGCACAGAGCGTCTACTCTCATGCATGAACCAAGAGGACTGAGCGCCGAGAAGCGTGCATCAGGGTCTTATATAGACTCTGTGCCTCATCCAAGATGGAGGACACCAGAGCCAATCCGCTGCCAGAACGACATTAATGACGTCACGCTGGCCTATCACTGAGCAAAGCATCACAAGCACATGACCAGCGACCAATCGGCTTAGAAGGTGTCAGAGACATGTGACCTCGTGTCACAAGCACATGACCAGTGGCCAATCAGCTTAGAAGGTGTCAGAGACATGTGACCTCGTGTCAGCGATGATGTCACCCGCACATGTGCAATGGCTCCAAGATAGGACTTAGTCTCCAGCGCTCGCACATGTGCAGTAGCAAGAAATCCGAACATAGTCTCCAGTGCCACAGCAAAGAAAAAAGAGACACGCGGATACCCAGAAACGGTAACGGTAACAGATATCACTTGTATATTGGAATGTTTCATTATGTATGTTAGCCAGCAATTCTTGTTTGTCAGATTATGTGTCATATGGTGCCCAATTTAAAGAAGGGCTTTACGTCTTTCCCAGGTAATTATAAAAGCTTCATTTTATTGGGGAAAAATGTTTGATGGACTTGTAAGAGACTATATACAGACATATGAGATAGCAAATAATAAGTAATCACCAGCATATACTTACTAAGAACAGACATTTTCAAAATATCCTGATTAGTTTTTATGAAGAGCTGAGTAGAAACCTGGAAAGAGGCGTAACTGCGGACACTGTATTTTGCAAAGGAGTTTGTCACAGGTGATGTAGAACTAGGAATGGGACTCCTAAACTGACCCTCAGGCTAGGGGAGTCCCTAACTGACCCTGGAGGTACACCTGATGGTGGTGAGGTCTGGACAGCCAGCGTAGCCCTAACTCTTGAATAGCTCTGCTCTAATACTCCCTCACCCCCCAACCCAGGAGAGGGCCGGGACTGGAGCAGTTAATCCCACACAAAGGACAGACAGGGAGAAAACAAAACTGAAACTCATAGTAAACACTCACAGAGGTATAGACAAAATGTGCTCAAGAGGTAAATAAAGAAAAGGGAGGAAATAGTAAACAAGAAAGGTATTTCAACAACACACGAGACTTACATACAACAGTATACCAGAAGCCGCCTCACCATGCACAGTGACCAGAATCGCATAAGCTATTATCAGCATGGAAGAGCAGGTTTCATCATTTTTTAAAGTGCGGAGGCAGCCGTGATAGGCCTCCAGAAACTCATGACCTAAAAAGTAATTCACAGGCCAGCAGGCCAGCAGGAATTAACTCTAGGAGGTGCAAATTTGGTGCTGAAATCTGGTACAAACATTTCAGCACCAAATTTGCACGTCTAGAAGAAAACTGCACCAAAATAGTGTCAAAACCGTTTTTGTGCCTTTTTTGCCAAGAGATGCAGATTTGGTGCTTAAATTTTTACACCATAGGCCTGCACCCAATCTACACCTCCTGGCAAAAATATCACCGCATGTGGTAGTGATGTATTTTTGCGAGGAGGTGTAGATTGGGTGCAGGAGTATAGTGTAAAAATTTTAACACCAAATCTACATCTCTTCTTGGCAAAAACAATGAAGTTTTCTGCCAGGAGATGCAGGTCTGTGAATTCAGTGAGAGTTCTTTTAAGTCCCCCGAGGTCAGGTTACCTGTGGTCACAGGTGGAGGGCTGTGGGAACCTCTAGCTGTGACTGCAAATAACCTGAGTGATGTCACCGCTGATCGCTGGGGCTCAGTTTCTGCCTGAAGTTACAGTGTACGGGTATATTGTCATGTTCTATGGCTGCATGTTGTCAATTTAGATGTAGCAGAGCTGGAATCGTTGAGGGACCTTGTGTGGATTACGTTGGGCCTGGGTCTTTTGGGTAATAAAGTTGTGAAAGAGGGTGTTTTTTGTATTTTATTTCAAATAAAGGATTTTTTCAGTGTTTGTGTTTATTTAGTTTTACTTGCAGATTAGTATTGGGGGTTTCATTGACGCCTCCCATTACTAATCTAGGGCTTAGTTGCAGCTGGCAGCTATCATATTTGGATGGTACTTTCTATGGGTAACATATTGTTTAGATTATAGGATACAAAGAATCACATTCTCTGAATGAATCTGTATTGGAGAATTCTGATTTTGTAGCTGAGAAACTGGCAATAGACACTTCATCCCCCAGAAGAATTAGTCTGGAATTGGGTAGAATGTTCAACAACAGTTGCTAAGGTGATATAAACTTTAACAAATAAAAAAGTGGGTAGTAATGATAAAAAATATACCTTTATTAGAAAATTTAATAATTAATTCAGATAAAAGTACATAATATGGCTGTGCCACAACTTAGGAGGGACATATATTCCAGACAAATGTATAAATACTCAAGGTAATAAAGCACAACATGGAGTGAGCATTTCTATTCTGTATCAATATTTGGTATACACCCAATGCATCAAAGTACAGTCATATGAAAAAGTTAAAAAGTTTGGGCACCCCTATTAATGTTAACCTTTTTTCTTTATAACAATTTGGGTGTTTGCAACAGCTATTTCAGTTTCATATATCTAATAACTGATGGACTCAGTAATATTTCTGGATTGAAATGAGGTTTATTGTACTAACAAAAAATGTGCAATCCGCATTTAAACAAAATTTGACTGGTGCAAAAGTATGGGCACCCTTATCAATGTCATGAGTTGAACACTCCTAACTACTTTTTACTGACTTACTAAAGCACTAAATTGGTTTTGTAACCTCATTGAGCTTTGAACTTCATAGGCAGGTGTATCCAATCATGAGAAAAGGTATTTAAGGTGGCCACTTGCAAGTTGTTCTCCTATTTGAATCTCCTATGAAGAGTGGCATCATGGGCTCCTCAAAACAACTCTCAAATGATCTGAAAACAAAGATTATTCAACATAGTTGTTCAGGGGAAGGATACAAAAAGTTATCTCAGAGATTTAAACCGACAGTTTCCACTGTGAGGAACATAGTAAGAAAATGGAAGACACAGGTACAGTTCTTGTTAAACCCAGAAGTGGCAGGCCAAGAAAAATATCAGAAAGGCAGAGAATAAGAATGGTGAGAACAGTCAAGGACAATCCACAGACCACCTCCAAAGACCTGCAGCATCATCTTGCTGCAGATGGTGTCAATGTGCATCGGTCAACAATACAGCGCACTTTGCACAAGGAGAAGCTGTATGGGAGAGTGATGCGAAAGAAGCCGGCATTCCAAGAAAAGCACTTGCTACCCACAGTAAAATTTGGTGGAGGTTCCATCATGCTTTGGGGCTGTGTGGCCAATGCCGGGACCGGGAATCTTGTAAAAGTTGAGGGTCGCATGGATTCAACTCAGTATCAGCAGATTCTTGACAATAATGTGCAAGAATCAGTGACGAAGTTGAAGTTACGCAGGGGATGGATATTTCAGCAAGACAATGATCCACAACACCGCTACAAATCTACTCAGGCATTCATGCAGAGGAACAATTACAATGTTCTGGAATGGCCATCCCAGTCCCCAGACCTGAATATCATTGAACATATGTGGGATGATTTGAAGCATGCTGTCCATGCTCGGCGACCATCAAACTTAACTGAACTGTAATTGTTTTGTAAACAGGAATGGTCAAATATACCTTCATCCAGGATCCAGGAACTCATTAAAAGCTACAGGAAGCGACTAGAGGCTGTTATTTTTGCAAAAGGAGGTTTTACAAAATATTAATGTCACTTTTATGTTGAGGTGCCCATACTTTTGTACCTGTAAAATTTTGTTTAAATACGGATTGCACATTTTCTGTTAGTACAATAAACCTCATTTCAATGAAGAAATATTACTGAGTCCATCAGTTATTAGATATATGAAACTGAAATAGCTGTTGCAAAAACCCAAATTGTTATAAAGAAAAAAGGTTAACATTAATAGGGGTGCCCAAACATTTTCATATGACTGTATATATGGTCTCCAATAGACCTATAAAGTGCAACTATAGGGTAAGTATAATAATGATATAAGAAAGGTAAAATCCAATTTAAATAGTAAATTCAGCTAATAAGGTGCTCTTGTGCATCTATTTACCTTGAAAATGGCAGTGGTGTAGCTCCGTTGTTCCTCCACCCCGACACGCATTTCAATAGACTTTCTCAATGCGGTCCTGTATTGACTTCCTTGTTGTTTCCCGGCATGCCCAGTTTCTCTCGTTACACTGTTACATCTGCACCATAGGAACAATGTCATGTATTCCACCTTGAATTAAGCAAATGGAAATTACGTCAACACTTAACAGGAAATGACATTATGCGCTCCATCAAAACACTTGTATGCGTTTCAATGCATGCATGTAATTTTTTGACATTTGGTATGTATCTCTCAGTATTTTTTGGCGAGACTTTCATTATAAAAGACAACAGCTGCATTGAATGATTTAAGGCTGCTTTACACCTTACGATATCACATACGATATCGTATGCGATCGTACCCGCCTCCATCGTATGTGCGGCATGTTCAATTTGTTGACCATCTCGCACACACGATTATTTCCCCTCACACGTACTTACCTTTCTGTATGACCTCGATGTGGGCGGCAAACATCCACTTCATTGAGTGGGATGGACGTTCGGTGTCACAGCGACGTCACGCGGCAGCCGGCCAATAGAAGTGGAGGGGCGGAGATGAGCGGGACGTAAACATCCCGCCCACTTTCCTTCCGCATTACCGGCGGGAGCCGCGGGATGCAGGTAAGATCTGTTCATCGTTCCCGGGGTGTCACACACTGCAATGTGTGGTACCTCGGGAACATTGAACAACCCGACGTGCAATTTTAAGGAAATGAACGATGTGTATGCAATGAACGGTTTTACGTTCAATCGCAATCACACGTAGCTGTCACACGCTACAACAACACTAACGATGCCAGATGTCCGTCACTTACGACGTGACCCCGCCGACACATTGTTAGATTTGTTGTAGCGTGTAAAGCCCACTTTAGACCTATAGACCACTCACCACTGTGATGGTGTGACATGATTATAACTGGAGACCAGGCTGTTTTCATCTCTACCCTGATGAATCAAATGACGAAACCCATCAAGAAATTATGAATGAATTGTTTGAAGGTCTGTTTTTTCCAGTTTGTCTTTGGGAGTCCCATATGGATGTGATTTGACTTCTGTATTCACTTTCCCCAAAACCACATGAGGAATACCAATGAAATAATCTGGTACTCTCACCTGACTATGGTAGGACAGTTCCTATACTTTGTAATTACTATGGTCATATGTTATTAGAGATACATAGTCCTGTGCATATTTCCCTACCTCTTTGTGTATGTCTCTTGAATTTATTAAATATACAAGCAATTTTTATGTGTGTATTTTTATTGTGTCCACAGTTAAAGGTTTTTAAAAAGCATATTATAGGTTATATTTTATTCCTCTACTCTATAGACACCAATGTATCCACCATTGAAAACACATGCATGAATCAGATATGGAACCTTGCCAATTTTCACTCATCTACCACTTATACAAATGATTAGATTGGCCATAGACGTACCTTCCTGTCTATTGTCTTTTACACTGCTCTGCTGATACCAGTGCTAATGGTTCGCGCCCAGCCAGGCATCTATTTTCTGTCCATCATGTCATCTACTGTATACTGTACTGTCAGTGCTGGCCTTACAGTTCCAGACTCCTCCTTATCTGCCTCATCATATATCTATATTGTGCATCTACTGCCACAGACATGCTTTCCACACATCTCCTTCTGGTGCACTGTTTTATAAAGCTATAGTCTATGGCTGTAGTTGGAGCTGCTAGATATCTCCTAGCCATTTTTGTCATATTCTGTACTGAGGACTGTAGCTGCAGCTTCCCCTTCCAAATGTGCTGCTCTTAGATGCTCACACTCATCTCCTGCTTGTTCAGTTTGTTACTGTATATAGTTGCTGCTGCAGAGAGGTATACCCTGTTCAGGATATATTTCTGCTCCCACAAGTGGGATAATTTTTGGACAGCTAGTTGCAAAGCCATTGATTTTTTTTACTTTCAAAACAGCAAACCTGTTTCTATCATAAAAAGGATACATTTTATATGGCTTGCTAAAATATCTTTCTTTCATCTGGTAAACAGTGAAACTGTTGCTGTTACTAAAATTATAGGGATAACTTTTGCACAGCTTTATGAGAAGCTAGTCACTTTCAAAACAGTAAACTTATTTCAGCACTCTACGTAAAGTACAGTATATAAAAAAACACGGATGCGAGAATTCGTTGGTGTCTGGGACTGTACACAGCTCCTGTGCGGGTATATGCTGCTTCTTGGTCACGCATTCACTTACTGGGCCACTCATCATTGCTCATTCATATGCACTGCTTTCCCCACCCACTGACAGGCCTGTGATTTGTTACAGTCAGACGTGCCCCCATCCTGAGTGGCACTGTGTCAGCTGACTGCAACCAATTACAGGCGCCAGGATGGCCAGTGGGCAGGAAATGTAGTGCAACTGTCTTCCGGTCAATATCGTGGTACAACAATAAATAAATAAACAATTGGTGTAGGGTCCCTCCATATTATGATACCCAGCACAGATAAAGTCCAGCTGTGGGCGTCATCTTGGCTGTGTATCAAAAATAATATGAACCACATGCAGTTTTTTTTCAATTATTTAAATAAATAATTTAAAAAATCGGCGTGCAGTTCCCCCCAATTTTGATACCCAGACTTGTTAAAACCCGACAGCTGGCGGCTGGTATTTTCAGCCTGGGGAGTCCTATGGTTATTAGGCTGCTCCCAGGCTAAGAATAGCAGCCTACAGCCATCCTGGAATTGTCACATCCATTAGATGTGACAAACCCAGCACTTATCCTGCCTCTTCCGATCGCCCTGGTGCGGTGGCAATTGGGGAAATATAAGAGCTTAATAACAGCCCACAGCTGCCACTAATCTCTAGATTAGTAATGGCATGCGTCTATAACACCCCTCATCACTAATCTGTAAGTGAAAGTAAATAAACACAAACACCGATAATATCCTTTATTTGGAATAAAAAACAAAAAACACCCACTTTCACCACTTTATTAACCTCCCTAAACACCCCTGCAGGTCCAACATAATCCACACAAGATCCCACAATGATTCACCTCTGCTACATCTGAACCTCACAGTGCATGGCCATAGCACAATGACTGCCTGCTGTGAGCTCCAGAGAATAAATGAGCCACAGCAATCAGCAGTGACATCACTCAGGTTAGTTACCTTTGCAGTTGAAGTCCTCCACCTGTGACTGCACTCCCCGACCCCCTGCTGGCACTGTCAGTGTTAAAGGGATGGCGGGGTATGGAGACGGGGCTCAGCCCGCACTTTGACAGTGACAGTGCAGGTCAGGGAGGATGGTGCGGGGCATCCCCGCATTCCCCTGCCAGAACTGTCAGTGATAAATGTCTGGCAGAGTGCATGGTATGGCCCTGCACTTTAAGCCAAAGAGCTTAGGTCCCCAGATGTCATACTGTGGGAACCCAGGTATGACCTCTGGTAATCTGAGTGACGTCACTGCTACCAGCCGGGTCTCCCTTGTCAGTTTTCCTGAAGCCTGGAGAAATCGGACATATTTTTGTTTTCTCCAGGCTCCGATGTATCCGAGCCAGGACCGTCGTGGGACATCTTGTGGATTACGGCAGAATGTCAAGGTTTTTTTGGGGGTTAATAAAGATGGAAAAGAGGGTGTTGTATTTTATTTCAAATAAAGAATTTTTCTCTGTTTGTGTTTATTTCTTCTTACTTATAGGCTTAGTGATGGAGGGGTCTCATAGATCCCTACCCATTACTAATTCTGGGCTAGATGAAAGTTGTTCACTGTCATTAACCATTATTACCCCGATTGCCACTGCACCAGGGCAATCAGGAAGAGTCGAATACATTTCCTGGCTTGTCACATCTAATGGATGTGACATTTCCGAGGCGGCTGTATGCTGCTATTCTTATCCTGGGGGGGTCCCAATAACCATGGGACTCCCCAGGCTGAGAATACCAGCTCTCAGCTTTTGTACTTTATCATGGTTGGGTATCAAAATTGTAGGAGGGAATTGCAAGCCATTTATTTATCATTATTTATTTAAATAATTTAAAAAAAATCTGCATGCGGTTTCTAATATTTTGATACACAGCTAAGATAGGCCCACGACTGGGGGCTGCACCCTATAGCTGTATGCATTATCTGTGCTAGGTATCTTAATATGGGTGGCCCTACACCAAATATTTTATTTATTTATTTTTGCACCATGATACTGACCAGCAGACAGCGTCTGTGATTGGTTGAATCAGAGTTTTATCAGCAGGAGATTATCACTAATTGTTTGCTGCTCTATATTACCCTGCTCCCATCACAGATTAGCAGCTTTCTCTCAATGCACAGTGTACATGACTGCCTGCTGTGACTGCAGAAAGAAACTGAGCCACAATAAGCAATGAGGTCACTCAGTTTATTTGCGGTCACAGGTGGGAACCTCCAGCTGTGACTGCAAATTACCTGAGTGACGTCATCGCTCATTGCGGCTCAGTCTCTGTCTGCAGTCACAGCGGGCAGTCATGCTCTATGGCCGTTTGCTGTGACTGAGATGTAGCAGAGCCACGATCATCATGGAACCTCTCCTACCCATCACTAATTTTGGGCTTGATCACAGTCTTGCGCTGTTATTAACTCCTTATTACCCTAATTGTCACCGCACCAGGGCAATCAGGAAGAGTCGAGTAAAGCGCTTAGCTTGTCACATCTAATGGATGCAACAGTCCCGGGCTGCTGCAGGTTGCTATTTTTAGGTTGGGGGGGTGGCCTAATAACCATAGGACTTCCCAGTCTGAGAACACAAGCCCCCAGGTGTCAGGCTTTATCATGGCTGGGTATCAAAATTGGGTGGACTGCACACCAGTTTTTTAATTATTTATTTAAATATTCAAAAGAAAAAGAGGCATGCGGTTCCTCTTATTTTAATATACAGCCAAGATAAGTGCAGGGCTTTGGGCTGAAGCCTGTAGTCGTGGGCTTTATCTGTGCTGGGTATCATAATATGGGGCGAATCTACGTCAATTGTTTTATTTATTTTTATACCACAATACTGACCCGCAGACAGCAACTGTGATTGGTTGCACTCAGTCACACAGGCTGGGGGCGCGTCTGCCTCCAACCAGTCACAGACACCAGGCCGGTCGGTAGGCAGGGAATGCAGTGCATATTGATGAGCAATGATGAGTGGCGCAGGTAGTGAAGAAGAGGCCGCAGGAGCAGTGTACAGCCGTGCGGGAGCAACGTACAGATAAGTATGAAGCGAAGCTCTCACTTCATTCTTATTTTCTTTATTTTTCCTTTATTTTTTTAAATTTCTTGAGTGCCGGATCCAGATCAAACACCCGGAATCCCGGGACTGGGTTCGGCACCCGGGTACCTTTGAAACCACGCGGATCCAGGCTTTTACAGACATAGTAACACACACAGACATAGGAAAAAAAATGTTTGTTTGAATAAAGACTCCCCCACATTATCCTGGGTTCACCTGTTTGCATCAATTTCAGCACATTTTCAAACTTCCCAGCACTCCTGGGTGGGGTCTGTCATAGAAATGCTCAAGATCCTTATAGACTTTCATTATATTTGTTACTCAAATCGAGCTCTTTGGACCTGCTCGATTCAAGTAAGAAGCACTAGAGCATTTTGGTGCTTGCACATCAATATAACTGACACATCTGCTGGTTCCTTTCAGCTTCAGTTCATCTCATAGGCAGTCAGTGTTGCAATACAACAGAGCTATGAGAACACGGTTGGTAACTAGTGATGAGCGAGTATGCTTGTTACTACTCGGTACTCGCACGAGTATCACTGTACTCGGGCTACTCGGCGGGGACCGAGTAATCTCGCGATACTCGTGCTGTACTCGTGGTCTTCATCCCTGCATGTTGGCGCTCTTTTGAGAGCCAGCCCTCATGCAGGGATTGGCTGGCAGACCACTGCAATGCCACAGCCCTGTTAGTTGTGGAATTGCAGTGATTGGCCGGCCTGCACAGCGTGACCGAGCCTTTATACCGGCGGGCGCGCTGTGCTCTGCACACAGCCATCTAGACAGTCAGTGCAGGGAGAGTGTTGCTGCTTCAGGGAAAGGTTTGCGGCCCTTTATAGTTATTTCCGTAGCAGGGCTGCAAACAGTGTGACCAGAAGTCCTTCTCAGGACTATTATAGTTGTATACAGGCAGGCAGGGTATAGCCAGGTCGGAGTACAGTAGCAGAGTCCTTCTCAGGACTATTGTTGCTGTATACAGGCAGGGTATAGCCAGGTCGGAATACAGGCTAGTGACCAGAAGAGTCCTTGTCAGGACTATTGTAGCAGTATACAGGCAGGCAGGCAGGCAGGGTATATAGCCATTCCTAGTGGTGACCGTATACCAGCCTTCATCATATCTGGGGCTGGTGTACACAGTCTAAAACAGTCCAGATAGTGTCAGACTTCTCAGTAATTGTCGCTCCTAAAAACCTGTTAGGTTCTTAGTGCGTCCGTGCTTGCATTTAAAAACCGCACGTGTGTGCCTGTCGGTGGCAGCGTACAGGTGCACGTTTTGCACAAACTATTATATAACGCACAAGTCTAGTGAATAATACACGTCAGTCAGCAGTGTCTGATAGTGTCAGACTTCTCAGTAATTGTCGCTCCTAAAAACCTGTTAGGTTCTTAGTGCGTCCGTGCTTGCATTTAAAAACCGCACATGT